>NC_060259.1:109423501-110049655 GCF_921293095.1 Ischnura elegans | reverse complement strand
ATTCGACTCTGATTGTAAGAGTGAGGACGGAAATTTTTCCGATTTGTCTGTGTCTACCAGGGATACTGAGAAGGATGAGGATGATGCAAATGATTCTGGCGATGGTGGTCCATTCAATTTGGCTGAAGACATTGAATCCGCATCATCTTCTTGGTCCAGAACTGATGATTTTACTCGTCAGATTTTCCAGTTCGACAGCTCCTCATCTGGTGTAATATCGGACCACCTTCATGAGAATGCCTATTATATCCTTTATTATCCATTATCTTTACCTACCGCATCCAAACATACGTTCCAAATGCTCCCCAAAGTTCAAATCGGCTGAAGTATGGTTGAAATGTTGAGGAATATGGGACCGTTATTACCGCGAGGTTCAGAGGAAGACGACTCCGACTTTAACCGTGGTTAAGGAAAGTCTTTACATAAGTAGAGGGCAGGTGTTGCTTACTTCCATTGTAGTTCGCAGAACTAAAAAATCTTGAAATGCCCAACATTTCAGAAATGATTCCATGGAATCATTGGCGCAATGAAATTCCCTTTCCTTCTCAATGCGCCTTTTCAAGGACATCTGGAAGGAATGAAGGTAGTCCACAGAAGTTTTCTTTCCTCGATGGAAGAGAGTGAGCTCTTTATATATAGTGGCCTTGGTAAGAGTTAATAAGAAATTGGCGAGAAAAAGCCCCTGATTATTGAAGACCCCTTTCGTCGATAATCCGCCGAAAATATGCGCCCTTAAGATTTGACTTATACCTGTCAAAAATTTAATTGCAGAGATTACCCGACGCCATATTGCATTAGTTTTCGGACAGAGAAAAATAAGATGCCAAATACTAGCTTCTATTTGTGGGCACCATGGACAGTCAGCTGTCAGTTGGAAGTGAGCATGAAGGAGGAAAATTCCATCCGCAAGGTCACCATGAGCGAGCCTCCAGGCTATGTCAGCATCATGTCCTAGGATGGGTGGAGTACGCAAGGTGAGCCATTCCACGTCCTCACCCTGCTTTCCTGTTAATGGCCAAATCTTGCGTTTTGCGGTGTATAGTATTTGAGGGTACACTTTTCTCTTTGCCAAGGGAAGTTGAGAAGGTTCTCCACTTCTAGTGCTTGCCACGGCGAATGTTGTAATAAGGCCCACAGCGTCCTGTTGAAAACCAGGTAGTGTTAAAGAACGAACGCCCATCTTTTTCCATGCTTGAAAAACAGAGTGGTAGTAAAGTTCTCCAGATGCGATGACTCGCCGGGGCTTGGTGAATAGGGTCAAAACATCATCTGAGTTATATATATATGCATTAGCCTAAGTGTTGCCAGTGACCGCCAGGGGGAAGCATGGGGCGTTGAAAGGAACCTTTGAGCAAAGATGATACGGAATGTCCATATTTTACATTGGACATCAACTAGGCCGAGCCCTCCTTCTTTCAAGGGAGCCTTGATGGTGAGTGCATCCACCCAGTGTTTCCATATGAAATGGACCAAGAGAGATTGAAGTCGCTTGATGACATGGGGAGCCGGTGTTTGGACTTGTAATAGATGCCAAATTTTCGGGGCAACAAACTGATTCACAGTAAGGACTCTTCCCCGTAGAGACATAGATGTTAGACGAGGTTTCCACGCATCAAGAGCCTTAGTCACTTTATCCATGAGCATAATGTGTAATTTTTCCTTTTCCTCAGTGGAGTCATTACCAATCCAGACACCGAGATACTTATTACCGGAATTAGTCCACCGAATCGGTAGTGGAGAGTCAGTACGTGTTTTCCACGAACCCGCCCAAAGTCCACTACTTTTATTGACATTGAGTTTGGCTCCTGTGCATCGCGAGTAGGATTCAAAGGCTGGAAGTACACGGGGGAAATCCTCCTCAGAATTAATGAAAATGTTAATGTCATCTGCGTAAACACTTGTTTTAAATGTAAGGCCCATTTGAATGTGACTGTGAAGAGTTACTCCAGCAATAACATTTTTTAAACGGCGAAGCATTGGCTCAAAAGCAATGCTGTAAAGTAGTCCCGAAAGTGGGCAGCCTTGCCGTATTCCTCGCTGAAATGGAATAGGAGCAGTCAATCCATTCGCCACTCTCACGTGGCACACAGAATGTGAGTACAAAGTTCGCACCATACCAGAAAATATGTCGCCAAAGTCCATCTTTTGTAAAACACTGAAGAGAAAGTGGTGATCGACAAAGTCGAATGCTTTGCTCTGATCGAGCGAGACTACTGCGAGGGGCAGGTTTCCCTCATTATGAAAGTGAACCATGTCACGTATGACGGATATCGAGTCAAAAATTGTCCTGTCAGGAACACAGTAGCTCTGCTCTGGAGACACCACACTGCTGATCACTCTAGATAGCCGAGTGGCAAGCACTTTTGCTACAATTTTGTAATCCGTATTGGTAATCGAGAGAGGTCTCCAGTTGTCGAGAGAGTCAATGTTTTTACCCTTTGGCATAAGAGATATAATGACCGTGGACGACGTGCGTGGCAAGTAACCACGCTCAAGGCTGGCTATTAACATTCGTCGAAAAGGTCCTCTTAAGTCATTCCAGAAGTGTAGGTAAAATTCCGCCGTAATCCCATCCATCCCGGGTGTTTTATTTTTATTAATTTTTTTCAAGGCGTCGAAAATTTCAGTAGCAGTAATCGAACGATCTAAATTCTCCCGATCTTCTGAGTCCAACTGATTTAAGGAGGAGAGGATATCTTCTAAATCAGTAATGTTGGAATTATTATTCCGAGAAGGAGCGTAAATTTCCGAAAAATGCTTTTTCACATGAGTAGCTAGGGTGCAAGGATCTTTAATGACCCTTCCGTCAACAATTAACCCTTTAGCTGCGGGAGCGTCAAAATTTTTCTGCCACTGTGTGCGGGACATGAACGGGGAAGATATTTTTCCGTCGACCCCGGGCGTGCGTCTAGCAGGTAGTGGACCCTCATAATCCGGGACTACCCACCCTACCCCCTGACGACAGACCATGAATACAATTGAGCCCTTTCTAAGAATCATAATTGGAATTAAAATATTTGAACGTTACTTTTTCTAAATTGAATGTAAATGAATTTCTTTCCTCAAATTTGGCCAGCATGATATTTTTATGAGCGATTTGATATCAAACAGTAAAAAAATCCATTGATTTTTAACCATATTCCTCAACATTTCAACCATACTTCAGCCGATTTGAACTTTGGGGAGCATTTGGAACGTATGTTTGGATGCGGTAGGTAAAGATAATGGATAATAAAGGATATAATAGGCATTCTCATGAAGGTGGTCCGATATTACACCAGATGAGGAGCTGTCGAACTGGAAAATCTGACGAGTAAAATCATCAGTTCTGGACCAAGAAGATGATGCGGATTCAATGTCTTCAGCCAAATTGAATGGACCACCATCGCCAGAATCATTTGCATCATCCTCATCCTTCTCAGTATCCCTGGTAGACACAGACAAATCGGAAAAATTTCCGTCCTCACTCTTACAATCAGAGTCGAATAAAATATTGAGAACTTCATCCACGAGAGAAACTTTTCTCCTTTTTGGCCGAGATGGCAAACTTTCACTATCCATAGTGAAAATAAATGAAGAGATTCACAAAATGTAGTCACTCGAGTAGGTACTTGATTAGGAGCAAACGTACACCACCGAAACTCTGGAAAAACTGAGCAAAGATCAATAGAGCATGTGGAAAAGACGGGATATTCGAAGGGAAACCTATTCGGTGGGAAATCCAGAACGAGATTATAATACTCAAAGGAAAGAAATGTCCTTGGTAATTACGCAGGTGCGACATACCCACCACCGAAAGTATAAGAAAGAATAACCAATGCTTTCAAATAAGTTTCCCCGGCTAATGGACAATGACAAGATTAAAAAATTCCTAGGAAATGTAAGGATTCATTGGAATTGTTTTCTTCGTGAATGTGCCGCGGAGAGCAGAGAGACCTCTCTCTTGAAGAAGGGATAATCTGGGTAGCGCTCCCCGTGGTGAGGGTGCCCAGTCCTCGAAAGACGCCTTTGTGCTCTCTGCCACTAGGTTGGGTCGAGTTCAAGCAACCGCGGAAAGAATGGCAATAAAATCCTAAGGGAAGTCTGCCAGTGGTAAGAAAATCTGGTCAAACGTAGAAAAACGTTTTTCCCGCACTCACCATGCAGAACGTTTAAAAACGTTCCCGCAGCCTAAGGGTTAAGGAAAGAAGGGGTTTTGATCGAACCTTATCAGCCCATTTAGACAAGTGAACGGCAGCCGGTGCATCGTTTGAGAGTATTGTCTCCCAGCCAACTTTGGCAACCATGGCTCTGGCGTCCCTCTCAAACTGTCCGTCAAGAATGGATGTTTGCAAGGAATGACGCAGTAAGCGTTGATAAACCATACCATGCTCACGAATTTCCTCTTTAATGGTTTCCCATAGATGAATTGGGTCTTTTTCTGCGTCGTCATCCAATACAGCGCGTATTAAAATCCTGACTCTCTCACAATAAGAGGAACTAGACAAAAGTGAATTGTCAAATCGCCAGTAGGGCGCCCTATTTCGTCGCACTTCAGTGCGCAGACGAACCAGCAAGGCACGGTGGTCAGAGAAAGAAGCAATACACTCCACACTAGAAATTTCAGCAGCACAATGATCGGATAAGTATATACGATCAATTCGAGAACCTTCGCCTCGACGGCTAAAATGTGTAAAACCTGGTTTATTGCCATGGTGATTCGACCAAGAGTCAATTAGGTCGTTGTCTAGTACTAGACGCTGAAGAGTGGCAGCATATCTAGAGCAACGCTCAGTGCCTAAACTTCCATCAAACAGCGGTGATAACGTGGTGTTAAAATCACCGCCCACAACCACTGTAAGACCTGAGTTTCCATATTGCGTTGATGCCGCTCCGATGAAATTATGCACCTCCAGAGTCACGAAAATGGCATGATCTTGCTGGTGAGGCCCGTAGAACGATACGAGAAGGAGAATTAAAGGGCTGGGCTGCGAAACACGTAAGATGATGGCATTAGCATACCCGGGAACTATGACCTCAGCCGCAAGTACTTGTACTGCTAGATTCTTTTTGTATGCAATTGCAGTTCCCGTATTGATGGTCGTGATTTCAGAAAAATAAAAAGCATATTGCGCAAGGGAATCCATTGGAGGAGAGATGGTGTTGGTTTCTTGCAGCAAAAGAAAGTCTGGGTGATGCTGTTGCACATAGAGTGTGAGCTGGGCCCATTTGTACTGGCTACGAATTGACCGTGTATTTATGGTCATGAATGTAAGGGCTGACATTCTAATTCCGTAAATATGACTTGTTGAAAAGATAGTTTAAATAAATAAATATATAAATACACATTCATACGTATACGCATACGTAAATAAGTTAAAAGCTTAATAACGTAAGACACGTAGTGGCATAACATCACAGTCGAAAAAGGGCACACTTAGGAGTTATTTAGCTGTGAGCACAGATAAAAGTCGTTGCAAGCGTGCGCGGTAGGTTCTTTTGGTGGTGGCGGAAAGAATACTTTTCAGGGCAAGAACCAAATTCGGAAGATCATCCGTCATGCTTTTAGCCACAGATAGTTGGTCATTGTGGCAGTAAGCCTCAATCAAAAAGTCCTTCACAACATTAACCGGGATGACTGGTGGTGATTCCTCTTCAAGGATCTCACTCACTTTAGCTAGAAACTGAGATGAGTATGGGGATATGACATTCTTTTGAGAAGACTGAATGTCTGCAAAGCCTTTCTTTTTCGTGGGGGAAGCAGGGGGGGACGTGTTTGCGGAGGTGTCACGTGCGAAAGTTTTCCGTTTAGCACCAGTAATAACTTTGTCATCTTGAGGTGAAACTGTTCCTGGCGTTGGTGAGGATCCACCATCAGTCGTAGGGGTGTTTTGGGATATTGGCGGAAAATCATTCAGAATGTCAGCAGTGGGAGGTTGATCAGGAGAGTGAAAGGAGGGAGAGTCGAAAGGAGGAGGCGGAGGCGGCGGCAAAAATTGAGTTTCAGTGGGAGGTGGGGCTAGTGGGGAAGAGAGTGAAGAAGGGAGCGGAGGAGGAAGGGGAGGAGGGGAAGAGGGAGACGGGAAATCTGTTTGAGGAAGAGCAGCGGATGAAGGCACTGATATAACTTCAGTCTCCTGAGGATGTGAGTGAGTTGATCCTGAGGAGGAGGGAGTGACGTCAGGAGCTATGCTGTCTTGACCAAGGAGATCAGCTCGATGTAATCTGGTGCTACAAGTAGACGCTTAGTGGCCTTCTTTTCCGCATTGATAACATCGCATGTCATCAATAGCAAGATAGATGCGGTGTGCGGTATTATTGCCCGTTTCAATGAGGATCGAGTCCGGCAGAGTTACTCCTTCCCTCAGGACAACATACACTTGCCTCCTCCAGCTTCCAATGTGGGAAAAACCATCTTGAGAGATGCCGAAAGAAAGCGTACGGATAGGGCTCACAATACGCATCGCCTGACTTAGGATTTCAATAAGATCCCCGTCTGGAAATTCTGGGGGAATGTGGGAAATCACCAATCTGTCGACTTTTGATGTCATTCGTCGGGCTGGAGAGTACATATCTCTAATAGTGACTCCACCATGATTCCGCATAAAATCTTCCACTAATTCGTCGGATTGAAGGTATAAGCACACCCTTTCAAACGGGAGGCGTGTAGCATGGGTGATAGTATGACCGCCACCAAGCAGGTCGGCGAGAGCGTAAACATATTCTTTCGTCGGAGTATTGGGAAGGGCTTGGAAGATGATGCCTCTTTTACGCCTAGGCCCTGCAGTTTTGAACGCTACGCGTTTCGTTTTGAAAACAAAAGGGGCAGCAGCGTTTAATTGTCCGGCGGAATGAGCCGCTAGCGGGGTGGTTCGTGCCGTAACGGAGGCGAAGGTGGGCCCACTAACAGCTGCGGTCTTTGGAGGAAGAGTGGGGGAGGGATGACGGGTAAGCAAGGCCGCGGAGCTTGGGACAGGGATATCAGGCGTGTTGACGACCAGAGGGCGAGTGGGGGAGAGGGGTGGGTGGGGAGAGGAAGGAGGGTGGGCCTCAGGGAGTTGTGCGTGTCTGTTTACTCGAGCGCGAATATTCGCGGCATCAGAGGTTGACGGAGTGGGAGAAGAGGAGGTGCTAAAGGCTGAGGAATATGGAGTCAACTGGGGTGATTGAGTAGGTCTTGGTGAAGAAATGGACGCGGAGGATGGAAAGGAGAAACTTGCGAGTTCCGAAAACGAGAGAGCACGTTCAGGCAGGGAGTTGTAACGAAACAGGTCATTCCAAGACTTGTTTTGCCGAATATTTGAAGTACTATGAGACATGGTAGAAATATCAGTTAAGGAACGAATCCTAAGTGATCCTCTTTCTCGTTTGAGAATACTTGCTGACTCTGGGGTGAAAGGTTCATTCGTCAATGCACGTGATGCTGGACACATGGCTAACGATAATGGTGAGGGAGAATAAGGCACAAGTGGATGTTGCCTTCCTGCTATATCAGGGAAGGGCTTCACACGTGCAACCTCGGGTCGCAATGAACGATCGTATTGACCAAAAGTGGAGAGCGTAGCACTAGGGAGCACTTGAGAGGCAGTAATCAGTGACACTTCTGGAGAAAACGCTTGACTAAATAGATCCTGGGAGACGTTCATTTCTGAAGAATGATCTGCAGGCACGAGTGCGGCTGAATCCCGCGATGGTGAGCAGGGGACGCGCTCACGGCTGGACTGCATCGTAAAATCGGACTCTCACCCCGGCGAAGGGGGAGCAGTCCTCGGAAACAACGGCAACCAACACCGGCCAGGAAAGAGGCCGGTGCCGGTAAAAAGAGAATCACTGATAACTGAGAAACTACAAAAGTTTGAGAGCACACGAAAGTATCACTGGATAGGAATAAAACTCACACGCAAAATGGTATCACTCTAAATAAGAGAAAATACGCAGAAACACAGAAAAACGCAGTAGAAGCGGGAGCGTCAAAAACACGTCCGTTCAACTCAACTGTGTGTTATTATTATTATTTTCATTTTTCCCTCTTGCTATCTTACAAGGATTTTTCACAGTGAACGGACCAAGTCAAGTTCAGCTGTGTTTTGTTATTACTTCCGTAATTATTCTATTGAAAGGAACCGTCGGACAATATGACAGGTGTCCAGGATGACTGACTTTTGTATTTTTGGTAGAGTTTTCTCCAATTTTAGCTTTTTTAGCTGGTGTAGAACTTCGCACGGTGTGATTCCTGTTGTTGTTATCACTATTGGGCATATATCTACTGACTGCATCTTCCACAAGGCTTTGATCTCTGCTGCAAGTTCTGCATATTTGTTAATTTTGGTGGATTGTGCTTTCTGTACATTATGGTTTAAGGGAATTGTCACGTCTATGAGGGTAGTGTGCCGTTTTATTTTGTCTATTATAACTATGTCCGGTCTATTGCTTTTAATTGCTCGGTCAGTTTTTATTTCTGCATTCCAGTATAGTTTGCACTCATTGTTTTCCAAAACATCAGGTGGATGGTATTTGTAGTATGGTTCATTGGTGTCCAGGATTCTACTTTTTCTTGCCAGTTCTTGGTGCATGATTTTAGCTACATTGTCATGTCTACTGGTATATTCATTTGCTGCTAGAGCCGTGCAACTTCCCATAATATGCTCTATTGTCTCAGATTGGTTCTTGCATCTTCTGCACTGATCGCTGTTTATGTTTTCTTTTAATATGAACTTTCTGTAGTTCCTCGTCAATATTATGCGATCTTGAATGGCCCTCATAAATCCGATTGTTTCCCCATATATATTCCCTTGTTTCAACCATATATTTGAAGCCTCTTTATCTATGTGTGGCATGTTTAACTGATGAGGATGGTGCCCATGAAGCTCTTTACTTTTCCATTGATTGATTAGTTGTTCTGTAGTTTGATTCGGGATGTCTAGTTCACGGTTGCTTAGATGAAGTGGTGTGTAGTGAGTGTCTGTTTTACATACTATTTCGAAAAGTTTGCATTTGACTCCTTTGCCATAGAAGTATTGTCTTAGATCAGCAATTTGCTTATAGTGAAGCTGTACAGCATCAAGAATACCAAGTCCTCCTTCATGTGTGGGAAGTATTACTCTTTCTGTGGAGCTCTTTGGGTGGTGTAAACGGTGTTTTGTAAGAAGGGTTCTCACAATTCTGTTTATTTCATTAAGATCGGTCAAGGTCCATTTGATAATTCCAAAGGTATAGAGAAGGATTGGTATTGCAAAAGTATTGATGGCTTTTACTTTATTCCGCCCGTGAAGTTCCGTTTTCAGGATATTTTCTATTCTGCTGCTAAGTTCTTTCTTTATGTTGTCTTTTAACTGTGTATCGGGTATGCCCATTAGTTGGGCAATGCCTAATGGATCCCAACACTCTAATAGCCGTTTCAGCCTCGTTGGGGAGGTAAACGTTTGTTAGTAGGATTTTAAAATCCAAGGCACTCCGTATGTGTATCTGGCTGGCATGTCCCTTGTGGATTACGTCGTGCTTGATTACCATGGCCGCAATGGAATTTTTAACTGCAAAACCCACCCCTGCAGCGATGCGATCCGAGTCGTTTAAGAAGAAGCGGTAGCCGGAACGCTTCAACGTGGGGTGGATGACATCGGTGTTTACCTCCTGCATGGCGAGGATATCGGGCTGTTTTTGCTGCAAGAAAATTTTTAGGGTCTCAGCTTTCCCCCTTCCAGCAATTGATCTTACGTTCAATGTTGAGATGTGCAATGTCATCGTACTCTTGTTTGGATAAAATCCCCTGATCCTCTCAGGGGTAAGAGAGACAGGACAAAAATGTCATAATGTTGGCTATTGAGATTGAAGTAGGTAATACACAATAAGTAAATGTACACGTTTAATAAATAAGAATGTCCGCTTTTGGCAAAGACTGTGAATTTATGATGCCGCAATACCCGTGTAGGCATCTAGGGCGTAGGTAGTGTATTGGACTTCGCCATAGACTTCAAAAGTCTTTGCAGTCTCGTCTCCATCGCGATGTCTCCTATTGTTCCTCTCACGGCCAGGAACCGCAGTGCGTTGGTGAGGGCCGTAATGTCTCCAAATAGGGCCCTCGCAATTCCTGCCGGATCGGTTTTCCTCTTCACGCTCTTTAAAAAATTGACGATATCTTGGGCCGGTATAGTAATGGCGTCTATGCTGTTGCAGGCGTCTTCGACATTTTGGTACGCCTCTCCTACCACGTCGTGTCCTGCGTTCCTTTTCCTTCTGGGGGACGTTCCTTTTCCTCCCGCATCCCTTTCCCCCATCTTTCTTTTTACTTTCATGGTTTTCTCGTTCTCCACGCCGCCCAAGTCCATCTCCTCCTCGAGAGTCTCTTCGTCTAACTGTTTTTTTTTCCCCATTTTTGTTTTGGGAGGGGTAATCACCCTGCAAGTTTTCTTCCTTTCTCGTCATTTCTTCGCCCGTTCCGTCATTTTCGTATTTTTTCTGCACCTCGTTTTCGCGCTCGGTGGTGGAGTCGGTCTGTCTTTGTGAAGGGGATGCGTTTGGAGGGGCGGAGGATGAAAGGGTGGGTTGAGGGGTCGGGGGGATCGGTTGTGTGCCGCTATCATCGTCTATCTCTGCGTCCGTAGCGATGTTTTCGTTTATTGGGCCCCGTGCCGATATTCCATCTGATGTTGACGCGTCGTCCACCTCGGCTACCACTCCAACGTCATTTTGGGGGTGGGATGAGAAGGCTCCTGACGGTGGGATGGGTGGAGTCAGCTGTTCCGCGTTGAGCGCGACTTCTTCTTCGCTCGCCTCGGCCGCGGCGGTTGGCGTGCCAGCGCTTTCGCTACGTTTCTCGGGGTTGGTGGCGACTCTCGTCTTTCTTTTGTCTTCCGCTTGAGCGTTGCAATTTTTTGCTATGTGTCCCTCTTTATGGCATCGGAAGCATCTAGGATCGTCGAAATTGAAATATATTCTATGTCTGTCGGTTCCGTAGTCGAGTAGTAATGACTCGGGCACGATCAGACCTTCTCTTTTAATTATATACAGTTGTTTACGCCAGGACTCTACGTGATGAATGTCTTCACGTTTTATTCCCACATTCATAGTTGTTATTGGGCTTACTATTCTGCCGATTTGTGACACAATTTCGAGAAGATCGGGCATTGGGAAGTCGGGAGGAACGTTGGAGACCACCAGTCTCTCCGCCTGCTGAACCAGCCTCTCTGCTATTATGAAGCTGTCTGTTATTGTTATTCCCCCTTTGGTGACGAAAAGTTCGTTGAGTATTTCCTCACTTTTTAGATGTATACACACACTATCTCCCGAGAGCTTGGTCGCGTGAGTAATATTTTTTCCGCCGACTTAGTCTGCCATCACTTTAACGTATTCGGCTAAGGGTACATTCGGTAGTCCTTTGAATAGTACTCCTGTTTTTTTGTTCGGCCCCGTCTCGAGCGGAATTATTTTCTTCGTTTTGAATTGAAGTAAGTTTGGGTTTGGAGGTCTTCGATCCCGTCCTCCGGTCGCCACGGCATAGCTGATGGGTTGTCTAATGTGGGTGACTTCACTCCGCGGAGAAAGAGCGACCGTGTTTTCGGAGCGCGGAAGGGGGGGTGGGGGCATGGTCGTCGTAGAGGTGTTTCCCCGTCCCCTGTTGCTCACCGCGGTTGAGGCTTCCGATGAGTAACCGCCCCTCCTACTTCATTCACGCGAGAGTGGGGGGAATGACGATGTCATTTCGCCACGTGGTGAATTTGCAATGACTGTCGATTGACCGTGATATTTGTTAATTTCGTGGTTGTCCCAAAGTGCGGTCGTGCTTGTTGATGGCACGGGTGAGGAAACATTGAATATTTCGTCTCCGCGATGCTTGGTCGGTGTTGAAGTGCTACGCGTGGTAAGCACGCCCGCCTCCCTGCGTAACACGGTCGCCGGTGCGAGTGTGATACTGTCTAAATTCTCTGATGAAAAATTTAGTTTACGCACGCATTTTCGTGCGGACGGTGAGCCTGTCGGTGCTATCTGTGGTGTTCTCTGAGGAGAATTCGGTGCACTCTTTACAGTACCTTCTTGTGAAGATCGGAAGAAATCCGCGAAGTCCATTGAAGGTCTTGACGGCGGTGGTGAAGATGCTGTCCGTGATGTCAACGGCATGGTGGTCGGTAGGTTGAAAATCTTCTTTCCTTCAGTGCGAGTCTCCACCGGCTCCGAGATGCCGGCGGCGGTGCTGTTGCCGGAATCCAAGTCCGTTGGTGTCTCGTGAAGAGTGCTCCGATGACGAAAAAAAAAACACCCTTCAGGTCACGGAAAACCACTCAATCACGCCCGTAGGGCAACGCGAGGTGCGTGTGCCCTCACACGAGCAGCGATAGGTTGCACAAAAGTAAAAACTTTGCGACTTTTTGGCACTTGATAAGTTGACTGTCGGGAGCGATCGATAGATACGTCCGTCCTGGTCGGCGTCTCAAGTGTGTGTGTGTGTGTGTGTGTGTGCGCTTACGACGAGTCGTCGTAATTCTCGAAGTGAGTTGAGTCAGTGAGGCAGTCAGCGAGTGGAACTCATGGTGAAAGTGTGTGGTGCCATCAGCTGCCCCGACCACTCCCCGGCCCCCCAAGTGTGCGCACGTGTTGGCCAAACGACAGACAGGAGGATTTGCTGACTGACTGATGGGTGAAGTTGCCCCCACTATTGTACTGATTTGTGAAAGTCATTATTATTCATTGCTTTCTTGATATTGTGAAGTTGAGAATATATGTATTTTTTGAACGTTTAAAAACTGTGTTTCTCTGGTCCTTCGGGTGATAGTGGAAGGAAAATCGTTCCTTTTGTCCCGCGACAGATACAGTTACGTTGTGTTCTTTATTAAATAGGTCCACCGAATTAGATTGATACTAAATATTTACTTTTACCCTATTACCATAAAATAGATAATGGGAAAACTGTATTCAACTGAAGTTATTTAAGTACATTATTAGACATTCGGCAACATATTTCATGATAACTTTACAACTTTGGGTTTTAAGGCGTGAAATATCTTATTAAACATGGTGAATGTAATGTTCTACGTGCTAAAAGAGAAAAAAATAATGAGCTCTCATGAAAGGAAAAAATCTGAGGGGAAGTTCAATGGGTCGGAAGAGGAAGGTGGAGGGACGCGTGGGGTGGAGGGACGCGTGGGGTGAAGGTGACACCCCAGGACAGTTTACCTCGTTCCGATCCCGAAGCAGAATGAAAATTTTATGGGATACTGGCGCTATTATGTTAAAATGTATGAGCCTTGAAGGTATAAGAACTAGCAAAATTGTAGATACCAGGCATAACACGTGAAACAAAACGAAAATATTCCCGCACGAAATTGAAATCACCATGGAGTTTAATTTCGTCCAGGGGCAAAACTTAACTCCCGGGAACGAAACTAAATTGCTCGAAACTCCGATGCTCATAGTTAAGTTTCGGTCCCAAAAGTTGAGTGGAGGGGGATAAGAGAGAATAGTTTCGACCCATTACGTTTGACACACGTGTCGAGAGGCTAAAACATTGTGCTTCAAAATCGAATGGCCAGTTTGCGTTCACCGTTATGTCATGAGTGGTAAAAATATGAGTGCCCCGTGCATCCATTGGCGGTAGGTCGAACCTCTACTTCATTCAACCACACTTCGTACTCGGTGTGTGGGTCGAAACTAAACCGTTCAAAGGTGAGGCACGTGGTCCTTCCGATGTGAAACACTATTTGCGTTTCGTTTCGTCCCAGAGTGTTACTTTAATTTTGACCCAAAGTAGTTAAGACTCCGATTTCGTTTCAAACCTAAGTTTAGCCCCCCAGGTCTAAATCCATTTCGTTTCGCTTCTACATTTCGCTGCCGGGAAGGAAACTATTGAAATTTTACTGGTTTTGACTTTCGTTTAGTATCTGTTTCCATCCCCCGTAGATACCACGATGTACCTACGTAGAATGGGTCAAAGAAGAACCATGGGTTGTCATTAACACCCCGCGCACCCTTTCCTGGGTTAATAAAAAATTCTGTGGAAAAAAATGTAAGTTATTCAAAAATTTCTACAACTCCACAAGGTATCGCCGGAAGTCACCAAATTGACAAATTGCAAATAATCTCTCAAATCTATCAGTACTAGCTTCAACGCTTGGTACAACGAATTTGGAGACATTCGGCTATCTTATTGGGTACATAAGCCTAGATTATGTCAATATGATAATATTGGTGAGCAGCGGCGTTCATTCCTCATCAACTTTATGACAGCTCCAAAACTTCCCGACAGGTCTTTCTCCTTCCGTGCTGCTCCGAGCACTTAATTCACTTGCTCCTCCTCGGAACGCTCTTCCTCAAATTTCCCAACGGCTCTCATGCAAATGGTGTCTCCAGACAAGGTCAGTGCAGCGTGCTCCTCTTTGGAGTGTGGTCTGCCGCTTTCTTGCACTTTTGTTTCCTACACCACACCTCGTGCCCTACATATATGCATTTGATCAACAACACTTCCCCTGTGCCACGAATCGGAGGCGTCCATTCTTTTCCAAGCATTTTTGCCAATAGTCCATGCTATTGATCCATAGATTGCCACTCCCCACACGAATTATTTTGCTCTTTTTCTCCTTACCTCTAATCTAATGATCTTCCTACAAAGTAACAGGCTTTTTTATGAATGTCATCTTTAGCTTGGGCTATTCAACGCTTAATATCCGCTTCTTCCATCCCTTGTAGAGGTAACTCCCGAGGTTCATTAATACTTCACGGTAATTTATTTTGTATCTTTCTAATACTACCGTGTTAACGGCTGTGAATTTGTCATCACTTTCGAAAGTTGGCATAACAACCGCCGCAGCCTTCTTCTTATTGCGAAATGGGTATTCGCGTATTCGCATTTCATACGGTCCATGTCTACTGATAGTCAATTAGACTTGATGCAGTTGTGCGATGCAGCACCATGGCTACTTTACTCAGGACAAGAGACCCAAGCACGAGATAACAAACAAGCCCTCGTGATCCCCGCTCAATGACCAAAACAAAGAAAGTTGAGAAAGGCGAGCAGTAAATGCGAGGACGCACGAGGCCTCCACGTCAATCCGAATATTTTGGTAACGGATAACTCTCTTTAACGTTATAGTACCATTTTGAAAGTTTTATGTTTCGCAAAGTAAACCCTGATCAACATTTTACAGTAACTCAAATTAGGAAATTTTTACGCCGGTATTTTCTTAGATGTAATTTTTTCATATTTATAATGAGGCAAATGTTGACATAGGTATATTCCATATATTTATGAGAAATTTCAAATGATAGGCGAAGTTTGAAAAGGAGTAATCAAAGTTTTCTCACAATCTATGTTATGACTACATTACATACCTAAAATATTTTTATACACACCTTCTTTGTCCATGGAAATCTCCTGCCTCTCTCAGTCCGACTTATCTATCGTCTTCTCTTCCCTGGTTGTTTGGCGTTTGGAGAGAATGGGCTGTATATAGGATGGGCCATTCGCCGGTTAAACACCTCCTGGGCATTCTGATGATTGTTGAGCGTTCGTAGAGCAATAAAAACTTGTCGAACAATTATCAAGCAAACGCTTTCTCAATGCCCGACTACACAGAACTTAGGCATTTACAAGCGCCCGCCAGGGGCTTACAGGCAAACGCTTAAGCAACGCCGAAGGACACCCTTTGAATGCTTTCCCAGACGTTTGCCCGAGCGTTTATAAAGGCCGTTTTACACGGTACACGTAATTGCGCAACCTGACGTACGTGCGAAGGCGCAATCAAAATTGCGTCGTGTAAAGCGGTGAATTGCTAGAACACATGCGAGAATGCGTGGATTCGAGACGGCAAAATAGCCCCTGTTCTAATTTCGTTCATGCATTCGCGCAATTCCACGCCATTTTAGAAATTAATGCAGCTCTAACCTGCGCAATTCCGTGTACCGTGTAAAACGGCCTTAATACTACCTGCAAATTTTTAGTCAGCGGGCGTTGTTACGGGAGATAATTTTTCTCAGTGAATGCTTTCCGTAAAATATTTCTCAAACGCAATAGGAGATCCCCAAATGAGTATTTTTATGGCATTAGCAATCCCTTCAAATGCTTAATTTTAAGTGTTATGGTATGGCCAAATGAAAGCCTCCCAAATGCGTTAGCCTCTGGTATTTATAAAATCAATAAAAACCATGCGTCTTCTCTTTCGAAAGGCGTGATTTCATCAAACACCAACACGAAGAACGCCCACCTCTAAGCATGCTTCCTATTGCGACCCAGACGGCACAGGAAGTTTTCGTACCTGAATACGAGGGTGGACCATCAAGATACAAAAATCGCGCTTAGGAAGTTACTAAAAAGGTTTTGTTTCTTTATTTCCTTTAATGACGAAAAAAGATGCAAGAGGACTGGCAAATTCATATGCATCGATAAAATTGTATCTCATCGATAAAACTGTATTCGGTCTGGGACTATTTTCTTTCGCGGGTGGTGCCATCTGGTGCCATCGTGCCATATCCTCCTAGAAAGATCACATGCCTTCACAAGCTGGCACAAGCCCTTGGAGATCACATCGTTTACGTCACGTCTCACCACATTTCAAGGATTTTTGTGGTTAAGTTTGTGAAAAATAGAGTGTCTGGTAATAGTGAAGTTTCCCTTATTCTTTAATTTCATTCACTGGGCTTCAGAAACGTGTTTGTGAGATATTTTTGTTAAAAATGCCTTTCGTGTGTGTATTGTCGGGATGACGTAATGGAAACTCCGGGACATGGTTCAAGGTTTTAGCTTTCCAAAAGATCCTGAGTTGAAGAAGAAGTGCATTTGGGCGATAAGATGAAAACATTTCACCCCTACGAAAAACTGTGAGGTATGTACTCTTTCTCGCTGTAATTATTTGGATGTAATTTTAAGTTAGAAGTGGCTTCGGGATGTTGATGCATCAACATCCCGAACTATTCAGTACTGAAGTACTATAGTACTATTCAGTACTAAAAATGGTGATTCAAAATATTGTAGCAGCAATTCTTTTGAAAATTCTGGCATTTTAGTTGTCTTTTTTGTATTAATTCATTCGGTGAACGTGTGGTTAAAGGAGAAACTAGGAATAAGCTGCCAAGTTTATAGGATCGAATATTGCTTCTTAGCTTGCCCTATGGTGTATTACACGTCGGCTTTCATCATTTCAAATTATCTTATGCTATAGTTTAAAACAATAAAAATATCAGGCTTACAAATATTTACTATATTTACGAGCCTAGTAATTTGATTTCTCATGCAGAAATACCAAAAATTGGAAATGATTTGACCTAATAAGTTACATGGTATTTTATTATTTATTAATTTTAGGTGTGTGAGCTTCACATCGCACCTTGTGATATCAGAAAATAATCTGTGGCCTTGGACGAGAAGACGAGGAGAAAATTCTTGCTGAATTGAAGGCACCCAGATTGGAGGAAGGTACCATTGCTTCACTGTTACCTGTCGCCAAGAAGACAGACATAGTGGCAGAAGTGACATATTTGTGGATGTGGATTTGATTTGTGCAAGTTGATGCTGTGATAGTGGACGTTCATCGGAGAAAGTA
Organism: Ischnura elegans; assembly: GCF_921293095.1. Lineage (NCBI taxonomy): Eukaryota > Metazoa > Arthropoda > Insecta > Odonata > Coenagrionidae > Ischnura > Ischnura elegans. The sequence goes on along the minus strand of NC_060259.1, from coordinate 110,032,151 downwards.
TTGAAGATAGTTTTTTATGTATCGACCAGTCCTCTTTTAAATAATTTTCTGTTCGAAAGAGAATAAGAGTAATTGTTTCGCTAAATTAGATGTGGGATAGAAGAGAAAATTGGAAATATTATCGTGGTTGACAATAGAAAATACATCATACAGACATTGTGGCAGAAGTGACATATTTGTGGATGTGGATTTGATTTGTGCAAGTTGATGCTGTGATAGTGGACGTTCATCGGAGAAAGTATTGAAGATAGTTTTTATGTATCGACCAGTCCTCTTTTAAATAATTTTCTATTCGAAAGAGAATAAGAGTAATTGTTTCGCTAAATTAGATGTGGGATAGAAGAGAAAATTGGAAATATTATTGTGGTTGACAATAGAAAATACATAATATATGTATTGTATTTCTGTGGGTTTTTCTTTCCTGCCTCTTTAAAATTTCTTGTGGTGGTGACTTCATGCAAAGTAAGTATAAATCGGAGGTGTGATCTAAGAGATACCATGTTTTATTTTACAAGTGTTTATGCTGGTGATTTGGCAGGACATTCATATTTTTAATAGGTTGATACATTTACTGCAGTGACCTAGAGACTTTTACTCATCCCAAATAATTTTTCAAATACTTTAGCGCCTGATATGGGTAAGTTTTAGTAGCTGAGACTGAACTATACGTTAATTTTTGCTTGCATTTTGATGAAATCGATCATACTAATAGCAGATGTGTCAGCAGGGCCATTTCATCTCAAATCAGGCAGATAGTGCAAAATCATGTCAGGTGACCATCACCGATTTCTCTGAAATTTATATATGTGAAAGCAGTATCCTTGTGATGAATAACGATGACTTTATCTCTGCTCAGAACTGAACCGTCATAAAGTTACCGCCCCTTGAACATTGCAGTGTCAGGCCTCAGAGTAAAAAATGAAAAATCACATAAATGCTGATTACTAAGGAACCATGGCCCATAAAGCAGTGATTATGGTTTTATTTTGAAGAGAATTTATTTATGCACATTATGGCATAACTTGAAAGTCATTTGAAGCAATAATAAACAAATAGGACTTGTTTAAACAATAAAAATTAGTCATTATTTAACAATTTATTACTAAAAAAGGCCACCTTTTAATTTCTTTAAAATTTCTCAGCAAGTAGTTTAAATGTTCTGTTTTCAATTAAAAAAATAAAAAAAGGTAGTATTTTTATACTTTTTGTTTTAAGGCATGTCAAAATTAGGCATGTTTACGACTATTTTACACCAAGATTGCATACCTTCAAGGGGGAAAAATGCAGTTTCCTTCTACTTAGCATTCATAACAGTGAAAAGTTCATATCTGAATGATTGGTTACATCTATTGACTGAAAGCAAGTCCAATCTTGTTTACTTCCATGGCATCCAATGTATGCAAACACCCACTGCTACTGGCTGGAAACGGTGAATGAGTCGCAATTTGCACAGAGTATTTTTCAATGGCAGTTCACATAAGTCTTTCTTCTACTTTGGGCCACGTGGAACATTTCGATGGACCATGTGGATGCATAAATGAGACACTAATGTCATTCTCTTCTAAAGACACTGCAGTGATTTTTGAAATCAGGTTTGACCAGGTTTTTCGGAAACACACAATGAAGTCAATCATGGTGAGATTTTGAGTACTGTACGTCATTACATATATCTGAATTTGTAAGTGTCACAGCCTGTTTGATTATGTGGATTACAGAGCGAGCTTTAGTTGTCCCGTGTCTGTTAACTACCAAGCATGAAACTGTTGACGCCATGTACAGGTGCTACTTTCACCTAATTATTTTTTTGTTTAAATTGAGCTTGTTAACATGTGTAAAATGCAAGTTTCATATTAGGCAAGAATTTACTAACTTAACGAAAGTGATAAATGTCAAATGTGTACTTCATGGTAAAATAATGTCTCAGCAGTTTTTGAAGAAGCGAGAGTGAAATGTCTATGAGTGACCATGTTCAAATTTTATCATTCTTTTCCACAAGTTAATCTAAACAACATAAATTGGCTGTTTTTCCAGTTTCAACCAAACATACGATTGACATATCATGCAGAGCTAAAAAAAACTCGGAATTTGGGGCAATGCTGATGTATACTGCTGGCATCCTCTTCCTCATAGTGCTCAATTTTACATTGTGCTTTCATTTTACTTGGATGATGATAAAGATTATTCTTGTGTAACTCCTAATCAGCAATATGTGTTCACTGCCATTGAGAATCATTCAGACAAAACATTCATTCAGAGAAATTCATTGCCGAAGTTTAGGATTGAACCAAGAAAAGTGTTTATCATCACTATATTTGGAAAAAAGAAAGGGAAGCTATTCAAAAAGAGAAGTTGGTAACACTAATTGGTGTGGAGTTGGTGCTTCATTTCAACTTTTCCGAGAATTGGAGTGTGATTCTTCCAGATTAAGTACAACCGTATGACTGGCAAAAAGTACAGATATCAATATTAACCTGTGTGGAATATAATAACTAAGGTATGCAGGCACTTCAGATGATTTCTCACTGGACACTGCACATGCTTTTCTTAGGATGAATCAATAGAAGAACAATAGAGTAAAAAGATATCATATGGAGAAATAAATCATATATTTTAGAAAAGTCAGCCGCTAATTAAAAAAAACATTTCAGATATTTGACTTGGAGAAAAGTCTTAAACAGGAAGAAAGTCACTGGTGGTTGTTCAATGCAACAGGACATGAATAGGGTCCTTCTGATAGAGTTGCAAGAATTGGTCAAAAATTATGACACAAACTGAAACCTGAGATATTTCAATTGTGGCAAGTAAATTAAAACAAGTCCTTTGTACAACATGTGAGTATATCCTTGCCTAATATCAAACTTTTGCATTTTACACATGTTAAACTAGCCAAATAGGGTTCATTCCTTTCATTTTCCTTCATCAAAGAAAACGAAAGGCATTGATTGCGATTCGTTACCCACCTTAATTGTATTCATAATATACAAATTATTTTATTTATAGAAATCCCTGTTTAGACCAATGTTAATGGTCAATTTTAACCTCATTTGAAAAAGGATAGATTGGCACTGATGCGATGTCACTCCACATGACGTCACAGGGACCTAGATGCTATACGAGTGGATATGAGTTTTACATCATCTGAGATTACCAATGTATACATGAGGCACAGAGCTGCGGGAAACATCCCTTAAGAATCCCCTCTTAAAATTGCCTTTGGTCAGAGAATTTTCTTTGTTTGATAGGGTATTAATAATCCTTTTTTAAACCAAGCACTACCTGCTAGCAAGGAACTCTACGCTACCGCCATGCTCGGCAGCAAGCAGCCAGAGGTCACACGGGCTTTTCGCAGCATTCATACTTAGCCGTCGCGTTTTCGTACGCTTGAAGATTTTCACTTATCATTTAATCACAAAAAACACATATCATCATTTAAAAATCTAAAAGCGAGATATATGTACTCCAGGAGTAATAATATTTCGATTTAGGCAATGAACAATAATAGGAAACCACCCTATGTAGACAAAAAAATTATTGGGTGAAAGGTGCACCTATACATGGCATCAACAGTTTCATGTCTTGGTAGTTAACAGACACGGGACAACTAAAGCTCGCTCTGTAATCCACATAATCAAACAGGCTGTGACACTTACAAATTCAGATATATGTAATGACGTACAGTACTCAAAATCTCACCATGATTGACTTCATTGTGTGTTTCCGAAAAACCTGGTCAAACCTGATTTCAAAAATCACTGCAGTGTCTTTAGAAGAGAATGACATTAGTGTCTCATTTATGCATCCACATGGTCCATCGAAATGTTCCACGTGGCCCAAAGTAGAAGAAAGACTTATGTGAACTGCCATTGAAAAATACTCTGTGCAAATTGCGACTCATTCACCGTTTCCAGCCAGTAGCAGTGGGTGTTTGCATACATTGGATGCCATGGAAGTAAACAAGATTGGACTTGCTTTCAGTCAATAGATGTAACCAATCATTCAGATATGAACTTTTCACTGTTATGAATGCTAAGTAGAAGGAAACTGCATTTTTCCCCCTTGAAGGTATGCAATCTTGGTGTAAAATAGTCGTAAACATGCCTAATTTTGACATGCCTTAAAACAAAAAGTATAAAAATACTACCTTTTTTTATTTTTTTAATTGAAAGCAGAACATTTAAACTACTTGCTGAGAAATTTTAAAGAAATTAAAAGGTGGCCTTTTTTAGTAATAAATTGTTAAATAATGACTAATTTTTATTGTTTAAACAAGTCCTATTTGTTTATTATTGCTTCAAATGACTTTCAAGTTATGCCATAATGTGCATAAATAAATTCTCTTCAAAATAAAACCATAATCACTGCTTTATGGGCCATGGTTCCTTAGTAATCAGCATTTATGTGATTTTTCATTTTTTACTCTGAGGCCTGACACTGCAATGTTCAAGGGGCGGTAACTTTATGACGGTTCAGTTCTGAGCAGAGATAAAGTCATCGTTATTCATCACAAGGATACTGCTTTCACATATATAAATTTCAGAGAAATCGGTGATGGTCACCTGACATGATTTTGCACTATCTGCCTGATTTGAGATGAAATCCCCCAGCAATCCTGTTTCATCGGCAATTTTTATTTAAAAATTTTATTTCGTCAGGCTTTAGGGTAAGCTTTTTAATGCTCGTGGGCTATGTGATGTCTTATTTAGTGTCAAAATTAATAAGAATTTACTCTTATTAATATCTCAAGGTTTCCAAGTAAGTACGAGCCACTTAAGAATGCTGGATGCTGGGGATCCGTGAATTAGCCTTGAGATTCTCATTTTTCGCAGTTATTTAAGTGGCCGAATAAGTTTTGTAAGTTCTCAATGGGTAAATAATACTATATCATGAATTCTAATTACCATGAAAAACTCACAACCGACAAAAACTTTGTCGGTCGTGAGTCTTTCATGGAAATTAGAATTCATGATATGGTGTTATTTACCTATTGAGAACTTACAATTCATAATGATTCTCAAGGTTCTCGCTACGGTCTGTAGCTATCGATTGTGTTGCGCTCGATACATTTTTCGATCGTGCGAGTTACGATGTATCTAATTTCGACCTAATCGATTGAAATTAGCCTGAGTGCCGTGTTCCTGCGCGCTTCGTATCCAATCGTACGTGCTTAGTAGCGGACATTCACATGCTGCGTACGCGCTTCGTCGACAGGCCGCGAATGGAAATTATCCATTGACGAAAAGCGACGGAGCGGCATAGTATCCCCTTAGTCAATGGGTACTATGTACATACGAATTAGATACGGAGGGTTCTGTGCCGTCTGGGGATTGTAACGCTCTTTCTCCTTTTTTGGGGAATATAACATTCCGTGGACCCTTTGGAAGGTGGAAAAACCCTAATCGACGCAGTGGCCAAATTTGCTTAAGGATTTCATCAGTTAAGCGTCAGTTGATGTGCATGGCGTCCTCTGCAAATTTCCGTACAAACTTGGCGTTTTTATAGACTTAATTTTGAAATGTTCAATTCGTTGGAATTCCAAGTGAGAACTTGATGGATTACGTGAGCATCACGAATGCGTTTGGTTTAATTTTTGTAGAGTCGGACTTCATTATGTCAGAAAATAGCAATTATATGCCACAAGAGTCATACTACCTGCCAGATATTGACTAATAAGCAGCTGGGAAAGAACGTACATTTAGACTGTCGAAAGTTTTGGCCGCATACGACGCGATCCTAACCTCCGAAACGTATTACGTTAGAATGGCTCGTGGCGGTGTTGGTTAACATCGACGCTAAGTTTTTGTCACAAGTCCTCCTTTATAGCTAGGTTTTATACTTATTGAGTATTCATTCCGATACCATTTATTCTCGAGATTCTGTCGAGTTCAAGAGATCACTCTACCGATTTCTCTTCTGGGTAGGCCCAATCAGAACAAGATTGTTATCCAGTCCTCACTATTTGTTACCACTCGAAATTACGAAATATAAAGCGAGGGATCTCCTGAAATAGAATTGCCCGCGGTGACCAATGAAAACAACAAGAAATGGCAATGAGGTTTGTGCTGTACCGAGGAGTGATGGGCCCAATGTTCACGTCGCCTCGTCCTGACAATTCACTTGCCTTAAAGAAATTTCCCCACATTAACCTAGATTCAGTAAAATATTTGGCATCACAGGGACGAGATTTATTGGGACGGTTCCCAGTAACAAGGCTACACAAACGCCTAGCGATAAGGCTGGCGCCCGGCGCCGCTTATAGGAACCTTAGGTAGGCGTCCATGAAGCGCCTGAACAAACCCTACCTCCCGGCACCTCTAGGCGTTTGGATTGTGCAATAGGTAACGCCCGATACAAAGCCATTTATTAAAATTATTCAACAAATATGTTAACCTACTGAGAAAATTATTCAACAAAGCCAGGTTACAGTTGAACAAGCTCTTTCCTCGTACCCTCATTTATCATTTTTCGAAATTGGTAAACAATCTGAAGCAAACATTGCTTTTGTTCTTCGTCGTTAGTAATACTGCTATTGAATTCCGTGATTAGGGCCACCACGGCTGAGGCCGTCTCCCTCCCCTCCCTATCCTCCTCACTCATTGTCGCTCCTCCAGCAGAAGCTCTTTCTCCGTTCCATGGCCTACCATTTTTCGTCACTGAGATACATACTGCAACAGATTATACTTTTAGTCTTCACCATGCATTTCCTCACCTTGTGCGAAGTCAATGTAACAAACCGGACACCTGGTAGATATGAATCATAGAATTTACTGAGGCGCTGGGGTTAGCAGCCACTAAAAAGGGTTCTCTCACTGACCCTTCACAGTTTATAAACTTCCTCCCCCGTCAGGGAGGGTTTTGAAAGTTCCGATGTCCAAGCCGCAAAATCGTCTTCTGCGAAAAGTCAGAAGCTGATACCACTGCTGCAATTGGCATGCTGTTGCATTCTCACGCCCCATTTTCTTTCGGATCTCATTGGAAAATGCGAAGTCAGTTCGCTGTGGGGCAGCTTCGTGTCTACTCATTCGTGCTGTTATTCCGTGCGCTTTACTCTTGTTCTGCACTGCATTACGTCCTAAATGCTTGCAATTCCAATATGTGTAGGTGTGTAAGTGGGCACAAGCGCATGCATATTAGGAACATAGCAGTTTTGTGTGTGAAAATGGCGCCAAGAAGGCGATCAGATAGAACCCGTAATATCTTTGCCCTCGGGATCTCGGGAAAAGAGAAATCTGAATTATCGGACACCAAACGGCAACCGAAATTGCGTCATCTACTGTCAGTTTTATTATTCCGAATGAGAAATTTGAAGCACATCATAAGCGTCAGTGCTATAGAAGTGGTACATACCGCTCTCGTGATTTACGCTAGAGCTCGGATACCAGCCATAGACAAGTGGAATGCGATCCGAATTCTTAAGAAGCAGTTCGAACTTTGGAAAAAATGAAAAAAGGTAAGCCAGGAACTATTCACATTAACCGTTTGACAATCAAGCCGTTTCACATTACAAGCAAAATGGTGAAACGAATGCATGAACGTGAAAATGATTCCATTCAGTTTCTGAAAAGAGTACCTGTGCCTAAAAACGTTCACAGTAAAGATTAAAATGTTTGTGTCATCAAGTTCCATGAATATTTTAAAAACTCTTGACTACCGTATGAATTTCTCAACAAATATCCTAATGATTAGGAAACGACAAAAAGCTACCAAACAGTTCGACAGCACATCAAACAGTTGAAGGTGGTGAATGATGTGACCGAGAGGTGGGTGGCCCTAAGCACGGAATTCAATAGCAGTATTACTAACGACGAAGAACAAAAGCAATATTTGCTTCAGATTGTTTCCCAATTTCGAAAAATGATAAATGAGGGTACGAGGAAAGAGCTTGTTCAACTGTAACCTGGCTTTGTTGAATAATTTTCTCAGTAGGTTAACATATTTGTTACGATTTTCCAAAATCAAGTTAAGATTGATTGCCATACGTGCCCACATGATTTGGTCTACGAAAGGAGTTCAAAATCTAAATTTGAAAGAGAGAGAAAGAGAGTCACTGAAGCATGTAAGCATGGCGGGCGACTGTGGGTGAGAGGGAGGGGGAAGGGAGGGGATGGGGCCGTCTTTTGCGCCGCGTCGCGCGAGCCGCATCGCTTAGCGCCACTCTTGGCGCCAGGCTGCGCGGGCCGCAAAGCCTAAACGGTGAAAGATACGCAAAAACCGACGAAATGTTATGCCTTTGGGTCATAACTTACCCTGATTACCCTAAGTTTGATAGTTTTGGCGAAATCGTATGACAAATTAAGGATGTTGGTACTTAGGCGCCTCTCGATAACTAATTATTTAAACTTTTTCGAAAATCTTTTTTTGCCTATCCTTGTATACCCGAGGGTCATCGAAATCCGATTGACGATTTTGAAATTTAAAAAAAAATGTTTTTTTGGGACAGCCTAAGCAGGGGTACATCCGTTTGAACTGATTGGTCTAATTCATGTCAATCATCTTAACATTCCATTACTCGATTAAACGCGTCGTTCATTCACGATCTGGCGCTGGCATTCCTAACTTCGCCAATAAACTGCCGCACACGAGGTAACACAAGTCTTCAATCAAACAAACAAATAGGGCGGTAATCTACATGTTTCTTTGTTGTTTGTTCACAATCGCAGGCAACAATAAGTAGTGACGAATCTACTCGAGCTGGACTAAGCTCAAATTTACTCGAGCTGAATTCTCAATGCATTGATATACTGTATACATAAGATGCCAGCTATTGACATTAGTACGCTCGGAATAGAAAATATATTGAAATCGCTTAGTCCAAATAAATCACCTGGCCCAGACGAAATCCCTTCTCGCGTATATAAAGAACTAGCCTCAGAAATTGCCCCTTACTTGCAGTTAATATTCAGTAAATCCATCAAGCAACACGAAGTACCTAATGACTGGAAAATCGCTAATGTAACGCCAATATTTAAAAGTGGAGACAAGGAACAGCCATCTAATTACAGGCCGATATCTTTAACGTCCATCTCTTGCAAAGTCTTTGAACACATCGTAGTCAGCTCGGTAATGAAACACCTAGACGCGCAAAACTTATTAATGGGAACTCAACATGGATTCAGGAAAAGCAGATCGTGCGAAACTCAGTTAGCGCTTTTCGCCCACGATATTTTAGTCTCCGGGGAAGACAACATTCCAGTAGACGCGATTTTTCTTGATTTCAAAAAGGCATTTGATAAAGTACCCCACGGAAAGTTAATAATAAAACTGAAATCTTATGGTCTAGACGAAGATGTCATTTCCTGGATTAGAGAATTTCTGAGCGACCGCGTCCAAAGAGTTGTATTAGACGGTGCAGTCTCCAATGAGGTTAGAGTCACTTCTGGCGTTCCTCAGGGTAGTGTCATTGGCCCACTCCTATTCCTTCTTTATATAAACGACATTGGTGAAGTAGTACACAGTAAGTTACGATTATTTGCAGACGACGCTGTAGTTTACAGAGAAATCCGTCCCAGCAAAGATATGGATGAACTAACGAATGACCTTGCTGCTATCCAAGCTTGGTGCGATGCTTGGCAGTTGGAATTAAATTTGGAAAAATGCGTCGTAATGAATTTCTGGAAGAAGAATAACTCCCTACAGCGTAACTATATAATTCGGGGCACCCAGTTAAAGGCAGTTGAATCCGTGAAATATCTAGGAGTTAGACTCCATAATGATCTATCGTGGAATAAACATATTCGAGAAATAACCGGTCAAGCTAATCGTAAAATGGGTTTTGTTAAAAGAATATTAGGAAAGTGCGACGACAAAGTGAGAGAAATTAGCTACTTTTCCCTCGTTAGACCACATTTGGAATACGCTGCCAGTGTTTGGGACCCTCATGAAAAAGGCTTAATAACAGAGTTAGAACGCGTGCAAAGAAGAGCTGCCAGGTATGTGAAAGGTCGTTACGATAGTCTTGTTAGTGTAACTGACCTCTTAGATAAACTCGGATGGGAATCTCTGTCGGACCGTAGATTGAAAAATAGACTAAACCTTTTAGATAAATTCAAGAGCAGTGTCTTTTCTGACGAAGTTAACCATATCTTGCAGACGCCAACGTACTACGGAAAATCAGATCATATAAATAAAATAAGAGAGATAGATTGTAGAACAGACAGATTCCGAATGTCATTTTTTCCAAGATCAATAAGAGATTATAACGGCAGCAATAGAACTCGTAAATAGATTGCATGACTTGTAGTATAGCCTACTAACCTATGTAAAACTTAATGCATGTTTCTGAATTTCTATTCTATATTCTATTTCTAACAGCATATAGTATTATAGTTTGTTATTATACGGGACGTTTTTTGGACGGTGTGGTGTGCATGTGGGAGTCCAAATGCATGCTGCATGCTGGTGATTGATCACCCCCTGCCAAACACCCTAGAGGTGGCTCGCAGGGTATTATGTAGATGTAGATGTAGATATGTTTTTTATAATGTTTCGAAGTTCAGCCATTAAATTGAAAGAACAAAAAACATTTAGCCTGAGTTTTGACCGACTTTACAGTTGTTGCAGTGTTCACAGCTCCCAAGAAATACCCCTATTATCAATATTAATCTTTTCCGTGAACTTTTATGAAATTTTAAAGGTCATTCTACTCTTCGGGGCCGAGACTAATTCAAAAAACCAAATTCAAAAATATATCAATGAAATCGGTGCAGCCGTTCTTGAGTTATAAATGGTGTAACTAACACAATTTACGACTTTGTTTTATAAAAATATATTCTAAATATTTGGATTGTTTGATGGATCGAATCTGATAAAGTAATGAAAATAATAATTATGAACGGAATTAGGATCTAAACAATGAAATTAGTTTAAATTGGATCGCACCAATGCTAAATACCGGAGAGCCACCGGAATAAAATATTATACAATTGGTGGGGTGCCAAGAAAAAAATAAAATATAGAATTAATTTTTTGTTTTGTTTAAAGGATAGAATCTGGCAGAGTAATACAAATAAACATTTGTAGTGAGCGGTATTCGGATCAATTGAAGAGCAATCAATGCGATGAATGCTCACAAAAGATCATGGTTGCGTTCGTTTGGGAATGAGTGACTCGTCTCCATTTCCGTGAGGAGGGGTCGCGGTGAGCATCTCAGGGGAGCAAATATCGATTGGCCGCACCTTGCCAGGCGCCGTGCTGAGTCGCGATGCATGCCGCACCTCTGCCATTGGAGATAACACCAGAGCACGGGTGCTGCGACCCTCGGGGGCCAAGGTGCGGTTCATTGCTGCACCTGCCGCACCCACGCAAGTTGCACCATTAAAAATAATTAACGGTTGGGGAGTACTTTTGGGATAATTAATATTTGTACATTAAATAAAAATACATGGAATGTAAAACTTTTCACCCGTTTCGAATTATTTTCAGGAAAGTATGAAGGCCATATGGGTCGAGCTTCTCATCGAAGGGTTCCCGGTTCAAATCCCTGTGGTAGCTTTCAGACCCTCCACACAAAAATCATGCGAGGGGGCGCGTGGAAAGGAGCTGCCCTTCTACCATGCACGCGTGAAACTCACGCGCTACGGTTACTCTGAGGTGAGCTCTGCCCGCACCAACCCACATCAAACTTATAATTGAATCACTGAGTAGCCCATACCAACCGGGGGAGAGTTGTCAAGGAAACCGCGCACTCGGGTAACGAAGGGCCGAGAAAAAGTGAAAAATGTTCATCGTGAGCTCTACGATGGGAGCGAGTAGATTAGTTTTTGGAAGGAATGGACCACCGTGATTGGATGGATTTGAATGGACCACTCGCACGTCATTGTCTGGGTGGAGAAAGACCGCTGGACGAAGGCGCTGGAGAGGGTGCTGGCGACGATCGAGAAAGACAAAAATTCAAAAAACAATCCCAGTATGAACACTGATAATGTTTATCTTAATTGTTCACATTTCCCGGTCAATATTACACGCATCATACATCACTTAGTGCTTCAACCCAAACTTTAAATAAGTTAGTAAAGCTATCACCCGGGACTGGCCACAGTGGTGTGAGTGTCACACACTCAGTATAGCCGTTCCTTTGCCTGGGTCGCCGCGAACCAACAGCATCCGTCTTTAGGACGTTCAAAGGCCGCGAACCGCGATTTGAAGCCATCGCTCGGTGACCACCCAATCGACTCCTTCAACACAGTATTTGTATTGTCGATTAAGATTGACTTGAAAAAATAGGCAGACCTATATTTTTCCATTTCTCGATCCGCCATCTACTTCATGAGCTATCGCAAATAGACGGCTTTATCATTTTATAAATAAGTTGATGGAGTCACGAACTCCTAATGAACAGGTCACGCCGTCTATCTAGCTCTTAGGTCTCGTCCTCACGTGGTTCACTGTTGTTTACTCGCTTGTGAGTGATTCCTTCCTACGATGAGTGGTTCCTCCTGGAGGACTAAAGGAACCGGTACTCTGATGACGTCACCAACTCAGAATAATTGGGCAGAAACTTGGGCGGTTTTTAATTCAAAATTAAGAGAGAATTGTCGATTGAGGAATAATGTTTTCCATCGTGACTTATCATTTCTTCCAGCGACTTAATCGCAATCCCGGGTCTCATTGACGGATCAGAAAGAATAGAAATCAATGAATACAAGCGGAGTATGGAGAACATTTTCACGATAGCGTTGCTCATATGGTCAGTGGGAGTGCATGATTCCAATGGATTCGTGACAAAAACTAACAAAATTTGAATGAAAGTCCACGGCAAAGTTCTACCGCTTAAGCAAAAGGATTTTAGAGAAATATTTCTTCAATGCATACGTTACCCATGTTTCGCAATGTGCTTTTCTCTAGCTTTTTGAACGTCTGATCCGCTTTTCTTGGTTTTAATTTCGCTGGCTATGTTAGCCTTTTAGATTTCATAGCTTCCCCGCAGTTGCCCTTCCCCAACAGCTTCTCCTCCTCAGTGCTTTCCCCATCGCAAGGAAAGCAGATCGAAATTAAAAGAAAAAACTTGCATTTTCGGCCCCATACAAATACATTTCATTCAAACCTCGGTTCCTATGACCTTGCACAGTCTACAGGTGGTCATCGCATGGATTTAGTGATGATTATTCAAGATTACCTACATGCTGTTTTTTCGAATGGTCGTAAATTGCATATGGTTTCTTTTCATTTCGATGTGTTCATATGCCACTCAATATCGCCGGAGTCTAATTATTTTATTTGCGAAGATAGCTATTAAGAACACTGAAATTGGCCATGATTTAAATCAATTTTTTAAAATATCTCCTAGTACATGGGAATAATACTCTTTTGACTCTATTTTATCGCCACATATCCCAGGCTCTATTCCTTATCTCGATGCATGGTAAAACTTCATGGGATGCCCATGGATTTGTCGGATGAGGCAAGGGAATGCTTCGGATTAGGTGCTGCTGCGGGAGCTGTAGGCATATTTGGGAGCATGACATCAAGGGTGACTGACGACTTCTCCATCGAAAACCCTTCCCCGATATCTGGAAGACGGATTAATCGGACATACGACACTTACCTCGCGGCTGAGCTTAAAGCCACCGAGTGCGTCCACCGGGTTGCGGATGGTGGGTCGACCTTTAGATATAGAGGTTAGCTGCGAGATAAGCGAGTTCTCTCGTCGAATAAGCAGTCGTGGACAAAAAGCGGCGGTATTCTGAGGGGGTATTGGGCTACCCTTGGGTAAGGTAGGCCATTTAAAAGATACCAAAACCTGTGAAGATACCGTGACTTGGCGACTGGGGGCCGCCAACATCAGCCGGGGGAGAGGGCAGCAGCTCTTCTTCACATGTGCGAAGGTGGAGACCATACTGGTCGGTACAGCGACACACATTCCACTACGGGCGTGGTAACATTTACTTTAACGGCTGTAGTACTGCGATATGGAAGGCAAGGGGAAACCATCACATTATCATCCCGAGGAGTCACAGCTACTCCACTCAATTTATATTATGACATGATGGAATTCTCTCGGGTAAAATATTCCGGAGGTAAACTAGTCCCCCATTCGGATCTCCGGGCGGGGACTACTCGAGAGGGTACATAGGTCAAACGAGATAGAATGTTACGGATAGGAACATGGAATGTCAGATCACTTCGTACCTGCGGTAAGCTAGAGAACTTGAAGGTGGAGATGCGAAGAATGAACCTCGATGTATTAGGCACCAGCGAAATGAAGTGGCCCCAGGAAGGAGACTTTTGGAGTGGAAGCTACAGAATGATACACACGGGATCGCTGAATGGTAATGCTGGAGTATGCATAATGCTTAGAAAGAGCACCGGGATGCGTGTTAAAAGCTACCTGCAGTTTAATGAAAGGATAGTAATGGTGAAGATAGATAATAAACCCGTAGCTACTGTAGTGGTACAGGTTTACATGCCTACGTCAGATTATGAAGACGAAGAAGTAGAAGATGTCTACCAAGATGTAGCGGAAGTTATCAAGCAGGTAAGAGGGGAAGAAAATCTTTCCAAATCGACTACATTCTAGTGAAACAAAGAATCAGGAACCAGGTGAAGGACTGCAAAAGCTATCCAGGGGCAGATATCGATAGTGACCATAACCTAGTTATGATGAAATGCCACCTTAAATTTAAAAAGTTGAAGAAAGCCGTGAAAAACATATGGCAGGTTGAAAAATTGAGGGAGGTTCAGCATCAACTGGCTTTTAAAGAGGCTGTAGAAAATAAAATAGGGGAGGATACGACCAACAAACAAATGGAAGAGAGTTGGAAAACCATTAGAAGTGGTCTGCAGGCGGCAGCTGAGAAAGTTCTTGGTAAAAGAAGAGTCGTCATGAAAAAACCGTGGATCACGCAGGAAGTATTAGATCTCATTGAAGAAAGAAGAAAATACAAGGCTGCGAAAACAAAGGAAGGACAGAATCGTTACAAGAGGATAAGGAACGAAATATGTCGTAAAGCACGGAAGGCTAGAGAAACGTTGATGAAAAGCATTTGCGAAGACGTGCAAAACAATCTTAAACATGGAAAAGTAGAGGCCACTTATAGGATAGTGAGGAACCACTTTAAGGAAAGGGGCGTAAGATGTAATACCCTTAGGGACAAAAACGGAGAACTATTGATTGAAAACGAAGAAAA
The DNA here is from genome assembly GCF_921293095.1 of Ischnura elegans. Classification (NCBI taxonomy): domain Eukaryota; kingdom Metazoa; phylum Arthropoda; class Insecta; order Odonata; family Coenagrionidae; genus Ischnura; species Ischnura elegans. Next base: position 110,017,029 of record NC_060259.1, on the reverse strand, counting down.
AGGGAAGAGATGGAAGGAATATCTGGAAGATTTGTACAAAGGAAGTCGCCTCAGAACGAATGCTATCGAAAACGAGAGGGAAGTGGATGCCGATGACATGGGAGCCCCAATTTTAAGATCGGAATTTGATGCGGCTGTAAGAGACCTCAGAATAAATAAAGCGTCTGACATTGATGACATTCCTGCAGAACTAATTAAAAATTTCAGGAGAGAAGACGTTGAACCAGCTATACAAAATCATTAGTGAAATGTATACGACAGGTGAGATACCAAAGGATTTCGAGAGGAACATTATAATCCCTATTCCTAAGAAGAAAAGAACGGGGAAGTGCGAAGATTTTAGGACCATAAGCCTTACTACACATGCATCAAAGATACTGACAAGGATTGATCTATAGAAGAATAGAACGAAAAGCAGAAGAGTACTTGGATGAGGACCAATTTGGATTCAGAAAAAACAAAGGCACAAGGGAAGCAATATTGGCCCTAAGACTGCTCATAGAAAAGAGAATGGAAAAGAACAAGCCAACATTCGTTGCGTTTGTGGACTTAGAGAAAGCATTTGACTACGTGGATTGGAGCACAATGCTTGGAATCCTAAAGGAAATTGGGGTTCTTTATAATGACAGAAGAATCATCCACAGTTTATACAAAAACCAAGTAGCCATGATAAAATCAGGGCCCAGCTGTGAAGAAGCAAGAATTAAGAAAGGAGTGCGACAAGGCTGTACATTGTCACCCGTAATTTTCAACATTTACATTGAAAAAGCCATTAAGGAAATCAAAGAAAAGGCATTGGGAGTGAATATCCATGGAGAAAAAATTAGCATGCTAAGATTTGCCGTTGACATAGCCGTTATAGCAGAAACAGAGAAGGATTTGAAAAATATTCTGGTTAATATGGGTAGGGTAATGATTAGATATCAACTGAAAATAAGCACGAAGAAAACCAAGATCTTAGTATGCAGCAGAAGAGAAGAAGTCAAGACCAACATTAAAATAGGGAGGCAAAAACTGATAGAAGTGGATGAATTCTGTTATTTGGGAAGCAAGATAACTAGTGACGGGAGAAGCAAGAAAGAAATTATCAGCAGAATAGCCCAGGCGAAGAGAGCATTCCACCAAAAGAGAGACCTGCTTACAGCGGGAAACTTAAATATGGAAGTAAAGAAACAATTTATAAGAACCTACATCTGGAGTATGCTCCTATATGGAAGCGAGGCATGGACAATGACCGCAGCGGAGAAAGCAAGGATAGAGGCCTTTGAAATGTGGTGCTACAGAAGAATGATGAAAATCAAATGGATCGACCGAGTTAGTAACGAGGAAGTCCTAAGAAGGGTAGGAGAGAAGAGAAGCCTCATGAAAACCTTAATAAGAAGACGGAACAACCTTATAGGCCACATCTTGAGACATGATGGCCTGATGAAGACAATCGTCGAAGGACAGGTGGAAGGCAATAATGGAAAAGGAAGACCTCGAACAAAATATATGGAACAAGTAAAGAGAGATGTGAAAGAGAAGAAATACGTAGGTGTGAAAAGATTAGCTGATAGGAGAACTGAGTGGAGAGCTGCGTCAAACCAATCCTAGGATTGTTGACCAGTGATGATGATGATGATGATGAAAGAGAGATGTGAAAGAGAAGAAATACGTAGGAGTGAAAAGATTAGCTGATAGGAGAACTGAGTGGAGAGCTGCGTCAAACCAATCCTAGGATTGTTGACCAGTGATGATGATGACGACACTTACATCATGAACATAAACATGTAAGCCCCTTCACACTCTTTGCCATTGATGTAGTTGGTTCGAACACCAACCTGGACCACTGAGCTGTTTACATTATCAACCGAGGAGCCCATTTGCAGCATGGTTTTTAGGGAGCCGTTTCAGATTCCGAATGCGTTACGCAACTGCGTTACGAGGATTTTGATGCTAGCGGTCCAGGGCATCTCCCCAGCGAAAACGTTTTACGTTGGGACCAATATAAATATACTAGCAATACCATTTGAGCGATCGAGGATGCGGTATCTCGTAACCAATCATCTTTTAATCTGTGATACCAGAAGCGTACATTTTGGTAAACGGCCAACTCGTAGCCGGGAATGAAGGAGGTTGCTAACAAGAACATTTGAGAATAATTCATAGACCAATTAACCTTCAGTAATTACAAAAAGTAAATTGAATGACACAAACCTCTGAGAGTTCACAGGAAGTAAAAACACAAACAATGGCCGAAATAAGCAAATGCACGTAACAGCCAGATCTTTGCATAGAAGTTAAGCGATGTAATATAACATTTGGTGGGACATCAAGTAATCAAAACAATGTGTTACATTTCAAGTGCTTGTGTTGTTTGATGTTATAATCTGATAAAGTTATAAAAATAAATATTTGTAGAAAATTGAAATCGGATCTAAACTAATTAGATGCAATTACACCGCATGGTTAAGAGATACCAGCGGAGTAACCGAGATTAAGATGGCAGTCGCTGACATATTAAAACACTACAGGTAGGAGCGATTAAGACGTGTATAAACTGAATCGGTTAAGAACTCGCTCAACATTGCCAATTTAGACCATTATTGTACATTTGGCTGATAAAAAATCTTATCCATTCCGGCCATAATTCTACATTACCTCCTGTTACTTACTGAGATGTTCGCTTATTAACCTGTTCACATTTAAAGGCCGCTACCATGCGAGCAAAATAGAACATTTTCTAATTTTCACTGAATGATCATACGCGTGACGGTTCAGTCGCGAATTTTTCCGTTATACACGGCAAATGATTTCATTCACATGATCATTCAGCATGATATTCACATGATCAATTACCGTGTGTAGCGGCCTGAAGAGACGGCCGACCTATCACGACTTTCACTCACAACTTAAACGACGCACTTAGCCACACTTAGCCCCAGAAAAGAGTGCTCTCAAAACTGCCAACTCATTCCGGTTGACTCTATCTGGGGTAGAATAACAAGGTTCATCGTCGATATTACAGAGGACGGGTCGATATTCCAACTAACCGAAGCGCCGATATTTCCTCTACTTTGATTAGCATTCGGATACTCATTTCTTAGGAAACTTTCACATAGAATGTGTAACCGGTTAGACCACCTCTAACTTTTAAGAATGCTGACGACAAAATTAAGTATTTTTAGCAAAATGACTCGCCAATTTCTGCCAGAATGCGTACAATCAGACAATCTCATCGCCTATAACCACATAGACACGCTATTATTTACCCCACATAATTTAGTGAATTTAGCTAACTGAGAAGTGTTCGTAATGAGACAACCTTGTTGTCTTTACCAGAGAGCGTGGTCATTTTGCCAGTAATTCTCATCAGACAGGCATGTCACTCCAACCAGGAAGTCTAGTAATTCCGAGCAAAAAGTTCGAACTAAAGTGTGTTCTATTACTAACCAAATGTTCAGTTGTCTCGTGCTTTCATACACTCTGCAATAAATATAACCAGGATCCTGGGTGTCATGAATAGATTGTTCCGTGTTAACTTACGGAAAAGCAAGTTACGAGATATCTGGTTAAGATAGGTCTTGGTTACTAGAAGTCACTCTATCGATCTACACCTACATACAACCCCGAAAGCCGCCTTAATAGGCGTGTGGCAGGGGATGTTAGGGCAGCAGGCGTTTACAAATAAAAAGGAAATGATCTAACGAAGTTTCAACAAGCATTTTTTAAAGTCCTTTAACGTGCGGGGGAAAACGAATTACCATTGCTATCCGTCCGGCAAAATATCTCTCTTAATTAATTGTTTTAGTCGGACTTGGAAATGTATTGGGGTTCTAATATGACGTGTCGCTTCAAAAGATTTCCATTCCCAGGCAATCTCATAAATGGGAGAATGGACGGATCGCGTCAATGCCAAACGCAGCACTACTTTTCTTCATTTTGTTTAAATATATGTTTACCATACGCCGGTGCAGTTCACGAAGTCGCCGGCACCACTTGACGTACAAGCACATGAGGTTGAGCATTTGGCCATGCTCGCCGCCCGCATCGAGGCCACTGCGAAACGCTTTCAACCCTTCCAAGTGTAAACTCACCCTCACGCTTCGTGAGACAACTTCCGTGATTAGCAGTGCCATTATTGTCCTTTCCCCTCGCAGGCCGTCATCGATTCAAAGTGGCCCACCAAAGAGCACCCGTGGCGTCCACGTCACCAGAGGATTTGTTCCTGGGATTACCTTCGCGGTGTCATCTGGACGTCAATCGGAGTGCGATTTCAGCCTCCACCAGAAATCCGAAGATCGACTTCACGCATCTTTCCAGTCATTTATCCCACTCCCTAGTCTTTCAATGTCTACGTTATTGCCTTGTTCGAGAATTTTTGGATTGGGCCCGGAAAGCCAAAGGTCCGGGGTTCCATTCCCAGTCCAGAGGAATTTTTTCTCATGTTAATTATTTTGAATTTCACCTTTCACGCGGCAGGCTTTAAATAAACCACAAAAGTTGTTCTTGTCAATTGTGATACATTAAAATAAAATCATGCGAAGAGTATTTTTCCGTTTCTAGATCCGTCACCAACTTCCGGAACCATTCGCGGCGAAAAAAAATCGACGCCCTTAGTCCTCTCACAGATAAGTTGATGGCGTCACGAACTCGTGCCGAGCGGGTCACGCTATTCACTCCCCGCTACTCCTCACCCTCGCACGTGGTTCGTAGTTGCTAACACTCTCGAGAGCAAACGTTGCACCGTGCATTGGCGAGAATCCTCTCACCAACGCATGATTCTCTTTGAAAGAGTTGATGAGGTGAAACCCTGCAAGACGTCACCGACTTATGAAAATTTGGAGGCAACTGTCGTGTTTTTTGTGTTAAAACTTTGAGAGAATGGCTGAATGAGGAAAATGTTTTGTTTCGTGGGGACTCCTCTTTCCCCTCCATTACCCGGATTCTTTTGCTCAAGTTCGATTCCGTGCACGAGAAAAAGACCCCTCTCATCTGTTCTACATCATGCATATTTCCACCTGATTCTTTCAACTTGATTCCACTAGGCAATGCATTTCTGCAGTAAGGGAACAGTGCCTCAGGGCTAAAGAGTTTGTTCTAGTTCTATGAATGTTTAAGGAGTAGTAGTGTAAGGAAAGCCTAGGGTTACCTGATGAATTGCTCAATGTTAACGTAACCGTGCACCGTTTAGCCACAACTTATCTTTATGACTCGAAGTTCCTTTGCATTGTGGAAGGCTACACGGTATTTCCACCGGGTCAGGTTCTCCAACTCCATCTCAGCCGACGTTTCGATGAGCGAGTTGTCCATCGTCTTCAGGGCATCATGCCCTGCCCTGAAGACGATGGACAACTCGCTCATCGAAGCGTCGGCCGAGATGGAGTTGGAGAACCTGACCCGGTGGAAATCCCGTGTAGCCTTCCACAATTCAATACGCCGGGAAAGCCTACGATCATTCTTCCTTTGCATTTTCTTCTCGCAGCGCTATTTCTTCATCACTCCCGCGTCTCACTTCCTCACTCACCATCACATCAAGTGCCCCAGAAATAATACAAGAATCCTCCCACCCTTCCCCAGAGACACCCTTAGGTGGAAACTCACTCACACAGTGTTTCAAGCCAAAGGTGGGTTTGGATAGGTGAAGCCAGAACTCGCCTCAAACTAAGCCACAGGTGTCCGGGTATCACAAATTCAGCGTCTGTTGCTTTCCCATCTCGCACTTCGAGGATTTTCATTATTGGGTTTACCCGGCAGAGAGAAAATAAGAGACAATGTTTTCGAACGCTGAGAGGCAAGTAATGCGTCTTGAAGGATGAGGTACACTTCGCCGAGACAGAATTGAGAGACCATTAGTTGGAGAATTCACTCATCCAGGATAAGGCACCCAGTCCTGCCCCTAACCTCTCATACACTCCAAATATTTTTTTTCGGGCGTATCGAAAGTATTCTCCCGGTATTTTAACCCGCAGCCGCCGCTCAGAATGCAAATTCCTCATCCACTGGAGCGAAAGCGAAGTAATAATAATACGTCTTCATTGGGCGAGATTTGGACTAGAAAGTCCCATCTTCCATCTAACCTCTCGTCAAATTATTGCAGCTAAATACATTGTCAAGTTGCTCTTGGAATTGCATAAGTCAATTATGGCAAAAGAGGCATAGGAGTACGGCTTTCAATGAACAAACAAAATTATAAGTTAACAAAGTTACCATTTACCAAGTGTAAAAAGATGTGAGCAAACGTGTGAGAAATCTAAGGATATTGAATTTCGTCCTTATTGAAAAAAAACAACTGCAGGAAAACGCCCACACAAGAAGGGGGCGTGAAAAACCAGCAAAAAACCTACTGAGAAAGAGCTAATGTAAACATGGATGTACACAAATACAAGAAAATGTCACCCAGTCCCTGAAAAGAAAAATAAAATTAGATGAAGCAGGAGGGGATAAGTGTTGAATCTTTTCCACTGTTCCCACGGTGTTTTACGTGTCTCGTTGTTGAAAGACCATAAGCGAAAGAATCAGCAGAATGCCATGGCATTAATGGTAGATAAAGGAGCACGGGAGGGTGTGTCATTGGTCACCTTTCGAGACGGAGGATTAGGATGAAGAGGGTGTCTGGATTGGGCGGCGTAGGTGTTGAAGAATTTCGGGAAACGCTTTTCCAAGACCTCCCCACATATTTGTGGAGAGACTTCACGTCACACATTGGAGAGGCTGGAATTACAAGGAAAGGAAATACATTCACTTTCGTTGTTTGATGTTAATGCATTCAATGAAAAGACGATACATTAACCTAGTTAGGTTTCCTTTGAAAATCCATATAAAAAATCATCGCAGTGCGAGGTAGCCTTTGGAAAGTAGCTGGCTCCCTTTCCCCTGAGTATGGCAAGTTCGCACGACGAAGCCTTGGTTTGGGCCCGCGCAAACATCTAGGAGTGATTCCCGGCTCCTACGCATGACGTCAAGACTGACATGGAAAAATACGAGATGACGTGATCCTCATTATTCCGCCTACCATCTTTCACAGAAAATCGCTGAGTGGATGATTCCGTGAATAGCGACTGTTTTCATGGTATTCTTTTCGACTAAAAAGTTTATTCCCTTTAAAGGTAAAACTCTCAAAGAACGAGATGACGCATCATTTAAATAAATCTTTTATAAGTATTTAACTAACCAACTTTTTCATTCTCCAGAGTAAAATTTACGCTGGGTCTATCAATGCTTACCTCGACTTTTGGTAGCTCCGCAGCCATCTGGAGCGCTCTTGCACTCATTCGTTATCACTCATTCGGAGGTCAAAGGCGAGTACTAACCTCACCGCTCCAAGCGAACCTCTGGCTGGCCTGAGGATATATTTAGGTTTAAAAAAAATCGATGAATATATGATCTTGCTATTTCCCGGCGAATGATCCTGGTGAAGTCTTATCGGATTTTCCACCGGGTGAGTTGATTGTAGGGCGAAGTTTCGATGGCCGCCTCTGCCAGAAAACGAATGCGAATAGCCTGAATGAAATACGATACTTCTTGGCATGTGTCCTGAAGACGATGGCTGAGGCAGCCATCGAAATGTCGGCCTACAATCAAGGCACCCGGTGGAAAACCCGAGAAGACTTCCCCAACCCATGGATATGTTAGTTCTCGCCATTATGAATGTATTTTGAATAATAATGATCCACTTCGTAGTCTACGACACGGCGGCCGTTAAATTCTTTGTAAAATACGTTTATGAAATATAGTTACACATTATCAAATGCAGTATTTTCTATATTTGATAATGGGGTAATAGCCGAAACCGGTCATAAAATAGAACTTTTTTGGAAGTAACAAAGAGTCTGTTATTGATAATATGGAACCCTTCCAGCACGTACAATCTTCAAGTCTCCATTTAATTTAAAATACGTTTATTTTCTGACGTTGCTGTCATCCATCGCGACCTTAGTTATCACTCTGACTTGGAATTTCTATCCTCGGACTTAGAAAACGCTCAGTTGTGGAACCAAGAGTGGGGACTCGAACTAAATCTGAGCAAATGCACGGCGGTACATTTCTTGCGGAATTCGTCCAACTATCCCCACAAATATGCTGTGGATGGTGTCAACTTATAGGTGGCAGATGAAGTGAAGTAATTGGGAATTAAATTCGAACCTATCGTGGGAAAAAAACAGAGCCCTGAAGAAGCTAAGATTCGATAATCGTATGCTAGGAAAATTTTCAGGGGAGAAAGTACAAGAGAGGTGCTATTTCGCATTCGTCCCGCCACGCCTTGAATATGTAGAGAGCATATGGAATAGGGTGCAGAAGCTTTAATTCGTGAACTGAATAAAATACAAAGGGAAGCGGCGCGATTCGTCAAAAACTGCTACGGTCGTACACAAAGCGTTACACAGATTTTAAACGAATTAGGTTTGGAGCCAATTGAGATTTGGAGGGTGCGCGCTTGGCTTAGATTGCTTGAGCAATTGAGAATGACTATTTCAAAGAGCGACACTGAAAACAGCATATTAGAACCCCACTACATTTCCAAGTCCGACATAAACGATAAATTGAGAAAGATATTTTTCGTTTTCCCCCGCACAATAAAAGACTTAAATAAACGCTGGGCCTAATTTCTCGAGCATTTCCCTTGAATGAGTAAACGGGTTGTGTCCAAGCATGCTCACCCTCACGAGGCGGTTTGCGGGGTTGTATGTATATGTAGACACTGATTGCGACAGTGTGAGTTTCATGACATTGAGGCTTGCAGGATTCAATATATGATGCCACAAGACGGTGAAACGCTTTGTGCCGCAAAAATAGAGTAGAGAAGTGAATATTTTTAACTCAAAATGCATTCGCAATCTCGATCAAACCAATATTCAGTGGTTTATGCAAACAGGCTAATTATATCATCAGTTAGTGTCACACATAACTTTGAATTAAGCCACAGAATGTGAATTTTATAAGCTAAAGGCCTGAAATCATTCTTTGTAATCATAAATTCGACTTTAGAATAAATTAATAAATTAAACTAACTCAAATCTGTAATCCGGAGGTCTATGTGGACAGATGAGGGTATATCACAGCCAATTCTTAGCCACAGTAGTACAATTTTTACTAGTAAATGGTCTATATCCATCGATCGTGATCATAGAATCGACTGTAGAATAAATGAAAAAAATGCGCTTCGTTTGGGTCAAGAAGCCACTGCGGTGGTCAACCGAATCTGCCGAGGTGGGAGGGGGCCGCGTGCCTCCGGCAGAAGCAGCCGCCATTGATGGGGGCGGATCGTTAGGCGTGACGTGAGCGGGGGTGGCGTGCATCGCTTGTCACGCACCGCCGTGAATCACGGCCGCGACACGCAAAGCAGGGAAAAAATGGCGTGGTGATGATAATGATGATTGCCCGGACAGATACACGGGGCAGTCCGTATTTTTATGAGCGATGGCGGGCCGCTGCTTATCTCTTGGAGGGCCGCACGCGATCCGCACGCCCTTGTTGCTCGGGCGGCCGCAATTACGCGGGGGGCGCAGATAGCGGCCGTGGTCACGTGCCCAGGAGCGCCGCCTGCTCATTTTAAGGCGGCGGGGATCGCGTGCGACTCTGCCGGACATGAGCGCCCCACGTCCAAAGGACGACCAAAATGCTGTGACTGCCCGTGTTCTTCTTCCTGGTGACTGATCGATAGCGCTGAGCAACCCAATCCAACTTATTTTTGGCGCAATGAAGGACACGTGTGATCCTCGAGGGAGTTTTTGCCTCGTGCTCCATTACATGGTTGGATTTTTTTATTTCTACATGAATAGAGTGCGAAACGTACTCGAGTACTATAATCCATAGGAATGTATAACAGGAGGAGAAAGGTGATCCTGAAGCCTCATTTCACGTTGATTGCAATTATATAATTTAACATTTTTCGAATAAATCCACATTTGGAGTGTGCCACACCTACCCAAATACTAACACACGAGTACGTAGACTTGTAGTCGAGTAATTACAGATGGGCACGGGTTATTGCGCAATAATGTTTTACGCCGGGTGCAATCTCATCGCTTCATTTTTTACTTTTATATCCACATTACGAGTGTTTAATATGTACTTCAATAGAGGTACACGAGTTCTTGTGCAGGTATATGAATAGCTATGTACCCACACGAGGACTCAATCCGTTAATCGAGTAACTATATACCTATCCGAGTACTGGATTACCAAGATGAGTACACGCTCTCGGGGACTCACGTGTTCGTCTGGGCTCAAAGAAACCTAGAAAATGATTTTGAAGGAAGATTGCCAGCGATGTACAACTATGTCTTTCAATTGTTTCGTGTCCTCAAAAGAATAAAATAAAATTACAAGTAACACATCCATAAATTTTATGCATCAACCTGGGTTTCCCCAGTCACGGCATTATCGGGTATTATTAAATCTTTTGAACAAGTGGTGTATGGATTTTTCGTTAAACCTTTCACGGGTACTCGTCATGTTAAATAAAAACTTTTGGGCAATGTCGCCGCGTCAATTTTTGGGCGGCCCAAAAAAATTGACGCGGCGACATAGTCCATAAGTTTTTATTTAACAAGTGGTGTATGCATTATTTATGCATTACCCATTGGTTGGGGACTGGGAGCGGTGGATTAAGGTAGGAAAGGTTAAGAGTGTCAGGAGGGAATACAGCGCATCAACTCAGTTCAGACGGGAGAGAATTGAAGTGGTATTTCTTGCGGCGAATAGCGGAAAAATACTATCTTTGGCAACTTTAAAACTATTTTATAGAAGGAAAATCTCCTAAGTTTCATGAGCGTCCATTCTTCATATCGTGAAAAGAACGTAATCTTAAATTCATTGTGTTCTGAAGTCCACCCTTTCTACCATGGTCGTCTTGGCGTCTTTTGTCAGCAGATAAGCGTGGCGGCCACGAACCAGTGGCGAACCTCTCCCATCAATTTTGTTAACGTCATTTGAAATCTACTTTCATTGCCATGCTTCTATCCCCCCCTCCTCTCCCTCTCTCTCTCTCTCTCTACTTCCTACTATTCATACCTCTACCCACATAATTAATTTTATCAAATTTTCTCGCCTCACATATTTTTCTTCTCTTGTCGATTTTCATCCTCTTTGTGACAAGGCCTTGCAAGGGGAGTGGAATAGCCAGGAACTCGCTCCAATACCCATAGTCTACAAAGCGTTTTGTAAAGAGTGATTTTTTTCTTTTTCATCCTAAGTAAAGGCGTCTCAGAGAACGCCGTTGAAAACCACGATTTGAGGCACAATGGCCGCATCACAATCGTTTCTTTAGCTTGTAAATCCCCGTGTCGAACTGAGTCTATTTTTTCCGCAAAGTTGCCAACCAAACTTTTAAGAATGTCACGACTGTAGAAGGCAACCGTCCCATTTTATTGGCAATACACTTGATGGCTTTGAAGGACGCCTCATCCAATAAGCATATCCCTATTTTGCTCTCGGTTAAATTTATTCATTCGATCGGTCCATTCAACGTACGAGATTCAGCGCATCTTTCCGAAGGCCTCCACTCCTTGCGGCTGTCGACATCCACGGCCCACAGTGACTGAGACAAACGTGCTTAAGATGTTCGTTTAGAGGAACTGCCACATTACCTCAAAATTTAAACTTCTATCCGTTTGAAAATTTTTCTTTTTGCACGATGAAATTGACGACCGGGTTATTCTTTTATCTACTTCTCATTATGTCCATCGCTAATTGCGAGGTTTACCTGGTAATATACCCAACTAGAATAACATAGGAATTTGCCTCTTCTTTGGCACACACTACCCATTCTTCTGTTCTACAATTTACTTCATGAAGAATACGAAATACGTAATACCTTCCGCTCACTCACTCAGAGATTCAACCCGAAGGCTGGTTTGAATAGGTGAGGGTAGAGCTCACCTCGAAATAAGCCGCAGGAGTTTTTAATTTCACACATTCATAGTGGGGGGCCAGTTCCTTCCCCTAATCCACCTCACACTTCGAGGATTTTGTTCAGGGGTGTCCGAATGCTTGTCCCGGGATTGGAACCCACTAAGCTTTAAGCTCTACGCACCAGGCTACCACACTTCCCGCATAAAATCCAATATAACCGACCCACGGTCTGATACAACATGTGTCATAAACAATGAAGCTATGGTAGAAAGTCCTAAGTAGTCAGCGATTATCAACTTGTGACTCGGCAGCGGTGCACATGGGAGTCAGTGGAAGAGAACAAACTGTCTGCCCACAGTCTCATGCTATGATTTGTTCAAACGCTCTCCGTTTTAGAGCCGTGAGATTGCGAAGAGCTTTTGGTAGCCCTATAAATGGTATCCCTCGAAAGTGTCGAGGGGGAGCGGGAGTCACAGAGATCAAATGGTGTCAACATACGGAGGATTAGGCGGAAGAGCGGTGGTTATCGATTGAGAGCACTCGAGAGAGAGAGACGCTAATAGCAGGGAATAGCGGGAGAGAGCGGTGAAGAGGTGCCACGGAGGGCGATGTCATGACGGGGTCGATGGCATTTGGTGCACGGGGGGAAAGGCCATCGTCACAAGATTTTCTTTCCGATTGGCCAGCCCGTCAGCGGCTGCGGAGGGGAAGGGCCTTTTGGACGAATGGAACGTACTGCTCCAAAGAATCACGAGCTCAAATTCCGAATTTATTGGCCCGATAAATTGACCTAATCATTTCAGAAGACTCAAATACTGGATCGCGTAGCGTTGTTTTCAAGTGGGTACTCTTATTTAGGAGTATTTAATAATTAATAAGTTTTTAAAGCAAATGATATGTTCATTTTTACCCTACATGTGATTCATAAGTAAGTTTTACCCTAAAATCAGGGCTACTGACCGTTGCATTCGGTAGCATAGACAAAATCTAAATTATGATTTAAAAAAATAAAAGAGAACTGTTTCTTCGAAGAAAAAATACGTTCTAACGAGAGAGATGAAGAAAAATAATAGTATGAAAATCTACAGAAGAGGAAAAATAATGAAATACAAGGCTAAAAATGTGAGAGAAATTGATAAAATTAAACATATAGGCAGATAATATGAAAAGTATGGAGGAGATAGAACAGAAGTTTGGGGAAGGGAAGTTACTATCAAAGGAAGTCAAAAAATAAATGGCAGAGGTTTGCCATTGGCTGCTGACGAGAGACGCCAAGACGACCACGGCAGAATGTCAGGGTGGACTTCAGATCGGAATGAATTAAAGAAAGAGTCCTGTACACTGGCCGACAGGGATAGTGATAGTAGTGTTCTCTCTGGCATCAATCTTTGCACTCTCTTGGGCAATTGTAAGTAATCTTTCCTCTTCTCTCACGACAATATTTGTTAATAACCTTAATCCCTTACAAAACTTGCACGAATAAAAGTATTTTCACCACTTTACATGTGTATTGGTTTTGTTAATACGGAATAGAAGTCCTTAAAGGGTACGGCCCACTCAATCCTGAGCTGTTGTCTTTTGAGATTATTCGAGACTTTATACTTATTTAAAGCACATGTTATCATAATGACAATACTCTGGTACTTACGATCAATCCGTTATCAACATTTTGCTGTAATTCAAATATAAATATATTACACCTGAGAAAACACTAAGGTTAGTTTGTCAAATTTAAGATACACGCAAATGATTGTTATGGTCTCCCTAATATATCCTGACAATTTCAACAGTTGATGTCATCAGTTTTATACAAATATTAGGTAACGAAAAAATACAAGTTGAGTGGTAATGTTGCATCCCATCAATCTCGCATGAGGATTGGAGCATTGCATGCTTGCAGGGAGATTCCACAGCCCCCACACATGTGCCGTCATATGGAATGATGTTTTCGGATCCATGAAGAACACTTGCCGCCCAGTGCATGCATGTGAAAAGTCACCTCAAGGCAACATCCTTGATGTGGCACTATGACGCAGCCGCAGGCGTCTCATCCAAGGGGCGAGGGAGGTTCTCCGCTAAAGAAGCAGCTCTTTCCACGAATCACTCGAGCAGGGGTCGGATAAGCCCTAAAAAAATAAATCTGCCTCTTTTCGAGAGCGTGGCCTTAAACCTTGGCCACAGCGCCCCCCCCCCCTGCTCCCCTAGCAGCAGGGGCGTGTGGCCAACCCTTCCGCTGGCCACCGACCATTTTCCATCCACCCCCAACCACCGCTTAACTTCAACGACCCCCTCTTAACCTCTACACCCCCCCTTTACACATGCTGACGAGAATGTGCATTATATGTATACGAAACCTAGGGTCTCGCCACCTGGGTCACGAAAACTCTCTCGCTCGAGAAACTTGCCATTACGTCCGTTTAATTCGAAATTAAATGATGCAAAATTAATGTGAGCCCTGACTTGGAAAACCTTGATAATTTATGTAAATAAACCTAATGCAAGTATTGCTTATATTGCCAAATACTGGGGAATTTCTGCTAATCTTCCCGCAGGATACTCTGAGATCATCAATAAGCCATATGCGCCAATGGATTCTCCGAAAATATACGGCTCTCTAATCGTACTGTTGGCCACCAAGAAATTATAAACGCTTTGAAATTATTCCATTTATAAGCTTCTAAATATTTATTGAAATCCATCCATTCAAATTGATGATTAGGATGACTGAAATAAATAAGCCAAAGATATCTTAAATATTTCATACTAAAGTCTCCCTTAGATGATACATTAACAAAGACTTTTTTGTTAAAACTGGGAGGAGAGTTTCATTTAGAGAAAAATTTCACTGAATTTAAAGACACAATTTTACTATAAAGCCATGATATATTAATTAACGATTCAATGCCAAAATATTTACAATGACCTACTGTAAGAAGGGTTAAAGCGCCTTGAAAGAGCCAGAAGACATCGTATTGACAAATAAACAAACTATTTGCTTCGTGGTCAGCACTATGAAAATTTAGAGTTTTGGAAAAAGTTGAGCGTATAGCTGTGTATTGTGAAGTGGGAGTCTTCATCTCGTTTGAAGGCTGCACGACAGTCTACGGGAGACGCACAACAGACGTCAATCGACTAGGGGTAAGAAATGAGCTGGGGAAATTATCACGAAGGGAAGCACCGGTAAATTGCTCATAAGAATGCCTGTGAAGAACTTCTGAGTGGGTTAACAAACACGAAGTTGAATCTCCAAACAACCCGTTCGATATTATCCTAAGATGATCAAAGGAGCTAAAAAGATTGCTCGAGCCTATACTTACGACAATAACGAATGATATCATTTAGGCAATACGTGGACTTAAATTCTGAAGCAGATCACTCAAAATCAGCGTCTGGATATTAAATAACGAACGTCCTACGGCCGAGCAAAAGTTGAGTAAAATAAATACCCAAAGGCCATATGGCACTCTTTGGTAAGCTATTTAAGTGGTAACGTTAAGAAAAGGACGAAGAAGCAAAGAAGGCAAATCAAGTAAATCGATGTGCAAAGGAATTGCAACAGGAGAAACAGAAGCGTGCGCTAGATGGCTCGCATGTCTCACAGATTTGCCGCGAGGACCAAACGCACGGCTGCTTTTCCTGCTAACTCACGCTCTCTTTTCACAGGATTTTTCCTGCGACAGCGATCTCACCCGCACCAATTAAAAACTAATTTCAGATTTTGCGCCTGGAACTGATGGAAAGTTGGTCCTCTATGGCGATAGCCAAAATCGTCTTCAGCCTGAAGGGGCCGAACCTGATGATGGGGTGAAACATAACGTACCAATTTTATAGTTAAGTGGAGGAGTACTAATGATTACGAATTATTCACACAAAAAATAAAGGAGTTGAATCTTTAATTTGGAAAAAGGAGCCTTTGAATCTCACAGACACCTTCTTTCTTATAATTAAACACACTGTCAATATGAAAATCAATAACGTTCAGCAAAAGGTTCGTCCACGTTTTTTATTTTCGATTGCGATTAGGACCGAACGATCAAAAGACCTGTATTTCCCCGTAGTTTGATGCGTCGCCTGCTTCTCGAGCTGTTTGTACCGAAAACATCAACGGCCTCAACCCTTTCGCGCATCATTTAATGACGTCACGCGCTCCTACAGTTCACGTCAACGCTCAGCTAGTCCTCTGCCTCGCGTTGTTTTTTACGTTTACTCTCTTCTGAGCGAACCATTCTCTTAATGAGCGGTTCCCCATGAACGAGTTAATGAACGCGAACTGTAATGGCTTCACCCTCTGATTCAAGAAAGGAGGCAACTTCCGCGTGTTTTTATTTATACTTTAGAGAATAAAAATTCACTCGTCGCCGCTTATCCTTCCCTTCCATCAACTATGATATGCTATAATTTATCGCGATTCCTTGGCTGATGAATGACGCCATTGGTTCCTTCCACCTGGCACATAGCTACATTTATTAAGGGTAAGCAAACTCCAATACGAATCAACTGTTTCTTTTGCATACCGAAAATGAACATATTTGTTATAAAAATTAATTGATAGGCAAAACGAGTTTTGATGCAGATGGCCATCCGCTAGCTAACATGTTTAGTCGTTCACACACCAATATTTTTGGGAAAGTGAAAAAATTGTGCGGGTGTATAAGCCCCTAAAGCACCCTCCTTCCAGCCACAAGCATCGCACCCCTTTACACTCGCTCTTGTCTCCTCACTCGCACGGCGCAACCCCCCTGCGGAAAATCTCTCGCTCGACTAAACGCCCCTCATCCACAAAACCCTTCCGAGCCCACGCCTGACGAGATAATCCAATAACATCCGAGAATGCTCGATACCAATAAACTCCCCTCCGCGCGACCTCTGAACACAATACAACCGAATAACGATCACCGTGTACCGCATACAAGAGCAGCTGAAACCAGATTGGTCACATTAGGAGAGCACCCAATGGCATGCATTTTAAGTATAACATGCTAAATATTTTAATGGGTGGATAGTGTTTTCGTTGCCTTGTCCATTTAGTTCAAAAGATACTAGTGATTTATCGACCAAATCCCTATTCTATGCTAATTATATTACCTAAACTAGAATTTTAGCACCTGTATGCACAGTGTATGAATTCCACGCGCAAAGCTCGGAGGTCCCCGACCCTTAGTGACCGAACGCACTTTTTCATTGAAAAGATACACCCCCGACTGACTTCTCTGCATCCAACTCTACTGCCTTATCATCTCTCCAAAAACACATTCAAAATTATAAAATACATCGGAAAGATCTTTAAAAATCGTGTTTCATCGACCTTTTAGTTATCTGAATGTTCGCCATTCCTATAACTTCCAGTAAGCTAAATCCAGATATCTGCTGTAACTACAATCCCTCTCATTGTTTTCGAATATTTGAATGTATCGGGGAGAATATGATTGCAGAGAGTTTGAGGGTTCTAGGTGAACCCTTCGAAGGATACAACGCACCGGGGCCGGGAACCAATCCCGTGGCTCATACGCCCAGACACCCGGGGAGGGGAAGGACGGGAAGGAAAAAGGAAAGAGGCGCCGCCGCGATGGGAGCCCGCCGACGCCTCTGGGAAGGGATAGGAGCGGAAGGGACGGGACGAGGGAAAAACACCCCAACGCCATAGAAGCGAAGAGGGCCCTACTATAAGCGAAACCAAGCAAATGCAATTAATGTTTTAGCGATCCTAGTGTATTATCCTATGAGGAAGAAAAATCCATCGATCGAATCGCTAGATAGAATATGATTGCAGTACAAGAGCATGGTAACTTATTTATTCTATCAGAATATGAGAAACGATTCATTGCGATCAAAGGCACTCAAAAACGCGCGTACGCCTTTGTTAGTATTCGACAAAATTCTATCCTTGAAGAAAATTTGCCATATTATCCACCCTGCCTGTTTTCATATCTATTGATTTATTTTTAACTTTCAAAACAAATTTTACATCTATAAGGGATTGATTATGACCGTGATAATCATACCTATATTATAAAACAATTAATTATTATTTCACTTTATTTATATATTTCCTTGGAATCTAGCAGAGAGGGCAAGGAATTAATTATTGGCAGGCAATAACCGATTCACCGCTCTTGACACTTCACCCACAAACCACGAAGCCACTCCCCGAACTCTTAATTCGAGCACTATAGGTAGATATTAGAAACCAATCGTACTCCCATTTTCACTCAAAGGATAAGGTCACATCAGCCAAGGAAAAACATTCCTTAGGAGTATATCTTTCTTAATGTGACAGTGGTGTGATGAATTGCCACCTGAGGTATTTTTAATCTTCTTTGAAAAGGGATCAATATCCTGCTAATGCTTCTACAAAGTTCATCCAATTCAAAAAAAGAAAGATACGGTTATGATTGTAGTATCCAATATTGCATACACTAAGGCTGAAATTTTCCATAAAAAAGTCTTTCGCCTTGGCCGGGATATATTCCTCGGGGAATTTCACCCTGAGTGTTTTTTGGGTCTCTAGGGCTCGTGAATGCGTTCAAAAGACCTGTCTCGTGGAGTGTTTCATACATTGTAACCAATATATAAAATGGAATTCACTCTAGATTACAATTAGTATTAACGTCTACGGCAGTGGTATAGATACCTTAATTACTAGCAAAAGTAAATACAGAAAATGTTTAAAAACCCGATAATACATGACTGCTTCCAAAATCACATCCCGCTATGCATACCTCCTAATTGTGGCAACAAAAGTAACGCAATACTTGTTGATAAAATACGAGTTTTTCATGCGTTCTAACGTCACTCGTGAGTCTCAACGTAGATAAAGAGTATAGAAACATCTTTCGAAGAGAGGTCATGGTATATTCTCAGCCTTTTTGAGATCAATAAATCACCTAAACTGAAAAAAATAATGAAATAGATCGCGATGCAGACGCGTAAATTCCCATGTATACTATTCAAGGTTTTACTCACGCCATGGGCATATACCCAGGTAAAAGTACAGTAACAAATTCCATACCCTCTGGATATTCAATTGGCCACGTCTCTAGTAAAGAGAAGTCATGATTATTACTGACTTGAGATGATACTATTGCTCAAATTAAAAAAATGTCCATGCAGACACAGACTGAAAAAATCTACTATAGCTACTTTTAACTGTATACAACTTTACAATGAACCTAGCGCGCATGAAATCACTAAAAAGGTTAAATGATGCGGATTTGTTCCCATTATTTTCATTTTGACAACTTTTAATGTTCACAATCGTATAAAATAGTTCCATGATGGACGCTTTCCATTCGAAGTAAAATGTTAGTTATGGCATGAATAAGGCACATCCATTTACGCTATCCTTCATTGTGACCCCAGCTTGTGATTGATAGGAGATAAAGTTGCATTTCAGTTTGAACCTTAAGTGGAAAAAAGGGAGGAAAAGGCGCCATCAATGCTGTATAATAGCATAATTTCAAATTAAATGATTTCTCTTTTTGATTCAATTTTTATGAAGTCAATGAATTTATTATAAACATTTGGCTCTTAATGATAGAAAAAAGTAAAGGTTCAAAAGTTATGAACTGTTAAATACTGCTTTAAAACATCAGATTTCGCAACGTTGAAAAGTAAATTAGTGCGAACTTGTCAATTTTTACAACGTTTCAAAGGAATTTTTTCCGTCCAATTTATCTCAAGTTTCAATTAAAAATTAAGCAACGTTTTTCGTTGTAAACATTATAAAATGAATTATTGAAAGGTATACTTTATAATCCCACTGCTTAGTTTCTACCTCTAGGCACAAATTTATGCCGCCATCTACGACGCAAAAAATGTCAAATCATGGCGCGACCTCCTCCCAGCATTCACAGCGCATCACCAGAGAGCACTGCGATCGCGTCTCTGCGTTTCGTCGCACAAGAGACGCCTTTTTTCGCTCTCCCCCGAGAGGGAGCGTTTTCACGCTGGGATGCCCCCGGGGCCGTTGAATGGGCCGAGCAGCCGGGCGGAAGAGGGGTATGAGGCGAGCGCCGTCTGCGTGCCCTCTCCCGCCACGTGGCTCCGCGCGCTTTCATCTCCGTTTTTCTGACTCGCTGCGCTTTCGACTCCCACTTCGCTTCCAGGCGAGCAGTCGCGGAGATGCGAGCGGGGCGGTTGCAGATGCTTGACGGCCTGCGAAAAGGCCTTTTCCGAGTCCTTAGCCGGCGGAAGACGAGGCGTCCACGTTAATGAAGGCATGAGTTGGCTGGAATCACTCTCGGCGGGCGATTACGCCCTTCTCCCGCAAACAAATAGATTTGAATGGTTACCCCCACTGCGGTTGAGCGAGTGGAGAGATGTTAGGGGGTGGGGTGGGGGAGGACGAGCCCTGATTTGCCGTTCATCAGTGGCGAGTGCGTTTTGATTCGCCCCACGGCGCCGGTGCGGGGCACTGCCGGGAAGACTGCGTTGCCAACCACGCGACTGCCCGTCACGCAATACAGTACACAAGCGCTTCCATCCCGCTTATAGCATCCTATTCCATATTTCTCCAGCCATCGAATTCCCATTTTTGGAAGGCAGGTCGTCACCAACTTGGTTCTAGGAATGTGACACATATACTAGAATACCGGTATTTGAGTGCGCTGATGATACGCGAACATTCTGGTGAATGCATTGGTAAGCGGCAGTATGCGCCCGGTCACATAGCAGTACTCGGCAAGATAATTGAGTGCTCATGGAGGCACTCAAGAATCCTTCTCCGGTCGGGAGGCTTTCGTGTATTCGTTCGGGTATCCATATATTCGCCTGGGTACGCGGAAACTATTTAAATACATCAATGGTTCTTTAGGCGCGCCCCGACTTGGTCCTTCTAAATGCAATGCTTTAGATCAATAAAAATAATTAATTTGAGCTGAAGCTTTCATATTTTATTTTTAGGAATTGAAATTTTAGTTTTATAGTAAATTTCGAAACCATAAATAGCAATTCTGATTTTAAAATATGCTACGCCCAATTGTGTGCCTTCCAATCATCTAATCTTTCAATCCGTCGACCAATCTGATAGCCTCACTCTGGCTCACGCATTTTAAAAACCTTATTTTCCTTTTATCATATCCTTCAACTATTTCCAAGCCTCTCAGCCAACAAAGACCTATCACTCTCCTGAGACAACATCTGTTACAAATGTTTCCTTGCATCCCTTTCTTTTCACCCATTCCTTTTTATGAGTATATCAAGTGAATATGATCCATATATAGCACCAATACAACGAGATATTGTTTATAAACCATGGTCGTTATTACTTTAAGAAAAAGTAAAAAGGCTAAGTAACTATCATTTAGAGTGAGACCAATAATAATCGCCAAGTGAAGCTGGAGACTATGTGGATGACCTAAATTAAATGGATTCGACATGTTACTTAGCAGTAAGGTTAAATATTGCCAACCCAGGGTCAAATTTCCAACGTTATTCTGAAGATGTATTTTCAATCACTGCAAGTAGAATATAGGTCAGTAATATTTAACTCTGGTGAGTGTACTAGATTGCATTCTTTTCATCTAAATGGAGAGCTTTGGGGAAAGAAAAGCCATGGACTACTGTTAATAGACTCCAGACTGAAAATGAATTTAAGACGCACGGGAATTAATATGTAACGTTACATTGACTGCGATCCTCCTAATCCTCCTGCGAAAATCCTAATCCTTGACAAGTGACTCCCTTCGTTAGGTTTTATTGATTCAGAAGCTCATGGGGATGCGAGGGAAGGGCACTTAGAAGGGATATCGGATATCTTCCTCTTCTGCGCCCCCACTACCCAATTATCCGCTCCCTACTCCTCCAACGATTTCACGCCCATTTACGACCCTGAATTGAAAAAATAAATTTTTTATGCTCCCGCTAACGTAGGCCGTATAGTCATTTCCAGATCATTACGCACTTGTTTGGAGTCAACATTTGATACTTAAGCTATGAAAATGGGGTCCTTCCTTCTGACCCGAAATAGTAGTTTCACTCATAAAGTCTGAAAACCGATAAGAAAATAGATATTAGCCGAAATGAAATCCTGGCACTTTCAGAAATGTACTCGCAAATGAAAGAAAAAACACTTGACAATAGGCGTCATGAGATCTCTGGCTCGGTGCATTATATGGCAATTGGAGAGAGGGGAATCGGCATGGTGCTCAAGATGATTGGATTGAAGCGGCCAGTGATGTCAGCGAGACACTTCCCATGAAAGGGTTTGTAACCATGAAGCTTTGCCAACAATCACTCGCAAGGTAAGCTATGGATGAAAAGAACGGAAATGCATGAAACCGTTGATTCAAGCCATATCATACTCGCAATAAAAAACATGGTCAACGAGCCGATTACGGTTGGTGCACTGGAGATGAAATGATCGAGAGATATGATCCGTGAGGAAACATGTTCAAACGATGACCCACACCCTGAGGATGAAATCTATCACAATGATTACAACTTAAATTTATTTTTATTGAGAAAAGTAGGAATTCCAGAGGATGGAAGAGACAACGAGGAAGGGAGAAAAAACTTCTTTGGATGGTAATCGACAACAGTCTGAAAAGTGTGGCACTGAGTTCACTTACGTCGGGAGTTCAAGCTGGATAGCTGATTAAGGCAATTACTGCATATATTCGCGAATTATTCAATTGATATAATTTAACAACACTTATTAAGAGAAGTAATTTGGCAAGGAAAACGCTTTATTAATCGTACATCAATTCGCCTGGCTGCAATACCTAGATTGATTCATTCAAGGATGGAAGTCTGTTCTCATTGAATTACGAGTTGGGGAAAGCCTCGGGAAAATATTTTTGAATAAAAATGAAGGAGTGGGTGGGAGATAAGGATTTGACCGCACTCATATGAACACATCTAAAGAGCTGCTATTTGCAATTTTTTCTTGAAGATGAAAACATTGTATCGAATGTGGTATCTTTAATCTTGCATAAGCGGATGGGAGAGCATCATTAAAGCAGCTGTTGCTATAACCTTGGATGAAATTTCTACAAAAAATAATTATATTAATATTTCCTCCCTAAGAAATATTCTGCACTGGAAATTAGGTATTGGTTATTAGGGGATTGGATTTTTTTTACTCATTATGCGGTTGCGCTGATGATATTTTCCACACCCTCTGTGGGAGCAACTTTGGCGAACGTGGTCTTCAATGTTATTAACTAACCTTGTGTCCCGTTGAACCTGGTACTCTCCACGTCTTTATGAAGTGCATTTCAAAAGATAAAGAATAGGAAATTGCAAAGTTAGAATCTCTAGTCCCTGCAGCTACTATACATTAGCTACTATCACCCATTCCATTTTACGATCCTGTATTAGGGAAAGACGCCCACTATGAAGGAAGTTAAACATAGTCAAACATGAAGAAAATTAAGCGTTGGTCATATTGAAGTAGCTTAAAAATTTAGTAAAATAAAAACCCGATTTTACGGAGAATATAGTTTTGAACTAAAGAACAGAACTTAAAAACCCATAACAATATGAAAAAATAACTCTCATAAATAAATGAAGTTAAAAATTAGGAAACAAGAAATTATGCTAAGACAATTTTAGTTCGAACATCATTTTGAATGTCGCTAGCTATATTTGAAAATATGTAATGCTTATAACGAGTTATTTACTTCATGAAAACCCAGGTATCTTATCCCATGGCTACTAGTAAAAGTAACAAAATCCATGCCTAAACAAAATATTTTTGTTACATAAGATAACCTGAATTACATGAAATGCTTTTATAATGATTTTCCATGCCCGTTGTATCTTTAGCAGTGCTAACCCCGCCATCCCATTCCTAATTCGGGAGAACAGCGGAAAAAAATACATGGGAAAGCTTAAATCTCTTCCCTGACTTGCCCATAAGGACATTTAAAAATAGGGTGGTTTCCTATAATTTTTTTAATTGCCGAAATCGAAAGATTATTCCTCCTGTAGTACGCATTTCACGCTTTCAGATTTTTAAATGACGATATCTATTTTTCGCGATTAATTGAAAAGTGAAATTTTCAAAGCGCGCGAAAACGCGACGGCTAAGTATAAATGCTGGGAAAAGCCCGTGTGATAACATTCTGGTTCCCATTGCCGCCGTGTGAGGTGACCTTGGGGCGAGGCTTTGAGGGCTGATACGACGCGACGCAGGCTGCTAGCAGGTAGCAGAGTACCTACCCTGCTAGCAGATAGCGCTTGGCTTAAATAAGGATTATTATTACCCTATCAAACGAAGGAAACTTTCCGACCTTTGGCAATTTTAATAGGTGATTATTAAGAGATGTTTCCCTGAGCTCTGTGCCTCATGTATGCATTTGTAATCTCAGACGATGTAAAACTCCTATCTACTCGTATAGAAACTAGGTCCCTGTGACGTCACGTGGAGTGGCATCGCATGGACGCCAATCTGGCCTTTTTCAAATTAGGATAAAATTGACCCTTGCCATTCGTCTATACTGGGATTTCTAAAATTAAATAATTTGTATATTATGAATACACTAATGTTGGGTAACGAATCGCAATCAATGCCTTTCGTTTTCATTGATGAAGGAAACTACCCTATTCTGCCCCTGGGAAGTTTACGGAAAGGATAGAGTGAGACTGTGCTATGGCCTCGGGAAAAAAACCTCCACCGTTCCCACCAACGTCGCCTCCTCCAGCCCCCAACACCCCCGCTCCTCCCCCTCCTCCAATGCCCCCAGCGCCTCCACCGCCGCATCCCCCGCGACGACGCCTCCCCCGCCCCCGCATCCCGGGTTGCGCATGAGCGAGCGAGGGGCGCCGCGCGGCGGGGCCGTCCCTTCTCATCGCAGGCTCATCCGCGGCCGCCCATTGGCTGCGGGCGAGGGACGCGCCAGCGAGAGGGGATTCATTTTCCGGCCGAGATAGCAGCGCGCATCTCCAAAATGGCGGGCGCCGCTCTTGGAGCGCAACCAATGGGGGTGGCCACGGACTGGAGGTTGTCCAACACCGCTTCCCAGCCGTGCGAATCATTGATTAGAACACATTGTCATAAAAAAAATGTTTCAACTAAAGCATACGCGCCTGAAAACTTGTATTTCCTTCATGACTCAGAATGGCATTTTCAGTGATTGAAATTAAGTCTATATTTATCAGTAAAGATCGATTAACTTCATACCCAAACAGAGGCGGATACATATGGGGGCGTAGGGGGCACGCGCCCCCCCCCCTCCCTTTACGGTGCCGCCTCCATTCTCTAACATTGTAGAACCACAATTGAAACTATATTATATCATAAGATGGCATTGTCTGAGTGTAATAAGTGTATAATCAGTTAAAATGAAACTTGCTTAAAATTTGCATACGACTTATTTTTCTTCACTGCAAAAGTAAAGGCTGCTCAAGATATATTTGCGCCCCCCCTTGAGTTTTTTCTGTGTCCGCTACTGTACCCACGTCTTCATGCGAGAGTCAAACCTAAATTATCGTGAGGAAAACGGGATGGTCAAGCCCCAATTCAACGTCGGCCACCGACCATATGGGAACAATGAAATTCAGTGTGAAAATATACGCGTTCCACCACATTATTCCGCCCACATTTGAGAATGGATACAAGCTTTGAATTAAATATAAATCATCTTGCGCGAGGATAATTCTTAAAACGATACATCACCTACGGAATCTCCTCGTGGGTTTTACTTGCTTAAGATTTCCTATCAACTCAAAATTTTCAGGGCATGCGGAGTTCGCCATATAGTGTCTATCCCAACCAGTGGCGGACACAGAAAAAATCAAGGAGGGCCCAAAAGATATCTTGAGCTACATTTACTTTTATCGTAACAAAAAATTAATCAAGTCACAAGTAAAGTTTAATAAAGTGTTATTTAAACTGACTATGCACATATACAAGACAATGCAATTTTATGATATAAAAACGTTGCAATCGTGGGTCTGCATTGTTCGGCAATGCGGGAGGCCCCACAAGGGGGGATACGTGCATCTCCCCTCCAATATGCATCCGCCACTGACCTGGACTGCCTCAATTGCATTGGGGTAAAGCCCTCGCCTGCCAAACCGGAGGTCGTGGGTTCCGATGCAGGGCATGGATGTTTCTGCTGTGCACTATTGTGTGTTTGTTAGGAATGTGCTCTTTACGGAAAGTAGGAAATTAAAATATTAAACAATCTCAAATTTGAAAATGTTACCTGAGCTTTTTCTCAAACTCAAATTATTAGATCCTAATGAAGGACAAATGTTGACAAGGGTCGATTCACCATACCCACCCTGAAAATTTCAAGATAACAGCATTTCAGACAGTTTTCAATTCGTCATGAAATAAAACAAGATACGAACGATTGAAAAGAAATCATCCGCCCACTCAAGAGTGTTTTATATCTAGCTGGTAGCACAAGAAGGCATCATAAGAACTTATCTATCATCTTGACGGCAACCACTGCAAACAGTGTGAAAAAATTATTTTACTTATATTGTCTTTAAGTTCATCATCAGGTTTTTTTGCATGAAACAGTTTGAAGACATATTTTACATCGGCTATTTCTCTTCTGAGCCATTTTTACCATTTTCCTTGCACTAATTTACGTAATTCACTATTTTTGTATTTCTATTCGTCGGCATCATTCAACGTTCTTTAAACATTATGCCACCGATAATGAATGGAATTCATTTCACGAGAAGAATTTTGCACAAACCACCATAATTTCTTCGATCTCCGTCTTATAAAGTGATCATTTATCACGCGTAACGCTCTCCACAACCTTTCAGTTAGTTTAGTTTTTTTTTACAAATTAGCTATCAATGCGAAATATATGTTTTCATTATTACCCTGAATATTTTAAAGCGAACAATCTGCGTTTTCTTTTCAGCTTCTACGTTATAAAGCAAAGTTCTCCTCTACAATAGCAAACAAAAACTTCGAACTCGAGCCCCTAACTCACTGATGAGATGATGACTTACCTGCCATATATAATCCGAGAGACGCCATTCTAAACCCAAATCATGGGGATGATTTCATCCCATCAATGTAAACTTTATGACTTCCATCAGAAAAAGCATATCATTCCCTGCAAACTATTTCTCTTTGGTTTTTTAATTTACATAAGCCTAAATGTCACAATTCTTTCTTCCGTCCCTTTCGTGCGATAACTTTATCAATCGTTTCAAAATAACCGTTTCACGCAATGATTTTCCACAACGGCTACAGGGATGGAAATCTCATCCCTTTTTCTGTCGCTGAAACCATCGCTGGCACCGTCTTTCAGCCAATCAGAACGTACGGCCACTAACAGCGATGGTAACGCCACACTTGGCTTTTAATGGAAAGAAATTTGTAAGTACGGAAAGTGACGGAATAAGCAATGGAAAAAAGAATTGTGGGGGGTCAACATGTGATTCGGAAAATGATGGGACGAGCGATCACTCCATTGGTCCCTGAAAACGTGTCTCTGGACCTATAATAACAATACGTCTTTATTAGGCGAGATTGGGGCCAGAAAGTCCCATCTTCCATCCAACTCCTATCACTCTGAGGGCGGATATATGATAGTGTGGTTCGGACCATACACTCAAAAGTTATCGGTGGAAAATCATTGGGCGGAGAAAGGAATGCCGTATTATTAACTGTTCCATTGTCTTCGTTTTCAATAAATTATTGCACTTTTAGAAGCTCTCGGAGAGCGTGGCAGGCTAGTGCTGGTGGGCTAGTGGGTAGAGCATTTGGCTGCTGATCGAGTGGTCCCGGGTTCAAAGACCGGGTGAATCATTCCCAAAAAAAACAAATCCCAAACAAAAGACAACCCAAATCAAAATACCCTCGAAGTGCGAGGTGGCCTACGGAAAGAAACTTACGGCAACTAACGTACCTTACCCCTTACTCTGAATGTGAGAAGTTCACATGACTGAGGCCTCATCCGCGGTGAGCTCTACCCTCACCAAAGCTAAGCAACCTTCAGGTGGAATCACAAAGTGAGTGCTTTCCTCGCCTAAACACGTTGCCTTCGGCAGTTTCCTTCGCACCCCTCCCTTCCGGCTGCTCGAATTCAAGCCTTAACGCTTTAGCATGCACTCCTTCCTTTAATACGGCACTGTCTCTATTTTTTAATTTCTAATGGAATTTTTTGTACTTACACAGGTATGATGTTAGCAATCCTTTGTGGTGTATGCGTCAAAGTATCAGCTTTGAAAACATGGTTAATTTAAACAAAAATTGTGCAGACTTTAAAAAATATACAACTCATGCATATTATGTTATTAAAATAATTTCCTATTGCATATTAATATAATATAAGCATTTAAATTTAATTAGTAAAATGAAAGGAGTCAACAGTAAAAACGAGAATTCTCGCTACCCGTCCTTAACGGATGGCTCAGGAAGGAGGAGGATTCTCGTGATGCTTACGCATCGTATCCGTAAGTGAGCCCCGGAGAGCCCTCGTAACCATTAGGGAAAACGCGCAAATTTGAAATGTCCGTTTTCGGCGAGGCCTTAGGAATGGGAATGAGGAAGGCGAACTTGATTGAAGGAGGAAATATAACCAAATGGTTCAATTGTATACGGGTCCAAAGGTATCGATTATTCTGCAATCTCAACTATGTATATTGTCTGGGGCAACCAAGAGGAAACAACATGTGTTACAACGCCGAAAAGGCGACATGACAATCCCCAACACTCGGGATTTATCTCACTCGAATCCCGCGATTTCGGGATCATCGTAACGCTAGTGAGTTAGTTCACTTGGGCGTGTAATTCAATATGCGAATCGTGTTAATTCACTCAGTAATATTTTTTAAATGAATGATTCCTCCTAAAAATGAACGCGTAAGAAAAATAAAGTCATTTCCAGTACTAGAAAATATTATCAAAATCCGAGAAAAACGAGTTTAACTTTCAAGGACTCATGGACTTCGCCCCGCAACAGAAAAACATTTACATAAACTTTCATTCCTATGAAAAAAGAGCGCCAAGTCTGGGCCTTGTGGCTGATCTGACTCCATGGAAATATGCCCATTAAAGTACGGATTGAACTTATGAAACAGAGGTTGATGAAGTATGAAGCTTCTTTGGATAAGCGCATTTTGCAACTAACACTGACAGTGCAAGTGCAATGACAAAGGGTGGTAGGCTAGTACCGGCAAACTATCAACTTTCATTTGCTTGTTTTATCCAACTTGCAGTCAATAAAGTTTTGCGCAGATCTGAAGGTTGAGTAAATGCGAAAAAGAATAAATTTGAAAGAGAATTTGAGAAAGTGAATTCAGCGATGAAGGCTTTCCTTCGAGCGAAGAAACAGACGGGGACGATCCATTTGACGGTGGAAGAGCGTGTAAACGGTCAGATTAAAAATTTAAAATTTTGATAAAGAGTTAGACAAACTGCCATTAAGAAAATCGCGCTCAAAATTTTCAAGAAGGCTTAATTAGATTCTTTAATTATAATGCCACTAAAAATTTGAATCAGCAAGCAAAGAAAAAGAACAAGATTTGTTAGCATCATGAAGCACATGAATTGCGTAGACTTGCGTACTGATATACTATATTTGATGAAATAAATGTTATTCTGTGCAATAATATCAATTGATACTGAGTGGAATTTCCTATAACCATTTGGTAATCCCTTTATTTTTTATTTGCTGTGAGGAAGAAATAATGAATCAGACAGCAGCTCAAAGCATAAGAATACATGTATGAATTATTTGTACCATGATGGGATGGCTACTGATTTTGTTCACTGGGTTCAGATGAGCTAAAGAAATAAATTGATTCGGTCAATTTCCAGAGTTTGATTCCTTCCAAACAGCATCCTCCGAGCGGGGAAACTAGAAAATATCACAAGATAAATGGATAAAGGGAGGGTAATATCTTAGGATTATGCGAAGTGAGGTGGAAGGATAGTGGGGACTGCAGGAGTGATGGGTATAGGGTTATATACAGTGGTGGTGAGGAAAGTCAAGTAGGGGTAGCTTTATTATTAAACGGGAATATGGGTAAGCGTGTGGTAGGTATAGACCAGGTAAGCGATAGAATTTCTGTGGTAGAATTCTAGGCGCGACCCGCCTTGTGGTGGTTCAAGTTTAAATACCCAGTAGTAATCATGCGAAGGAAGAAATAGCTGAGGTGTACGAACATCTCAAGGGCATTATTAGAGAAAGCCCGGGTAAGAAACAATCTAGTAGTGATGGGGGAGTGGAACGCTTCAGTTGGGGAAGGGAGGGATGGAAACGAAGTAGGAGAATTTGGATTAGGAATGCGGAACGACAGGGGAGAGAAATCAGCAGAATTTTGCGGGAGAAACATGTTATTCATCACAATCATGTGGTTCAATCATCACAAAGGGCGAAGGTACACATGGAAAAAGCTCGTGCAATATACACACATATGGGGAGACATCAGATAGACTACATCATGGCAAGACAGAGGTTTAGGAATAGTGTGAAAAACTCGCACAGCTTCCCTGCAGCGGATGCGGATTCAGACCACAACCTAGTACTTATGAAATGCAACGTGAGATTAGGTAGGTCAATTCAACTATTTGGGCAGCAAATTAGAAGAAAACGGATACAGAAGTAAGGACATAAGGAAGAGAATTGTGTAAGAAAAGGAGGCGTCCGTCAACAGAAAGGAGCTTATGAGATGATCGCTTTGTAAAAGTAAAAAATAAAATCGGTGATCTCTCTATTTCCCGGATTTTCACCGCGTTTTGTTGTCAGAGGTAACGAAAGTTTCGTCAGGATTCCACCAGGCGTCTTCAGGTTGAAGTGGTGATTTAAAAAAAAAAAGGTTAGCGAAGAGTGTGATCTGGATTGCAGCGCTTTACGATGTGGAAACATGGACACTTCGGAAGGAGAACGAAAGAAGACTGGAGGCATTCGAGATGTGGGTGTGGCGAAGAATGAAGAAGGTGAAGTGGACGGAGAGGAGGAGGAACGACGAAGTGCTGGGCATGGTGAATGAGGAGATGATGAAATACGGAGGAGACAGAAGGTTTGGATGGAGCGAGTGCATAACGGGAAGGGATGTCGAAAAATCGTGTTTGAGGGAAGAATTTTAGGTAAACGAGGGAGAGGAAGGAAGAGAATAGGATTTTTAGATAGAATGAAAGGGAGCAGGCCTTGAAGTGAATTGAAGAGGGAAGTGGTTGGAGGAAGGAGAGGCTCCCAGAATGCTTCCTAAATAATCGATGGAATCTCATCTTAATCGGTAAGATACTGCTATAATAATCAGTATATATTAAAATTTGTGTTATCCTATTCTATTCCAACTATATATGTGCATAAAATATTTTTAGCATAATCCCAGGATTGAAGAATCTCTCCGGGAATGTAATGATTAGGCCCAGTGCATGATTTCGGGGAGACAAACCGGGACACTGAAAATTTAACTACAAAAGAGGCCGAAGATGACCAATATTAGAGTCAGCTGAAGGATATAGAACATATGATGGATGAAAAAACAAAAGACGAGGTACTTGAAATGGCTCAAAATTTAGAATACTTTAAAAAGAAGTAAGAAACTGGTGTATTATTGCTAAATCAGCATTAAAGGCCCATGACTCCCAAAATCCATATTACAGGAAAGGAACTGGTTATTTGAGATAGGTGGGAGAGAAGGCGATTTATAATTAGGAGAAAGAGAGTCACTAGAACTATTTCCCTAATAAGTGCCAGTGTTATAAAGATACCAGTGACTAGAGGAGATATATTACAGTAAAATTGCATATCGATAAGTAACACGAAATACGTGGTTATATCTAATAATAAAACGTGATATCGAGTATTTATCAAAGACATACTCTCATGTTTTGTCGGGCGGCATTTTTTATCGGATGATACAATCACGATAGGTTGCCGTGATATTTCTATCTGTCCTAATAATTTGATCTTCGTTATCGGACGATATATTTCGATTTTCATCGGACTGACACGTATGTCCATTTTTCTACAACCAAAGTCAAATTACCGATACCTTCAAACACTAATATATTCTATATTCTATAATATTCTAATGTATCGTCACATAGTGCGCGCCTACTCGGGTTGAAGGAGGAAGGCTAAAAGAGTACGTACGGATGAGATTTGTAGTCAACTGCAATCCTCTACTTTGCTCGACGGACGGTTTCTATTGTAGATGCGCAACACAATAATTGTATGCTATGGAACAGCTCCAATTATAATTTGACTCGGCGGGAAACCACGACACTCAAACGATTCAACCATCTCATCGCCCGTTCATGCCACAGCTACCCAATCGTATGTAGCTTAGCGTAAGTAAATCCCTAATTTTTCCCTGCATACGACTATCTTGCGTCACGTTAAGGGCAAGTCCTCAATTTTATCCGGGTTACAAAGACACTACCTCGGTTCCCAACAGTCCATTCAGAAAATTTCTGATTTCTAGTTCCAAATACGAGAAATTGGACAAGAAGGCGCCATAAGTTGGTTCAGAATTCCGTCCAGTTCACTGGCAGTTTATAGGGTGAATTCTATTTCCTAACAATTCTGTACAATTTCACGTTATATCAATCATTTAAAGCGAAATCCTTCCTATTACACGAATATCTATTTCATTCCTTGCTTAATATATATTGATTTACCTTGAACACCTAATTTCCAGAGCCTATTATGCAGTGAGATATTCCCGATAGCTTCAACAATTACAAAAATTAAATTTGGTCGAAAGTAATTGCATGGCAATAGTGTCACATTAGCTTTATGATAGAGTGAATAGGAGCGAATATATATTTTGATTTAGGTCTCATACGCGGATAGATTTTCAACTTCAATCTTCACATTTAAATATACACTAAAAATAATACAAAATGGCGCAGTATCACCAGATGCCAACCCATCGAGCATGAGTCATTAAATAATCCAGACTGTGGTATTTAATCTTTCCTAATTTCATGATAAGGGCTCTACCCTTGTATTCCACCCTGAATGGCATGCAGTTTGTAAATTCCTAGTGGTATGAGAACCTTACGAGGGGAAAATTTGGAGGGATAACTTCTGCGAGTGGTTCCTCAGATGAGCGCATTCAGACACCAATGATCTGAGCGTCAGCTTATTTCCCCACTTTCCTATATGCAACGGACATATCTAGTGTTTAGGACACACAGTACATCACAAGCCCAATGTTAGAGAATATCAAAAGTAACAAAATCTCACGAAAGCCAATCCACGGCACTCAAACAAACCGAAGAATAGTGGAGGACTTAGCGGTGGGGTATAAATTCAGCAGAGTGGTTTACGTTAACTGCAATACCGGCACCGTCTTACATACCGGCCCAACTGTCGTCTACGGGAATGGAAGCACGCGGTGACAATGCTGAACATCATTCCGCTGATTCCATTGGCTGTCAGCCGAGTGAAAAATCTCTCCACAGTGACTTCGCGCAAATACCAAATATTCTCTATCGACTCTCCGGCGTCACTCTGCAACCCGCGTTCTTGACGGCCACAGGTTCTACATCATCATGCTACCCTGCAAGGTGTGGCGGGGGCTGTTAGGACATTAGCCGGTCACAAATAAAAAGGAAATGCTCTTACGAAGTTCCGCTTAGCATTTATTTAAGCCCTTTATGTTTCGGGGCAAACAGTGATTCCCATACCTATCCACTGGGCAAAATATCTCTCCTAATTTATTATTTCTGTCGGACCTGGAAATGTAGTGGGGCTCTAATACGATGTTCTCCGTGTCGCTCTCAAGGATATTTATTCTCATTTGCTCAAGCAATCGAAGCCTAGCACGGAGCCGCGAGTCTTTTGTAGTTCCCAGAATAATACCCTTAACATCTGTGTAACGATTTCTGTACACCCGTAGGTTACAGCAATAGATTCAAATGGGAAAAGTCATGTCAAAATACATATAATAGTACTGATCACTTTCGAGCGTGAAATTTTTTTATGTTAAGTGGACTGTAATGATTTAGAAGTATGGAGCTAACTATTATCAAAAAATGGATTTAGCCAAAAAACAAAGTAGATTCTCGAGCGTATGCCACTCAGCGAACGTGGGCCCATACCGCAGGCAGCTTCATTGACCACTCCGTTTTCACTCTGGCATGCGGATGCGTTCTGCACCACGTTCAAAGGAAGACTCATGAAGACCATCACATTTACTCCCGTCCACGGAGTAAAAACAAACGAAAAAATAAAACCAAATATTTTGTGGCAACGCCAGGAAGAGGTGCGGCTCAACTTGGACAAAGAGAAAAACACAATCGAACCGGTCCAATGTTACCCCGTTTAAATTACGCACGTAGCGACCTCGATCCGTACGATCGTAACCTCAAAACGTCGTGTAAACGCGCAGAGTTACCATGGTAGGCCTTAGTACCTAACCCTGCCGAACTTACCACGGGTAGCGCTAGTGCGTCGAGAGAAAAGAGTTAGGAAATGAAGATCGATGCATGTAAAATTCTTTCGCGCCGTTGCAAGCTTGATACGAAAGTTAATATTTCATAAATAACTCTAGTATATCAAAGATATATGGCAACGATTGAAGACATTATTGAGCAGGTAATGGAAGGACATAGGGGGAAAGTTTTTTCTGATGTTCTATTAAGCAAATGTGTTGGGTATTTCCCCCCCACCCCTGCGGCGAGTGTGTCGCCCTCGGGATTTTCCAAGGCCCGGCGAAGTCCCTTTCGGCCCCCTTTCTCTTGGTCTCCGCTGGTCTCCGCCAAGGGGACTCGACTCACACACTTTTGGAGTGAGAGAGTGCCGTTACTTAGGGTCAGTAACCCTTTTACCCTAGCATTCATGCCTATGCCGACTGCGTGGGTGTTAGTCAGTGTTTCACGAAAACCGGGAGCGTGTGGACGCGGAGTTTCGGCGTGCGCTTCCCCGCAAGTTGCGCGCGAATAAACCAAATTCGATTGAAGGTGTCCTCGCCTTTCATTTCATCATAACCCGGGGCACACGTCCCCGCGCGCATTTCTTCTGTGCCACCTTCGGGCCGGATTGCGCGAACATTTTTGGTCCTTCGGGCCGGATCACACCAGTGATCGGCAAATCATAATTGGAATCTTTGTGCATCGGCGCAAGATTATTTCATCGCGAGGCATCTCCCGGCAAACACTCAAATCGGGGTCTTCAGAGCAGAGGACCATCAGCACTACTCACCAATCAGCATCTCCAGAGAGGTGCCATCCAACCAGCGGAGGACACATCAGTCACCGCAGCGGCATCGGCGCACCAGCAGCGCAGCATCACTACGCAGCCATCGCAGCACAAGGTAGGCAGTGAGTGCATACCCTTTCCTGTCATTTCCCCACTGCTAATTGACCCATTAAGGCACGTTTCTCAGAGCGATGGCAGAGAAAATTAAAGAATTAATTATAAAACGCGGGCATATCAAGGCTAGAGTCACTAGATTTAAGAATTTTGTGGAAAGAGTTGAGATTCCTGATGGAATCCATGAATTGCGTCTCCGCCTGGAGAAATTTAAGGATATTTGGCAGAAATTCGAAGATGTGCAATCTGAGATCGAATTATTGAATGCGGGAGGCGACGGAGAGTGGGAGGAATTCGAAGACGCGTATTTTGATGCCGTCTCAAAGGCCGAACAAATAATACAATCACCCACCACCAGTAAATCAAAAGAAAAGGGCCACGATGTTTCTCCCGTGAAGCTCCCGCAAATAAATCTATCAGCAAATTCAACACCATTCATTCCGTCTTCAACACAAATACAGTCCACTACAGCAAGTCTTCCATGCCAGGGGGAGGCGTCAACAGCGTCATCGTCATCATCATGCCATTTTAACGTGGAGACAAACTTGGAAGATCAGGTAAAAAACTTCTGGAAATTGGAGGAGTGCAAACCTGCTTCAAAATTCTCAGCAGAAGAGGTGAAATGTGAAGAACATTTCAAGAAAAACACCACAAGCGGGGCAGATGGGCGCTTCATCGTGAGGCTACCCATCAAAGGAGACATCAGTCACCTTGGAGATTCTGAGCAAATCGCCAATCGCAGATTTATGATGATTGAGAAGCGACTTCTAAGGGATGAGGAGAGGAAATTGGCATACTCTTCATTCATGAAGGAATATCGAGATCTTGGGCACATGGAGTTAGTCGTAGAGGAAGAGGACCATCCACCAAGGAAAGAATCGCATCGTGATCCTCGCGCTACATCAGTGGCGTAGAAAGATTTCATCTACATCTACAAATTACCCTGCGAGCCACCTCTAGGGTGTTTGGCAGGGGGTGATCAATCACCAGCATGCAGCATGCATTTGGACTCCCACATGCACACCACACCGTCCAAGAAACGTCCCGTATAATAACAAACTATACTACTATATGCTGTTAGAAATAGAATATAGAATAGAAATTCAGAAACAT
Organism: Ischnura elegans; assembly: GCF_921293095.1. NCBI lineage: Eukaryota > Metazoa > Arthropoda > Insecta > Odonata > Coenagrionidae > Ischnura > Ischnura elegans. Next base: position 109,980,889 of record NC_060259.1, on the reverse strand, counting down.
GCAGTAAGTTTTACATAGGTTAGTAGGCTACACTACAAGTCATGCAATCTATTTACGCGTTCTATTGCTGCCGTTATAATCTCTTATAGATCGTGGAAAAAATGACATTCGGAATCTGTCTTTTCTGCAATCTATCTCTCTTATTTTATTTATATGATCTGATCTTCCGTAGTACGTTGGCGTCCGCAAGATATGGTTAACTTCGTCAGAAAAGACACTGCTCTTGAATTTATCTAAAAGGTTTAGTCTATTTTTCAATCTACGGTCAGTCACGTACATCATTTCTACGTGGATGATCTCCTCACAGGCAGCAACTCGATCGAGGAGGCTGAGAAAGTTCAAGTAGGAATTATCGCATTGTTAGAAAGAGGAGGTTTTAGGCTTCGAAAATGGTGCTCTAATCATCCCGCATTGCTGAAGAAAATTCCATTGAACCACAGGGAGGCATCTTATCAGATTCGTCCGGAAGGTGACAACACCATCAGGAGCCTGGGAATTCTTTGGAATCCAAACGCGGATGTCTTCCATTTCGACACGAAGAACTTCGATTGTAAAGCCCGAGTATCTAAACGATCAGTTCTTTCCGATCTTGCAAGGATATTTGATCCTCTGGGTCTTATAGGACCAATCATTCTAAAGGCAAAAATATTCCTTCAGCGACTGTGGGAACTCAGATTGGAATGGGATGAATCACTTCCTGCGGAGCTACATTCAAAATGGCTTGATTTCCGTGAATCATTCAGATGCCTAAATAATTTGCGACTTCCCCGGCGCGTTATTGCGAAGAATTGCAGTGTTTATGAGATTCACGGCTTTTGTGATGCCTCAGAATCCGCTTATGGTGCATGTGTATACGTCATGTCCATCAAATCAGATGGAAAATTCATGATGCGTCTTCTATGCTCCAAGTCGCGAGTGGCGCCGCTGAAGAAAACCACTCTTCCCAGGCTAGAACTCTGCGCAGCAGTACTCCTCGCCAACCTCATTCAAAAGGTCTCATCATCACTCTCGTTTTCGGGAAGCCCTACTCTGTGGTCAGACTCTACAGTGGTCCTCTCATGGCTGAAGGCACCATCATCCAATTGGAAGACTTTCGTCGCCAACAGGGTTGCCGAGATCCACGAGCTCACAAGTAAATGCAAATGGAGGCATGTCAGAGGAGTGGACAATCCAGCGGATCACATTTCCAGGGGGCTTACCCCACAACAATTGCACGAGATGGCATCATGGTGGCAAGGTCCGCCTTGGATGAATGGACATGAAAATGAATGGCCGCCAGAATCATTCATTGAGATGCTAGAGCTCCCCGAGAAACGACCAATGGCCACCGCTTTAATTGCAGTGGAGGTGAACCAATTAATCCAGCGCTATTCGTCATTATCCAAATTGCAGAGGGTAACGGCTTATTGCCTGCGATTCAGACACAACGCCTCAAAGTCACGCACTGAGAGGAAAACGGGAGAGCTCACGGCTCGAGAAATAGAGGCGGCTCTTACGCAGCTGATTAAAGCAGCTCAAAGAGAAGTGTTTTTTAATGAGCTTCATGACCTTCAACGGAAAAATCAAGTTAGCAGCAAATCAAGCTTGAAAATGCTGCATGCATTTTTGGATGAAAACAACGTGATCCGGGTGGGAGGAAGAATAAGTTCCTCTAACATTTCCTATAGCCAGAAGCATCCAATTGTCTTGCCCCCGAAACATCATCTGACAAAATTGATCGTGATGCAAGAACACATCAGGCAACTTCACGCTGGACCGCAACTGCTTCTTTCGTCAATACGGCAACGTTTCTGGCCTTTAAGTGGAAGAAACCTCTGCCGTCAGATCGTACATCAATGCACGAGATGCTTTCGCAGTAACCCTAAGGCTGTACCACAGTTAATGGGTAATTTCCCAAGACAGAGACTTGAACCAACTCGCCCCTTTTTAAGGTGCGGGGTTGATTATTGCGGCCCCATTTATGTCAAAACTAGCCGTCGTCGAGGATCTCAGCCAATCAAGGCTTATATATCTGTATTTGTTTGCTTCTCCACCAAGGCAGTGCATCTTGAATTAGTGGGGGATTTGACGACAGAAGCATTTTTGGGAGCTTTAAAGCGCTTCACATCTCGACGAGGAAAGTGCAGCGACATTTATTCAGACAATGGCACAAATTTTGTGGGGGCGAATCGGGAATTGAAGGATCTCAGGAAAGTATTCTCATCGAAGTCACACCAGGAAAGACTTCATCATTACTCATCCTCACAAGGCATCAATTGGCATTTCATTCCCCCTCGTTCACCCCACTTTGGAGGCCTTTGGGAAGCGGCTGTCCGTTCACTCAAATATCATCTCAGGAGAATTGTTGGGAACGCATCCCTCACGTATGAGGAGACATACACTTATTTAACTATGATAGAGGCGTGCCTTAACTCCCGACCAATTACCCAAATGTCATCAGATCCTAATGACCTCAATCCATTGATTCCTGGCCATTTCTTAATTGGCGACGCACTCACTGCCATCCCTGACCCAAACATGATTGATATCCCCGTCAATCGTCTATCCATATGGCAGCACGTGACCAGGATGCAACAGCATTTCTGGTCTCGTTGGCACAAGGAGTACCTGTCTAGCCTCCAGGTTAGACCCAAGTGGACCAGAGAGGCACCCAGCATGCAGCAAGGCGACTTGGTCCTTATCAAGGAGGACAATCTACCCCCTCTCCGGTGGAGCCTCGGTCGCATCGTGCAGCTCCACCCCGGTGAGGATGGGGTTTCGAGAGTGGCAACTGTGAGAACGACTGCCGGGCTAATACGGCGGGCGGTCAACAAACTCTGTCCCTTGCCTAAAGAGGAAAGCTAAAATTTGAACGTTGAATTTCATTTTTGAAAATTTCCATTTGTATAAGTTTTATTTTCAGACTGAGAGAATCTTGTTTAATCATAAACTTTCATGATTTAATGGACTTATTTTCAGTTATCATTGTAAAGAGGTGACATTTTTTATCAAGTGAACTAGTGAATTATTGTGAGTGATTATTTGTTAGTGAGAGTGTCAGTGATTTCATCAAGTGTCGTTTGTGTAAATATCGAGTGATATTTCAGTTTCCTTTTTCATTACTTGTATTTATGTGGAACATGCCACATGCAATGAAAGTGAGCCTTCATCAAAGACAAAGAGACTTCATTTCCAAAGGCTCTCACTATGTATGGCAGTTGTCTATTTATGTGTTTCTTCCATGTATGTGTATATGATGTATGTGTTTGTTTGTTTTGCACTCCCCCACACGCTCCACGCTCTTTATTGAAAATCACAGCTTTTCAAGGGGGGCGGAATGTTGGGTATTTCCCCCCCACCCCTGCGGCGAGTGTGTCGCCCTCGGGATTTTCCAAGGCCCGGCGAAGTCCCTTTCGGCCCCCTTTCTCTTGGTCTCCGCTGGTCTCCGCCAAGGGGACACGACTCACACACTTTTGGAGTGAGAGAGTGCCGTTACTTAGGGTCAGTAACCCTTTTACCCTAGCATTCATACCTATGCCGACTGCGTGGGTGTTAGTCAGTGTTTCACGAAAACCGGGAGCGTGTGGACGCGGAGTTTCGGCGTGCGCTTCCCCGCAAGTTGCGCGCGAATAAACCAAATTCGATTGAAGGTGTCCTCGCCTTTCATTTCATCATAACCCGGGGCACACGTCCCCGCGCGCATTTCTTCTGTGCCACCTTCGGGCCGGATTGCGCGAACAAAATGATATCGGATATTCTATACTAAACCACTTTTTGTATTTCTTTATTTACAGGTTAACCCATAACCCCCATGACCATATATACTTACATTATACTTCACAGGTGATGGAAAATAACCAACACACAGAGTATAAACCAATTAAAATCGTTGTATACAGGATTTCACGATAAAATTCGCCACAAATTACTATAACATTTACATGAAGACATGGAGAAATCAACACTTGTGCCGAGTTAAGGAAATCTAAGCCTTTTCTAGTTGAATAATAACAGCAATATGTTTTGCCTTCAATGCGTGAATATTCTTAAATTTTTTTACATATTCTCTCGATGAATCCTAGATTTTTAAAGGCTTCACGGACAGTTATGACTAGTTTTAGTTTTACGTCATAATAGCTGGGAGTTGAAGGCATAATTTGCTCAATGGTAATTAAAAAGAAGCAGGTGAGGATTTGTATAGTTATGACGGGATCCATTAAAATTTACTAATGAAGGAGATAGGAACAATCTAAAAAGGAATTGGTGATTTTTTTTAAGGAATAGGGCACTGTTGGCGGATCGTCTGTCGTGCAAGTGTATTCAAATTGACAAGGAATTGAAGATATGAAGTGTTGTAATCAAACAGTGAGATTTGTAAATCGTAATTATTTAATTTGATAAATTTTTTTGGACACGTTCAAGCCGGATTGAGTCGATATTATAATAAGGTGACCAGTTAACAATATATTCTAATTTGTAACGTATCAAAGCGATATATCTACCGTCCCTATCGCATGAATATTGTCAAATGTTAGACAGATTCTCATAATGAATCGTACATTCTTTAAAGTTTTACCGACGATTCGGTCTAGCTTTAGTTTTAGCACATGAAAACATTAATATTCTTTTGCTTCTTCATTTCCAGGATTTCAATTTCCTCACGCAATCACACCGTCAGTTGTTATCTTACACAATTCCACAACGAGGGCAGCACTGAGTTACGGTGGTAACTTTTAGACGTGTAAACGCGCCGTGGTTCCGATCGAGATCGGTACGTGCGTAGCGTAATCAGGGTATGAATAACCCCAACAAAATGACTAGCGACACCTATACGGCGAAAAAATCGCTTTGATTGTGATGGCTTACAAATCTCACGAAAGGAATTCAAACGCGGTGATAGCATCCTCCTTCGCTTTCTATGGCGCAGGCATTGGCGGCAGTTCGTTTATCCCGTGTCGCACGCTTCGTGCTGCTCGCACTATCGGAAGCACATTCGATGGCATCATGTACGACACTCAACCATTGGTTGAGCCAGTATTTCCTTGGGCCCGTTTTACCCGAGAAACGTAATTTCGCAAATTGAAGCACGTACGATCGTGCGCTTCAATATACATCTTGTAAAGCTGTAAATTGTGTTAACGCATAACGCGCGGTGGCAACGCAGACCCTGCTCTTAAAAAATTTTACACATTCCACATATTTCGAAATATAATATTATGTTAAAAAATATAGGTAAAAATAATATAATGTTCCACATATTTAGAAAATGATGTAGCTTCAAGTTGCGCAATTTCGTTCCCCTTGTGAAATAGGCCATAAACTCGTGTAATGAAACTAGACAATGATAAATGCATTTCCACTCAAAGTAATGTAAACAAATATATGCACCACTCTTCACGACGAGTAAAATTGTGCAATGCAACTCAGCATTCCATTTCATAGATTTCCATTCTAATTTCCATGATTTCATATCAGAAAAAATGCGGGACCCATTTTCGGCTGCTGTGAAAAAAAACTTTCATATTGCTACTGCCATACTGTTAGGGCCCCGCAGTTTAGGTGCATTGTGGATTGAGATTCCATCCGAAGAAGTAGATTTCTCATAAATACTCTTTAACTTTTGTCCTAGAAGAATATGAATGGTTTTGAGAACAAGCGAAGTTAACTGCTTCCTAAAATGCAAAATGGAGAAAGTTGCATTAAGAGATACGCATCTGTAAGCACCAGATCATTGAGAAAATTGGCCCTCGCATCAAGATAAATCTGTAGGTATTATCACGAGCGCGGAGTACATTTATTTTAGTTTTAGGATAATTTCAGTGGTGTCATGGTGCCACAGCGAGCCGGAACGCCGCGGCGAGCCGTTCATAGGAAAAGTCATAATATTCAAATAGTAATAATAATTATGAGAAAAAATATCAAATGCAGAATTTTAATTTTCATTAAACAAAGGCATATAAATCTTAAAATATGCAGACGTAACTTGTAACAAAAAAAACACTCACCGAGTAATATTTCCGTTGTAAAAAAGTTAAAAAATGTGCGTTGCGGCACTGCTAATTTTGATGTGACATCACCGGCTAATTGCTTGGAATAGAGCATCAACAGCAATACTCATGAGGCGTGTGACCTAAGCGGTCCTGGCAAAGCTCCTCATGAATTTTCATGAAAAGGGTTGGAAAATGCGGCCAAAATTTTCCTCAAATACGCGCCCAATGTTTACATGATCGAGGGAGGGAAGGAAGGCAATTGCAGCGCACCCACTAACTTTGAGGTGAAGGCATCTCGGAGCACTGACTCAAACGCTCGGCTAAGTGCAATCGATTTCCTCTCACTATCAGTGTATTACGGAACTCCCGTGGAGACTATGTCACTCTGACTCGAATTAGTATATTCCTCATGTCATAATTTTGATAATTGGTTGATGAATTATCGACATAATTACGCACATTAAAATGAAATATAGAAACATTATACTTTTAAACCAATTAGACTCACAAAATCAAAAATTACGATTTATTTACGGGGAAGATTAAAAAATCTTGGCCACTAAAGATTCACTTTAATATCACCACACATCTAAAATTAGTAGAATTACATTAATGCAAAACTGCGTTTATTTTACGAAATTTAAGTAAAAATTACACCCACAGAATAACTAATTATATCTTTAATATTTCTTGCTTCAAGTAACTATACGTATTGCTGTGTAAAAATGCTGCTTTTCGCATATTAAAGCTTCCACTAAAAATTCTTGAAAATAAATTTCCATATGAGTCATTCCACCTAAATTCAACAAGCGTTTGTCACATAGGGTCTAAGATTTCAATGTTAATTTCTGTATTGGTCCATATCCACCTCTAACTAAATATTCCAAGACCATTTGGCGAAAAAAATTAATGTGCGCATTATGCGCATTGTAATTTTTTCTTTTTTGCCAAAAAAACGAGCATTGAATCACAAAATTCCTTGTAATTCACCACAAAACTGTCCAACAGCTATGATTTTCGGCTTATTTAAAAGCTAAGGCTTAGCGAAAAACATTGATTGTGTACAAATCATCGTATGAACTTTCCTCTATTTATTATATTTAAATGTTTATAAAATTGTTAATAAAAGTCATAAGTGTTGGTCTTAACTTTCATTTTATATCTAGACACATTAAATGGCTTAAAATTGCAGAAATATTATGTAGATGAAATAAAATTCAATGGTAACTCTTAAATTGAGTTTTATAATTTTTTTAAACATTTACATTTTTCTCCCGCGTTGCGTTCCGGCTTCCCCATTAGAAATATAGTGGGCTTATGATTCAAGCCTGTAAATGTGATAACTATTCCAGAACTCAATAATTGACTTCATAAAATCATAACACATTATGATTTAGAGTATATTTGCACGCGTTCCAGGAAAAATGTTTACTATGAGTGTGATGATGCATTTATCACTACATGCTATGAAACTTTTTCAGTGAAATACGGCGGTTCTTCACGATGGTAAAATATCGTCTGTAACTCAGCATCATTCCTAACGATCAAAATTAATTATCCATAAAAACTGTCTGGTCCGTTAACGCGACGCATTAATCTCGCTCGACGGGTCTTTTTGCGTCGCGTTTCACTTGTTTCAAACTCTACCATATTGACATTTTCAGGAAGACTTCGACAATTGTCACCATCTGTTTCTATTCCAAAGCTGAGAATTTCACCCGAGTGCTTCCAAAGATACTAATTCATTTGAGATCCAGAATATTAACAAGGGTCTTTTTTCAGTATGCCCACGAAAAATTCCCAAGATGATAGCGTCCGTTTCAAAAGAGAAACGCGCCCCGCGTCTGTTTTCCTCCAAAGGGTCTCAATGCGCATTTCACTTCGGCGCGGTGGGAAATATTCTTGTCCCTACACAACACCCTCTTTGAGAAAACCCGCCATGGACGTGATTCTGCTCGGTCATAGAGCCCTAATCAGACCCCGACCAAGCACTGAAAATGCGAAGTACTTTTTCGCTCTGGAAAACAGTATCCTGATTTAATACGTATTCAGCCCAATTTTACTGAAACGTGGCAACTAAAATTCGAATATTTTCGTGTTTATATGAACGAATCGCAATTATTAACCCTACAAAAATGTTTTAAAACGAGAATCTGCGAAATCGCATTAATATTTCCCCGCTCATTTCATTGACACCCATAATTTATTGACGAGGAGCCCCAGTTTGAAGGATGTTATACAACAAGTTTTGTCCAATACAATTGCATGGGCACCCCCGTAAGGTTAACAATCGCCTTCGATCAGGAATTGTCAGGGACACGCAGTGCCAACTAGTCAATACTTTAACCTTGCATTGCTATCTCAATTTCTCATAGTACCTTATTAGCCTCGTAGTGATTCTCCAACTCCAAAGGCAGTCATGTGCCAAGTCTGAAATTGGCCTTGGAGGAAGATGGCTAGGTGGTGGAGCTGGTGGCATGACTGACCAGCAAGCGGGAGTTCCGGGTTCGAAGAACGGCTCTGCCGAGTGATTTTTTCATGTCAAATTTCATCCTTTGTGTATATCCAAAAGCATAGTTTGTTATAAGAATTCCCATTTCAGCACCAGCCCATTCGATTTTTCCGCATAAAATCAAAATTTTTTAACCACTATCAGGACCACGAATCTTACAAAAGAGGATCGACAAGTGTGCCTCTGAATGTGTTGTCACCCAACGCGGATTTAAACAGGTTTACAAAAGTCGCCACTCGCGTCGCTGACGGACAAAATCATCCGAGTTTCACGGGGAAATAAGGGGTAATCACGGATGTTAATCGAAATGTATATGCATGATGATGTGATCTATCGAATAAATAACTTTTAAATGGTACTCCTCATAATTAATGACATTTATCTGCAAAATATCGGGAAAAGTGGATCGCATTGCACTCATCACCGCGCCGCGGACATTTTTGAAAACCGATTAAAATGCGACCGAAGTGGCAACAGAAATCAGCCTTCTTTGGGATGGAATAGGGCCTGCTATGTGCAGTCCCCTAGACTCAAACGGCCGTATTCATAGTTTCCTTAGTAAGCTACTAACGCCTAAGTAGCGTTCTAAGTAGTAGCTTACTAGCAAAATGGTATTCATAGATCGTTAGTAAGGGCTACTAATCTTAGTATGCTACTATCTTAGTAGCCGGTTCTTAGTCGCCCTCAGGCCTTGTCTAAGGGAGCTACTAAATATGGCGGACCGTTGTGGATGATCGAACTCCGGATTTATTTGTATACCTACTGTTATAGAGTTTTTACGCATTCGTGCCAAAATGGAATACGAGAATCCATTCTTCGATTAAGGCAGGCAACGTATGTAGTGTAGTTGTTGACAGGAATCGAAAGTTTTTTGTAGCTGCGAGGAAGCTACGACTTGCAGTGAACTTGTTCCTCTAGTGTAAGTGAACACAATTTGTACATTCAATGCGCCCCTGAGTGAATTGATTGCATATAGACGATGAAGAAAAGAGTGAAGCGACAAGTGAAGTGATTTGTGAGTGTATGAGCTTCGACAAAATTGTTTATTTCTTTCATACTGGTTTAACCATTTCGATCAAAGGTATCTTCTAGCTGTTGCGAAGGGGATATGTTTCATATTTGAAGCAGTTGCTCTTTAGGGATACAGCAAACGCTTATAAATTTTCATTCGTTTGTACGCTTATACTTTGTGTTTGATTATATTACTTATTCTAGTCACTTTATCGTGAGCTTTCGGCAGTATTTACATTTCGCGTATTTCGTTGCGCTGTTGTTTTTGTTTTGGTTACGGTACGAGTGGTAGTGGAGAGTGAGATTGGAAGTTTGTGGATGTTACAATTTCTAGTTTAAAAATTTGTGTCAGCCTACCCAGACGGCACAGGAAGTTTTCGTACCTAAATACGAGGGTGGACAATCAAGATACAAAAATCGCGCTTAGGAAGTTACTTAGAAGGTTTTGTTTCTTTATTTCCTTTAATGACGAAAAAAGATGCAAGAGGACTGGCAAATTCATATGCATCGATAAAATTGTATCTCATCGATAAAACTGTATTCGGTCTGGGACTATTTTCTTTCGCGGGTGGTGCCATCTGGTGCCATCGTGCCCTATCCTCCTAGAAAGATCACATGCCTTCACAAGCCGTTGGAGATCGCGTCGTTTACGTCACGTCTCACTACATTTCAGGGATTTTTGTGGTTAAGTTAGTGAAGAATAGAGTGTCTGGTAATGTGGAAGTTTCCCTTATTCTTTAATTTCATTCACTGGGCTTCAGAAACGTGTTTGTGAGATATTTTTGTTAGAAATGCCTTTCGTGTGTGTATTGTCGGGATGTAATGGAAACTCCGGGACATATGGTTCAAGTTTTTAGCTCTCCAAAAGATCCTGAGTTGAAGAAGAAGTGCATTTGGGCGATAAGAAGAAAACATTTCACCCCTACGAAAAACTGTGAGGTATGTACTCTACCTCGCTGTAATTATTTGGATGTAATTTTAAGTCAGAAGTGGCTATTCAGTACTAAAAATGGTGATTCAAAATATTGTAGCAGCAATTCTTTTGAAAATTCTTGCATTTTAGTTGTCTTTTTTGTATTAATTCATTCGGTAAACGTGTGGTTAAAGGAGAAACTAGGAATAAGCTGCCAAGTTTATAGGATCGAATATTGCTTCTTAGCTTGCCCTATGGTGTATTACACGTCGGCTTTCATCATTTCAAATTATCTTATGCTATAGTTTAAAACAATAAAAATATCAGGCATACAAATATTTACTATATTTACGAGCCTAGTAATTTGATTTCTCATGCAGAAATACCAAAAATTGGAAATGATTTGACCTAATAAGTTACATGGTATTTTATTATTTATTAATTTTAGGTGTGTGAGCTTCACATTGCACCATTGTGATATCAGAAAGTAATCTGTGGCCTTGGACGAGAAGACGAGGAGAAAATTCTTGCTGAATGGAAGGTGCCCAGATTGGAGGAAGGTACCATTGCTTCACTGTTACCTGTCGCCAAGAAGACAGACATTGTGGCAGAAGTGACATATTTGTGGATGTGGATTTGATTTGTGCAAGTTGGTGCAGTGATAGTGGACGTTCATCGGAGAAAGTATTGACGATAGTTTGTATGTATCGACCAGTCCTCTTTTAAATAATTTTCTATTCGAAAGAGAATAAGAGTAATTGTTTCGCTAAATTAGATGTGGGATAGAAGAGAAAATTGGAAATATTATTGTGGTTGACAATAGAAAATACATAATATATGTATTGTATTTCTGTGGGTTTTTTCTTTCCTGCCTCTTTAAAATTTCTTGCGGTGGTGACTTCATGCAAAGTAAGTATAAAATCGGAGGTGTGATCTAAGAGATAACATGTTTTATTTTACAAGTGTTTATGCTGGTGATTTGGCAGGACTTTCATATTTTTAATAGGTTGATACATTTACTGCAGTTACCTAGGGACTTTTACTCATACCAAATAATTTTTCAAATACTTTAGCGCCTGATATGGGTAAGTTTTAGTAGCTGAGACTGAACTATACGTTAATTTTTGCTTGCATTTTGATGAATTCGATCATACTAATAGCAGATGTGTCAGCAATCCTGTTTCATCGGCAATTTTTATTTAAAAATCTTATTTCGTCAGGCTTTAGGGTAAGCTTTTTAATGCTCGTGGGCTATGTGATGTCTTATTTAGTGTCAAAATTAATAAGAATTTACTCTCATTAACATCTCAAGGTTTCCAAGTAAGTACGAGCCACTTAACAATGCTGGATGCTGGTGGTGCGTGAATTAGCCGTGAGAATCTCATTTTTCGCAGAGTTATGGCCGAGTAAGTTTTGTAAGTTCTCAATGGGTAAATAATACTATATCATGAATTCTAATTACCATGAAAAACTCACAACCGACAAAAACTTTGTCGGTCGTGAGTCTTTCATGGTAATTAGAATTCATGATATGGTGTTATTTACCTATTGAGAACTTACAATTCATTCGTATCAAGGTTCTCGCTACGGTCGGTAGTTATCGATTGTGTTGCGTTCGATACATTTTTCGATCGTGCGAGTTACGATATAACTAATTTCGACCTAATCGATTGAGATTAGCCTGAGTGCCGTGTTCCTGCGCGCTATGTATCCAATCGTACGTGCTTAGTAGCGGACATTCACATGCTGCGTACGCGCTTCGTCGACAGGCCGCGAATGGTATGTATCCATTGACGAAAAGCGACGGAGCGGCACAGTATCCCCTTAGTCAATGGGTACTATGTACATACGAATTAGATACGGAGGGTTCTGTGCCGTCTGGGTATTTATTTCATTGTCTACGTAATGGTAATGTGAAATAACATCAACTGATTCAAAAAATCATTAGTGATGAGTGGGAAGTGAGTTGTGAAGAATTCTTTCGAACGTCAACGAGTGCAAATTCTTTTGATGTGTGCAGAGTGATTGGAAAACTGATTATCATTGTTTACTGGAGTTACGTTATAGTGTTTTAAATTAAGTGTGAGTCAAGCTTTTCATTGAACCAGAAAATTCAGAATGTACGGATTATAAGTGTCATAAAGACAGCTCGTGAAATGTGAAGTGAAATGTTGTGTGCGTTGTAGTGCTTTTTGTGATATGATCAGCAATACATAAGTAAAACAAGTTACGTTAATTATGCTTTGTTTTTTACATTAACCACCTCTAGTAAACTATATGCCGTATATTTCCGCACGCTGTCAATATTTGAAATATTTAAATGTAGCGAAGCAGATTGTTGTTTCCTTGACTAACATTTTAGGAGTTGCAAACATATGTTACTAATTGCTCGCACGTAGGTGTTTGTAACGTAATAAATGTGTATCATTCACACATTTATCTCAACGTTATTTTCTTAACGATTCATTTCTGCATTGCAAAAGTTTTCGTTTCTACTCCGACGTTGAGGTGTATTTCTGCTTTCCGAATACAGATATGTATAATACTGACGTTGCTAGTTATGTTTTTCCATACTAATCACGCATACACTAATGGAAACAAATATCGGAAGTGCAAACAATACACAATGTATATGATCAATAAATATACGGCCGTTTGTAAAGCCATAACTGCATCTCAAACATACAAATGCTTCGGTATTACTCATAAATCTACCCTTTCCCAAAGGTATTGCATAATTTTTGTGCACAGCAATGAAAAAATATGTCTGAGATGAGATATCACATCGAATTATCCATTATGAAGTAAACATTACAATGCATTTTGCTGAATCAATTTCTTTTGTTTGATAGTGTTACGAATTTTCCGCGCCGCGGAGGAGTCAGATGCAGTGTTGTCAAGCGTAGCCTAGCGGGTTGAACCCAAATCGCTACCGAGTATCGGCTGCCGAGCTGGCTAGTAGCATACTAAGTTAGTAGCTCTTAGTAGCTCACGTAATACAATCCATGAATACCATATCTTAGTAGGCGACTAAAAGGTCTTAGTAGCCGACTAAGTTAGTCGCCCTACTAGCGTGTTTTAGCGGAAATCTATGAATACGGCCGAAAGAGTAGGGAAATTAGCGTGACTTAACACACTAGCAATTCACTCACACAAGTAGTTAGTAAGTGTATGGGAGGAAATAAAAAATAAGCCTTTTAACAGCAACCCAACATAAGTTGATAAAACAAATCAATGTCATTGACGGTTTAAATGATCGCAGAGTAATTTTTACAACCTTAAAAATTGGAGTGGACTCATTTGTAAAACCAAAACGGAATATTTATTTATGCATGCAACTTCATTAAATTTGGTGAGAAGCCTAATAAATCGTACACGGAATTCGTAGCTAAAGCAAATAATAAAAACACTGACGTATTATGGATATACTTCTTTGAAATTCTACGCCAACGAATCAACTAATATATTCCTCATAAACTGAATTTTGGTAGTAAAAAATCCTCGCTGGTACAACAACGATGTTGGGAGGGTCCTTAAGAAACAGAAGAAACTGCGCAACTTACTCAAAAGGTCCTTTTCATTTATTATTACTAGACTAGACGAGACTTGTTCATAACATACATAAATTATCCATGGCGCTTCATTTCTTGCGGAGGTCGTCCGACTATCCCCATGTATGTGCAGTGGATAGTTTCAACATAAAAGCGACAGGTAAAGTGAAGGCAGAGTTATGGCGTACTGTGAGAATATTCTCAGACGAGAAAGTAAAAGATAGGTGCTATTTCGAACTCAAAAACTACTACGGGCGCACAGAAAGCCTTACACTGATGTTAAACGAATGAGGTTGGGAGCCACAAGAGGCTCAAAGGCTGCGTGCTAGGCTTACTTACCAGTAGATTGCTTGAGCAATGGAGAATGTATATCTTTATGAGCGACGCGGGGAACATCATATTAGGGCCTCACTACGTTTCCAGGTCCCACACGATAAATGAGAGAGATATTTTGCCGAACGGATCGGTATGGGAATTCGTTTTTCACCCGCACAATAAAGGACCTTAATAAATGTTAGGCGTAATTTCGTGAGAGTATTTCTTTTTGTATGTAAACGGCAGGTATCCTAACACCACCGCCAAATACCTACTGAGACGGCTTGCAGGGTAGTATGTAGATGTTGATGTATTAAAATGATGATGAAATACTTTTAATAATTTTACACTTACGAACGCAATTTATATCACTTTATATCTACAAACTTATTAATGTTGCTCGCCCCGGACTACGGTGTTTTTCTTAAGTTGTCAAGGGTAAAATTAGAAGAAATGAATTTATTTACACCTGGTACTTATACTAATTAATAGTGGTTCTCACACTCACTGAAAGGAAAGCGTCGGTGCTTTGAATCACGTTATTACCCACATTTTTTGTGACGAAGAACTAAAAAATTTAAAAACTATGATTATCGATCGAATTACAATTATTTTTACTACAGTAGGGTCATCAAATTGATTTCAAATACGAGTTTACCTGATTATTTTGTGAGAATTTTAATGGCTATATGTAGGTCATAAACTCGAAGGAGATTTGATAGTAATTTGCCGAAAATGCACGAGGACACAACTATTCTCACCTCCCCTGATTATTTCTTCACCGTGAATAAATCTCTTTAGAAATGTGCTAGCGTGGAAAAAGTCATCATTTTAATAACTTTAGTCGTTTAAAAAATTCAGTTGTAACTTTTTCTTGAGTCATCTTCATAGATTATGTTGATGTTCAGTATGTCTCGTTTAAAAAGTGAAAAGGTATTATAATTTCGGATTCGAACCCTCCCAAAGCTTTACCGCAACTAACGCGCAAGTATAGAGCTACTCGGCCACGGAGCGACGTACTGGAAAGAGATAAACGGTGAGTCCAAATATGAATCTAAAGATAGGAAAACCCTGCCACGGAGCCCGAAAGAAAACACTCCGACGGCCCAACGTGAGTGTGGACGTGAGTTACCCCAGTGCATTCCATCCGCTAATCTTAATTCTGATTGGGCTCGTGCTCAGGCAGTTTGACTCCATTGACGGTGGCTAGGTCGCGTTCACCTCCGTCCTCGCCGGCTCTTGGTGCATACGAGTGAGGGATGGAGGTCGCTTTATGTGCCAACCTCACAAGATTTCACGACCCGGCCCCATCAGTTAAGTGGAACTCTGGGGTGTCTACATACTTTTGAAAACGATAGTTCGTTGACCAAAAATGTCGTGTGAACGCATGTCCCAGGGAAAAGGTTTCCACCGAGAGGATTAGTAGGCGAGTGTACCTATAGAACCCTTTGAGTTATGCTTTCCCTTTGAGCGTGTCAATAGGTGTACCTTCCCGGCAGGATGTCCAACCGCAGAAGTTGTACGATACAGTAATAAATGGTAAAGAGAAAACGTCACAAATGACACGTCGTAAGCAGCTGAAAGTAGCACTGCGAGGTTTGTGCGAATGAGGTGCACCGGTGTACTGACTTTTGTCCCAAACCGGGGAGCCGTATGGAAGCGCATAGCGAACAGACATCCTCTTCTATAGATAGACAAGTGGACAGTACTCATTTTGAACTATGGAATTAACTATTACCAAAAATGGATTGAGCCACGACACAACGTAGAGCCTCGTGTGCTACTCACCAAAGGTGGGCCCATGCCGCAGGCAGTCTCTGATGACTCGGTTTTCACTCTGGCGTTTCGATGTGTTCTGCACCACGTTCAGAGGAAGACTCACTAAGACCAACAAATTCACTCCCGTTCACGGGGTCAAAGCAAGCGAAAGACTGAAACAGCAAATTATGTGGCGCGGTCAAGAGGAGGCGCGGTCGAGAGGAGGCGCGGCTCAACGGTGACAAATCAAAACAACAGAGCCGAGCACGGCGCATTGGCAGAGGACAGTCGCCTCGCACTCCGAGGAGATTTCGCTGGGGTGTCCCGAGGCTTCACAAGGGTTTGGAACCCAGGAGTCTTCGGTCAAAGCCAAGCTCTCCACACACTAGGCCACCACGCTCTCATAGTCTAGCCTTGAGGAATGCATACAGAGCAATTATTGCTAGTGTCGTTGAATGAGAAATAAATGCCAGCGAGGTTTATAACCCTCGTGATAACTGACATCCAAAGAATGCCAATGCATTAAAAATGTAATTATAAATATATTTATACAGCAATATTTAACGAAAAAGCTAAGAGATTATTTTATAAATTTATTTAAATTTTCTTAGGTCGAACCTCAGTTGAAAGACCTCGACGGAAAAGGTCTTCAGGATCCGGGAATCTCCAATCGGATTGCGCAAAATTAAACGGGCAAATGCAGGAAATCACCAACGAATGGATATCCATACGTTTTTTCATTTGCAAACGTAAATTATACCTAATTTTATAAATACTTCGACTTTAACCAAAGGTAACAAGAAATATAGATGCTGTACACTTATGCTCAGAAGAAAGATATAAAGTATAAAGAAATTTGTATTTTTCAATAGCACAGGTATACATAACTATAAAAATATTTCTCTATAAAAGTGGAAGGGGTAACAAATAAAGATTGCCGCGAGTTTTTTAATGGCCCTCTTTCGTGCATTCGCCCCTAATACGAACGCTCCGTGCTGCGTCACGCGCAAGAGCGGTGGCGACCAGCGTGATTAGCGACTCGTGCTCCGAAGGGAGCGTGTCGTGGGGGGGGGGCGAACAAATTGCACATGCCGACCCCCATCACTCGTACCCTCTGAAAAGAGAGCGTCCCCGCGATCCGAATATCCGAGCATTCAAGTCATCCTGGAACGGGGTCGTTCATCCGGACCCAAAGCCGCGAGAAGTAGGAGGCGTGCAAAGCAGTCGGCGGCCGAGGGCGTCCGACAACTGCGGCCTCACCCGTGCAATGCACCTTCCAACCCGATCAGTCCAGCCAAGGGAAATGCAGAGAGGAGGCCCAATTCCATCCCATAGAAGGCTGATTTGTGTTGCCACTTCGGTCGCATTTTAATCGGTTTTCAAAAATGTCCGCGGCGCAGCGATGAATGCAATGCGATCCACTTTTTTCCGATATTTTGCAGTATAATGTCATTAATTACGAGGAGTAGCATTTAAAAGTTAGATTCGATAGCTCACATCATCATGCATATACATTTCGATTAATATCCGTGATTACCCCTTATTTCCCCGTGAAACTCGGATGATTTTGTCCGTTAGAGGCGCGAGTGGCGACTTTTGTAAACCCATTTAAATGCGCGGTAGGTGACAACACATTTAGAGGCTGGCTTGAGGATTCCCTTTTGTAATATTCACGAGTCCAGCTGAGGGATTATGTCCGATTCAACTTCGAGGCAAGCAGTCGGGCTGGTCGGTCTTGGCAACGATATCCGATGACTCGATTGAGTAGAGTTAAGGCCATGCTGAGGGAAGGTGATACCCAGACGAATGGCGAATATGCTGTGCTGGCAATGAGGCTTTACACCTCCCGTCACGCTTCCTTAGCTGCTTATCCTCATCATTAAACTCGTCTCTATGGACTTCTGAATTGCGTGAATGTTCCTTTTTAAATGGATTTTCGTGAAGAATAACGAACAATATACGTATTCAGTGAATGATCCATAACAGATAAGCATTTTTTGTATCCGATACTGGGTTTTTGATAACTCCGTGATTCCACCTCCACCCAATACACTTTTACCCAATGGCAGAACTGTTTAAAGCTGCTTAAAGCGATTCAAGATTAAAGGGAAGCAATAGACGTTAAGGTAAGGGAATGGAGGTCCCCAGAATATTCTGAGGTGGAAAATAGGTGAAGCGATACACGAACATCAATCCTCAAAAATAATAAGAATGCAAGATAAAAATTTTTTTGACACAAAGCAGTAGGAGACGGCTATAAAAACATTATTCAAGTCTGAAACGCGGCTGACTAGGCATCCTTAGACAGCGGAGTCGTATCCTCTCTCGGGCATAGATATTTAGTAGTTCGAGAATGATGAGGTGTTGTCTTCGATTCTATGGCATATATTCCATCACCGCATCAAATATATTTCAACCCAATGGGCACTCAACTAGAAATGGCTGAAGCCAAGCTGGATTGCGCCCCGCGTCCAACGCATGCATGTTGCAAGGAAATTAAAATAATTATACAAATCTAACCGATCATGATCCATTCCTTTACGATAAGAATGCACCCTAAATGGGAGTTATATTTTTCTTTTCTTTGAATACACCAACTTTAAATCTGAAGGGCTAAGGTCGTTTTTTATGACAGAATACCCTGTATTCCGAAATCCACGATTGTAAAAATATGCGAAGCGCTATAGCAGGCAGTTTTCCTGAACGAACGAGTGATCAGCAATTACGTAGGCCTAGAAGGTAGTTTCTAACGCGGTATTCCCGCGGAATGCTTTCAATTCTCTCATCATTTTCCGCCCCCCACTCTCGCGCTGCCGAATTGAATGCACTGGCCAAAAGTCAGTGAAGTGAGTGAGAATTCGGCTGTGGATGCGGTCACACTTCACGGTTGGGTCCAGTAGCTGATACAGAAAAAACTCAAGATATCTTGAGTTACCTCTACTTTTATCGCAATAAAAATAATCAAGTCTCATTCAAAGTTTAAGAAAGTTTTAATTTAAGTCGTTATACATATTTGTAAGACAATGCCATCTTATGATATAAAAGTTACAATAGGGTGGTTTATTATTTTTTTGCCTAAATCTAAAGATTATTCCTCCTGGAGTATGCATTTCACGCTCTCAGGTTTTTAAATGACGACATCTATTTTCGCGATTAAATGAAAAGTGAAAATTTTCAAGCGCGCGAAAACGCGACGGCTAAGTACGAATGCTGGGAAAAGCCCGTGTGACGTCATTCTGGTTCCCGCTGCCGCCGTGTGAGGTGACCTTGGGGCTAGAATATGAGCGCCGCTACGACGCAGGCTGCTAGCAGGTAGCAGAGTACCCAGCTAGCAGGTAGCGCTTGGCTTAAAAAAGGTTTATTAATACCTTATCAAACGAAGGAAACTTTCCAACCATAGGCAATTTTAATAAGTTATTATTTAGAGATGTTTCCCTGAGCTCTGTGCCTCATGCATGCATTGGTAATCTCAGACGATGTAAAACTCCTATCTACTCGTATAGAAACTAGGTCCCTGTGACGTCACGTGGAGTGGCCAATCTGGCCTTTTTCAAATTAGGATAAAATTGACCCTTGCCATTCGTCTATACTGGGATTTCTAAAATTAAATAATTTGACAATGTAAAACTCTTATCTATTCGTAGAGAATTTTTTATTTCAATCATCCCCGAAAACAGCATGTTTGAAGTCTTTGTAATCCAGCTTGAATTCCCACCAATTAATTCGTTCTTCTTTTATTTACAGAGTAAGTCAAATTTACGTTGATTGAATAAGTCAAATTTTGTAACTGCCCCCACGTGTTCCGGCGCGAGGGTAGGCAGTCAGCTTTTGGTCGCCATGTAGAACGGTTGAACGGGAGAGTTCTCCCTTTTTTTGTAATATATCATCAAACCGAAGTATTGCAATTTCAATTATCCATAAATTGCCTGGTCCTTCGAATCATTTATCTTTGTACCCATCGCGTACATGTTTTTTGGTCCTTCGGGCCGGATTTCAACGGATTTCATCGGATTACGCCGGATCATATCGAAACTCATCGGATCGCGGCGGATAGTGCTGGATTACATCGGATCTTATCTTTTCGGGACCTATCTTACCGGACTCAGTATCGTTGATCTCAGCATCGCCATATTAAAAATCGTTGGATTGCCGAGGTCGTATGTATCATCACCGGTTTTATCTTCTCGGGACATATCTTTCCGGTTATATCGCTGCCGGATTAATCTTTACCAGATTATCGGTCCCGTTTACTCGTTAACGGAGGTGTTAGCGAATCTTGGCGGTCAATGTATCATATAATTATCGTTTATCGGAGAAAAATCGTATCGGCGGACTAATGGAACTCAACGACGAAAAAGAAGTTCCGCTGGTCATCCCTATCTACCGTGAGGCTCATGACGGAGGCACGAGAGACAGCTCTTCAAAGCAGCTCGGAGAAGAGGAAATCGGAGGGGGAAGGAGTGCATCGTGTCGTCGTACTTGCAACGGCTGATTCGTCCCCGCTCGTACTGTCATCGGACGTCTACGAAGACATCGTACATCGACAACAGAGGGCGTCTTTGGGGCTAGCAGTCATCAGAAAAGCAGTAAGATTGTTTCAATTTATCTATATAACGCCCAAGTTACTTAGCAAGTTTCATCTGAGTTGAAAATCTTATCTAGCTAATGTGGCTTAACCTAAGTAAATGATATCAAAGGGTTATATTGTGAACGCAATTTTGCCGAACTCAAGCAGAACTATCTAATCTGATTGACTGAGTTACATATCAAAATGGATGGCTTTTACGAAAATCAAAAGACTTATCTAAGGAAAATTAATAATTCCTTCATAAACTTTAAAAAACAAGGTGCTATAAAAATGAATCGCGGATCTTGTAAGGTTCGAATGGAGTGCATTGACAATTATTGGCAAAAAATTAATGACGCTCATGAACAATTACTCGAAAGTGAATATTTAGATTTACAGCATGATTATTTTTGCTCTCATTTCCTAGATAATGCTGAGGAAGTGTCCTTACAACGAAAGGGTGAGTTTGAAGAATTTCTTACAAACCTCGCATCAGCATCAAGTAAAAGTGAACGGAATGGTGAGAATATAACTTCCCATAGTGAGGGTGATCACCTTGTTAGATTACCTGTCCCGGAGTTACCTAAATTCTCAGGTGATTTCCGAAATTGGGAAACTTTTCGAGATCTCCTGAAGTCTATGATAATAGATCGCAAATATATTTCGCTGGTTGCAAAATTGCAATATCTGTTACGCTGTCTTTCTGGTGAAGCTGCTGACCTGGTACGAACTATTCCGATCACAGAAGAAAATTTCACTCTTGCGTGGCAATCTTTGCAAAATTATTACGAGAATAATAGACGCATAACTAGTGCTCACCTTGCTGCGTTGTTTGATCTTAAATCGATGCAAAACGAGTCAGCGTCTGAATTACGCCGCATTTATGCCGGCACAGTGAACCCCTTGCTCTCACTTGAAGCGTTGCGACGTCCAGTATGCCATTGGGATGATTTAATTGCATTTATAACTGAAAGAAGATTAGACCCACAAACGCGACGTGATTGGGAAATTAAATTAGAGAATTCAACTGCACCTCCTACTTATGAGATGCTTAGAAATTTCCTAAAAACAAAAATAATGAGTTTGGACAGTCTGGAAAGTTGTGGTAATAAACAATTTTCGGGATCTCCCAAGGGCATGCAACAGCGACGTCAATTTCATGAAAAGAGTGGATCATACAAATCAAAGAGTTTTCATGTGGGCGGATCAACCGTAATGAAAAATCCCTTGTGTGCTTTGTGTGGCCGCAGCCATTGGTTGGCGTATTGTGAAACTTTTCGTGGTAAATCAGCAGAGCAACGGAAGGAATTTGTCCTTTCTAAAAATCTTTGTTTCAATTGTTTTGGACAACATGTTTTGAGAAATTGCACATCAAAAAGGAGATGTCAGGTTTGCCATAAAAAGCATCATACCTTGTTACATGAGCCTTCAACTAATTTTGAATCTTCGAAAAACTGTGTGAAAAACCAATCAACAAGCTTATTTCCTGTTTTTACGGAAGAATCTATCGAACCTAAACTAACTAATGCGATCAATAGCAGGCCTGAGACAGCACATCTTTCCACTGCGTGGGTAAAAGTGCAAGGACCCCATGGAAATGTTGTGTTAGCTAGAGCACAGAGTATACTCTGTGGCTAGAGCGTTACTTGATCAATGCGCTCAGTCTAGTTTCATCACAGAATCACTTTGTCAAGGACTTAGACTTGATAAAAAATCAGCTTCGGTGGTTGTCAGTGGACTTGGTAACAGACTTCATATGAAATGCAAAGGCTCTGTTAGTGTTATAATTAAGCCAAGATTCATGTCAACTTTCAGCCGTTACACTGAAGCTCTGGTGGTACCCAAGGTAACGTTGTACAAGCCGAGTCTTCTACCCAGGGATAACTGGCCTCATCTGAAGGAGTTGGAGCTTGCTGATCCCAAATACTTCCAGGCTAGACAAATCGATCTACTCCTTGGAGCAGCGGTGCACGCCCGAGTCGTGGAAGGTAGAGTCGTCAAAGGTGAAGCAAACCATCCGATTGCCATGGCCACAGCCCTAAGTTGGATCTTATCTGGTGAGACAAATGCGGTCCTACCGCACACTTCAGCCGTATTTACGATTCAACAAGATGATGGTGAGATGCCACTAGATTCTCTTCTTCAGCGTTTTTTGGCTGCAAGAAGATATGCCTACTAAATACTCTTTTCTTGCCCCTGATGAACAAATGTGTGAAGAACATTTTGAATCCACACATTCTAGAACATCAGAAGGTCGTTATATTGTACGACTTCCCATTAATCAAGAAAGATTGCGAAATCTTGGAAATTCATATCATCCATCAATTAAGATGTTAGCAAGCATTGAAAGTAAATTCAAAAGGGATGAAAATTTTCAAAAGGCTTATTGCGAATTTATACAGGAATATTTGGATTTAGGACACATGCAGCCAATTAATTAAATTGATTTTGATTTTGATGAATATGTCTTTCTTCCACACCATGGAGTTTTTAAAGAAAGTAGCACAACTACTAGGCCACGTACGGTGTTCAATGGTTCCTTTAAGACCAATGAAGGATGGTCACTAAATGATTGCCTTTATGCAGGCCCAAATCTTCTTCCAGAAATTGCGTCATTAGTCACATCATGGCGTTAATACCGATATGCCTTCACATCTGACATTAAAATGATGTACAGGCAAATTATAGTTCATGAAGAAGACAGACATTTGCAAGCAATTGTGTGGAGATTTGACCCATTGCATAAAATACAAATACATATTTTATTCTACTCTAACTTATGGGTTAAAATGCAGTCCATTAATTGCTAATAGAGCTCTTAAGCAATTGGCAAAAGACGAAGCCGCAAACTTCCCATTAGGCTCTATTGCGTTAGATAAGGAGACATACATGGATGGCGTGTTATCTGGTGATCATGAGATTCACACCGCACTAGCTAAGCAAAAAGAAGTCATTAATTTGTGCATGGTGGGCGGTTTTTCCCTTCGCAAATGGCATTCAAATAGTTCCACTCTACTTCAGTGGTTGCCACAAGAGTTATTAGCCAGTGAACCGAAATCACTCTTTGCGAATGATTCAAGTTTTGTAGTTTTGGGACTTAATTGGCAACCCAGTGAAGACTGTTTTAACTTCGATGTTAAAATTGATCAAAAGGTAGAGCAATGGACTAAACGATTAGTGTTATCCAAGGTAGCTAAACTATTTGATCCATTGGGCTGGATCGCGCCAGTGATAATTACTGCAAAAATCTTTCTTCAAAAACTTTGGCTCCTTAAGATAGATTGGAATGAACCTTTGCCTCGAACGGAAGCTGAGCAATGGGAAACTTTCTACAGCTATTTACCTCAAATCACAAGTATCAAAGTTCCTAGATGGTTGGGTTATAGTGCAACAATGAATGTTATTCAATTACATGGATTTGCTGATGCTTCTAAATCAACGTATGGTGCGGTCTTGTATCTTCGCACAAGTAATAAATCTGCAGAAAAATCATTTAGAGTGAGAATGATTCAAGCTAAAACAAGAGTAGCTCCCTTGAAAACTATTAGTATTCCACGTTTGGAGTTATCAGCTGCTCATTTACTTGCTAAATTAACTAATCACCACACAAAAAGATTTGAATCTGAATTATTAAAAATTCATCTGTGGACTGACTCTCAAGATGTTTTATGTTGGTTAAAAGAACATCCTTCAAGATGGCCAACCTTCGTAGCTAATAGGTGCTCTGATATTCATACCCTGGTGCCAACTGCCAACTGGCGTCATATTGGGACTAAAAATAATCCAGCTGATTTAGCATCTCGTGGTTGCTTAGCATCTGCACTGAACAATCAGAACTTATGGTGGTCAGGATCGGACTATACGGAAAATTCCTATTGTTTTATCAACAAATACTGCAACAATTAAAGCTAGTGGCTTGAATCTCTTCCAAAAGTACTCTAATCTAAAAACTCTAGTGCATGTCATGGCTTATGTGATACGTTTTCTACAAGCAAAAAAACTAGTGCATCCAATTTTCAGTGCATCATGGTTTAATGTTGAAGTAATGAATGCTGATGTAATTTTGAATCCAGGTGAAGTTATCAGAGCTTGTTTATTATTAGTGTTCATAGCACAACGGCAATCATTTTCTAAAGAAATTTCGATCTTGGAGAAATATGAAATTATTCCTAAGAACAGTGTGCTAATCAGATTAACGCCATTTATTGATCAAAAGTTATTAAAAGTGGGAGGAAGATTAAAGCAGTCATTACTTTCTGAGGATGAGAAACATCCGTTGATCATACCCAGTGATCATCCACTCACACGCTTAATCATCGAAGACTGCCATAAACGTACACTGCATGGTGGGGTACAGCTAACTCTTACAACACTACGCACACAGTACTGGGTATTGAAAGGACGGCAGAAAATCAAAGAGATAATCCATAAATGTGTTGTGTGCCAACGTTACAGAAAAAGTACTTCATATCAAATCATGGGTAATTTGCCACAATACAGAACAATGCCTAACAGACCTTTCTCAAAATCTGGTGTGGATTATGCTGGACCTGTGAGCATTAAGACCTCACCAGGAAAGTGTAGAAGTTCATATAAAGGTTTCATATGTGTTTTTGTATGTCTGAGCACTCGTGCTGTGCATTTGGAAAACAGTTTCTAGTAACACTTCTGAAGCATTTATTGCAGCGTTCCGACGATTTGTTGGGAGACGAGGTCATTGCTCCTTGTTATTAAGTAACAAGGGAACTAATTTTGTAGGTGCTGACAGAGAATTAAAAGAACTGTTCCAGAGATATTCCACCTTCACCCGCACCCTCGCTGAGGCCTTGGCATCTAATGGAACGGAGTGGCGTTTCAATCCCCCTACAGCCCCACATTTTGGTGGGATCTGGGAAGCGGCAGTCAAGTCAACAAAGCATCATCTAAGACGGGTTATCGGGGAAACAAAGTTGACTTTCGAGGACTGTCAACTCTATTGTGTCAAGTGGAAGCATGTTTGAATTCCCGCCCGCTTGTTCCCTTATAAGATGATCCTAATGATATCCAAGCGTTGACTCCTGCTCATTTTTTAATTCCATCTTCATCTTATCTAATTCCAGAGCCATCATTACCTGAGGAAAAAATTCCGACTTTAAAGAGATGGCAAATGGTACAGCAAATGCTTCAGCATTATTGGCGACGCTGGTCGAGGGAGTACTTGCAATCTCTACAGCAACGACAGAAATGGGCAACGTCAACCCCAAACATCAAGGCTGGGGATCTCGTGATTGCCTGCAATGACAACACTCCACCAGCGCGTTGGCAACTAGCCCGAGTAATAGAAGTTCACCCGGGTGACAATGGATATGTCCGAGCTGTGACAATTCAAACTGCAAATGCAGTGCTTAAAAGACCAGTGAATAATCTAATAATTTTAAAATGAATATTGTAAGATGAGTTTAAAATCTATGTTCATTTAAATATTTTTTGTTGTTGTTATGTAATGGTTCTCTTCTGCGAAGAGAAGGTGGGCGGAATGTTTTAAGTCTTTGTAATCCAGTTTGAATTCCCACCAATTCAATTCGTTCTTCTTTTATTTACAGAGTAAGTCAAATTTGTGTTGATTGAATAAGTCAAATTTTGTAACTGCCCCCACGTGTTCCGCCGCGAGGGTAGGCAGTCAGCTTTTGGTCGCCATGTAGAACGGTTGAACGGGAGGGTTCTCCCTTTTTTTGTAATATATCATCAAACCGAAGTATTGCAATTTCAATTGCCATAAACCGCCTGGTCCTTCGAATCATTTATCTTTGTACCCATCGCGTACACAGCACAATGAGGCCTTTACATCGGGAGTTTAAAGAATCAACAACAGACGATCTCACACACACACACCCATGTCCTGGAAGGACAACCTATCCAGGCGGGACTCGAACCTGCGACCTTCGGTACAGTAGGAGAGGACTTATCCCCACCGCCAGCGAGGCCGACAAATCTAGGTCCCTGCGAGAATCCCTAAGAGAATCTAGGTCCCTGTGACGTCACGTGGAGCGGCATCGCATGGGCGCCAATCTAGCCTTTTCCAAATGAGGTTAAAATTGACCATTAACATTCGTCTACACTGGGATTTCTAAAATCAAATAATTTGTATATTATGGATACACAAATGGTGGGTAACGAATCGCAATCAATGCCTTTCGTTTTCTTTGATGAAGGAAACTACCCTATTGCGGTTCTGCAATATTTGGCGATTCGGGCGGTCCCGCAAGGGGGGCGTCCGCCCCCCATCTGTATCCGCCACTGGTTGGGTCTAGGCACACGCACAGTGTCAGTGGGGCGGCCAATGCGATTGAGTAGGACGAGGTGAGAAAAAGGACACTCGATGTGTCGGGCTGGCGAGTAGGGTCTTACTCGAGACGAGCAAAGTCATTTTCTGCATAGTCCGACCTTTAAGAATGAAGTCACTGGGATAATTCAGTCACTTCGGTTATTTGATTCTCGACGAATCATTGAATGGAAACAATTGTAGACTCATCAGTCAGCGAGAACGACTCACTCCGTGATTGACAGAGACTGTTACAGAGTAAATAATGAAAGGACTCCGATAACTGGAATAATCAACGGCTGATTAACCCAATTAATTTGGCAACCGTCCCTTAAAAGAAATTAGAGACGGATTAGAAAGTGCATATGTAGGAAGAATCTGGAACGGATTTTCGGCTCTTATGAAATAGATATTTTGAGGGCATTCAATTATACCTTTGTTATATGTACCGGGTGGAGTTACCTTGCGCTATCGGGACAGGTTGCAGGTCTCTGATAAGCAGTCCACTTGCTGGTGTCTCAGGGCACAGCATAGGTACGCCGTTGGCTAATCCGCGGATATATAATGAATAACCACTTAACGAATTCGGTAGATGGAATGGAAATGTAAGAGACGATGAAAAATCGATGCTCCTTGAGCCATTCTCTCGTAAGATATCTTGGAAAACACGAAAAAGCCCACCCTATTTTCATGAACAGGTGACGCCATTAGAGAACCAGCACTTTAATTTATTACGGATGAACCGCTGATTATGGGAATGAGTGCGTCACAAGAGACTCAACAACAAAGACAAGGCCGTTGCGAAGAGAAGATGAGCAGCTGAAAAGCTGTGAGACGCACGGAAGCAGCGTGACGTCATCAACTTATCTGCGAAAGGGTTAAGGGAGTCGCTTTTTCGCCGCGAACAGCTTTCAGAGGCATGTGAAAGAGCGAAAACGGAAAAAAAAGGATCTGTTCATTTTTTCGTGTTTTTTCACGGTCGACAGTGAATACAAAATGGGTGGACTCTTCCATGCATCGACAATCCTCATTCCTTTGCCGCAGCGTGTTAGTGACGTGCGCGCAGACATCGTATCGGGTGGTCAACCGGGTGAATAGCTCCATCGCGAAAGCTTACTCTGCTACCGTCTTGGGGGGTTAATCGTGACCCATGGTAGCAGAGCGAGCTGCCGAAACGTTGGAGATGGAGCCGTTCACCCGGTTGACAACCAGAGAGGAATTTCTACGTATTACTCAGAGGGAAGACTAACGGAGGTTGGAGTGCGCACGGCTCCCGCATCTTCTTGCGAGTCGATAGTAGGGATGGGTTCTGGGCGGTGCGCGCGCGACGACGACCTCGCCCCAAGACGACGACGCCACTGCCGCCCCCACGGCCCCCGCCGAGGAAAATCAATGCGACGGAGTGCGACAGGCATCATCCCACACACACGCCCCCGCACTAGCAATTGTTTGCTCTCGCAGCCATCTCAAGGGCTGCCGCCGCGTCGCAGCGAGCCTCCAAATACAAATGCCTCGGCGGTGCTCTCTAGCGGGCCAATCGGAAGCGCCTCTAACCAAAGGAGGGAATGGAATATTCCAAAAGATGCCTCCTCCAGCTGTGGCACGACACATCGCGCGATTCGTCAAAAAGGTGGTACGAACGAGCAGAGAGCGCCACACGGCTTTTGAACGAATTAGGCCGGGAGCCGCTGAACACACGTGCTGGGCTGAGATTACTGAGCTGTTAAAATGAGGCATCTTTGAGAGAGACGGACAAAATCATATTTGAACCTCACCCTACCCTAGGTTCCACATTAATGAAAAAATTAGAGTGATATTTTGCCGAACAGATAGGGGTGGGAATTTGAACTTCCCCCGAACAACGGATGACTTCAATAAATGCTGGATAGGACTCGGAAATGTGCATCGCGCACCTCCTTCTTTTTAACTGCTTGTGTCTTACCTCCGCGCGCTTATTGAGGTGTTTTGCGAGGTTGTAGTGTGTATTATGTAGATTTGAACACGAAAAAATGCGGCTTTCGCAGCTATTTTATTCTCTTATTTTCACATGCAAATAAAAGCGTTTCGCTACTAATAATAACGCTAAAACCACACCAGGACATATTTTTACAAATAGAGTATCAATTTTTTTCAACGAGATAATTATATAAAGTTCGCTATACTATAATAACCATGAAAAAATATAACAAAAGGAGGTTTGATGTTTTTTCAGAGGCTCGGAGAGAGGAAATAGCGTCATACCTAACGGATCTTCTGTAAATGGGTCCTGCGACATGCCAATCTTAAGAATCTTCCACTAAAGCGAAAGAAAAGTGCACTGAAAAATCATAATTTTTCAAAACCACTTGTAGCTAAGATGGTCTAAGTATAAGAAAAATATTATTACAGCTAAAATATCAGTGCTGTTGTAATGAAGAATTGACTTAAATCCTTTTTACTGTAAGGATCGAGATAAAAAAGTCTATTTTTTACATAAACCAGCTTCGCTCAAAGTGCTCGGAGAAACGTCAGATCAAACGGATCGAACGTAAAAGCGTGCTTTAATGAGTCAATCTAACTAAAAAAAAAACGCAAAATAGCGAAAATTCCAAAACAAGCTTTCGTTAACTGTTTTTCAAGGATTAACGATAATAAATTTGAAGTTGCTCAGTCATTTGTCTGGAAATCGACCGTGAACTGCAGAATTTTTAGCCATGGCCTTACATGTTACAACGACAACATTGGGTGGATTGGATGTAGTTCCGCGAGAAAATCAGAATTTTTAATTGTGCAGCTATGGCCATGGTGGTCTAAGTATAGGAAAAATTAGATTAATACTGGAGTTTCGATGTTTATGTGACAAAAAATCGATATAAATTCCGTTGCACTAGACGAATCGTGATAAAAAATACAACCTACGGGTCTTTCGAATTCTCAGAGAAGGGAACGTGTCAGGTCTACTAGGTCTCACATAAATTGCACTGTAAGACACGAGGCCTATAGGAAGTTCCATGGAGAAGTTAAATAAAAGTTATTTCAAAGACAATTCCAAAATATGGATTGACGATAGGAAATGTCGACTTCCCAAGTTATTACATTTTCTGTAATTGCTATGTTGCTTCAACTCTAGGAAATATTTATTACAACTGGAGCATTGACATTGTTGCCACAAAAAATCAATTTCATTAATTATATATTTCGAAATCGTGATGAAAATATAGCGTCGACAATTCCCTTCTAGACTCGGAGGAGGAGAAAGAATGTTAGATAAAACGAATCTTATGTAAACGTGTGCTTTAATAGGAAAATCTCAAGGACTTTCAGACGAAAAAAGAAGTAAATGCCATTTCCATGAAAATACCGA
Organism: Ischnura elegans; assembly: GCF_921293095.1. Lineage (NCBI taxonomy): Eukaryota > Metazoa > Arthropoda > Insecta > Odonata > Coenagrionidae > Ischnura > Ischnura elegans. The sequence goes on along the minus strand of NC_060259.1, from coordinate 109,950,649 downwards.
AATGTGGTCTTAAATTTATGCTTCTTGGACTGACGATAAAACATATCTCCGATAATTTTATTCTGCTTAATGGCGGGTTTTCTACTGGCACACTCTTAAAAAAACGGGTATTTTTACTCAGGAATCACTTTTGTCGACGCTTAACAAAATTGTTTAAATAATATCTCATCTTTTATAAACAATTTATGAGGGGTTGAAAAGCCAAGGGGTACAAATGTTTTTTTCTACATGTAGTTAAATTCGGTAAAGAAAACAGACGAGGTCAACTTGATATTTAGCTCGATGCCAGCACAGAACTGAGACCCATTCGCATCCCTCAGACACCAATTTTTTATATATTTCTTCTATCAATTTCGGAGCCTAACTCTATTTTGGAAAAAATCATTTGAGCCCCTTGGCTTCCCACCTCCTCATATAATCTTTTAGCCAACCATAATTATTATTATTTTTGAGTAAACTGGAAAATTAAGTCATACTAGCTGTATCTCTGATCCAAATCTTCAGTAGGTACATATCTCGCATAAGGTTCGTCAAAAACATATTGTCAATAATATATATAACAAATATCGATAGATTAATGTAAAATTTTAGGTTAAAGAGTAAACCCCTGAAGACGATGGCCGACTCAGCCATTGAAACGTTGGGAGAATTAATCCAATATCACACCCGGTGGGAATCCCGACAAATTTTTCATCAATCGATAGTTTATAATAGAAGCTGTAGGTGATACTATTATGGTGCGGAGCATTTATCACATTCACGGAATTGTCTTGTAATACCACATTACGTATTTCCAGTGAAGGAGCCGGAACGCCACGCTGGAGAAAAATTTTAATTTTGAAATATTTTCTAATAATTCATTAATGATATTCCACTAAACTTTTGTGGAATTGTAAGGTAGATGTGTCTTTAGTATTTAATAAAGGTTTGGGCCATTTCTGAGATGGAGTATTTGATAAACGTTTATTGACATTTTTTAAACATTTAAATATAATAATAGGAGGAAGAATGTAAACGAATTTTTTACACCTTCAGTCTCCAACGGAAATTCTTAATCTTTAAGGTAAAACAAGGCTCTATGACAATTTGCTGGTGAAATAGGAGTTATATGATTCAAGGGACGTGTTTTGGCCAAAAGAATTCAAATGCGCATGAAACGCTGAAAATACTTTTTTCGCAAAACTGGTACCAATCGATGCATATAGTTTAAGGGTGATATGGAGCCAGACATTTTCATCAAAATCTGAGACTATGGGAAACAAAATTTTGTTGAATTCAGGTGGAATGACCCATATGGTTTCCCAAGTTCATTTTTTTATTGTAATAGGGAAATTGCATACTTTTTATAAACAGTATGCTGATATACTACAGTAAACACTTAGTACCGCAATATACTTTTTCCCGCTTAAAATTCAGTTTATACCCTAAAAAATGACTCCCAAAAGTCGCCCGAGTTTCGCGGGCTAAAAAATACCGCCCCCACCAATCTTTGGCTGTGACGTCATAGTTCAGTACGAGTCCAAGATCCAAGCCCAGTAACTGCAGGTTTGGAAGAGCCACGTTGCGTTTAAAGGAGAACGTGGGTGAAATAAGGAAAAATTACTGGTGGTGCATTGTTCCTCTGTGCAATAACACCCCAGAAAAAAATTTCGTCTGCATTCCCACGGAGGAAATTAGGAGAAAAGCCTCGATGCAAGCCGTCTGTCGGGATGAGCGTTACGGAAAAATAAGAGTATAATAAACGGAATGATAAACCCGTGTGCTATGTGAGCGAAGATAACTTTAATATAAATAATATTTCCATATTTCATTGACTGAATAACTTGAAACTGAGATTTTTTGATAATTCGGCCGCCGTAGAATAAAAACTCAACTTTCGAACAAAAATCGAGATAGGTGTTTCTCGATGGTTACGATGGACTCAAATTATTAAGGTACTTGTTCAATTTCAGTTACGGAAGGACATAGAAAATTCCATGATGTTTAAAATCAAGGGAGGAAATATGAAAATATAGAGCAACGTTGATCCTTATGCATTCGAGTGCCAGCCAAGAAGACAGCGTTTTCTTCTACTGTCGGCGTCAAAATGATGTGCCGCTGTACTTTGCAAATTTATATCCTGGCTTCACTACATGCTATAAAAATGAACTATACGTCATTTTAAAGGAAATTTTATCCTAAATTCTGATTTATTTTATTACAAAAAAATTGAAAAATGTAGACACGGTCAGTGCAATAAATGACTCCGCGCACCGAAAAATTAGCCGTTTTGTCAACTTCATGAACTTTGCAAGTCAACCTAAGGAAAACTACTACGTCTACAGCATTCATCTTCCACATTAATTTACACTCATCAGTGCGGATTAATAAAATGGCTTTTGGGTATTTTTTGAACTTATATTTTGTTATAAATTAATGAAAATATTTAAACATTATCTTGTCCCATAGTTTACCCCGAAAGATAAAGGAAGTTGTAGATGGAAAAAGAATGGAATCCAGAGGTGGTCACAAAAAATGAATCGCAGCATTCTTTGATTTTATTCTGCGCCGTTGCTTGCTTTTCAAAAAAAAGTTGAGTCACAAAAGAGGAATGTTTCGCGGCCTTTGATTTGGAAATTATGGAGATAAGAATGGACATGTGTGGATCAGCAATTTCCATTTAGTTGGTTGTCAGGATAAACCAAGGATCCATTTAAAGGTTGTCAGGCCATCGTATAAAGATAGGACTGATGTGCACCACGGGGGAAATGGTGTGTTTGAGGGAAAGTCAAACCCAAAGTTGCCCAAAGAATGTGCAGTTCTATGTTGCTCTTTCCCCAGTTAAAACCAAATAGATATTGGATTGGGATGATATTTTCACCACGGGTTCCAGTGATAGTGAGAGTGCAGGTGATCACGGTCATCGTCGAAAGTCATCCCTCTAGGATTTCCGATACGGAATTTTTAAGTGACAACCGATCGCAATGACGATGAGCTCGCCTTTAGAAGGTTTCAGATATATCGTGAGAAAAGCTCCCAAAATGTATTAAAGACTCTGTTTGGAAAACATGCACATTTTAATGCTAATTTAGGAAGTATTTCATTTCAAAAGTAACTTATTAACACCTAAAGACGTTGTGTTTATTATATTGATCGAAGTGCGATTGACCGATTCTTTCTGCAGAATAGGAAGTGGCTTCGGGGTTTTTAGTCACAAGATGGTAGATTGTGTTGGAAGTTCGTCTATATTATCGCTACTAAATTGAAACATTAATAGTCTGGCTTCCTCAGAGCTTCCTGTCGCCCTCCAGGCAAGGTATTTTTAAGTTTAAAGTATCATCGACAGCTTCGAGGTGGAAATAAGTTCACCATATGACTACCGGACTACCAAAAGAATACACATTTCACATGAGTATACGCTTTCGCCAATATTATACGCAAGTCTCACTTTGTTATGAACTATAAAACATTACAGATGCACATCAGCTACCTTTCCATTTCTCGGCATCGACTTTCCGAGCCGACGAAGTCTACAGTTTCACTAAAATACCCTGTTATCATGATGGAATCAGTAACAGGAAGCTTGCTAGGATCAGCCTAAGAATAAACATATGCCTTCATCTTTACGCAATCTATCGCTTTCAATGGAGGAGAAATAGATCAAATAATAGCCCTGAAGTCACAATGAACAACTCCAATAAGTCTGCACTTCAATAAATGAATCATAACCACGCCGTCGCATGTATTCAAGTATGCAACCTATACTATGGCCGTGCCGCCGTGCCTCGTACTGAACTATGACGTCACTTTTCTACCAGCCAATCATCGGGCGTTTTCGCTTCTCACTTGCATTTGAAAATTCTCGTGAACTTTGATACATTAAATATCGCAAACCACGTCATAAAATAATAAAAAAAACTTTCACCGAGGTATGCAAACATATATTTTTATGTAATTTTGGGGCTATTGATTATATCTGAAATATATGCAAGTTCCCTATTGTAAAATGTTGCCGAATCGATAGATTTAATTGAAACTCGAAGCTTTTTATATATGCCCTGATGGAGATGCTGGTATATTTATAGGAAATATTTTATTAAAATTTGAATACCGATGTGGTTGTTACAAAAACTATAAAGTCGTTACAAACTCGACAAAATAAGTTAAATAACTACGTTACTTTTTGATGTTCAGAGAAGGCAAAAACAGGTCAGATGTCACGGGTCTTGTATGAGTTGTGCTACCACATACTAACCTTGGGAAGTTTCATTCAAATACACAGAAAAAATTCAGTTTTGTAAATGTTTCAAAATCTGCTTCTCCTTAACGGGCTGATGCTAAGAAAATTAGGCTTTAAAAGTAAATTTTACGGAAATTTCACGTGAATATCAAAATTTATTCGTAGGCCATTCTGGTAAAACCAAATGAAATGGTTGATCACAACTGGTGGAGCATCTATGTTACTGTGACACAGGACGGATTTAATTTCGCTACACCACAGATAGAAGATATGAAACATTAAACGAGGCCAAGTTCCTTTCCGATGTTCGGAGGTGAAGAATGGAGCGAAAATCTGACGGATCTCATACGCCTAAGCTGCGCTGCAACACCCTTTCCATTTTCTTCGCCATTCAATCCTCATGGGAGGATCGACTGGATGTGGTACTGGCTTCCCACCTCATTGGCCCGGGTTCAAATTCTGGCGGTGGCTGAGATAATGAAAAACATACTGATAGCTGTTTGAGTGTTGTGTGCTGGTCACTCGGAGTGCACCACGCAGCCCGTCAGAGGGCCTTGAGTTACGGGCAGGAGAGTTATTGCTGAGTGAGACCGTCTCTCGCCACCCTCCTTCCCCTACACCACAAATGACCCGAGCTGCCCGTCATCTCCCCTAATTGCCAAGCCTACCTCAATCCTCAGATTGGCCTCAAGTAATTTTCTAAACGTCTCCCCTCTCTGCTGTTCATTTCATCTGTTGATAGCTAGTGCATTTCAAGTTCGCCACTAAGGCCATACAGTTACTGCTACGTACATGCTAGTTGATGCAACACTTCGACCAGTTCACCTGCTGGCGTTTTTAGCGAAGAATGATGAGATTACCTCTCCCTCGAAGATATCGAGAGGTACTCAAATACGTGAAATCGCCGGCTTATCCTGACGATGTATTATTTTTGAGTGGGACGTCTAGCAGCTGCTTCCAAACTACTGGCAAGGGGTATCCATGTTCCGCATTGAAGTTGTTGGGTGGTTCTCACACTGTAATCGCCTTCCTCCCTCATTTCATAGCAGACAAAAGTTTGTAGGTCCACAGATTTTCATCGACCGACCCAGGTTACGTCAACTATGCCATTATTAAGGTGAAACAGCTCATGATGCGAGCTTATACAGTATTTGGGGTTGAAAGGGGTCAGAGAGAGGTCGTTGGAGGTAAAAGGACTGTTTGTGGTGCACCAGGGACTGAGAGCGTAAGTGATCGGCTTGATGCCGAGGAGAGACAACAAGAAAGGTGAGCGGTGAGAAGGTCATAATAGAGAATGGACAGAGGTAGGAGAGTAGGTGAAATGGACAGAGAGGAGGAGAAACGACGAAGCGCTGGACATGGTAGGTGAGGAGAGGCAACTTTTAGATGAAATACGGAAGAGACGCAAGGTTTGGATGGATCGAGTACTTAGCGGGAAGGGGATGTTGAAAACGGTGTTAGAGGGTAGAACGTTAGGTAAACGCGGAAAGGGAAGGAAGAGAAAACGATTTTGAGATAGATTGAAAGAGAGTAGGCCTTACAGTGAATAGAAGAGGGCAGTGCTGGAAAGAAAGGGAGGCTCCCAGATTGCTTCTTTAGTACTCCATGGAAACTTACCTTAATCGGTAGAATACTTTAATAATAATAGCTTTGCAAGGGAACAAGTGACTGCTTCGACAGTTATTGATCCGTAGGGGTACTAGCATCTATGAAATTCACTCTCATTCGGTTTTCACTCTAATTTGAAACGAGTAATCATGTACATTCCAATTCATTTGCCCTTCTTCAGAGACAAGACATGAGAAAACATCTAAGGGCACTACTTAATGAAGTAAAGATACTTTATTCAGCTATTCTCCATAAGAAGAATGATCGCGGGCTTATTATTCCCGAGTAACCTTCCACTATTCTCAATAAGTATAGTTCCCTCTGTAAAAACTGGTGCCTGGTACTTAGCGTAGAGTTTCTCAAAGAACAAGTATTGTCCAACGATATATTGCATTTAAAAACTTGACACCTACTTACTTTTCAGTAATTCCCTCCGATAAGGTTAGCCAAGTAATTGCAGATACAGGTATTTCAAATCCAGTCAACGGTTGTGCAATTCACATAAATTACTACGCCAAAATGACTTCTCTCCTGCACCGGGTGTCGAACCGCGAAACTTAACGAACCACGTCCCAGAGGTAATCTAACGGCATTCCACCAGGATAGGTTTTGTCTCTTTGCCTTCCGTTAAAGACAGCAAGGAAGATACGGCTTCAGACAAGTCACAGCTCAATCTTATTCCAGCGCTTTAGCCACACTTGGAATTAGATGTGCATGATTTTGAGGACCATCTAAATGGCAAATAAATTACCCAAATTGAAATAAACTGTCTTCTCTTATTTGGAGTCATTCCATTTCGCAAATTCAAATGGATATGACAACATTTACAATTTCAAAGTACTGCATAATATTGGACGACTCAGGTTTCAACGATTCATCGCCACCATCAGGGCATCAGCACTGAGACATTTCAAAAGTTATCATTTCCTTCTGCGAGTAAGTCACTCAAGTTGTCGCATGAGTAAAAGTACCATGATAGCGTGCAGATAGGTGCAGTGACCTTAAAATAGAAAAATGCGGGACACCATCCCGGTGCTCAAGAGTTTTTCGCATATGAATTCTCAGTCATGATGTTTAACTATTGTAATGAATCTGTTGTTATCATCATCGCCACCATTTCCCCCGACAGCGGCCTTTCGTCCGGGATCTTGAGAAGGATTCTAGCTATCATTCGCTTTCCCTTCCTTTGAGCACGTTCGTGAAACTGCCACTCATTTTCTCACTCATTGAAAAGTAAGCCTCAAATGATCTCACGACTTAGGCGTAAGAATATGATCAAGTAATTCAGGTTTTAGGTTAGCAGATTGACCAAATGTTTAACATTTATTGCTGCGGATGTGTGAACGCCTAAATCATTACCTAGAGTTAAATTGAGCTAGAGCACTTAAGTTTTGAGTCGAGTTCCTACATTTTACGTTGAATTATTAGTTGAACTTGAACCGGAACGCAGCTCCCGGGACAAGGGGCAGTGAATGGAAGAACACGGGGAATGAGAGGACGTACGGGAAGAGTTCTCAGTCGGTCCGTCCCGCACAAGCATTATCCATTCCGACACTGAGCGCTTTTTATTCGGTCTCTAAAAATGTGTGCAACCCAGGAAAGACGATTCATTTCGTCTCAGCAAAATATTTAATTTGCAAGGAAAAGCATTGCAATGAAATGTTTCGATAGATCATATTATCAAGAAGCATTAGCTTACAGACCAAATTTAACTTATTTTTCTGTGACAATCGGACAAGGACTCCACCCTCAGCATCGCGGTTAGCGGATTTTGTAAATCGCGGAATTTTGGAATGCGCGGGAGTTGACTGCATATCCACTAGACGGTTGGAGAACCCTCCCCCCCCCCCCCCCCCCACAGTAATACTAGGGAATACGGATTTCACAAAATCACGGAACAAATTTCCTTCAACTACCTAACTAGTACCAAGTATCTTTTATGATCTCAAAATCTTCCTCTGTCTAGAAGATGAAGAAGACCTCTCGGCGGAACAAATAATTATATAATAATTCAATAAATTAATTGGTAAATAGTTTGATTGAGTATCAGTCCTGATTCTCGTAGAGAGAAAGCTACACTTGAAAGACAGTTACAAGTTATGGCATTTAATTATTTTTTGCCGTTTGGTATATCATATTTGCAGTACCTACACGAAACTATTAAAAACCTTGTTGACAATGACAAAATCACTGACATACTTGTGATTTTGTCATGTTTGTGATTGATGTTTATTCACGCTGGAACATCAAATATTCCTTGAATTAAATTACTACAAATGGCAAATTTATTAAAATACCAGTTGTTGGTAGCACAAAAATGGGTGGAAACGTACGTGAGGGTCCAATTGAAGACGTTTCGCGGAAATACAGACATTGTCGAAGGATGAGAGGCGGTGCAAAGATGAGGAGCTTGAAAATGAAGTAATGCCACGGAGGTGAAAATGAAGTAATCCATCATGTGAATCATAGTGATTTAAACATTTAATTTTAGGGGATTAATTATTAATTTAGAAAAAATTATTAAGCTGAAATCCGTAAGCAGAAACGAAATTGCATACTGAACTGCATTTGAGTGGGAAATAGTCTACAAATTGATTCCCCACTTTGAAAAATGTAGCCAACTCCCAATTGTGCATAGTACGGAGAGCCACTGATCAGGAAATATTCTTGAATGAGCAATTACTCACCAAAAATAATTTTAGATGTCCAAAAACCTCGATTGTTATTAAAGCAATGATATGAGGCGATTGAGGAAAATGATTATATGAAATAATACCATCAAGTTATCGCATACTGCCACTTCAATAAATTAGCATCAGTAGTAGATGTTAAGGATTCAAATGATCCAAATCACCAGGATGTAGTAGAATCATGGTGATTTTAAATCTTTCCAGTACTTTGTGGGATTAGTTCACGCCATCATTATGCATAATCAAGTCAAACTAGCTGGGCATGGAAATTTAGTCTCATCGGGCATACTTAAAAAAAAACTGTAATTACGAGGAAATCAGAATATTTATAAATCTGCAAGAAACATTTATTTCACATCTTTTGTATAATATTCGTATAACTCCTCAATAGGGAGAAATAAATAACTGGCACCACAATACAATTAAACTGAAGTATTGTTGATTTGAAAATGATAATCTTATTACAACAATCACATACTAATACATTAAATAAAGAAATAAAAAAGTATTTTAAGGTGGACCACCACAAGTAGAAAAAACACCAAAGCAACATTCTTGTAATTTCCCATTTGTAGAAATTCACAGATTATGGGTAACATTCATGACAAAAACCCAGGGAAAAGAGTTTTGATCACAGATTTTAGGAAAATAAAACTCGATACATCGAAGTTTCTTCACAAATTTAACCGTTACATCCCTTGATAATGACAAGTGAATGGACTGACAGAAGGCTGAAATTTCATGGAAGCAAACTATGCGACCATGATAGAATGCAGTGAAGTTGTCTTTATAAAATCGTAGTTTGTGCGGCACAAAATCAAAGCAGAAGTATCTAATAATAACCAGCAATAAAATAGGTTTAAATTTCATGTACAAATTTCAAGCTAATATTCCATAATCAAATGCAGGTACTTGATCACGATTTGGACCTGTTTGTGCATTACAAGTATATCTGTCATTCAAACTTTTAGTTTGTTCATATCTGGCCAACCAAATCTCGGAGGAACAGATGATGCATCATAGTTAAAATTATACATTTGATCCTTCACAAATTTACGCTTGTCCTTCGGTTCCGGATAGGTGGATGCAATCCCTGTGAATTAAATCGAAAAACATAACAGCATTTGGATAGCTCAATCTCACCTATGAAATAAAGTTTTACACAAACTCATAAGTAATAAAGCAAATTATTGAGAAACAGTGCTATAAAAAGGTGAAGATAAAATGGGCTTCAGAAAAATGGATTTTCGACACAGCAGTGCATTGGTAAAAATACAAATCCATGCAATCTTTTAAGCAGCATAAGCCATAAAGAAAATATATTTTTGCTAAATTCCCAACATGCAGCTCTTCCATACCTGAGTTCGAGGGAGGACACAACAAGCATTGCCATGCATCAAATGACATAATGCCATCAAAAAACACAGAGGTGATAAAGGCTATACAGTGAACCCATGGAGGTTTTAATCTCAAATATGAAGTGAGCCTGGTTATGTTAGCTTCATCGGATAAACTTGCAATTATCCGAGACGCTTTCATTGAGGCGTCAATTAAATTAAGGGAGAAATGCATTAGGGTCTCCTCCGCAGTAGTACATGTCCAATTGTAAGGGCTCAAAAACACGAGGCGCACGACGAGTGACTTACGAGACTTGGAAGGAGGCGTCACTCCCTCTCGACCGGTTTTGTTTTTTTTTTTTGCAACTGATTAACTCATTTAACACTTATACTACCATATTGAAGTTTTCAGGACAAATAGAAAACAATTTCGTCAACTCTTGCCTCCACCTCAAGCATACAAATTTTCACCTAAAAAAAATTCCGAAGTAAAATTTCATTTGAGGTACTCTCCAATGATAACAGGTGTATGCACCCAGAAAATTTCAAGAGGATAAGTTTAAAACGAGTGATTCAAGACTGGTCGAGCGGAAGTCCCCATGAGAGGTTTTTTTAGATGAAAGAAAATTCGTCCGTCGACCAGCTGTGACAATGTGACATTGAAAGCTTGGTCACATTGATCCACAAGAGTAAGTATTTCTGCATAATAACCTAAATCCATGCTAGCGATTACCTGCATTGCTGGCTCTCGTGACTCGAGATGGCAATCACAGAGTACGCATCCCTAAAGCAGCCGACACAGACCAGCGATAATCGCTTTAACCACGTCAGGGACTAACATGCGTTTTAAAAGAAAATGTCTAGGGAATGCAAACCAGTGTGAACGAATACTCAATGATAACATAAACGGTTAACCGCGAGGCGCGCGCAATATACACGAGAGACAATTAATGCAATCGGCTACATGAAATGGATCCTCGTCATGTAATTCTTGGTCAACTCAATCGTACATTTCTATCCCAGGTTTATGAAGGCCATTCAAAAATTGGCACAGGTTTATGAGGGCTATTTCACTCTAATACGGGTATCAATCATTAAAATGTCGTGGTTAACTGCAAATGCATTCGTATTACATCACCAATGAATATCAATCGGTGATCTATAGCTCACTTAGTTTAGTATAGCATTAGTTAGTTATGGGCGAGGCTGAGTTTTCGACAGCAGCATTCTCATTTAAATTGCTAGCCATGGGGCGACATCATCTATTTCATACAATTAACGATTATCTGACAGTTAACGGAAACAAGTCAAAATGAATAATATACGCAAGAATTAAATCAGTGCTCACTTATACCCACACGTGGCATGGAACAGCCACTTTTCTTCCACGAAACGCCAATAAGATTTGAAGAAAATAAAATCTTTGAATTTCCGAATTTATAGCCGATCCGTCAATGGCGTAACACTCTCCGTGTCAGCCCTCCAGCCATCCTCGTGGTGCATGACAGGTTACAATTGGGGATTACCATTCACACAGTCCTTCAACCCGAAGGTTAGTTTGAATAAGTGAATCTAGAGCTCACCCTACACTGGGCCAAAGGTATTTCACACACATTCGGCTTCGAGGGGTTAGTTCTTTTCCCGGGCACATTGACGTTTCATCCGGGATTTGCATTCGAAACCCTAGGATCAGCAGCCAATCAATTGGCTACCACGTTCACATGTAACAAATTAATTTTATTCCATTAATAATGAAAAATTGTATCCAAATTTATTGTCTATAGTTCTATTTTTAGCACTGAAGGATATTAAGTTAACAATCTCCCTTTAAAATGTAGAAAATCGCTTTCAAAAATCGTCTTCTTTTTCCAATGCTGCCATTACACCATCGTTTCTATGTTTCCCCAAGTCTCTCCGAAATCGACGGCATCACAACCACCACGTCTATTAGCGCAAGCCATTCCTCGAGGTTCCCCATCCACCAAACTTAATATTTCCATTTGGACCTCCGAAAGAGCTCAAATGAGTAGTTAAGTAATAAACATTTTCAACGGCCTCCTTAAGGAGGGAATAGTTTCCAGAAACCATGACTACCTCTAATCACCCGTTCGCGTATCAAAACATGGATATAGAGATAGCTGGGGACGTAGAGCGATTGCGAGCTACTACACGAATAGTCCCCCGAGTGCAAATCCCGGATGAAACCTACGGACGCGGCCAGCTCGCAAATCCTCGAAAAGCGAAGTGGGAAAGGGATGCGTGCATTTCATATTTTCGTGATAAAACCGAGGATAGCTCCACCCTCACCAATCCAAAACCAACCAACGGGTAGAATGGTTGATTTGAGAGAATGATCACACGGCCACGGCCGCAGCCATGGATCTCAGCCACATGCCACAGCCACATGGACTCGCTCACTCACACCCCAAACCGTAATTCGTCCAAAGAAGTCGGTCGCAGTGGAAGGGGATGATAGGTTGCGAGGAAAAAATTAATCTTCCTCATCCAGCCACTCCTTTCAGATTTTCAAATTAACAAATACTTCAGTTGCCGCCCACTATTCACGAGTTACTGACGTCATTAAAGTTTCGGCTCATTCACCCGCAAGAAGAGCAGCCCACAGTGAAGAAGGAAATCCTTCACGAGAATTGAAACAACTGCGACCGAGGTGCGTAATCTGTAAGCAGCTGAGACGCGGTGACCAACTCAGCTTGAGTCGGTGGCGTCATCAACTGATCTGCGAGAGGGCTGAGGACGCCGAGTTTTAACCACAAATAGCTCAAGAAGTAGGCGACCGATCGAAATACAGAAAAACGCATGTCTCTCTTTACTTTTCAAACACGACCACAAACGAAAATAATCATTTTCAAATAGTCAATGAGCCCATAATCGATAAAAAAGGACCACTTCGGGACATTCTTCCCCTTTGCTTTATGTATCAAAGGAAAGAGGGACGACGTGACACGAGAGGCGAATTTCCATCATTTTTTTCTTTTTGAAAAAAGAAGCGATTCATTAAAATGAAACAGAGAGACAAACATGGGCGTAGCCAGCAAGAGGGGACAGCTGCCCCAGAACCAAATTTAGTTCAAAACGAAAGTTTTAAACAAATTTTCTTTAAATCCAAGAAAAGTGATATTAGAGTAAATAATAAAAATATTTTATTTTTAAGCAAATAATTCTAAAAACTAATGAAGCGTTGTTATAATTTCCTTAAAATTTTGGTTTTCTTAACCTTTTCTGTGTTATAACTTGAAACGACCACGGCTTGCCCCCCTCTAGTTTTGATCCTGGCTACGCCTTTTGAAGACAAATGATCTGTCGAGTATCTGTCGTGCTTTTGGGGCATGGCTTGCATTTACCTACAATAACCAAAAACTCGCTCAAAATATTATAACGATACTTCTTTACACCTCGAGTTACCGTTTTCATAACATGTCATAAATTTTAAATAAATGTTTCGATGATGCAGCAGTGGTTTTTCGAATGAAAATAATGATGGAAACAATACAAGACTAACATTTATGACAGAATATAATAATCTCTTTTGTGTAATAGTTTGTCACCTCCATATGGAAATGCTTCACGTGAGAAGGTATCTACATCTACATCTAAATAATACCCCGCAAGCCACCTAAAAGGTGCGTGGCAGGTAGACAGTAGGGCAAGGTAGACGGAGGGGCTATGCTGAGTTAATTAGAACAAAATTCTATTTAGGGCACGCTGAAACTGAAGTTTGTTCAGAAATAATCCGATTGAAGCAATATCAACTGGTTGTCAATGATGTAGTTCAAAGGGAGAAAGAAGTCGCATAACGTAGACGAAACTTTCGCTTCCTTCCCATCCTCGTTTTCCTGGCGATTGTGCACCCCCCATCACACGCCTCTCTCCACACCACTCACTAACTTCCTCCTGCCTCACCTTAGAAATCAAAACTTCCCTCGGAGAATCGCTGAATATTTAAAAGGCTTCACTTTGAGAAACATTATTGTAATCGAAATCAATGCTCGTCAACAGCATGCTCCATTGAGTCAAGGAACTTGCTATGCAAATCCATTATCAGACACTCCATTTTTCCAAGTTCCCACCATTCTTTAAGCCGTAAATTAATAATTTCAAGCGGCAATTACTCAAATTAATTATATTACAGTACTCAAGGAAATTATTTTACATATTAAATAAGTTATCACCGAGAAAATTATATTACAGTTGGTACTTAAGGGAAATTTTATTTCGCCTAGATAATTCTGCATCTTGATTTAATCCTCCAAGTGACTGTCATTAATACCTCAGTCATAGAGTTTTTAACCAGCAAAGAAAGCACCTTCCCTGCACCTGGGCATCTTCACACTTTCACATGTTCTTCCCATGAGTGCACTTTCTCACTCACTCCGAGTCAACACCACCTTCCCAATGAGTCAGGCTCAGTGCAGGAATCTTTCTTGCCCAATCTACCCAAATTCTAATTACTTTCCTTCGGCTTACTTTCAAGAAGAATATCTGCTTCAGTTTCATCTCACAATCATGTGGCTAACTTGCTTAAGCAAATACATACATTGGTTAAAAATAGGCTAAGTTCTTACTTAAAACTTTTGCTTTCATTTCCTTTCACTTGAAATACTAGCTGCTCATAATCTACTAAGGTTGGTCATTGCGGTGAAGAAGCAAAACAATGATGCCCACTGATTCCCAGCTATCATTTATCAATTATTAGATCCAAGGGGATTAAAACACTTTAGCATTTTTGTTACAGTTCATTTTCTCCAGATTAGACATAATGTGGCTGTATATGCTATGAGGACAAACCTCACCAGTGGTACCATCGCTGAAGAAACCGACAATATGCTTTGAATGGTGAAGGCAATGATTAATTTTTGTGCCATTATTTCCAAAATGAATAATAAGTAATCATAAAATAATAGATAATAAAAAAATTTAAATTTTCCACACTTACATTAACTAAACCTGGATTGGTTGCAAAGCATGAATCATCATTTTCAAGGTGTTTCAAGAAAGAACTCCAGAAAATAGTACTTGATAGTAGAAACCACTCAAGGCCAAGTACCTAATTATAAAATTATGGCAAATAGAGACTTTCATTACTTTAAATAACTTTCCATTGAGTTTCCATTCCCAACGCATGACTTAATAATTTCTGAAGTGCCACCATGAGGGTCTCTTCATTTCAATCAATATGACCAAAATTGTGCAGAACATGTTTACATGAATGGAGCAGGAGTTAATAGAAAATTGCATCCCCAAATGAAGGAAAGTACTTCTCGAACAGTAGCACCACGCCCATATTACACATTATGTACTAAGATCTTAGATTGTGATAAGAAAGTCAATCACACCTCGTTACTTTCCCCTGGTCACAAGAGTTCATGTGCACATTCAAAAATGCATTCACTCGGTGAGATGTCTGTGACAGTAATATCAAATAGATGTTTTGTTAGTATCCACTTCAATGCATTCAACATCCATGCATAGTAACAACTATTGTTATTGTAATTTTCAGATGTTCAGTGAGAATAAACTCATAGAATCTTTCATTACATTCATACATTATATTAAGTACACATACAACGGATCAATCAGTACGTCAAATTCAAATTCATGTACGAGATTGAAAAAGGTTGCCGGTTCAATTCCACTCTGAGAAGTTATTTTTTCAAATTTTCAATCATAGACAAATCCCTAACCATTGCAGACATAAAATCCAACCACCCAAAATAAATTTTTGACAGCACAATTAGGTCTTTCAGTTTTAATATTCCCCACCTGAACAGGTTTAATTGGGCTTAATGAAGTGTACAGCTTTTTCTCATCCCATAAACGTCACATTCACAAGGAGGTTTACATTTCAAATCAACAGTATATAAGATGTAAATGAGTGAGGTAAATAAAACGAATACAAGTTTAAGATCACATGCAATGTTTCTTTCTACTCAAGGTCATAATATTTTCACCCCAGTGTAACTAGTATCTTAATAAACAAAATATCTAGCCTACAGGTGCCCTACTCCTGTAGGAGGAATTTTTAAAAACTTTTCCAATGCAAACAATATACTGTAGAGAACTTGAGAGAACTTGCATGATGGAATCCACCCAACAAATATCACTACATTTGCCTCTAATCTCAACCTACCCTTGAAAAAAGTAATCATCAACAGCTACGAAAAATTTCCTCAAGCAAAAAACCCAGCACAATTATTTTCACTTGCAATAATAAATGGTCGCTACACCAGAACATGTTCATTGAGACCTATATTTTAACCCTGCCCAGACCCTACATAAGTAACATCACAGACACAATCTATTTATATAAATTACTCCAACATTACGAATCACTGACGCATTTTTTCATAAGTTTGACATTTATCACCAATCAATAACACTTGATACCTTAACGAGTTTTCTTTTCAATATATAATTTTATAAAAACTTTTTCTAATGCTGACAACAAAAATTCCAGCACAGCATTCATCAGCAAGAACTCTCAAATCCTCAAAATGATTTGAAAAAGTTGCTGAATTGATATATTTAGAGTAAAGCAAAATAATCAAATGAATTAGGCCAAAGCATCTGTTCACCATGGATTTGAGTTTTCTGAGAATATTCGCATGATTAGTAAAACTGCAGGAAATATCATTTTTCAAACAGAATAGCATACAAAATCTTAACTTTCAACTTCTCTGTCTCAATCCTGGAAACTGAAATATGCCAAACTGCACAAAACATCACTGAATCAGTATACATAAGAGACTAACTAGTCTTTTTTAATACATATGTACTATAATTTCTAAAAGTCTGTGAGCATCTATGCTCCACTCACCAGTTGATGTATCGGGCAAATTTCCTGTAAAATCTCTGGAGGGTTTGCACACTATGTACAAGAACTTAGGTCCTCTATGGAAGGGACATGTTTTGCCATGAGCCAATGAGGAAAGGTAGTGATGGGGCTAGAATTCTTGGAATCAAACAGCACGACAAGGAGCCACAGCAGATGGCTTTGGTGCTAAGGAACCTCACGTTCATGCTAGCACCAATCAGAGTATTTGGGTCCTCATTCTGGACAACGGCTCTCGTTCAATCTTTAGATTCAGATTTATGGCTTCCTTTCTCCTAAGATTCATTATTGACACCTCAGACTAGATGACTGGTGCTGGCGTTAGGGTGGAAATCATTTGTGATTGCTGTGACTGAGGTTCAAGTCCATGTGACAACCTGCCAGAGTCAATGTGAAAAAGTGCTAAAAATATTGGGGAGACATTGTTAGAATGCTCCACATCCTTCGGCAGGTGCTCCTTGTTCTGATTTTTGACTCCAGGTATACTAGCCCCTTCGCAAGCCATCTGATTCAACTCTTGGCAACACACACCTCTTCCAACAAGGGCCAAAGTCCTTGTGCATTGTGTGCCAACTCCCCAGTGTTTTTTAGAGGAATTTCCCTGCTTCACTGAACCAGTGAGTGATGTATAGCCTTCATAAAATTATGGAAAGGACAGTACATGTAGGAAGTAATTAGATTAATGCATAAAATGGTAATGAAAGCTCAATTTTGAAGTACATCCCAAGGACTACAATTCAAAGACACAACAAATACATATTGAACACGAGTCTTGGCTTCCGGGCGTTCCTCCGTGTTTAGATGTCCATAAGTGACGACAGTTTCTCCAGCCATCCTGCTGGCGTCTTCAGGTCAGAAGTAGCAATGCATAGAATTTGGCCGTCTTATATAGGTAGACGTCGTGGTGGAAAAGAAGAGAGACAGAAGCTTTGGGCACTCCGTATACAGGAAGAAAACCCACACTGACAGATACTTACATGCCACCTCCCACCAGCATCCCTCTCAGAAGGCCAGTCTATTGAAAACCCTGATTCACCGTGCAAAAACCATTTCAGACAAAGACTATCCAGAAAGAAAAAGAACATCTTGCCAAGGCACTTCGTGGAAATGGCTACAAGAAAGAGACGGTCCTAAAAAGGACCTTTTAGAGTGATAATAGTAGAAATAAATCTACTGAGGACTCGTCGAGAGAGAAACCTGCAGCATACGCAGCCGTTCCCTATGTAGCAGGAACCATGGAGAGAATAGCCAGAATTCTGAACAAGCATAACGTGAAGACCAGGTTTACTTGCTGCAAAAAAACGAGCGACTTTCTACCTAAGCCGAAGGACAAGATCCCACGCTCACTACACGAGGGAGTATATCAGCTGCAATGCTCATGTGGCAAATGTTACATAGGACAGACTGGCCGTTCTATCAAAACCAGGATAAAGGAACATGAACGTGCCACGGAGAAGAAACAGTTCCGCCTTTCCGCCGTCACGGAGCACGTGTGGTCGGAACCTGGCCACACTGTGGATTTCGATAAGCCTAAAGTCTTGTGTAATGAAAGCCGTTACTATCCTAGGCTATTCCGAGAAGCTATAGAGATAGCAAAGCACCCTGAGAACTGCAACAGAGAAGACGGCTACACATTAGCCAACACATGGAAAAGGGTCTTCCAATGACCAATCAGAGCCCACCTCCATTCCAACCAATCAAAATCGGCCTCTGACCCCCATAGGTACCTATATAAGATGGCCAAATTCTATGCATCGCTACTTCTGACCTGAAGACGCCAGCAGGATGGCTGGAGAAACTGTCGTCACTTATGGACATCTAAACACGGAGGAACGCCCGGAAGCCATGGAGACTCATATGAAGAAACGCCACGGAAACCTCAGATCAAATTGAACACGAGCACATTATGGCAGCGACATTGGAAAATTTTTGTTTGAGTATCAGTGTCATCCTGAGCGACTCTTGTAATATCTTGCTATAATCAAGTATATTACCAGGATAATTTTTTTGTTACTTAAGTGAAGACTGCTAAATAAAGATGAGTTTGTTTTCTATTGTTCGAAAATGTTCAACAAATTACTAGGAATTATAATGTTTTATAATCATCTGTATTTCCCTGCATAAGACCCTGGAAATTTTCGTATGATTTCGGCATTTCTGTGCTGAACTCAAAGGATTAGGGTGTTAGTCCTTCTTCATCTGTGTCAATTAGATCACAAGTCTTCCACAGAGTGCAACAAATATTTGTGCAGAGCCTTACTCTCTTTTCCATGGACACAGGCAAAAGACCCTTTTCTCACATTCTTGTAACAGGAAGGCCCCTTGCCACATATCAAGGCACCAGTGATGCTTTAAATAACCAGGAAAAACACTAAAACTCTATTTTTTTAAAGGAATTATATATTTTCTCTTCATTTTCAGATTATTATGATACCAAACACCTATGAAATGCATTCCCAGTAACAGAGTGCAGAAACAGGTGGGGATACAAGACAACTAAGACTGCCAGAATGCCTTGAGAAAGGATGCAAGTGGAAGAAAGGATGATCAGAGGCAGGCTCTGCAGATGAGGGTGGGACTTCAAATTTGGGAATTTTTTCTTCTCTTGGAAAACAAAGAGCTAGGTTCTGAAAAAAGCAGGGGCCAAGGAAATGAGTGGTAAGACAGGGTGAAGCATAGATATGTTTCCCCAAAGTTGTCCATGCATATGTGCAACATTCCTCAAAATTGTTAATACATGGTAATATTACTTATTTTGCAGAATTATCCGCATTGTCTTCACTATATGCAACAAATTACATAATATCAACTTATAAAGCCGCAGCAGTCTTTAAACTTTACGTTAAATGCTGTAAAATTATCATACTAACAATAAAAATGAGAAACATGATCACAGTTGAAAAGCATATAATGTAAATCTTTCCAAAAGCAAAGAAGTCATGCAAGCAAAGAAAATATGCTTTCAAATATCCATTAACAAAATCATTTGTCCACAGAAGTCAATAGTTGTCCCAACACAAGAAAACATATTAACCAAAATCTTTTACAAAGATAATATCTCACCATAACTCTATGAATATTTAGGTAAGCAATTAACCATACTCCTGCTCTTAAGAGTGGGGCCACTTGTAAACAGGTGGAAGAGCAGATGTATACTCATAATTATAAAGCTGCTTTGCGATGAAATCCACTTTGTCCTTAGGCTCCGGGTATGTCGATGCACAGCCTGGAAATATCAATAATACACAAACGTGCCCAATCCCAAAACCCACATGCATCAGTTAGAATATTCCTTGATCTGACAATGAATGAGAAGGTAGCTTAGCTTAGTTTAGCTTAGTCATCAGGAAAGAGAAAAGGTACAGGTCTTCTATCTCCATGCAGAACACATAACCATAGATGCTAAGAACTATTGAAGACAGAATCTTTCCAAAATCATGATTTTTACACTCACATATTAAAATTTACAGACCTGAATGATCGCTTTATTTGGCTATTGGGGAAATAAAGGTCATCTATGGTTCCCCTTTGAATCCACATTTTGCCACAAGATATTTTTACTTACAATGATTAATTGAGATTCAAAAAATGATAGCAACATAACCTATTCTAGAGCTTCATATTTATGATGGAATTTTAAGTTGTTCACATTGAATAAGATCACAGGCAACATTAAGGGCCATTATAACCCCCCTAAACCAGTAGGAAATATCAAAAGCTAAAATTGATAGCAATGGCAACGCAGAATGCAATGAAGCTAGATTTGATAGCAGCAGCAAGGATGGTAACCCAGAGTTCGTCTTATTATGAAAGTAGCTATAGAAAGAAGGATTCAAATAATAAAATGAGCATTCATATTTCGCAAAAAGCCTAAAAGAAAAAGAAAGCATATATTTTCAAGCACAATGATTATTTTAGGGAACAGAGGTAGGATTCTAAGCATGGGGTTTTGAATCAAGTCTCCCTCCACATAGAACACTGATAAATATCAATCATCTGGCCCTGTTTAGAATATTTTGAATGACATATTAGGGCTAAATTTGTTTGCAGGATGGCTGAGCCATCCTTGCCATGTCCATGAATCAAAGTAAAGTGATGTCTACCTCACACTATGATTTCTATACTGACTGTGAGCATTCTAAGCCCTTCACCATGCTAATCCCTCATCAGCATACCCCAATATTTCTGTGTGTTGCACGAATGGCACACACGCTTCAAGTAACTGAACATGCTATTTCTTCTCAGTGATAGTGAAATATAAGCATGAAGCTAGTTAAGTATACTCTACCAGCTAAGGGGCATGCACCTTTGCTTGTGCCAGACAGTAGCGCCGACTCCATGGGGCCTGAGGGGGCCCAAGCCCCCTCAAAATTCGTTATTGGTGTGAGGAAAAAATGTGTCAGGCTTGTCGATTTTCCCCAGAATGTCCAGATATCGAGATTTGAGTTATCAGGGTTCTAATGTTGTTCATATGACTCATCTAAAATGCTTAAAAAACTTGAACCTCACAACTTATAAAATTTCCCGGGGTAAGATCCCTGGTTTGGGCCCCCCTAATATTTTTTGTAAGTCGGCACCTCTGGTACCAGATGAAATGAAATCATAAGATGTGCCTTAATGAAAAACTTCCTAATCTATTAATCTATGGAAAACTGACCCACAGTCAAAGGGAAAAGAGATAAGAAGAACAAAAATTTTCGAATAGAGTAGTTTTAGAGAGTGAGTTAGCCAGGAAAGGCTTAAATAGGAAAGTGAAGTGGGTGTGAAATGGATACATTCAAAGGAGAGAATCAATCAGAAGTTGATAGATGGCAAGTGGGACATTTAAAAAAACAAGTTAAACGTATTAGCATTTAAAAAATTCTCCTTATTTCTATGGTACTTTTTGGCCACTCAAGCCATTATCCTCCAATGATTGAATAAATGTAGAATTTTTTTCAAATGTGTTTTACTACATGCTTTATACTCCAAAAAAAGTTTTTGCATCAGTGCTACAGATTAATAGCTGTAATTTTACAAAAATTTTCTGAAGGAAATTCACTGATAAGAATTATATTGAGTTTGGTGGAAAAGTATGAATACATGATTACGAAAAAAAACTATTATTATAAAAATTGAAACATATTTTGCTAGTAACTTTTTTAGCTAAAAGAGAAACGTCCGCTTGATAGTACACATAGTTAAATAAAATGTCATCTCTAGGATCAAAATCCAACCGTTCGATGCAATATAAAATTACTCACATATAACACTGACATTGCATAATGTTGGAAAAAATCTTGAAGATTATGAGTAGAAATCTGTTATATACTTGGTAAATTTTTATCATGAAAGGGTTTTGTGAACCTAAAAATTGGAGCAATATGCCCCACAAAAGAAAATTATGATACCAATTAAGATAGCAATCAAATGCCCTTCAAGAAGGTGCTTTCCTCCTTGAGGCAGATTATGTTAGAGCTAAAAGTACACTTCTAGATAATCAGATGATGAAAAAGCAAAATATTTATGAATAAAAAGGGAGGGGTAATTACAGGGCATGCACAAAGGAAAGGCTTTGCCCTTTGCCTACAATTGCCTAATGATGGTTTCAGATAAGAATTAGAGCAAGAAATATACTAAAAGTAACCACTAATGGGCATAGCAACAGGAAAGAACCCAGTAAGCCAACTATTTCTCGAAAGAGTAATTCCTCTCAAAAAAAACCCAAAAGGAGAACATAGGTTTTAACTTGACGAGAGGGTTCCCCAAAAAAATATAAGGTACAAACTTGTTTTCATCAATATATAAATCCCCATAGGATTGGAAATGAATAATGAGAATACAAACTATTCCCTTGATACAATATGAATAATTTATTGAAGGGATTACAGCAGTAATAAGTTTGGATTATTTTAATTTAGAAAACCTACTGTGGCACACTATCTCTCACACAAAAATGTGATTTTGTAAAGGGAAAACCATGACTGAATCTTAAAAGCATAAAAACAGCTATTTATATGCACTTTTCAGAATTTTTACTCTAATTCAGATATCACTACACAATTTCCGCACAAAAGTTAATTTTTATCATTTCAATACCTGATTTACTCCATTTAAATTCATACTTGGAACACCTTGTAGGCATTCTGTCACATGGATTAGCACTGATTAAAGAGCCTGTAAATAATTTACTTAAGGCTTGATGCATGGAATGAGTGAGACCAATCCTCCTCTATAGTAGAACTTGGAAGCATGAACGTGACTGTTGGGTGGTCCAAAATATGTAGTATATACTTTTGAATTTTGGAAGTGCAGATAAACTTTTTGGTGTAGTTTCATAAGAAAACAAGCCACAGAAAAGAAATCACCTTGGTTGGATAACATTTGACCCAACCACATCGCATTTGAAAATATAGGTTGTATATTTATTGAAAATAGCCTGCTTAACAGGAGCAACCTAAAAAGGGTTTTCGGATTCCTACCACAGAAATAGTGGTAATTAGTTAGGTACTAAAACAACTTTCAAATCTGTATTGGTTGAAAATTGTTTACAGTAACTTTAACCTCACATCAACCATAATATTTCCCTGGTTGAAAAATACGATCAAAAGACACATTTAGTCTCTGCTCTCTTTTACATTCATTACTCGCATAAGTTATCTTTGGAATAAAGTCTTTGGTATGAGAAATATTTGGCAAAATCATTGGCAATATTATTGAGTTTCATGGTATTATTAATCTTAAATGTCAGCCTTACCTTTCACCATGAGACCATTTCTCAGGACCTTATAACAAAACGTTCGGCTATAAATCGCTTTTTTGGACCAAAAATTATCTTTGGACCATCCTTACATTACTGCCTTTGAATAAAATTTAAAAATAATCCCTCTTCAGGTACATTGAAGCTCATGGCAGTAAAAAAGGTCAATATTTAAGTAAGTTTTCTCTCACAGATATATATATAAGGGCTCAGCCTAGTTGACTTTGGCTTTATCAACAGTCAGCTGACTCTAATTGTGTTTTGGAATGAGTTTTGGTTCAAGTCTAAGGAAACCATCACCCATCCCAAACCGTAACCGCTTTGAGGAAGGGTAAAAAAGCATTTCATATGAAGAATAATGAGACCACTGGCAATAGCAAAAAACTATAAATTTATAGTTCAGTACAGTCCCAGACTAAAGAGAATGAAGCACCTAGGCCTGTAATGAGAGCACCATTCTCCAAAGTCCTGCTGGCAGCCATGATTTTGCAACACTGCATCCCCCATGCCCCTGCGTCTTTGGGGGCCCGTTTGGGGGCAATCCCACCCAAAGAAATATATTCCCATGGAAAAGGCTAGCTGAAGGTACAGAAAATCAAACAGTCTGACAATTAATTCTTGGAAATTTTCTTAGTGAAATAGACTTGGCAAAGAACATGGTGCAAACATTTTGGAAACACGAGCACTTATTATACAGAAACCGTCTCAAATAACTCAATTCTGTATTCATTTTACTCATGCTTGTAATTTAGAATCTCATAATGAAGTATATTTTGGAAAGTGGTTTGTACTCAATTATACATAAGGCCATTGATTAAAGAACTCCCATTGACTGGGATATATTTCATCATCATCATCATCATCACTGGTCAACAATCCTACGATTGGTTTGACGCAGCTCTCCACTCAGTTCTCCTATCAGCTAATCTTTTCACACCTACGTATTTCTTCTCTTTCACATCTCTCTTTACTTGTTCCATATATTTTGTTCAAGGTCTTCCTTTTCCATTATTGCCTTCCACTTGTCCTTCGACGATTGTCTTCATCAGGCCACCATGTCTCAAGATGTGGCCTATAAGGTAGTTCCGTCTTCTTATTAAGGTTTTCATGAGGCTTCTCTTCTCTCCTACCCTTCTTAGGACTTCCTCATTACTAACTCGGTCGATCCATTTGATTTTCATCATTCTTCTGTAGCACCACATTTCAAAGGCCTCTATCCTTGCTTTCTCCGCTGCGGTCATTGTCCATGCCTCACTTCCGTATAGGAGCATACTCCAGATGTAGGTTCTTATAAATTGTTTCTTTACTTCCATCTTTAAGTTTCCCGCTGTAAGCTGGTCTCTCTTTTGGTGGAATGCTCTCTTCGCCTGGGCTATTCTGCTGATAATTTCTTTCTTGCTTCTCCCGTCACTAGTTATCTTGCTTCCCAAATAACAGAATTCATCACCTCTATCAGTTTTTGCCTCCCTATTTTAATGTTGGTCTTGACTTCTTCTCTTCTGCTGCATACTAAGATCTTGGTTTTCTTCGTGCTTATTTTCAGTTTTATATCTACTCATTACCCTAACCATATTAACCAGAATATTTTTCAAATCCTTCTCTGTTTCTGCTATAACGGCTATGTCATCGGCAAATCTTAGCATGCTTATTTTTTCTCCATGGATATTCACTCCCAATTCCTTTTCTTTGATTTCATTAATGGCTTTCTCAATGTAAACGTTGAAAATATGTACGGGTGACAATGTACAGCCTTGTCGTACTCCTTTCTTAATTCTTGCTTCTTCACAGCTGGGCCCTGATTTTATCATGGCTACTTGGTTTTTGTATAAACTGTGGATGATTCTTCTGTCATTATAAAGAACCCCAATTTCCTTTAGGATTCCAAGCATTGTGCTCCAATCCACGTTGTCAAATGCTTTCTCTTAGTCCACAAACGCAACGAATGTTGGCTTGTTCTTTTCCATTCTCTTCTCTATGAGCAGTCTTAGGGCCAATATTGCTTCCCTTGTGCCTTTGTTTTTTCTGAATCCAAATTGGTCCTCATCCAAGTACTCTTCTGCTTTTCGTTCTATTCTTCTATAGATGATCCTTGTCAGTATCTTTGATGCATGTGTAGTAAGGCTTATGGTCCTAAAATCTTCACACTTCTCCGCTCGTTTCTTCTTAGGAATAGGGATTATAATGTTCCTCTCGAAATCCTTTGGTATCTCACCTGTCGTATACATTTCACTAATGATTTTGTATAGCTGGTTCAACGTCTTCTCTCCTAAATTTTTAATTAGTTCTGCAGGAATGTCATCAATGCCAGACGCTTTATTTACACTGAGGTCTCTTACAGCCGCATCAAATTCCAATCTTAAAATTGGGGCTCCCATGTCATCGGCATCCACTTCCCTCTCGTTTTCGATAGCATTCGTTCTGAGGCGACTTCCTTTGTACAAATCTTCCTGATATTCCTTCCATCTCTTCCCTTTATATATTATGTATATATAAAGGGATATATTTATTATTCTAAAAAGGTGGGACATTTGTAGATCAAAATGATATTTGCATATGATAACCTCTAAATGTTCTGAGATTCAGATTTTATCATATCTGTTGAGCAAAACATGAAATTTGAAATACTGAAACAAAACAAAAAATCTGACTTAAACTTAACCTTCTCACAAAATCAATTTAAAGGATTTTCCTATTTGTGCTGCAAATAGAAATGATAACATATTTTTTGGTAACAATAATTTTCTGCCAGCCCATTCCTCCAATTAGTATTACTGGTTGGTGATGGTCGCGGGCCATTCAGTAGTCAGCCAGTTGCCACACACACAACACCTTTATAATCCCTTCACTCAAACGTTCCATGATAAAAGGCTCCAAGACAGATATGGGAACAGAGGGATTAAGTTTCTTCCATTATAATTTCTACTTTTCAGATTATGCAACACATCAGCTAAGCATATCTTTTTTCATTATCCTAGAAAATTAGTGGCTGCCATGGTTTTTGATTGATATTCTATGATTAATTTTAGCAATTTCTAGTAATTTCAAAGCCATACTAAACCATGGCAATTGGAACACTAAAAGAAGACAAGAAGGTATATCATTTTGCTCTCATGCTCAGTGTTAGCCTGTCCTCAGCTGCTCACTGTCTTGAGAAGGGTCATTTATTGCCCCAATCGAATGCACCGTAAGTGGAGTGGGCACAGAGTTGTCACTTCCTCTAATGGATGCTTTCTGGGGTAACATTCGCCTCTCTTTGATGAAGGTCCATTTTTTTGTCAGGACTGTACAATAATCATTCCAAAGCATAAGCGCATTTTCTTTAATGAGGGAAATGCACCAAAATTTTCAAGAATAAATTTCAGCTTTTCAAAATGCAAGAGATACCTTAATCATCAAAGCCAATTCCTACCTCAAAACATTAATATAGACGTGGTGATAATTGAAAGGGAACATTTTCAACGTGCAGTGCTGTGGCTGCAATATTGGTTAAAAGAGTGAATGGAGTGTGTTTTTAGGCCAATTCTATGATTTTTGGAATACAACAGTGATTCTTGAGAGAGATAGCGATTTTCATGGAGATTATTATGGCAGCAAAGAGCAGAAATAAGATTGCTTTCTTCTCAAGAGAATGTGAATACAAATTGAAATCAAATTCTCATACAAGGGGATGTGTTATATATGTTGAGGGTATAACCATTCCTAATTAGGATACCAATAGTTTTCAAAACCAAGAAGGGTTACTCTTTACTTTCAAATATCTAATAGGGTGGTTTCCCATTATTTTTTTACTGCCTAAATCGAAAGATTAAAACTCCTGGAGTACGTATTCCACGCTTTTAGATTTTTAAATGACGATATCTATTTTTCACGATTAAATGAAAAGTGAAAATTTTCAAGCGCTCGAAAACGCGACACCTAAGTATGAATGCCGGGAAAACTCTGCGTGACGTCGTTCTGGTTCCCACTCCTGCAAGTGAGGTGACCTTGGGGCGAGGCTCTGAGCACTAATACGACGCAGGATGCTAGCAGGTAGCAAAGTACCATGCTAGCTGGTAGCGCTTGGCTTAAATAAGGATATTAATACCTTATCAAGCGAAGAAAACTGTCCGACCTTAGCCAGTTTTAATTGGTGATTAATAAGACATGTTTCCCTGAGCTCTGTGCCTCATGCATGCATTGGTAATCTTAGACGATGTAAAACTCTTATCTACTTGTATAGAAACTAGGTCCCTGAGACGTCACGTGGAGTGGCATCGCGTGGGCGCCAATCTGGCCTTTTTGAAATGCAGTTAAAATTGACTCTTGCCATTCGTCTAAACCGGTATTTCTAAAACCAAATAATTTTTATATTATGAATATATTAATGGTGAGTAACAATTCGCAATCAATGCCTTTCGTTTTCTTTGATGAAGGAAACTACCCTATTCATTGTAGGTAGGGACCTGCGAGTACCTAGTACTTTTTGATCTCAAGTTGAGTATTGAGTCGAGTTGAAAACTAATAGCGAGTATCAAGTCGAGTATAGCAACTGTGAACCAGGAAATGGAGCAATGCATGCTCCAAACATGCCTATTCTCATTTTTCTTATCCCCTTATGTGAATTTTCTACTCTGAATGCTCTGAATCTTGATGTAAAAAGGAAAAGATAATTAGGAACACTGATGTAAATCGTGTCAGCATTAGGAGATGAATAAAAATTAATGTCTTAAACAGTTCCATGAAATGCAAAATTGAAATGAATTAACCTCTAGTAATATGTTGCCACTTTAATTTAATATATGTATCCAAACTGCTCAAAAGAGCCCTCAATAAAGTCATTTTCACTATTGCAATAAAGATTATATACGTAAATGAATCAGGTAATATTTGACCCTTTCAAATTCTTATGCAGAAAAAACAATAGTTCCGCATGCTCAGTTACCACGTTTTGATGTCTCCATGTTGCAGTAGTACAGTACACTTGGTTACAGAAAATTGTTATTCTCAACACACTTGTGTAGCTGGACAAGTACATTTTTGCAAATATTGCAAGATTTGGGAACATTGGGAATTTTTATTAAAATTTGTATCAACAATTTTTATGGATCTTGAATCTTCATGGAAATTAAGTGTACAAAGCGAATGAACTACAGAACTTAGCTTTAGCTTTCTCGACAAAAAAATTTTGCTTTATTTCTTACTTCATTTAAACAACAATTGCAACTCTTCTTTCATAAGTTCAAGAGGAAAACTAAATGCAACAACGGAATAAACAAAAATTAACATCGTACGTGATAGTACTCAAAAAAGGCAAAAAGACGGCACTCACTTCTGTCGTCAAACATTGAGAAAAACTGGTACTGCCTGCTTCAACTTAAAAACTGCATTTTATCCATAGAAATCTTAATAATTTTTACGTATTCTTTCCACGTTTGAGAAAGAAAGTATGGTAGGGTACAAAATCATCGAATAAGAAAGTGTTAGCGGTACAGCACGATTGAGCGGTCCACTCCTACTATGCCGCCGGGCCGGATGACTGTCGGCCACTGCGGCTGACAATGTATTCAGCATCCAAGTCAACTACTATAGTGGTTGACTGCTATGTAGATAACAAGCTGAATCTCCTAGGATAAGGGATTAGAACGACTTACTGACTTCAAAGACAATATAATTACATGAATTTCTTGATAGCGCCTCGTGTCGGCAGATTTCTGAACTTACTGGCCTCAATAGCTTTGTAAACGTGACTACTCAACTCGACTCGACATTTGTAATACTTGTCAAAGCACTTGAGTCGAGTACCAACCACTTGACTCAACTCAAATTTTCGAGTACTCGCCCATCCCTAATTGTAAGGTTACGACTCAAAATCTTGCCACTCTTGATCATTCGGAGCCTGATGCAACAGATCTGATTACGATGAAGTTAAGCATGAACTTTTGTAACAAAAAAATGAAACAATGAAACACTTCAGGTGTGCGGGACTTCCATCCATCCCCTCCCCACCCTACAGCTGTTAGCATATTTAGGATTTTTTCACACTGGTTCCAACAGTGCTTCTGAGCACTCATTAATTTTGTCTCATATATGAAAGATTTTAAAGCAAGTGTCCTAATGAAAAAAAATAAAACAGTTAATACGTAAAATGTAAAAGTTTTATCAGTTTCCCATTTTTTCTATTTTGGGTTCCGATGATTAAAGTTTACATTTTATATTAGATTTTTACGGTTTTCTGGGCTACTTTTTCACCCCTTTCAGATCACACATGAGTTCCACCGCATCCACTGTAGACGCCTTGCCTAAAGCATTGCATCAATTGTTTCAGAGAGCAAAATTTTCAAATTTCAGAATTGTGCAAATTGCTTCATTAGTTTTATGGCTTAAATTGCTCAACAAAGTTCAACAATGTCATTTAAGATGGGTATCAGATTGGTGTGGAAGTAAGAGAATTGGCTTCCCACCCCAGAAGCCTCGATTCAAATCCTGCCATCATGCAGACCTATCAGAAACTACCCAATCACTGTTCAAGTGCTTTGTGGAGGGCACATCAAGTACAGCACTACAGTAGACTCTCATTAATACGAACAATAATCGGATGTTTTCCCGGCGTAAGTGTTGGATGAAAAGTTCTCGGGCTTTCCACCGGGTAATAAAATCCTTCTCCGCCGACGTTTCGATGTCCATCAGGGGCACCATCCATAGCCCCTGATGGACATTGAAACGTCGGCGGAGAAGGATATTATTACCCAGTGGAAAGCCCGAGAACTTTTCATCCAATACGAACAACGTTATTACGAAGTTCTCGTTTTTAAGGAAGTAAATCGTTGGTCCCGACGAAAAGGCTTATCCAAGCTATAGGAACAGAAATGTTATTACGAAATTTTCGTTTTTACGAAATTACGAACCTCAGTCCCGGTCCTGGCTGTTACAAAATTAACTGTATTACGAAGTTCCACGCATAAGCTATGGAATTTAGATGGATATTCACTACGCAAAGTTTTAATAATCACGCCACGTTTAAGTTGTCCTCGTGTACTGTGACCAAGAGCGTCACTTATGGTTATTTCTTCACCATTCGCGCAACGTCATAAAACAAGCTTCATTCCTGGGGAATCATGGTGACAGACTCATTACAGCTCTTAAATTTGATGTACAGTTAGTTCTCTTCTTACGCACATTCGATTTACGAACTTTCAGAGATGACAGCATTAAAAAATTTCAAATTTCGAATTCGGAGCCTTTTGATTTAGCCGTTGCTACGCCGTGCGGCGTAGAGGAAATCGTACTCTAGGCATAATCTGAACAAAGTATCATTCATTCCGGTGTGAAGTTAGGAACTGTTCAGCGTTTCGCCCGTTGTTCCTTGCCGCGGAGAGCGATTTTTTCGGCTCCGGCTGCGTTGCACGCCCAGCTAGATCAATTCATCACAAGCGTGAGTTAGCGCACGATTGTTGTGAAGTGTTGCATTCTGCAGGATAACCGTACTCCTCGATGCCTTGCATACATTACGACCGGTCTGATGACGGCACAATAGGAGGTGCGGATAACCCTTCGCCAGCACGGTTTGCAGCCAATCTTTGTCCCCCAAACGCACCTCACACCATCGCTTAGTCATACAATGTTGTCAAATGCATTAAGGAGCACCGAAATAAGCCTGATCCACTAATACATGCCCTTTCTTCGAATCCCCAAAATAAGAGATTCTTCCACTGGGTCCTTCACGCTCGTCGTCCTTTCCGTCTCCTTTTTTCACGGAGGCCTTTATAGGTGTTTCACTTTCTCACCTGGCAACGTTGCCCCGACCTAGACTATTCTGCCTGTCATCGGACAACTCTCGGCGGCCGGACCGTAGGTTTATAAACTTTAGAACAAGGTCTTGAAACGCATCTAGTTCGTAAATCGGACTTATTGTACTCGGGAGGATATCAACCCTCGATTACGTCATGCCGCATGCCGAAACTGAAACGAATTTTCCTGTTTATATATATTTCCGCGTAATTTAATCGCATTTATCACACACGGTTTTTTCAACGATTCTTAAAGAAACGTTCATACGAACTTCGTTATTACGAACCTCCGGATATTCGGTCCCGTGAACCTCGTAATAATGAGTCTAATGTACATCAATAGTATAGGACGCTTAGCCATGGTTCCCTTGGTGCCTCTTGTAGGCTGAGGTCAATGCCAGGATTCTCTCCACCCTTCCTTTCCCACCCTTCCCTCATGGTGCAAATGACTTTACCTGTCAGTTCCCTCTTCCAAATAACATACTACACTGTCATTTACAATGTTAAAAATTTAATCATAGTAGGTGCTGAGGTTACTTACTGACCGACTCATCCATAATGATACCATCCCACATGATTAATGAGAATATGTAACATAGCAAGCATGATTTATGAGAACCGCACCATCATCCACAAGGTAAGCTCAAAATGAAAGCATCATTAAATTGAGTCTCAAACTTGATATTTCAGGACTTGACTACGTAAACTACCATACCAAAATGATATTTTTATGATTCAGGGGTAATATTTTACATAAATATTTTCTGAGAAACAGCTGTACCCTGGAGTGCAATATTTCAGGTCTACCACATGAACAGTGCTCAATTTCACATGAATTGCTGTGCAAAAACTTTTTTCCCTGGACAATTTACATGAATTGAGGCCTGGGGCATGGTGGACATCTTTCACAGCAAAAGTGAATGGTTCAGTTTTCACTAGAGATGTGCGAATAATATCCGCAAATACTCGAATACCTCGAATACTAGAAAGTATTCGATATTCAAGGTCTCGAATAATTATGCCAAAGGTACGCTCTCGAATACTTCGAATACTTTGAATTTCGTGCCGTACACTGTCGTTGGTAGTTGACTCGGAAAATTGTAAAGAACTCCAGTCGTTTATTGCATGCAACGCCATCTTAGGTAAGTTGACGAACTACATCAAAGTCGCGGATTAGAGAGGTGAAAAAAGTTCGATGTGGGGAACCGAAAATGATTGGGTGAAAAAATCCAAAAATCCCCGGTTTCCCCCACCAGGAGAACCTCAGTGCCGTGGGATAGCAACCTTAGGGCATTTTCCACGATCCGCTATCCCCCTCCATTCAGCACTCGCCTCACCCACTCTGGCCCTTTTCCCTTCTCCGAAATCAAACAAAAGGTCCCAGCTCGCGCAGGGATCATATTACGAAGACCTTAGCTTCGAAAAAGTTACACCAGAACAATAAAAACATGTTTCACGCCCTCCCCCCATTTCTCACCCACTGACCTTTTTCTGGCTACCTGCTTCAAAGTTCCCCATTTCTGGAGGTCAACTGCTGCATGAGTACCATGGGATAGTTACATTAGCGCATTTCCCAAGATCCGCTATCCCCTTCCATTCAGCACTAGCCCCCCCTCTGAGGCTTTCCTCTTCTTTGAAATAAAAAAAAAGGTCACAGCTCACGCAGGGATCATATAACGAAGACCTTAGCTTCAAAAAAAATACCAAGTTACACGAGAACAATAGAAACGTGTTTCGTGCCCCCCTTTTCTCACCCACTGACCTTTTTCAGCCTACCTGCTTCAAAGTTCCCAGTTTCTAGAGGTCAACTGCTGCATGAGTCATCTATTAGCGCAAAAGTTGTCTAACAATGACTTTCGGCATTGATATCGCACCTTTATTGGATTGAAATATTAGTAATGTGCACGTAATTTAAAAAAAGAATAAGACCAAACGCAACGCATTTCTGACTTTATTTAAGCATTTTACGCGAGGAAATAAATGTCAAAATACGATGGAGACTTAGCATTCTGGCGAGACTCGATATGAGCAGCAGAGCTTCTCGGAAGTTGATGCTGTATTTTTTTCCGAAAACATGTATCAAGTTACAATTTATGAGTTGTGCTATAAATCTCTATTGTTACAGTCACAGACGAAGGATATTTTCTCAGGATATTTGGTTTCTCCCTGCTAGCAATTCGAATTCATCTTCTTATCTCGTGAGAGCTTCCAAAGATGGACTGAAAATAATTGAAGAAATCCAGTGGAGAAGCGCGTGTATTTTTCAAAACGCCTCAGATTGTCCGCTAGCACTTGACAGCAGGAGTGGGGGTAAAGCGAGCTACCAGTTGAAAATAAGAAGTTCGATAAGGCCGAGTATCAGATGGGCGTGCCACTGAAATGGCGTTTGGTAGATAAAAATGTAAGTTGTAAGATAAAAAAGTAGAAAAAAATCATTATACATCAGACAGAAATCCATCGTAGCAGTGTAAATGCTGAGATGGCATGCATTCATTTTTTGCGAGGTGGTGTGTCCCCTTAGAATATTTGAAAGAGATGTTAGTTGAATCTACCACATTGGAACCCTGATTTATCGTTCCCGCATTCATCGTTCGCTACTCCTGGTCCTTAATTAAGTTCCGTAAAGACAATGTAATTTTTTCCCGCATCTATCGTTCCCCGAAGTATCGTTTTCCCGCATTGATCGTTTGGAGATCGCGGTCCCGTCGAATAATTTTCCCGCACTCATCGTTTGATAAAAATGAGATGAAGTGTTTACAACGTGTTATTTATGGCTATTAACAACAGACACATAGTTTGAATCTTCCCCAGGAGATTGAAACGCGATAGGGAGAAGCAGAGTGCCGTGGGATAGTTAGCGCATTTCCCAAGATCCGGTATCCCCCTCCATTCAGCACTCGCCTCCCCCCGGTTGAAGCTTTCTCCTTCTCCGAAATAAAAAAAAGGTTCCAGCTCAAGCAGGGATCGTATTACGACGACCTTAGCTTCGAAAGAAAATATCAAGTTACTCGAGAACAAAAGAAACCTTTTTCACGCCTCCCCCTCTCTCGACCGCTGACTTTTTTTTAGCCGACTTGCTTCAAAGGTGAAGGTCAACTGCTGCATGAATCACCAATTAGCCCAAAAGGTATCTAAAAATGAATTTCGGCAATAGGGTAGTTTCCTTCATCAAATAAAACGAAAGGCATTGATTGCGATTCGTTACCCACCATTGGTGTATTCATAATGCACAAATTATTTGGTTTTTGAAATACCGGTTTAGACGAATGGCAAGGGTCAAATTTTATCCTCATTTGAAAAAGGCCAGATTGGCGCCCATGCGATTCCACTCCGCATGACGTCACAGGGACCTAGTTTCTACACGAGAGGATAGGAGTTATACATCGTCTGAGGTTACCAATGCATGCATGAGGCACAGAGCTCAGGGAAACATGTCTTAATAATCACCTATTAAAACTGGCTAAGTTCAGAAAGTTTTCTTCGTTTGATAAGGTATTAATAAACCTTTTTTAAGCCAAGTGCTACCATCAAGAAAGGTACTCAGCTATCCGCTAGCATCCTGCGACGTATCAGCGCTAAGCCTCGCCTCAAGGTCACCTCACCGGGTGGGAGGGGGAACCAGAAATACGACGTACGGAGATATTTCCCAGCATTCATAATTAGCCGTCGCGTTTTCGCACGCTTGAAAATTTTCACTTTTCATTTAATCGCAAAAAATAGATGTTGTCATTTAAAAATCTAAAAGCGTGAAATACGTACTCCAGGAGTAATAATATTTCGATTAAAGCAATAAAAAAATTATAGGAAACCACCCTATTGGTATTATACTTTTATTGTATTGAGATATTAGTGATAAGCACGTAATTCAGTAAAGATTGATACCAAACACGACGTATTTATAACGTTATTTAAGCATTTTAAGCAAGGAAATAGTTGGAATAATACGATGGTGATTTCTGGCGATTAATGATATCCTCGCAGCTGATAGTGAGCTTCACGGCAGTTGATGCGATTTTTTTTTTCGAAAACAGGGCGTCTGGTTACAATTTACGAGTTATGCTACAAGTCTCACTTGTCTGAGTTGCTAACGAAGCGATGTCTTCTCAGGATATTTTGTTTCTCTCTACTAGCAATCTGAATTCATCTGCTCATCTAGAGCTACGCTACTTATTGTTAGAAATGAGTGGGTAAGTTGCCTTCTCTATAGGATAAAAAAATTTCATCGCGCAGTCATATGGTCATGCTTCACCCTCTGCAGTAAGCTCTGCTTACGCCGTACGCGATAGCATTAGTGCCGAACTTCACCTCGTACGAGTGGTTCCGAACTTTCCGGGGTGGGTTGACTTAAAACCAGCGAGTGTTTTCCGTATGGGTTCAATGGAGTCCGGTTTCATTTTTATTTGTTTTATTCTTATTCGTCTTCGGACCATGGCCCTTCCAAAGACACAAGTGAGAACTTTAAAAGATGGACTGAAAATAATTGATGATGAAGAAAAGAATCCGGGCTAGAAATGCGTGAATATTGCAGAACGCCTCGGTATGTCCGGTAGCACATGACGGCAGGGGTGGGGGTAGAGAGAGATCCCTGGTGAAAACAAGAAGTTGGATGAAGCCGAGGATCAGGTGGGCATGCCGCTGACGATTAACGCCACATTGCCTCAATCATATTAAAAATTTAATTGCAAGAAAGGAACATTTCAAATAATAAACTATTTTTGGCCTTCTTGATCCATTTCATAACCAATCACTGCGACGGCGCAATCAGTTGTTTGAGGCATAACACGCACATTTCTCTCGTAAATACATGTACTTGAAATGGCATTTGATGGATAAGAATTTTTACATCAGACAGAAATGCATAATAGCCGTGAAAATTCCGAGTGGAGTGCAAACATTTTTTAGCAAGGCGGCTTGTTCCTTTAGGATTATAGAAAGAGAGATAAGTCGAATCAACAATATGACCTAAGTGTTTCGATAAAGTAATAATATTCCTGTAATCAGCTGAAATCTCGTTTGAATCCATTCATGAATGTCATAATTCGCAAAAATTCAGCGGATCCTGGGACATAGGCAACCCTGACAAACATTCCTGCATTGATCGTTTTCCCACATTCATCGTTTTTTTTCATCCATCCCCCTGAAAAACGACAGATCGAGGTTCTACTGTATATGCCCAATTGTTTCCATAAAATTAAAATATTCCATTAATCAGCTAAATTCCTGTTCGAATGCTTTAAAGGAAATCAAACTTACTCCCCATTATCTTGTGTTTCCTGCTGCATAATCAACCGAGTCAAACATTCCCACATTCATCGTATTCGAGGTATTCAAAATTCCAGGTATTCCAATATTCGAGCAATGATTTAATATTCGAATTCGATATTAAGAGTTCAAGAAATCTGCTATTCGACCCATCTCTAGTTTTAACCCCTGTTATATGGTGGCACTGCATGACACTTTAGCAGGAGGTTGGCACTGTGAGAGACAATACATCAGAAATGCACTGAAAAAGTGAGAATAAATAAAAACTTGGCTCCTAAGGACTTTCAATTTACATGGATTGACATGGTGCTTTCTTCACCAAACAAAAATACATATTTAGTTTAGATGTAAGTAGTGACCCAGGGGCTCAACACCTGAGAGTAACTACATTTTAACCAATGAATATTATCTCTGTTTCAACAATTTTTAGGGGTGGTAGACAGAAATTTTCTAGACTTTGAAAATAAGTGTCACCTTAATGTACAATTTAGTGACAGAGGAACAGTGGAGGATTTCAACAAAGATTCTTCAGTGGATGAGCAAATAATAAAGTTTTTTTCACAACAGGACACCATTTCTTGAATTACAAAGCATAATTAGCACATCACTCATTGGTCTACATTAAGGTAATAAAATAAAATCAAGTTACACCTGCCACAATGGTTACAACTGAACATTATTTTCATCGCAAAGATCCATCATGAAACCAGATGCATTGTATGCATGAACAAAAAAATTCTTGAATACAAAATCAAATGCTCTCATAAATATGCTGTGAAGTTTCTGGCTATTTTACCTCTAGGCTCACCATGGGTGAATTATACTGCATCCTGATGCAGTATGATGCTACAATAGTATAGTGCATCAGCTTATATCTCCTAACTTAGGTAATATAAATCTAATTGTGACACACTGATTCAAGTACCAGCCAGAATAGTCTTCTTATGTAACAGAGAATGGTGATGACTTCATGCATTTGGGAGACATATTAATGAAAGTCCAAGTGCTGAAATTTGTGATTAAATAAGCTACAAAAGTTCTGACATTCTTTACGAAGAAATTCACCATTCATCTATGAAATAAGGCATGTTTTCACCTTTTGATGTCGACATAGTATCATTTACTCTGCAGGGCTTCACTTGAGAAATGGAGGGCAACGTACCAATCAAAGCCAAAACTTATACTCTTCGACTAGACCACAGCCCCTACAATACAATTGCAATATCTGCTAGAACTTTAAACTCTTCAGAGTTGTCCCCAAGCACCAAGGCTTTTCAAGGCAGCAGTCAGAAATGTAATGAGAGGAAATATTGAAAGCACTAGGCTTCAAGGTGTAGTACAGTTGGGGTGATGCTACACTTATCTATGAATAGGGGAGAGGAAGAAGGGAAAAAATAATGGCAGCATTAGGTTTTTTTAGTTTTCCTGCCAGGTGGTACTTTTACAGATGTTTCAAGGGCTTGGTCAGTCTATCCAGAAGACAACCGAAGACTTAGCCCTCAAAACATTGGTATCCCACAAAATGACTACCCAGGGCGACATTCGAGAAATCTTCCAGCGAATCATATGCCAGGAAAAACTTAAATTCTTTGATGGTAGCGTAGTGTATGCAAAACCAGAAGGCCATTAGTATACTATATTTCAGTTTGAAATTGCTATTCACAATAATAGAGAATAAATCATAGCATGTACTACTAAATCGCATGCATATCTACTCCTTTTGCCCTTGGTACATGCACACCACCTCCCAATCCCATCTGATACCAGTCCAGATACAACAGAGCCCCTCAGGAATGCAACCCTTGGACTACATAAGGCCACGCTGACTAAAAAGCTAATATAATAGCAATTGAAAGCAAGCAGGTCCCAGAAATACCAATGCATTACAGGACAATAATGCCAAGGAGACATCACAGCCAATTCCAGCTATGAACTTTCTACATATGAAAGTCATAACAAATAACTAGACAACTACGCATTTAATTTTAAAATATATTTTTACTGCTCTATAAAATACTATAAATAAAAGGAATAACTCACCTGTCTTATAAGCATATTCAGCAATTCGGGTAGCAATATGCAAAGAGCATTCAGTTATTTTATTCAGATTAGGATAAAGCCGGCCTTCTTTCAGTTCTTCCTCAGTCACTAGTCGAGAGAGAGCCTGCAAGAAAATTCAAAGGCAGCATTAATTTACCTTAGTGTATCTCACCACATTTACTACCAGGGGTACCCATCCCCCCAAACTTGATGGTGCATTCCCCCAATAACAAAACTCTAACGGCAGGAGCGTGGAAGTTAGAAATTCGTGTAGGAGACTCACCCCCATTTTCAGCTGCGAGTAAAGGTGCATCTCTTACACAAGTTTAAACAGTAATTTATTCATCGGGTTATGAGAACAATAATTTAAATTCATAAATGTCAGATTGTTCAGACCTTGAATTAATTCAGTTTGTTTCATACATGCAGCATCCAAGTTTTCCTATGTAATTACACTTTAAATTGGTACCAATGCCAAGTGCCCATATTGGACATGTTGGCTTAGTGGTTAGCATGTGCTGCTGGTGAACATAGAGGTTCTGGAGAGGGTGCTAGCTATACCTCCCAGCACGGGCAAGTGAAACCAGGGTGGCACAGCATGTAATACTCATTATTTTGCTTCCAGAAGAGATAGGTTAATTTTTTCATAAAAAAACAAACCAAAAGCTTTGCCACTCTACAATAATTGCATACAAATCAGCCACAATGACGATTATCTCCAGAGTAGCAGGGTGTTCATTCCAAAAACATTATGTGGTGATGGATATCACGGCATTTCGTGAAATGATTACCAATGATTGGCTGAAATGAAGATAGAATAATTGCTTAATACAAAATTATTTAAATAAATAAAAGATCATAGCAACTTTTCCACGAGAATTTTTAATGCGTGCAACGCGTTTCGGCTTAGGGCCAGCTTCACCAACGAGGATAATTGAATTAACTCGATAATATTCTCCAAAAACCGAGATATTACAACCATCGCGTTTCACCAGATACATTAACTCAGTTTTGGGCTGTTATCTCGGTTTATACTTTTACTGACGATATTCCTCCGTTCAAAGCTTATTATCCAAGTTAATCTGAGGGCGGATGTAACGTGGCATGGCGCGCATGCAGCTTCATCAGCTCTTGGAAAATACGAATGACAGCGATGAAGAATATCGACATTATATTCGGAGACCACGTTCATTAAGGATAAATGCGCGTGCAGATTATTTTAATAAATATGGCAAAGTACATTTATTTACTCATCCCAAAATGGCAAATGAAACTGCAAAGGCAGTTCTCGCTCTCATTGAAGAAGACGAATTTTACTCACAAGGGGAGGTGGAGGTTTCCAATGCCGTATATTTTATAGCATTCGGAATGGCGAACACATCTCTAAACTGGTAGCGGTTCTAATGAATGGGTCTTAGTTTGGCTGTAATTAATTTTCATGCGGTACTTTTAACAAGCTTTACAACAATAATGTATAATGCTAAAATAGCACGATATCTCATATGTCGGGCAGTTGGCATAGTGGTACCGCCGTCGACTCTCACACAGGGGGCCAGGGTTCGAGCCTTCGCCGTAGCATCTTTTGCATAGCTTTTTTTTGTCGTCTTCATTTTGATCATACGGCGACATGTATATGAATAATTTTGATTGAAGCAAGCATAGACATGACGAAATTTTTTTATCATCATAATGGGGTACGCGATCTCCCCTTGTCAAAGCAATTTCACTTTTCTTTCTCTTAAACCTGAGCTTTTCCATGCCTATGCTCCTCTTGAGCCAATGATTCCGACAACTCTTGTCAAAATATGTTCGTATTCATAAATGTTACGAGCCTTTCTTTGAATTTTCTTACATATATATACAAAAACCTTTAACCTCTGTCCTCTTCCTGAATTAATATCTATGTAACAGCATTGTTATCTTCGAAATCGCAATTTTACCAATGTGAGAC
The DNA here is from genome assembly GCF_921293095.1 of Ischnura elegans. NCBI lineage: Eukaryota > Metazoa > Arthropoda > Insecta > Odonata > Coenagrionidae > Ischnura > Ischnura elegans. The sequence goes on along the minus strand of NC_060259.1, from coordinate 109,910,187 downwards.
GTAATTAAGTATTGTGGCACAAAATAACCAAGAACTGTGTTTATTTAAAATTGGGAGTCTCAGTAAATTAAAAATTTTCATTTTTAAATAACGATGCATTAAACAAAGGTGCTTACAAGTTTTTTACCACAATATTCTCGCATTCCTTGCTCTTGCCAAACGCGGTTATCCTATTTGTTTTTCATTTATATTTTATTACCCGTGCGTGGTATTCGGTAAAGGCAAATTAATAAATCCTTCCACGAAAATGTAACATTTGAGCTTTTCTAACTCTCATTGTCAATATCAACACTGTTGCTATTAATTTTCTCACTCTGTACTTGATTGTACACTTACCGCCTTATTAAAGCTGATTCCGTGTCATACGGTTGCTTACCGTAATTTATTTGTCCCACGTCAGGGTTATGAAAAACGTACGAGCCAAATCATTTATTCTGATTATCTCGGTTTTTGAAAACTAAGATCAAACGTCGTTGGTGGAACACGATCCTCACATTTCTGAGATAATAATTTTAACCGAGTTTTTGAAAACTGAGATCATGGAGAATATTATCCGTGTTGGTGAAACTGGGAAACATTCCAAAAGCATTATGTGGTGATGGATATCACGGCATTTCATGAAATAATTACCAATGATTGGCTGAAATGAAGATAGAATAATTCTTTAATACAAAATTATTTAAATAAATAAAAGATCGTAGCAACTTTTCCACAAGAATTTTTAATGCGTACAACGCATTTCGGCTCACTGAGCCATCATCTGGCACAAGGCTGATCAGACCAATGTCTTGTACCAGATGATGGCTCAGTGAGCCGAAACGCGATGCACGCATTAAAAATTCTTGTGGAAAAGTGCTACGATCTTTCATTTATTTATATATGTCTAACTTCCACCAATTGAAGCCTGAATCTGTTGAACTTATACAAAATTATTAATTAATATATTACTATCCATATTCGATAAGGTGTGCAAATCCAAAAAGGTGGAAAAATGCACCCTGGAAACTGAAAAAAGCATATGTGCCCACAAAAGGCAGCAAAAATAGGCTTTTAAGGTAGGTAACTTTTGAATCTTTAAAGTGTGCTATGCATATCTGTACACAAAATGGACCCAAAATCTGCACACGGAAAGTGTTCCATGAAGTACTAAATTCACTCACGATTCTCAAAAATTCAATTTCAAATAGGAACCACAATTCTACACTCTTGGTGTACCGTTATTTCAATTCTAAGAAAATTTCACCAAGGCAGAAATTAGGCTGATAAAACTATGAAACCTAATGGTTAAGAATTTATCTTCCCTAAAATTTTATCCTTGCCTTGTATCCCCAACAACACACATTTGGATATACATATGTATATATATTGTATTTTCATGGGTCACATACATATATATTTTTGTTATGTATTACATCTGTAGTACATATGTATTATTGAATGTATTTCCTTTGTATTCATACATATGTAAAAGTGGCACTTGTTACACGATAAATACATTTGTATTTTTTGTGTATTTTTGAAATTTGGATACTTATGTAAATGTGGTCAAAAATACACAAAAATACAAATGTATTTATCGTGTAACACGTACCACTTTTACATATGTATGAATACAGAGGAAATACATATGTAAATGTGGTAAAAAATACACAAAATATACATTATGTATATTTCATGTAATACTTGGGAGGTAGATTTTCGTGGCGTCTTGCGAAATGTTCATAAACATTTTTTCCAGGAATAATATGTTCACAGCAAACGGCAGATTTCCTTATTTTAATGATCATTCATCCATTCGAATTTATGCCCAGAAAGCTTAAAAATAAATCATATACTGGTCGATGTGAGCAAGGGTAGTAAAGATGGCGGCTATTTATGTTAATTTGTAAATGCATGCGAAATACAGACGTATTACATATGTAAAATTCAGTTTCTATCCGCGAAATATACACATGGAAAAATGGTTCACAATACATGAAAAATACAAAACATAGTACTTGCACAGATCAAAAGTAAAAGCGAAGTTTAATTTTTTAAACAATATTTTAATGTAACTGTTTAGACAAAAAATTAAATTCTCAATTCCGCGGCTCACTGTCGCTAGGGAAGTGAGTGGGAGCGTGGGAGTGATGCAGTTATAATCTCGTTGACAGTAAACCTCGGCATTTCGTTCGAGACTACGAGGACGTGCTGTTGGAGGAACTCCGGCATCTAAGCTAATAAACAAAAGGAAATCCGTTATTAACTAGCTTCTGATGTATGGTTAATTTTATATTTGTTTGTATTATTATACTTATTGGAAGAATTGACATAGTGTTTAAATCCTCGATAACCGGTGCGTGTGGATGGTGTGCTCAACCCGAAGCTATGTTTTGCTGGAAATGTGCTTCAATCCCACACGTTATTGCGATTCGTGCAAGCCAGCTCCAGCAGTTTCCTGTCAATGGATTATTAAGGTAAGGTATGATTTATCTTTTATTGTATTGTACGCCTACATAGACTACATTAATTATGTTATTTGAGTATATTTGGATACAACTATTGGCGCAATGTGTTGACCACATTGCGCCAATAGAGGTAATTATTTTGTTTATGTTTGGCTATTGTTTTCCTTTTTTGTTGAGTTATGTATCGAGGAGACTGGTGTCCATTGAAGTTATATGGTAAAACATAGTAATGTCAATCTTGTACGTATAAATTAATAGATTATGCATCGTATAGTAATTCCGTGCTTCGCGGCTGAAGTTACTTTTTTTTTCTTCTCTTAGTTAAGAGCAGAAAAAATTGTTTAAGGAATGTTGTCGTTCACGTGTAAGTTGTTTTATCGCTGTTTATTACCACAACCTACTGTATTGTAGTTCTTGCATTCCTAGTTATCCAATAGGATAGCATATATGCTTCAGTCATAACATCTTTGACCGTAGACTTATCAGCGTAGCCTTGTCACTAATAGATTCCTCGAGGTTCCGAGCGGTTTTGCCCTCTGCTTCTAATTATTTAACGAACAAGAAGTATTGGTCGTGTAATATCGGTTCCCTTAAAGCAAAATGTAATATTACTTTCATCTTGAAATGCAGTCAATCAAGGTGCATTTCGTCATTATTATTAACACAAGATAAATACGTAACTTTCATGCGAAAGTTTGTCATTATATGTAAGAAAAAGGTGCATACGGGCCAAATTAATTAATTATAATTTTCTTTTCATGCTCTTTCGCGCATACCCAGCAGGCGACGATGTAAATAGCTTGGCCTGGACAAGAGGAGAATGGATTACGGAAAAGACGACGAAGCAAAGCCAGAAGACCAGGTGGAATTGTTAATACCGAGGTAAGCTTTGAGGGAAAAATTTTTTAAAACCATAATGGAGAGGTTTCTTAAAGTTAAGCCTAAAATTATCGGTTATGTATGAAATTTATTTGTTTGAAAATTTGATATCACAAGTTTATATTTTTTCTGTGTGAGTCATCCGCTACTAAATCATGGTACTAATATATTAGTATCATGTACTAAATAAGCATACCAATGGATTCACGTTTTCCTAGTTAATTTATATTTAAAAGTAGTCATATGATCTTTTCTCATATTTCTCATTCTTCTTAAGAGAAAGGCTATTAATTTTGTAAAATGAAAGCATATCCCCAAAATATCTGATTTCTCAAAGGACAAGGTCAAATCTGTGCTAGCTGGGACCTCGACATAATTGGTAAATGAAAAATTTTAAAACTTATGTCTGGAATCTAGCAGAGAAGCCAAACTTTCATTTGCATTCAGAATACAGAATTAGTACTAAAATTACAGACTTCACAGAATACTGACTGCCTATATGAATTGAAAAAAAAAATTGAAAGGCCTTGAGCTCCTATTCAGTTCTTACAAAAAGATATATTTTTGCATGACTTTTAAACTTGACTTCTTCTTTTCTCCTTTCAGAAAGTGGCTAATTGTGCAGAGTTGGTTTCCTGAATTCAGATTTCTTCTTGTGCAATGGGTTACAACGCTTGTTCCGTGCTAACATTTTTTTCTATTTTCCAACTCAAACCATTGTTTGTACTTGATTTATCTTTGTGCCATTTTTTAAACGAAGTTTCACCTACTGTTTGCTGACCCTTAATGCTTGTTAGCAATATTCATGGCCACACTTGTTATTTGTGTGTATTATTTTATTTTTCTCTTTGAATAAATGTTTTATTATCTGGATGTTCTGGTTTCCTTATATTTATTCATCCGTTTGATCCATATTGATATCAAGTGGATGTGGGTCAGAAAATCAATATGTATAATTCGTGTACGAGGGCCTGCAGATACATATGTATATTACATGTAAGGATATACAGATTTCCAATTTGTAATACGCATGTATACATACATCCTGAGGGACTTTTGAGCCACTTTTACGTGAAATATACAGACGTAATACGATTGTATTCCATTGTATACATATGTATAATTCATGTATGGGTATTCAGATTTCCAATTTGTAATACGCACGAATACATACATCCATAGGGACTTTTGAACCACTTCTACGTGAAATATACCGATGTAATACGATCGTATTCCATCTTATACATATGTATTTGGTCACGTATTTTTTGTGTATTATTGATGTAATACAGATGTAATACAAATGCCGTGTTATCTGGGATAAGCCCCTTAGCTTACAATAAGCTGCCTTTCATGTTTTTCCTTAGGAAAACCATAAGAGACAGATAACTCTTTTACTATGGGTACCTAGTTTGTATGCCAAACGACAGGGAGAACTTGTGAAAACTATGTATCTCCATAACATGGTAAATACCTCGGCAGCAATGAGGAACACTTCCTCATGGATGTGGTGAATTCCTGTACAGATCACTCCAAGGGCAACACCTGGGAATATATAAGCGTTATTTCCTTGTCCAGGGTTGAAGGTCTTTCCTCCAAATTCTACAGGTGGGAATGGTGATCCACTGGCAAATATGCAAGTGCCCTGCAGGGAACAGAATTACAAAACATCAACATTGGCCACTATCACATGTTACAAATAAATGTCAGGGGAATATGAATAACATGAAAGTAGGCATGCATACACAAGTTATTTTACTCTGCCATTACATAAAAAATACCATTCCCAGTCGGAAAAATATAATTTAATAAGGATGTCTTGTTTAGTGACATCTTGCAGAACTAGTCCAATGGAAATCGGTAAAAGGAAGAACTGCACATCCAAGAAAAATTAATCCTAAAATTTGCTAAAAAATGACTTCACTTGAATAAAATCTTTTTTCAAAATTTTCATCCAACATGCACCCCCTGCTGTTGAAAAATAGATGTTCACAACAAAGAATGATTTTCCTCCAGATATGAAAACAAATTATCATTGACAAATTGAGTTACAGTCCGCCAAAATAATTTCCATAGTACTTTATTATGAAAAAATTCCAGATCAAAAGTAAAAAGAGATATCAAGAGTTTCTGGGAATACAACCCACATAATACATGCAATGCCTAGTTTTAATAGCCATAAAATTTGACAACCATATATTTGGATAGAAGGAATAATTTTAAAATGCCAAACAACTAAAACTATTATTAAAATTTTAAGAAACAAATTCATACATTTGTGTGCTTGTATGCATCTTCAGCAGTGCATTCTGCTTTGTGTGTGGGGTTGCTCAAAGCAAAAATCACAGGATTTTTGGAAAATGTTGCCATTTTCTGCAAAATCTTTGTGGTAAATGCTCCACCAACAGCTGCTGCACCTGCAAGTTAAAATAGATACAGTTAGAGATGACAGAAAATTCAAAATCTCAGCCACTAAGGCAACCACTTTGCCTAATTTTATTTAAATTAAGTTTCCTGAGGGAGTTAACAGCAATGATGGACCAATACATTTTTTCAGGTGAGAACCAATTGCTTGAAACAAATGCCATATAGATTTCATTCTAATTGCATTAAATGATGATATTCCCTACATACAACACCTGCCACTCAGATGATCATTAGTGCCACTCCCACAAGGGCCACTCAGATGATCATTTGTGGTTTTGAGGCAAAATTGCCTTTGCCTCACCTTTAAGAAATTCTTGTTTGCGATTCGCTCCAGTGCCCACTTACAATGGGGGCACAAGATGAAATTACTCCCCCCACCCTTTAGCTTGGCCATGGACCAAAACAACAAATTGACCCATTGATGCATGGAGTCTCATTTTCCACTAACACACAATGTTAATAAGGTGTTCAATAAAATAGTTTAAGAGTTGGTTACATCAAAGACAGGAAACGGACAGTCATATTATGCCAAGAATTACCAGATCACTGTAACAGTTCAGTAAGGACTCATGTGTTATAGATCCTATGTTATAGGTTACAGATATTGGATTTCCCATCAAGGATCATCCTAAGCTGCAGATCTACATAATTAACTCTTCATTGTTGAGTTAAAGTCAGATATTGCCAACAAAACAGTCACTTTAATCCCTTGGCTTGCCTTTTTTTTCTTTTCAAGATTGAGACGACTCATAACATCAAATCCTAATACCTACCATATACTCTCATGTACCACACCCCCTTGTGTAAGATGCACACCTTGCTTTTTGGGTAATGAATCTAGTAAAATGACTTCGAAAAATGACTTTTTCCCCAAAAAATGAACTTTTTTTATAATCATTGGCCACCAATCTCAGCGATTCCTGGCACATAACAAATAAATTACATATATAGGTTCCTGTGGTATGTGAGAAAATTCTGTCCCTAATGATAAGAGTTGTACAAACATCAAATTTTTAACTTAAAAGCAAAAAGATTTTTTTTGTTTTTACTTTGTTTTTTGTTGCATTACAAAAAAGCAAAAGATGTTTTAGCAAAAAGAGGGTGCTTCATTACTGGAAATCACAGACAGTACATTACAAGTCATTGAGATAAGATGAAAGGAAGAAATAAGGAAGGCACTTGTAAGTAAGCTTGTTGGCATTTTTTATGGGTCTCTTATGGCCAGGCCGACAACCATCCAGAGTAATGACAACATGGAGGCCAAACTTTCAGCACTTCTGTAGATGTTGTTATTATTCCATTGTTTTTGAGCATTGATTAAGGCATTTATGTACAAGAAGGCCATAATTTGAAAATAATTCATATTTATGAAATGATGGTGAAAACGCGGTTGAAAGAAAAACACATCGTTTCACATGAATACCTAACAACGTAAAATGAAAAAATGCCGGAAAGGAATCATTAATATGTATATTTTATTAATTGGGTTATCAGATATTAAATTATAATTCATAAATGCTAGACTGTGTGGGCCTTAAATAATTTCAGTTAGTTCCATGCATAGAGCAGCCAAGGTTTTCTATGAAATTGGGTTTAAAGTGGTACCTAGCCCTCATATTATAAACAGAATCCACGGTGTAATGGTTAGCATACAAAATTGCTGATATAGGGATCATGCATTCTATATTCCAGGATGTTATTTTTTTCTTTCCACCACAAATAAAAAGTATGTGTACATATTTATGCGTTGCATCTTTACCAGCCAGTCACTTGTAGTTGTTAATTCTTTTTTCTATTTACCGGAAAATCTATTATCAGTTGTTCAGCTCTTAGAAAGACTCGCTGAATTTCTGTTCTCACTGAATTTCACCAGTAGGCTTTAAATTCATGTCTGGCTGAGCAGCGTAGCATGTGTAGTGCGTTGTTCTGCCACCTTTGGCACTCCAACAGAAACGACTTATGTTAACCTGAGGATGTTTGACAGCATTGCTTACCTATTCTTCCGTTAAATCTTGTCCTTGCCTTGTATAAGTCCCTTAGCTAACAATAAGCTGCTTATCAATTTTTTCCAAATGAAAACCATAAGAAACGGATAACTCTGTTACTTTGTGCTATCTGGGATAAGGCAAAAGAATAATTAAATTACTGGCCAGAATAATATATTATAATACCAGGAATAACTGGCATACTGTTTTCGCAGAAATTAAAATAGCTGATCATCTTGTGACAAACAGTTCCTTTATCAACCGCTGCTTTTGCATTTGAAAACTTGGCTTGACTTGTGTTTTGAAGAAGTGGTGAAGTTTTTTCCTTAACCCTAAGGCTTTGGGAGTTCACGATTGTAGCTCCCAGCTAGTGCAGAAATGACCTCCTGTGCAGGAGGCACCCCCTATCACGAGGGCTGGGGTGGTAGCGTTATGCCCCTCAGCGATGCTTATGGTGAGGGAAAGTGTCCAAGTGCAAAATATCCTGGTTGCAATAAGAATTTTGGGTCAATGCCGCAGTCAGCGTGCAAAACGTATAAAAACATTCCTGCACTCTAAGGGTTAAACGAGACTTGATTTGAATTTTCATTTGCCCGCATAGCCCTAACTCATGGTGCACACAATCTCAACAACTTAAGAGAGACGAGGCACAAATTCATTAGGAAATTCTCTACTTACCAATTAGTACAGTGGGTTTCAGTGTCTCCACAGCTTCTTCAAGGGTTTTCACAGGAGGATGTTCTTTGGCAAATTGCTGTTTTTGGCCTATGGAACATAACAGATCAAGCATATTAATACCCTTGGACTTGAAAATATAAGAAAAAACATGCCACAAATTGTTCCTTTTCTCAAAGAGTCCACTACTGAAACACTTTGCATGACAATGTCCTATGATTTCACCCAGGCTTTAAGTTCAACTTCTATTTTACTCACCCTAATCAAGCAAAACCCTTGATTTAATTTGCACATTAATACTCTGGTATTTAAAAACAGAGGCTGTGGCATGTGCAGATTCTCACTTGGGAGGAGTACCCGACCCCATCGACTTTTTTTGACAAGAAATTTTTGACAAAGTCAGTTTGCTTCTCTCTAACTCTCAAATTTACTGACGCTAATGATGCTTGGCAATAACTTGAAATGATGGATCGATAAGAGTAGGAAGACCAAGACCAATTTACACTTTGTCCAGCTTATTTTAAATAACGGCACTCCATGATATTCAAAAGGTTAAATAAAAACACATACAACGGTGTATCACTGCATGTCTCTATTGCTTAATTTTCATTATTTCAAAAAGTCGCGGACCCCCTGGGTCACCTGCAGTCACTTATATTCAGTGGTTCAAACTAAAGGTTTGTTTTGATAGATGAGGGTAGAGCTCACCCAAGACCAAGCCACAGGTCTTTAAATTTCATGCATTCAGGGTAGGAGGACCAGTTCCTTTCCCTGGGCCACGTTGCACTCCAAAGATTTATTTCAGGGGAGTCAAAAGATTCCATCTGGGGTTCAACCCCAAGAAAGCAGCTCCCCAAGCACACTCCCCACGCAGCTCCCCTGATTCTGCTCTACGATAAAAAAGCAGAAATTGATACATGCCTGATATGCCTCCTTCAGGGCGATTCTTGACTATGAGGCCTCGAGAATCAACCATCCAAATCCTTGATAAGGCCTCTTCCTTGGAAAGACCCTCAGAGTTCATGGCCATGACGCACAAATTAGCAATTCCAATGGATGCCTGCATAAATATTGGATGTTAGCCTCTTCTCTACGTCCATTCATTCATTTATCACTCCACTTGCAAGTAAGCATTCACTATGTAAACACGGTTAAGACTTTTGAAAATACTTCAGTTATTTCCTTCTTTTGGCATGACTGAAATAGTAATTTTTGTACCTTCTGGCACTAATTCCAACCAGGCAAAAACCATAATATTGATAAATCTTTCATATCGGTTCTGATTCCCATTTGGTTCCTAGAAATGATTATCCGTCCCAGTCCTTGGTTTTAGCTCTTATGCATGTAAAATTTTTATCATTTCATTTACAACAATTATGAATGATTTTTATCTAGGTTACAATGGGTCTACAACTTAAAGTAACACATCAAGTCATATCACAAGTGATTGGATCCACAAGATCACTCTACTTAAGAGTCTGCTTCACGCTTTAGGCTCACAAAAAAATTTCCATTTGGGTTTTATTTCAGCACCGATTCATTAAGGCTTTGGTTTCAGTTCTCAGTTCAACAACCAGTAGAACTGAGAACTGAATGGACCCATCTCCATTAAATTCAATTTTCTGGTGATAAGTGATACTGACCTCTCCAGCACCTTGGAACAAAATAGTATGGTCTGCAAGACGAGTCTTGGTAATTCTCAAGGAAGCCAACAGTCCAGCCAGAGCAACAGATGCTGTCCCCTGGATGTCATCATTGAAGGTACAATACTGATCTCGGTACTTATCCAAAAATCTGAAAGCATTATGATTCCCAAAGTCTTCAAACTGAATGAGGGTGTTCTGCCCATATCGCCTTACCACTGCATCCATGAATTCATCGATAAATTCATCATAATCTTTTCCCGTGACTCTCTTTTGCCTTAGGCCAATGTAGAGAGGGTCCTTTAACAGCTCCTGAAACAATTTTAATAAATGCCAGAGTTTAGAACGTACATAAATCTTCCTAATAACCTGAAGATGAGTAATAGGGAACTTGCATATATTTCAGATATAATCAATAGCCCCAAAATTATATAAAAATATATGTTTGTATACCTCGGTGAAAGTATTTTTATTATTTTATGACGTGGTTTGCGATATTTAATGCATCAAAGTTAACGAGAATTTTCAAATGCAAGTGAGAATCGAAAACGCCCGGTGATTGGCTGGCAGCTGATAACGCTCATCCCGACAGACGGCATGCATCGAGGCTTTTCTTCTAATTTCCTCCGTGGGAATGCAGACGAAACTTTTTTCTGGGGTGTTATTGCACAGAGGAACAATGCACCACTTGTAATTTTTCCTTATTTCAGCCATGTTCTTCTTTAAACGCAACGTGGCTCTTCCAAACCTTCAGTTACTGGGCTTGGATCTTGGACTCCTACTGAACTATGACGTCACGGCCTAAGATTAGTGGGGGCGGTATTTTTTAGCCCTAGAAACTCGGGAGACTTTTGAGAGTCATTTTCTAGTGTATAAACTGAATTTTAGGCGGAAAAAAGTATATTGCGGTACTAAGTGTTTACTGTAGTATTTCAGCATACTGTTTATAAAAAGTATGCAATTTCCCTATTATCTCCTCAAAACTGCACTTCTCCAGTTGTACATTTTCCTTAGCATACCTTCAACATTCATGATTAAAAAATTGAAATATAACCTCTGAAGATCCGAGCAAGAAGTAGTGGAATTTTTCCATATGGAAATAAACACTTGCAATTTTCCATGATAATAAAATTAATTCCAACCGAGGTTTCAATGTGATTACATCACCTTCAAGGTACAAAATGGTGTACCTTGAAGATGATGTACAGTGAGTCCTCGTTTAACGTCACTTACCGTTCCTGAAAAATGTGACGATAAACAAAATGACGTTAATCGAAACATAATATCCCATAAGAAACTATGTAAAAAGTGAATATCGGCTCCGGAACCTCACAATTCCTATACGAAAAAATTTTAGCGTATCATATCTGGGGCATTTTTTACGATGGGAATGCCAAACTATGGCATAAATACGAGTTCCTGTCTTCATCGACGACAATAGCAGCAGTGACGTAAATCCTTCTCCATTATTGTATCTTCCCGCATTTGCTTTTCGGCTTCGCTATGGTGGTCGCCCGGGCGAGCGTCGCCTGGGCATCATCATCGCTGAAACATCGTCGCAGTTACAGGAACCAAAATTATTGTGAACACGGTGAAAAAAGTGACGACAAAAACTCCGAGTTCTACACGGAAAAATGCCTCGAAATCACATTTTAGGCTCCTGAAAACCATTATGTCAAGTAAATCCTTGCGCACCTACCTAAGAATTCATTTTGCAGAAAATTTGCTAAAACCGTAATCGCAATTAACAATAAACACGCCGTTTAACACTTCGTTTAGACTGACTGTATTACCGCCCACAAAACGAACAACCTGCAACGCCCGCCGCTTCGCGTTTTTTCTCGAGCGAAATTTAAAAGACTTGTTATCGCGAAGCGAAGGTGCGATAAACGAATGACGATCTCAAAATTGTCGTGACGTTATAGCGAAATAAACGAAAGAAGACTAAGATATTAGTTTGCAGCAAAAGAGAGGAGGCTAAAACAAACATCAACCTAGGACAGCATAAGCTTGAAGAGGTGAACGAGTTCTCTTACCTGGGAAGCCGAATTACCAGCGATGGACGGAGCAAGAAAGAAATACACAGTAGAATAGCGCAGGCGAAGAGGGCTTTCTACAAAAAGAAGAATCTTCTTACAGCTGAAAATACCAGCATAGAAGTAAGGAAACAATTCATCAGATGCTACATATGGAGTATGTTTCTCTATGGAAGCGAGGCTTGGACGTTGACAGCAGCAGAGAAGTCAAGAGTGGAAGCATTCGAAATGTGGTGCTACCCAAGAATGATGAAGATAAAATGGATTGACCGTGTGAGTAACCAGGAAGTGCTACGGAGAGTAGGAGAAAAGAGAAGCCTCCTAAAAACATTAAGCAGAAGAAGGGACAACTTAGTTGGCCACATTTTGAGGCACGATGGTCTGATGAAGACAATCGTTGAAGGACAAGTGGAAGGGAAAAAGGGCAAGGGACGGCCCCGAATGAGTTATATAGGACAGGTTATAAAGGATGTAAAAGAGAATAAATATGTAGCTATGAAGAGATTAGCGGATAGGAGAGAGAAATGGAGAGCTGCGTCAAACCAATCTTAGGATTGTTGACTAATGATGATGATGATAGCGAAATGACGTTAAACGGAGTGACGTAGAACGAGGACTCACTGTAGTAACATCAAAAACTAGGTGGGAATGAATTTTATGATCGTGGAAAATTGCAAGTGTTTATTTCAACATGATATATAATCACCTTTAACAGAAAGTTTTAATTATTTTTTGATAATTTCTAAACAAAACTTTTCAATGCTGCCAACTAATGCTTATAAAACCATGAAAGACACTAAATTTTCATAAAAACCAACAACATACTCATTAATTATTATGGCCACTGAGATTGTATATCAGTGAAGAGACATAAGCAATAATTGACACTTCAATACATCTGTGAATGTATTTAGCCACTGCCCGGTATATTATATCACAACTTTGAAAACAGCATTTTGTTAATAAAAGACAACCAGTAAAGGTAACAGTTTAATAAAAAGCGATATCCAGGGTGAGATCTTGGGTGTCTCAAATTTCTAACTACCTCTCAAAGCAAATTTTAACATTCTCAAAATGTTGCCTGCTCTCATCAATGTTAAAGATATGATTTTGTTCCAATTCATATGATATGTTCTGTTGGAATATTTACTCCAAAGTTTTGAAATTCCATCATAAAAACAATATTTTCTTCATACTAGGGTGACCATATTTTCACATGAAGAGACATCAGCTGTGATGATTATAGGCATTGCAACCTCATGAAGACAGTTTTATACCCATTTTTCTTTGGTTATCTAGAAATTTCGTTCGGAGGGGTCCAAAGCAAGGAGGGAAAATATTTGAAAAACAGGATACTAATTAGGGTTTTAAACTAATTTTAACTCTTCGTAATCGAAAAAACTTCATTTGTTGAAGAAATATTTTGTAAATTCATGATTTATCAATATTTCTTTTGTGAAGGAGAATAATTGTGTTTTTATATTTCGGGGGGGGGGGGGGCTCCAGACTTCCCAGACCCCCCTGGCTACGCCACTGGTTAGATGGCTACCAAAGAATCGGGATGAGAGGGTAGTGAGCAACCCGCATCACGAATTTTCATTTCCACAAATTACCTCTGAGAGTTTTGTTTTGGTCCAGAGCAGCCGCGGCAACAAATTCGAGATATGCAATGAAAGGAACGCATCAATCAGCTCCCCATCAATCATACTTTGTCTTTCATCGCGAAATATTTCTCGTTAAAAATGAATGAAATTTTCAGCGTACAAATAAAAACCCTTGTCAACAACGGGGTCGCACATTAGGATCTGAAATCGCTGTCCATTAAATAGATTCGATAGCTGGATAGGGGAAGATAAGTTGGGAGGAAAAAATCCTCCCTATTCCGTCCTTTAAAAGTTTAAAGTAACAAAGAGCGAAATCTGCCGCCCACTTTTCCTGAGTTGGAGACGTCATCGAAATTCTGGTTCATTAACTAGTTCAGGGAGAACCGCTCATTTTGAGGAAAGTAATCGCTCACGGGGGGTGAGCACAGCAACGAACTACGAGAGGCCAATGCACAAGGAGCTGCGAGCAGGAGACAAGAGGCGGTGATCCACTCGCCATTGAGTTCGTGACATCATCAACATACCTGTGAAAAGGTCAAGGACGTCGATTTTTCGTCGCGCATAGCTCAGAAAGCATGCGTTGGATTCAAAACGGACAAATACGCATCATTTTTTAACTATCACATTCCACGATGGAGCGCGGATTGGCGATGCCAGCCTTTGTGTTCTCAACCATCCAAACGATCAAAATGGTCACATAAATGGTATACTGAAGTTTCAATAACAATTGATGTCTCTTCACCATAAATAAGGTCTCACTGGTCGAAAAAAAACATGTTGATTTTTGTCGAAATTTTGAAACTTATAACAGATAATTTTAGAAGAAGTGTAAAAAATTCACATCAGTAATATTCACAGAAGTAAACAACTTTTGCCGAGCACAATTCGTTTTACAACTTATCCATTTTAAATCCACTATTGTTTGCAAATTTTCATCTTCATAATTACTCCCAGCACTTAATTTTATTTAATAAATCTACATTTTCCTAACGCAGTACATAAGTTAAGGACTTAAAACCACAATAAATAATGGGATTGAATATTATATTTTAACATACAAATTCAACAATTTTTATTGTAAATTGTTGGGCCAATTAATCAGCACGTGGCCCCTTTCGCACAGCCAACGAGGGTCAATATGTTAAGTTAATACGCAAGCCAATCCCCTATAGAGACGAAAGTGGCGCATTTTAAAAACGTACTCGATTCATTCACTGGAATACCATCGGCCTCCGCTTGCGATATTCCCGGCGGCCAGCAGCGCAAAGAGGGGTCTGTGCACATCGAGTGGTTGGAATTGCCGGGCAACATTTTCGGGGCTTGAGTTGAAAAGCGAGTGTTTCGGGGTCATGCTTTCACAAATACCTAAATATGCCCCACCATAGGCTGATCTAGAAGCACCATCACCAACAGGGTAGTTTCCTTCATCAAAGAAAACGAAAGGCATTGATTGCGATTCATTACCCAACATTAGTGTATTCATAATACACAAATTATTTGGTTTTAGAAATACCGGTTTAGACGAATGGCAAGGGTCAAATTTTATCCTCATTTGAAAAAGACCAGATTGGCGTCCATGCGATGCCACTCCACGTAACGTCACAAGGACCTAGTTTCTATACGAGTAGATAGGAGTTTTACATCGTCTGAGATTACCAATGCATGCATGAGGCACAGAGCTCAGGGAAATATGTCTTAATAATCACCTATTAAAACTGGCTAATGTCGGACAGTTTTCTTCGTTTGATAACGTATTAATAATCCTTATTTAAGCCAAGCGCTACCAGCTAGCATGGTACTCTGCTACCTGCTAGCATCCTGCGTCGTATCAGCGCTCAGAGCCTCGCCCCAAGGTCACCTCACTTGCAGCAGCGGGAACCAGAACGACGTCACACGGAGTTTTCCCGGCATTCATACTTAGGCGTCACGTTTTCGCGCGCTTGAAAATTTTCACTTTTCATTTAATTGCGAAAAATATATATCGTCATTTAAAAATCTAAAAGCGTGAAGTACGTACTCCAGGAGTTATAATCTTTCGATTTAGGCAATAAAAAAATAATAGGAAACCACCCTATTGTGGGAGCTATTCCATACCCATTCCAAGTAAAACGGCAGGTCTGAGACGGAAAACATTGTACTGCTTGAAGTGCCCATTTGTTACGATTTATCGCCCCTGAAATTCCATTAGTAATTTCACGTAATAGTTTTGAATCACATTTTAAAGATGCTTCCTTTTCTTTAATCAATAGGGGCGTCACAATCCATAGAAACCCCTGGATAAGCCGACGTGATACACAATATTCTAGCTAGATTTTCATGGTTAAATAAAAACACAGTACTATTCCACAACCTTATATTTTTGCAGTCTGCAAAAATATAAGGTTGTGGAATAGTACTGTGTTTTTATTTAACCATGAATATCTCATCGTTCCACCAAGTAACGCCTAAATCCGTTGATTTTATTAGCTAGATTTTATTCAAACAATCGACGAGTAATGCTAGTTAGAAGGTACTATACAATAAATTTGCTCACCTCGTTATTAGTTCCCACGTCTAAGGTGATGGGTAAACACTGATGGGGCTTAATGCCAGCCAAGGCAGTATATAAGGCTAATTTTCCCACAGGTATTCCCATTCCATAGGCGCCTAAATCCCCTAGACCCAGAATCCTCTCACCGTCCGTAACTACTATGGCTCTCACATCTGCTTCAGGCCTGGAAAATAATATTTCATGCATATTATTTGCATACAACCCTGTAAATCACCACAATAGGCGCGTGGCAGATGGTTCGACCACCAGCCACAAAGTAGGAAGAACATTATACAAAATATGTCATTGGAATGTGAAAAAATCGAGGGGAGAGTTTTAAGATGAGTACCAGATGCAGGCTTTAACGCATGGAAGAATGCTTCCAAAAATATTTAAGACTCTTCGCTATCGACTGCATTCAAGTAAAACAACTTTGAGCACCTAAATGGACAACCTATTAGTCTGTCCTTAATTATTTAGACTGGTGAATCCCTAGCCATTGTAGCATTACACCATTCGCTGTTCCTGCTTATGAATTATCAATGTTCATTAAACTGTTTCGAACAATTACCACTGATTTCTCTGTTTCTTAGTCACATTAACGTTTCGCTTAGCACTTACTTATGTGTTGCAATATAGTTAAATGAGCTACACCTAAACTCGTTGCAAAAGTGCACACAGCGATCGCAATGTATACATTGACATAAATAAACTTAGTTAAACAAATAAACACAGAGAAAGACACGAATCTAGCAGCAACCTCTTTCTCACTCAGATTGGCGGCTGAAGACAGCAGGAGAAGAAGGAGAATACCGCCTAATAAATTCATTTTAATTGTTCACAATGGATACGGAAAGCCAAGGACATTGATAAAATTACTCTTATTTGATTTGTGACGCTATTTTAATAATGACCACTTATTTACCGAGAAAAGCGTCCACTCATCCGAGGACGTATCTTTCTTATTTCAACGTCTCCGTCGAACCCGGGAGCGTGGTGCAATTCTACAATGATCCCCTGTGACTCACGCTCAAGTGCGCCCGCGCCTAATTGCTCCAGCAATCAAAGACGAGGGCGAAGCCTTACAAGAGCACACGACCTAATCCTTGTCATAGCCACTGCATTCGCCCGCAGCCCTCTTCAAAAATCGCGCAGTTTTTCCTCCCATTTTATTTAATTCGCGTCTTCCTGCTTAGCATAGAATTCTACATCCTAGTCGAGTACTCGACGCAAGGTCTAACCAGGGTTAAGCCAGGGCCACACGATCAATTTTTCGTTAATATACTCATGAAATGATCATGAAACGTATCAGAGTCACAATGCGCATGCGCAGGAAAATATTTGGTGCATATCTCCACACATGGAGTCGCTGCATGGATCTCGTCGTCTTCACGCCCATCACCACCACACTCATCCACTTCCCACACCCTTCTCATACAGCCACGGCACATCCACACTCCACAACATCATTCCGCAGCCACACCACTATCGTGCTCCCACACCCAAGTCCCGCATCCGTATCAGCACCCAATCTGCACCTGCACCCTGGCATACATCCTAACATTGATCTGACATTAGCATTCCACTCCCCCATTCTACAGCTGCACCCACATCACTATCCCACACCCAAGTGCCGCACCCACTCTCCACATCTGCACCTGGCCAGCACCCAGTCCCCGAACACGCACCTCCACCTTGATCTCACATTATGTATCCACACCACATTCCACAGCCGCACTTCGTCCCTCGCTTTTACGTCCATGCTCCCCATCCTACACCCGCACACTGAACACCCAACGGCACCCGTGTGCCTCGTCTACGTCCCACAACTACATACTTTAGCCACTAACTGTGGCCCTCATCACACACCCACTTGTAATTGGCAGACACTCATGTAAGTACATCGTCAGCCAATCAGTGCAAAATTTATGAATTTTTCTGCTCGTGTGATAACACGTTGATGAAACAAGCTTTATGGCATTGGGATTCATTCATAAATTTCCGAGAAAATTGACCGTTTCTACTTCCTCTTCCGCACGGCTTCCCTCCTTCCGCTACGCCCTTGTCGTCCCCTTGTGACTCCCACTAAAATGTTTCTCTTCGGAGTTCCCAATGACACATTACAAGACATCGCAATTACCATTCATTTACTGTATGCATTGCGTAATATTGTCTCGTTTGGGAGACGCGGTCATAAAAGTAACACCTCCAAATGAACCCCTCCGGATATTAGGTGTTACCGCCGTAAGTGTACAATTGAACCCCCTAAAATATTTGGACGACGCAGTCCCCCCTCCAAATATGAATTCCCAGAAATCCTTTTCTGTAGGAGATGAATTCTTAACTGTACCCCTTCCGAATCGCGGCTAAGCTTAAAGCCACCGAGTGCGTCCACCGGGTTGCGGATGGTGGGTCGACCTTTAGATATAGAGGTTAGCTGCGAGATAAGCGAGTTCTCTCGTCGAATAAGCAGTCGTGGACAAAAAGCGGCGGTATTCTGAGGGGGTATTGGGCTACCTTTGGGTAAGGTAGACCATTTAAAAGATACCAACACCTGTGAAGATACCGTGACTTGGCGACTGGGGGCCGCCAACATCAACCGGGGGAGAAGGCAGCAGCTCTTCTTCACATGTGCGAAGGTGGAGACCATACTGGTCGGTACAGCGACACACATTCCACTACGGGCGTGGTAACATTTTCTTTAACGGCTGTAGTACTGCGATGTGGAAGGCAAGGGGAAACCACCACATTATCATCCCGAGGAGTCACAGCTACTCCACTCAATTTATATAATGACATGATGGAATTCTCTCGGGTAAAATATTCCGGAGGTAAACTAGTCCCCCATTCGGATCTCCGGGCGGGGACTACTCGAGAGGGTACATAGGTCAAACGAGATAGAATGTTACGGATAGGAACATGGAACGTCAGATCACTTCGTACCCGCGGTAAGTTAGAGAACTTGAAGGTAGAGATGCGAAGAATGAACCTCGATGTATTAGGCACCAGCGAAATGAAGTGGCCCCAGGAAGGAGACTTTTGGAGTGGAAGCTACAGAATGATACACACGGGATCGCTAAATGGTAATGCTGGAGTAGGCATAATGCTTAGAAAGAGCGCCGGGATGCGTGTTAAAAGCTATCTGCAGTTTAATGAAAGGATAGTAATGGTGAAGATAGATACTAAACCCGTAGCTACTGTAGTGGTACAGGTTTACATGCCTACGTCAGATTATGAAGACGAAGAAGTAGAAGATGTCTACCAAGATATAGCGGAAGTTATCAAGCAGGTAAGAGGGGAAGAAAATCTTATTATTTTAGGTGACTGGAACGCCGTCGTCGGCGAAGGTCAAGACGGAATAATAACTGGGAAATATGGGTTGGGTAACCGAAATGAAAGAGGAGAAAGGCTACTTGAATTCTGCACGGAGCACAGGCTAGTGGTTGCCAACACTTTATTCAAAAATCCCCTGCGAAGAAGATAACGTGGAAGATGCCAGGAGACCGTAGAAGATTCCAAATCGACTACTTTCTAGTGAAACAAAGATTCAGGAACCAGGTGAAGGACTGCAAAAGTTATCCAGGGGCAGATATCGATAGTGACCATAACTTAGTAATGATGAAATGCCACCTTAAATTTAAAAAGTTGAAGAAAGCCGTGAAAAACATATGGCAGGTTGAAAAATTGAGGGAGGTTCAGCATCAACTGGCTTTTAAAGAGGCTGTAGAAAATAAAATAGGGGAGGATACGACCAACAAACAAATGGAAGAGAGTTGGAAAACCATTAGAAGTGGTCTGCAGGCGGTAGCAGAGGAAGTTCTTGGTAAAAGAAGAGTCGTTATGAAAAAACCATGGATCACGCAGGAAGTATTAGATCTCATTGAAGAAAGAAGAAAATACAAGGCTGCGAAAACAGAGGAAGGACAGAATCGTTACAAGAGAATAAGGAACGAAATATGTCGTAAAGCGCGGAAGGCTAGAGAAACGTGGATGAAAAGCATTTGCGAAGACGTGCAAAACAATCTTAAACATGGAAAAGTAGAGGCCGCTTATAGGATAGTGAGGAACCACTTTAAGGAAAGGGGCGTAAGATGTAATACCCTTAGGGACAAAAACGGAGAACTATTGATTGAAAACGAAGAAAAAGGGAAGAGATGGAAGGAATATCTGGAAGATTTGTACAAAGGAAGTCGCCTCAGAACGAATGCTATCGAAAACGAAAGGGAAGTGGATGCCGATGACATGGGAGCCCCAATTTTAAGATCGGAATTTGATGCGGCTGTAAGAGACCTCAGGATAAATAAAGCGTCTGGCATTGATGACATTCCTGCAGAACTAATTAAAAATTCAGAAGAGAAGACGTTGAACCAGCTATACAAAATCATTAGTGAAATGTATACGACAGGTGAGATACCAAAGGATTTCGAGAGGAACATTATAATCCCTATTCCTAAGAAGAAAAGAGCGGAGAAGTGCGAAGATTTTAGGACCATAAGCCTTACTACACATGCATCAAAGATACTGACAAGGATCATCTATAGAAGAATAGAACGAAGAGCAGAAGAGTACTTGGATGAGGACCAATTTGGATTCAGAAAAAACAAAGGCACAAGGGAAGCAATATTGGCCCTAAGACTGCTCATAGAAAAGAGAATGGAAAAGAACAAGCCAACATTCGTTGCGTTTGTGGACTTAGAGAAAGCATTTGACTACGTGGATTGGAGCACAATGCTTGGAATCCTAAAGGAAATTGGGGCTCTTTATAATGACAGAAGAATCATCCACAGTTTATACAAAAACCAAGTAGCCGTGATAAAATCAGGGCCCAGCTGTGAAGAAGCAAGAATTAAGAAAGGAGTGCGACAAGGCTGTACATTGTCACCCGTAATTTTCAACGTTTACATTGAAAAAGCCATTAATGAAATCAAAGAAAAGGAATTGGGAGTGAATATCCATGGAGAAAAAATTAGCATGCTAAGATTTGCCGATGACATAGCCGTTATAGCAGAAACAGAGAAGGATTTGAAAAATATTCTGGTTAATATGGGTAGGGTAATGGGTAAATATCAACTGAAAATAAGCACGAAGAAAACCAAGATCTTAGTATGCAGCAGAAGAGAAGAAGTCAAGACCAACATTAAAATAGGGAGGCAAAAACTGATAGAAGTGGATGAATTCTGTTATTTGGAAAGCAAGATAACTAGTGACGGGAGAAGCAAGAAAGAAATTATCAGCAGAATAGCCCAGGCGAAGAGAGCATTCCACCAAAAGAGAGACCTGCTTACAGCGGGAAGCCTCATGAAAACCTCAATAAGAAGACGGAACAACCTTATAGGCCACATCTTGAGACATGATGGCCCGATGAAGACAATCGTGGAAGGGCCAGTGGAAGGCAAGAATGGAAAAGGAAGACCTGGAACAAAATATATGGAACAAGTAAAGAGAGGTTGGTCCAAGCTAAAGGAAAGCCCCTCGGTGAGCGGAACTTTGACTGTGTGGGGGCCCCGAGCTTAAGAGGCCCCCACAAAGGTCGCGTCTATCGTGAAGCAGGTACGAACGGTGTAATAAAAAAGACTCAGACTACTTGAACCAAAGTTTTATTGCAGTTATAAAATTCTACGCTTTCATTGGCTGCTATATTTACAACATAATAAATGTGAAAATATTGTATAAAAATAAATTAAATAAAGACGTCAGGAGATAAAAGTAAACCTGGCAGTTTCAAGGAACAAATTCAATAAATAGATAATAGAACCATAGCACATTAATAAATTTTATAAGCTGTCAAATACTCACTTTTCATAGTACTTTTTCTTACGAAATTGGTATTTTTTTAACTTTAACCAAGTTTTTAAGAGCCAGAATAGCGTCAATATCCATTTCCGGACAAGCTATTTCCTAAAATTTTCCTCCCCCGGTAAGGAGGGCCCAATCATGAGCCCCAGCCGAGGGGCCCAGACCGCCCCTGAGTGCATGGATCGTTAGATCGCTTCATACCTGCGCAAGACTAGAGAATTTGAAGGTGCGAGGAATAGGTCTCTGAACACCAATTTAGGTAAAGACGTTTTACGAAAAGTAGGTGTAATTACCAAGCTAAAAGTTATAACAATATGGCTGTAAAGTCATCTATTTTTTTATTATGAGCATTTAAAATACGTCTTACAAGTCATCAAGGAAAAACGTAATTCACACCGCCGCCATCTTGAATGACGTCAGCTCATGCAATAGTGTTGTTCTTAACCACCTTGACCGTGCACATTATTGAAGTTTACAGTGGAGATATTGTGGTTATTACGCCGTATGTTTCGTGTCGTAGTTATTCTTCGATATGTCGCAGCGTAAAACTTCAAATACTGCATTGTGCCTATGTGCAGAAATACGACTAGAAACGCTCCAAATTAATATTTTCATACGGTCACCCAAGACGAAGAATTAAGATTGGTTTGGATAAGAAAGTACCGAAAAAAATGAATTCTAATATTAACGCATTGTTTATCAGATTTGACACAATCCTATCTTCACCAGTGGAAAGATTTTTCACTTGCTGGCTTTATATCCACTTCGAGGCAGGGCCGGCCTTAGGGCGGGGCGACCGCCGAGGGCCCCGCGCTTTGGGGGGCTCCGCTTTCGTGAAAAAATTATAATATACGATAGTTTTGAAAACGCGTTTTCAAATATAATATATTGTTAAGTCCGTGCTAGACAAAAAATAATATTATGAAAAAGGAATAATAATGCAGTAATTTTTATTGTGCTATTGCGTTTGTCAGTACAGTACTGTGTCGTGTGAGTGATAACAACGATAATAACGACGATAGATGGCGTATAGAGTTTAATATTTTAAGTGAAGGGCCCCGCACTGAAGGTTCGCCCCTAGCCCCGCACCTGCTAGGGCCGGCCCTGCTTCGAGGGGATCTCTGTCCGACACTTTTTGAAAAAATTGTATTCCTCAAGGAGACTAATGCAACCATATAGAGCAACAATTGAGAAGTTTTACCTTAAAAAATAAAATGTATATTTTTAAAACATATCTTTCTCGTGTACTATTTGTAATAGAGATGGGTCGAATAGCAGAGTTCTCGAATTCGAATATCGAATTCGAATATTAAATCATTGCTCGAATATTCGAATACCTCTATTACTATGATGAATGCTGGAATGTTTGACTCGGTTGCCTATGCAGCTGGCAACACAAGATTTTGGGGAGTAATTTTGATTTCCTATAAATGATTCGAACAGGAATTTAGCTGATTAATGAATATTTTAATTTTATGGAAACAATTGGGCATATAATTAATTCAACTAACATCGCTTTACCCCCACTCCTGCTGCCCAGTGCTAGCTGACAATCTGAGGCATTTTGCAACATACAAGCTCTTTTCCGCCGGATTTTCTTCAATTATTTTCAGTCCATCTTTGGGAGTTCTCACGAGATAAGAAGATGAATTGGAATTGCTACCAGGGAAAAACCAAATATTCTGAGAAAATATCCCTTTGTCTGGGACTGTAACAATAAAGATTTATAGCACCACTCATAAATTGTAACTTGATATATGTTTTCGGAAAGAAATACCGCATCAACTTCCGAGAAGCTCTGCTGCTCATATCGAGTTTCGCCAGAATGCTAAGTCTCCGTCGTATTTTGACATTTATTTCTTTGCGTAAAATGCTTAAATAAACTCAGAAATACGTCGTGTTTGGTCTCATTCTTTTTTAAATTACGCGCACATTACTATTTTTGTCAATGCAATAAAGGTGTAACATCAATTGACGAAAGTCATTCTTAGACACCTTTTGTGCTAATAGATGACTTATGCAGCGGTTGACCTCCACAGAAATGGGGAACTTCGAAGCTGGTAGGAAAAAAAGGTCAGTGGGGAGAAAAGGGAGGGCCCGAAACACGTTTCTATTGTTCTCGTGTAACTTGGTATTTTTTCGAAGCTAAGGTCTTCGTAATATGATCCCTGCGCGAGCTGTGACCTTTTTTATTTCGAAGAAGAAGAGGAAAGCCTCAGAGGCTAGTGCCGAATGGAGAGGGATACCGGATCTTGGGAAATGCCCTAAGGTTGCTATCCCACGGCACTGAGGTTCTCCTGGTCGGGGAATCGGAGATTTTTGGATTTTTCACCCGACCATTTTCGGTTCCCCTCGTCGAACTCTTTTCGCCGCTAAAATCGACGAATTTGATGTAATTCGTCAACTTGCGTAAAACGGCGCTGCGAGCACTAAATGACCACAGTTCTCTACATTTTTCCGAGTCAACTACCAACGACGTGCGTGCGACAGTGTATGACGCGAAATTCAAAGTATTCGAGGTATTCGAGGCGGTACTTTTCGCATAACTATTCGAAACCTCGAATATCGAATACTTTCTAGTATTCGAGTTATTCGAGTATTCGCGGATACTATTCGCACATCTCTAATTTGTAACTATCCTTTCGAGCAAAAACAGGTTAAATATTTTTTAAAGATCACTTAGTTTCCATACAAATGTTTTTTTTTCAACAAGTATTTCAAATACTGTTTTATATTTCAAACACCCAAGTCACAGGCAGTGGCGCCGACTCCATGGGGCCTGAGGGGGCCCGAGCCCCCAAAAAAATTCGTTCAGATGTGAGGAAAAAATGTGTCAGGCTTGTCGATTTTCCCCTGAGTGTCCAGATATCGAGATTCGAGTGATCAGGGCTCTAATGTTGATCATATGACTCTTCTAAAATGCTTAAAAACTTATAATTCACTATTTATAAAATTTACCGAGGCAAGGTCCCGGGTTTGGGCCCCCCAATATTTTTTCTAAGTCGGCACCCCTGGTCACAGGTATTGTGCATTTCAATTTTGCCCAGCCCTGCTTACATAATACTTGAACTGCTCTCAGAACTTAACAGAACTAGCTATGTAATCATTGCAAGAAGGCTGTTAACTTACACCTCACCGTCGCGACGCGTCGTCCTCAAAAACTCGTGCTTCCACATAATAGGTTGTGCTCGGAGTGCGCACGAGCTCGAACGATACATTCGTTTTGATTGTGCATAATTTGCACTCAACCAATGGCATTCTAAACAAATGTTTAGATTGTGCCAATTATGGCGTCGTCAGCGTAATCTTCTCGTCCGGCCCTAATAAATGGAATTTCATTGTTAAATTTCATAAACACATTTAATATGTATTTTACAAGAGCCGGTGATATTATATTTCCATAGCTATGCATCTTCACTCCCCGGCTTTCAGCATGCACGTAGCAATTTCTGTTGCTTATGTAAGTAAACATTGCTGCCGTTGTAATTTTCGGCAAGTTCCCGGAGTCAGCCTTGGTGAAACCAGGTTCCGTGGCGTTTGTTTTTTACGATAAAACCTCCGAAAGATATATAAGAAATAAAAGCCCACTTAAAGTCGTTAAATAAACCGAGAAATTTGGTGACAATGCGCAACGCCACTGGATTTCCCACACGATTGCATGAGCTGACGTCACTTTCCGGCTGGCCAATGGAATTACGTTTTGAAGTGGGTGTGTTTTTGGAACTGTTTCGGTCATTTCTTTTGTAAATTCTTAAGAAAATATGTGAAATAAGTGCGTTAAAGTGGCCTTTATGGCAATTTTACTATATTTTACGATTTTTAGTTAGTATTTGAAGGGATATTAAAATTTTGTCCAGAGACCTATTAACCTCGACGCATTGGGCATCGGGAAAATGAATTTGCCCCAAGAAGGAGACCTTTGGAGTGGGAACTACAGAATGATACACTAAGGATCGCTAAATGGTACTGCTCGGGTGAGTATAATGATTAGAAAGAGTGCCGGAATGCGTGTTAAACGCTACCTGCTGTTGAATGAAAGGATAGTACTGGTGAAGATAGAAACTAAGCCCGCAGATACTGTAGTTGTGCAGGTTTACATGCCTACATCAGATTATGAATATGAAGAAGTAGAGGACGTCCACCAAGATATCAAGGAGGTAAATCAGGAGACGCAATCAAGCAGGTAAAAGAAAAGGAAAATCTTATTACCCTGGATGATTGGAATGCCGTCGTCGCCGAACGTCAAGACAGAAGAAAAACCGGAAAATATGGATTAGGAAACCGAAATGGATGACGAGAAAGTTTACTTGAGTTCTGCACAGAGCGCAGGCTAGTGGTTGCCATCGCATTATTCAAAAATCCCATACGATGAAGGTAGACGTGGAAAATGCCATGAGACCATAGAAGATTTCACATCGACTATATTCTAGAGAAACCACAATTCAAGAACCAGATAAAGGACTAAAAAAGCTTCCCCGGGGCAGATATAGACAGTGACCATAACATAATCAAGATGAAATGCCAGCTAAAATTCCAAAAATTGAAGAAAACAGTGAAAAATATTAGAGGAGTTGTAAACTGAAGGAGAATCAGCATCTGGCATCTAAAGAACTGGCATTTAAAGAAGCTGTGGAAAACCAAAAAGAAGCGAATCTCATCAGGAAATCAGAGGAAAAGAGCTGGAAAAACGTTAGAAGTGCATAGGCAGTAGCTGACGCAGTTCTTGGTAGAAGAAATGTCGCCATGAAAAAAACATACATCACGCAGGAAGTCTTAAGATCTCATTGAAGAAAGAACAAGAATGCGAAAATAAGAGGAGGTTCCAATTAAATACAAGAGAATAAGAAACAAGGTATGTCGTTAATCGAGGAGGGCTACAGAAGAAAAATATCTGCGATGACGTACAAAAAATACTGTGCAAGAAAAGTAGAGGCCGTCTATAGGATAGTGATAGGTCATTTCAAGGGAAGGAGCGTAAGATGTAATGATGCCTCAAGGGACAAAAATGGAGAACCAATGATTGAAAACGAAGACAAAGTGAAGGGATGGAAACAATATCTGGAAGAGTTGTACTACGAAAACAGCCTCGGAATGAAATCTATCGAAAACGAAGAGGAAGTGGATGACATGCGAGGCCCAATTTTATGATTGGAATTTCATCCGGCAGTGAGAGACCAGCGGAAGAATAAATCAACTGGAATTGACGATAATCCAGTAGAGCTAATTAAAAATATAGGAGAAAATACATCGAGCCAGTAGCATATAAACATAAGTAATATTATTTTACTGTTTTACTACCTACCCCGTAAACAGCACATATACGGCCTTTATAACGGAGAATCAACAGTTAACAAAGACAGACATTCAAAAACATCCATGCCCTAAATAAGGACAACTTACCCAGGCGGGTTTCGAACCCAATACCTTCGGATTGGCAGGCGAGGGCTTTACCCCGCCGCCACCGAGGTCTCCGAGAGAAACACTACTATCCAAATTCCCAAGAAAATAAAGAGTAGAGAATTTTAAACAAGTAGGAAATGCGGTAAATAAGGAAAAATACCATTCGAGTGGTCCTTTATGAAAAAAATTAAAACTAACCTCAAATTCTAAAATATGTAAAACTCTTATAATTGAGATAAAGGAAATTTTTGAAAAAAACTACTCTGTATACTGCAAATTGCTGTATGATATGACTTTAGTTTTATGATGGCTCTTAAGCAGTCATTATTTAAGGAAATAAAAATAGAAAATTATGACTGCATGGTCACACTATCACTTGTTATATAGCACTCATGGACTTTACTAAAGCGTTTGAAACGTTGAACGGCATACGTTCAATAGAGGCTTTTATGGAACCTCATTTCGGGTTGGAAGGCTTCCTCCCTTCCATTCATCACGGAGGAGACTACCATTGGTAACATTGCGTAGTATTTCGACGCCTACCGCGTGCACTGCGGTGAAATATACGTGAATTGCCATGAGAAAAAAATTCCTCTGAACCGAGAATCGAACCATGAACCTTAAGCTTTCGGGGCCACCGCGCAGACCGCTACCTGAATGGCCATGGTAATTTAACGGTCTCTCATGCTATCAGAATTGCCATGGCAAGCATGGCGTACAATTGGCACGGGAATTGAGTGTGCAATGACTGAAAGGAATGACTGTGCAATGCCCCGGAAAGTGAATGCCGTGTTTTGATTCCCGATCGAGGGGAATTTTTTCTCATGGCAATTCATGTATCTCTAAAGATTGCTTAGGTTGCGGTGCAGAGGGAGGCGATTCCACGAATACCCGTCAAATTCAGTTGGACGATTTGAACCCGTGCCTCTCTATCTCTCCGGGGCTCATGATGCTGAGCTAGCTTAAGATGCTGGACCGATGACAGCAGGATGGGGCAAGATCATTGTAAGATATGGTAGATTCATTTTTAATGAGGACACTCCATGGTACTTCATATTTAATTATACGCGAATTATCATGTAAATGACAAAGTATCAATGCGCGTCCCGACCACGCACTCGCGCATGATTCAATAAACTAGTGCCGACTAGGTTACACAATTAATTTTTATCAAAACCGAGGATTCCAGCGATATGGAGTGGAATTTGTCCATTTTGTAAAAATACATCATATTTTAACATTGTATTTTATTAGTCTGATTTCTGTACAGTGTATGGAATATTTCTATGTATCATGGTAATTAATGTATTTGTTTTCATTTATTTTTGTTTCAATCTTTCATAATATTCTCAAAGGAACACACGTCAAAGAAAAGCGTATTTTGACTCATTACTTACGGTATATTCTTTTGTTTTTGGCCGCACCAGCCAGCTGTGTGTTTAATTTAAGAGATGGCAACCCCAACACTGGTTGTTACTACAGGGGTGCCTATATTCCACCTTGTAAAAACTCATGCTTGAGTAAGCTATTATAATTTCATGTACCATAATGTGGAATAAATATACATATTATTATTATACGGTGCAGTAAAAAGATGAGTAAAAATTACGACTCATTATTTTGATACTATTTTTTCGCTATTTTCCTTAATTCGGGGGAGGGGAGGCGGGCTCCATATCCCCCTTAATGGATGACCCTGAAAAAAAACGGCGAAGAAAATGTGGTTAACTATTACGACGAATAATCATCAATCAGATCAACGAGGAAGAGGAGACCACGCCGTACACACACAAATATTTATGAAAAAAATACACCCGCCAAGGATGAAGCCTGTCGGAAGCACTCCCGGCCAACTACACGTGAGGAGGAAGCGATCAAAAAATTGAAGAACATGTAATGCAAGGAATCAACGTTAATGGAGAAGAAATCAACTTGGTCCGCTACGATAGTTACATTGCTAGCTCAGGGGGAAACGAAGAAGACCTACACGACTCACCGAGGACAGTTGAAGTGTTTCAGGAATACAACATGAAAATCGATAAGAAGAAAAGCAAGTTAATTTTACGGGGAAAAGAGGAAATAATGGTCGACATGGGTCTCCGAGGAGAGAGATTGAAGCATCGCTTCACGGGAGCACCATCGCGGGGGATGGGAAAAATGCGACACGCATCAACCGTCGACCAATGCCCCAAGGGTATCCTAGACAAAAAGGCCATCAAGTTACCTTGAAAATAACGATAGTGAAAACAAAAACAGCGGGAAATTTTGGCGAAATTTGTTCAACTTTGGGGCCATTTATTTTTCTTAAATAAATAACCTATGAAAAACAATAAGCGTCAAAATCGCTCAATGGTTACGAATAAACAACAACTTTCCAAAGTTTCAACTTCTATTGCCAAAATTTTTTTCTGTTTTGTTGAGATTTTTTCGATTACATCCCACCGCGTCGCCTAAATAGAGCGCATCACAGCGACCCTTTTTGATCTCGTATCACTAGTTCCTTTCGACTTGAAATATGCGGTATGTAAGGAGAAGACCCTTTTCAACATTTTTCTGCGCCTCAAATTTGAAAATTTTATTACTTTCCTTATATTAAAACAATTTATATTTCAGATACGGGTCAATTCTGAAAAGGGTCTCCCCCATTTAACCTAAAAACTTCAGTTTTGAAAGTTTTAAGCGAGTAATTCTCCACGAAAAAGGACATTACACGCCCGTACGTGAGGGACTGAGTCGTAGTCCTCTTCATCACTGATGAGACTTCTACCCTCCGCTGATACCATTACCGTAATAAAGGCAAGTAGACGGATCATCATAAATTTAAATTGTCTCACCAGTTGCGCAGTATGTCATAGATGTGGCCTTTGTCGTATATGGTGATGAAAAGGCCCCGGGGTCGCCGGTATATCAGGCCGAATTTCTGACAAGCCAAGCCAACAGTAGGTGTGTACACAATTGGCATGAGTTTCTCCACGTTTTCAGATAGCAATCTATAAAAAAGTTTTTCATTTCTGTCCTGTAAAGAAAAAAACAACACATTTACATTAAAAATGGGCCACCAGTATGATACAGGTTACAAGTTAAGTCACGGTTCTCATCCCCTACTATCCAACAAGAAAATTAATATGAATCAACACGTTACTATTTTTTACCATCAAATACTGAATAACATTCAATTACTGGAATATTGAAAGGCAAACCACACTGGAAATGAAGCAATATCTGACTCGATTCACGCCGTATTCTCCAAATAAATAATTTATTGAAAGAGAGATTCAACCCGATCGTTGATTTGAATAGGTGAGGGTAGAGCTCATCTCATGCTAATCCGAGGGCGCGAGGTATCATATATTCACGTTGGTAGCCCATTTTCTTGCCCAGAGCCACCTAGTACTTGGTGAATCGTTAAATGGTGGGGTCCGTAGCTTTGATCCGGGATTTGAACATGTGATCCTCCGATGAGGAGACGAACGCTCAACTATTTCGGCACCGAAATGTCTTTATAATTGAATCGAACAATCGAATCGTAAGCAAACCCAAAATCGAAATAAAAACATTTTTTTCATGGAAGGGAAAGACAAGTGACATTGAAAAACCACATTTCCTCATTCTTTCTTAGGTTTAAAAGCAGAAAAAGCGAAAGCTGCCACTCCCCTTTATTGGGTTGGTGACGGCATGAGAGCTCAGGTTCACTGATCCGTTCAAGGAGAACCGTATATTGAGGAAAGGAATCGCTCGCAGGAGTGTAAACAGCAACGAAGGAGCTGTGGCCAATGCGCAAGGCCATGGAGCTGGGGAGAAGTGGAGAAACGATCGCCAAATGTTCGTGACGTCATCACCTTATTAGCGAAAGGGTAAAGACCGTCAACTTTTCACCGCGAATAGCTCGAGAAGTAGGCGACGGACGAAGAAACAGAAAATGACACAAGTTTATTAATTTTTAAAACTCTATCAACATGGAATAATTTATTATGAGAAATTGGCGAACGAAACCATTCCTATTATTTTATGACCTTGGAATACAATCCTTTCGTAATTTTTCTAATGTTCCTTAACATTATCCTCATTAAAGAAGGATTAAAGTTACTCATAACTCAATCAGTAGTATAATTTATAAGTTTATTATAATTATTTTGCACAGGTGAGGGTAAAGTCCGCACCGGACTAAGCTACAGGCGTAATAAATTCGCACACCCGGGCAGAGAGGCCAGTTCCTTACTTGGGATCATCTCATGCTCTGAGGATTTCGTATGGGGCGATCGAAGCCTTCATCCGGGTTTTGAACGTGGTACCCTAGGGCCGGCAGCCAAACGCTCTCCCCACTATGCCGCTACGCCACCGATGAAACAAACTATAGTGCAATCCAAATTACATGGCGGCTGTGAATGCGGCCTATCTCGTCAGCATCCGTTAACTCCCGCGCAGGAGTAGAAACTTATGCAAAATAACGATAATTATCATCGCCATTATCCGCTATCGACAATGTTAATTATTAACGTTGCCAATACCTGTTATCGACAATCATAACTATCGTTGCGTTTACCAGTTACCAAGATAAAATTCGACCATCATGTTCTTATCATAGGAGATGGGTTAAATTTCTCGAGGAACAGAAAATCTCAGGCCAGGCATTGACTTTTTGGCAAATGGCCT
Organism: Ischnura elegans; assembly: GCF_921293095.1. NCBI lineage: Eukaryota > Metazoa > Arthropoda > Insecta > Odonata > Coenagrionidae > Ischnura > Ischnura elegans. The sequence goes on along the minus strand of NC_060259.1, from coordinate 109,878,112 downwards.
CCAAACCACGTGAGACCAAGTCGTCATTACCTGCTCAAACAACGATGGATGAGGAGAAATACCGATTTCTCATATCCAAATTCATTTGCATTTAACTATAACGACCTTGAAATGACCATTGTGTTCTTCTTTTTAACATGGTTATGAACGAATAGCCAGGTGAAGGCACGAGAAAATTTGACTGAAATGGTGGAGGCCAACACTTTGTGGAATGCATTTGGAATAATAGGATAAAATTAGGGATGATCGGATCGGATACCTTGGATTCAAATATCCGCGGATATATTGCCCTTCATCGGATACATCGGATCCAAAGTCGCGGAAGACATCGGATCTGGATCCGAAATTTTAAATAATAGCTTCAGTGAATGCAACGCCCCATAAGGGTGGAAAGAGTTCCGATTTCCTCTTCGAATGCGCTGTCGCATGCGATTCTTGTCCTATTCATGAACCGTTTTGTTTGAAAGCTCTCGCAGAGGTTACGTAGGAGAATTTCAGCCGTGGAAAATAAAAATAGCAAAATACGACTGGCACATAGAGTGACTCTTCCAACTTCTGAACAATCATCGGGGGAATCTCAGCGTCAGGAATTTGATAATTCATTCGGATCCGAAAATGTCCGATCCGAAAGATCCGGCTCCGAAAATCAAGGATCCGATCCGAATCCGGATCCGAAAAAAATCCTGGATCCGTCCATCCCTAGATAAAATACTTCGCATCGTTTTCACACACAGAATGCGTTTGGTTAAACTCGATTTTCTAGGAGCAAATGGCAAGTGGACGCCGGTGAGGAGCGCGTCAACCCTTTAACCACCATAAGGCTCACCTCTCCTCGACCAAAAATTAGACGCACTCACCGAAAACTTACATTTATCCACCGTTGATAATAATAAGAAATTATTTATTATACATATATAATCCGGTCATTAGAATTAATCGATAATCAAATCATCTATAAGTCATGGTTTTTAAAATTCCATTGTTAATTTGTTTTAAAATTAAAGTAAAATTTATGGTGGAAAAATCTATCCCATATCATTATGAAGAGAAAATTTGATACCGTGTCAACATCAGCCCATAACACTTCATCTTTGGCACTACTTACATCCGCGTGTGCGGAAACTAAGCTTGGAGTAAATCGGCTAACGAAGGCACAGACCAATAATCGATATATTCGCCGATTGATGTTCACACTGCGCTCCAATCATGGAATCGGCTTTGAATAGTTCCGTTTGTTTTCAGGAGTATTGATAGCACTGACGACGGTGAGACCCCTCCCCACCCCACTCCTTACCCCAGAAATAGAGCAGTGGAAGTTACTGGTGGTTTCCCACAGCAATTACGAAATTAGTTACCTCCAGGCTTGATGAGCAGTAATAACGCCCACTCCACGCGAGAGCACTTCAATGATCCGCCTCCAAACCATCCGTTGAGAATGGCAAATGCGCCTCCAAAGAGAATCACTTAGTGTCGACACCTGGGTCACACCATTAAGAAAATTGAGGAAAATACAACATTAGGGTATCTGTGATCATGTTTCCAATCGATAGGCCAAATAGTTTTCGCTTTTGCTGTTACTATGCCACGGTTCCCAGCCAAAGCGCTGTCTCCAGGGTATTTCGCATTAAATTTTTCTCACAAAACCAAGGAAAATATTCACTTTTTTTACCTATTGAGTCATGGCAGATATGGTCTTAGGTTCAGTTGGGGTTTAGGACACGGTTAGGGTACATTTATAGTATCGATCTCTGGGATTAAAAGGAGGTTCGAATATATCCCGAAAAGATTTTTCAAAAGGAGGTTCGAAGTCCAAGAGGCGACTTAAATGATTCACTGTTGGAGGCGGCGGGAAAGGATTTTGAAAATTTGAAAAGTGCGTGTATTTCATGATGCCTCTCACCCTCTCGCCATTAACACTCACTGTGCGGACGCTGCATTTCTAGCGATTTGATCGTTGAATTATTCTTCCTCATAGGATAATCCTCTAAAATCGCTGGCACAGTGATGGCTGATGCCTGCTTTCGCTAGCTGGTGGGCCCTTTCCCTTCTATAGCATCAAGGTGTTTTTCCCCGTCCCTTCCCTTCCAACCCTTTCCCTACCCAAGAGGCGCCGTCGGGCTCATATCGCGGCGGCGCCTCTTTCCTTTTTCCTTCCTGCCCTCCCCCTCCCCGGGTGATCGGGTGTATCACAGGGTTCCCACTCTACCTAAATAATGAAATTCACGGTTTTTTCCAGGTTTTCACGTTTTTTTTTCAGGTTCTCACGGTCTCAATGTCGTTAAATTCATGGTCCGTTTATAAGTGAAAAATAGGACAATCACCGGCCGTATATTAACTAAAAATTAACGTACGAGACATATAATGTAAACGCAGCAATGAAAAGTGATATCTGTTATGACGTCAATGTTAGGAAAATTCAGGGCCAACTTAAGGCCCAACCCAACCGCGCTCTTGCCCGGACGCCGAATACCATGGCATCCTTTAATATGCGAATGCCCTTAGGACCTTCTTCCGTCTGAACACCGGAAGTCCTTCTTTAATTCCTCGCCGAGAGATTGTTTTTTTGCGCACGTTGTTATTACCGCACAGCAACCAAATTTCCCTTACCCAATCTAGATCGCCGAAAATAGTTATTAAAATTGTTCATAGAATGTAATAAATCAAAAAATCAATTCCATATAAATACAGTGGAGCCTCGATCTATCGTTTTTCAGGGGGATGGACGAAAAAAACGATGAATGCGGGAAAACGATCGATGCGGGAATGTTTGGATAGGTTGCCTATTTCCCAGGAAACGCAGGATTTTGGCACGAAACTATGATATTTGTTAAAGGATTCAAAGAAGATTTTAGCCAATCACAGGAATACTAGTACTATATCGAGACACTTAGGTCATATTGCTGATTCGTATAATATCTCTTTCAAATATCCTGCCATATAAATAGCCATGAAATTTTTTGTTCTAAAGAGAAGGCAACACATTCTTTTCTAATTATCGTAGCGCCAGATAAGTAGATGAATTCGAATTGTTAGTAGGGAGATACAAAATATATTGAGAAGATATCCCTTCCTCAGTAACTCTTACAACTGAGACTTATAGTATAACTCGTAAATTGATAACCGATAGTAACCTGATATCCTGTTTTCGGAAAAATGCCACGTTAACAGCCGAGAAGCTCAGCTGCGAGGATATCGAGTTTCGCCAGAAATCATCATTGTATTTTTCCAACTATTTTCTTGTTTTAAACGCTTAACTAACGTTAGAAATACGTCGTGTTTAATCTCATTCTTTTAAGAATTACGTGCACTTTACAAATAATTCAATCTAATAAAATTATAATGCCAACTGCCGAAATTCATTGTTAGACACCTTTTGGGCTAATAGGTGATTCATGCAGCAGTTGACCTCCAGAAACTGGGAACTTAGAAGCAATTACGCTGAAAAAGGTCAGTGGGTGAGAAAAGGGGGGGCGCGAAACACGTTTCTATTGTTCTCGTGTAACTTGATATTTTTTTCGAAGCTAAGGTCTTCGTAATACGATCCCTGGGCGAGCAGAGACCTTTTTATATTTCGGAGATGAGGAAAGCTTCAGAGGGGGGAGGCAAGTTCTGAGTGGAGGGGGAGAGGGGATCTTGGGAAATGCGCTAATGTTACTATCCCACGGCACTCAGCTTCTCCCCATAGTAATTCAATCTCCTGGTGGTGTCTGTCGTTATTAGCCACAAACAACACTTTGTAAACACTTCGTCTCATTTTCGTTAAACGATGGATGCGGGAAAATCATACGACGGGACCGCGATCTTCAAACGATCCAAACGAGGTGAGCGTAGTCTATTGAGAGCCATTGCCATAAATTGAAAGCCTATTTGCCGTAGAAATGTTTCCTCATATTTCTAAGCATATGGCATGTGCCCTAATTTCGTGAGGGAACCGAACTTCGAGTTACAAATCAGATAATATTCGTAAATGGTTCCTTCTGGGTCCATTAGAAATGCAAGTTATTTCATTCGTCCGTTTTCGAATACAAATCCATCCCAAGCTATCACTGAAATTGAAACGCTTACATAAAATAGCAGACTTCCGCCATTAAAATGGAATATATCGGTCAATGTGTCGTCATATGGTACGGACCAATTACTACACTTCGAATATTCGTGTGTAGAGAAATGCGTTGAGTAAGAGTCTGCGCGTGCCTGACCATGAAACATGATTAACAGACTGAATTTGATCAGTAAATCGTAGTATTATTATCAAGATTGAGATATTTTTAAGGTTTCATGGCGAGATTCACGGCTTTTTCCAGGTTTTTTCACGATGGACGAAATTCACGGCTTATTCACGGTTTTAAGGTTTTCACGGTTGAGTGGGAACCCTGTATCAGCACCATTGCTGAGTTCCGGTGCGTTGTACCCTCGCAGTGCTCCTTTGAGCCCTCATTACTTCTTGTGCGGACGCTGCACTCCCCCCACCCCCGCCGCTCGATCTCTCTCGCGGAGCATTGATGAAGCGCCGACGCCCTCGAGATTTTCTCCCCACGTCCTCAATGTCTCGGTGGCCATACAATGACCTCAGGAAACGGACTACAACGTCAGCGAAACTACCACCCGAAAGAATGAAGACACCCGAGGAATCATCCCGAAAGCAACGGCGCACAGTGGACCCAAATCAAAAACAAAATTAATAACGTCGATATTTAATCAAACTAGCAACAAAAATGGCTATGGCCTGTTGATTTTGATCGCCTGAATCTGATTTTGAAATTATTTTTACGCTACCTCTTCATTTTCACATTTTTCGAGCTGTTATTATTTCAATTTTTTTTAAACTCAATACAGAAGTCATAGCGATTCGCGATAACTGGTTATATACGGAGAGCTTCAAACAATGTTAATTTATGGTAAAAGATACGATAAAGTAAAATATATGATAAAAGATATGATAAAAAAGTAACTTGTAGTTAAAACACATGTTAGAACTTGCGACACGAAATTGATCCGATTCGAACCCGCGACCATCACCATAGTCGGCGAGATACCTACATCGGAAATTCTACCACACATTTACTTACATGTTTGCTTCCTTTTTTTGGTGAGTTATATAAAATTAAATAAATTGACTGATATTAAGGGTATTAGGGAGAATAATACTTAGAATTAAATTCAATCACTTCTATTTCTTTACAAAAAATTAATGCAAAGAGAATCGTCGTCCGATGTCACCACATCTGGCTCTAATGTCGCGGTGTTTCATTTGTGTCATCCCGGGGAACTTAACAAAATAATCCCGGGGTGTATTACTTGATTGAAACTTGTGCTATCATTTTGAAATTTTCACAGTATGTAGAGTGGACAAAGTGCACCTTATATTTATATCTTTGATGAAATTGGTCGATATGATAATAATCGCTTTCAGCGGTGGCTTGCAGGTTGGTATGAGGAGTCGATAGTTGCAGCGATCATTGCGTCGTGAGTTCATTATGAATGGATACGGTGGTCTAAAATACGCTCTGATCAAGGTGACATCGTCAGAATGGTCGCATTTCCTTTTCATTGTGCGGGCATATCCCGTGGAGAGTTGGGCAGTGTAAAGCCCCTTGTCCTGCGTCTCCGAGTAGGGCTCACGCGGAGAATCACAGCGCGAAATTAATAAAGACGTCCTTCTGGAGGGAGTTGAAGCTAATGCGACGAAGACGCGCGTCCCGAGAAGACATCCGATTGTGCTTAAGATCACGCATCTCTTCCATGCGACCGGTCTCCTTTCCTGACTTATTAACTGTTTGGAACTTGAGCTACCATCAAAGCACTGCATCAAACAATAAATTCGTGCGCTGTCTTGCGCGCGAGTGCTAAGTCATGTACACCAAAGGTGAAACTCAAAAATATTGAAAATAAAAAACATTTTGTTTGGCCAGCTTGACTCCTTGTTCGGTGAACCCATTCTGAGATTCGCTGTTGAAGGAGGTGGCTTGGTGGTATAACTAGAAGCATAACTAACCAGCAATCGGAAAATTCAGGTTTGTCTCCCGGCATAGCCAAATAATTGTTAAGCTATTATTCAGAAATGTTCAGGCTACGTGGAGTATGTACCTGTCTACATTTGCTACCGTCGTAAGCATGAAAGTTTTACCTGAGCATTCTCAAAACATGATAATTTTACATCAAGAAGAGCAATGCGGTCTTTTGCGAAAAAGTTGAGCTTTTCTCACCAATGGTAATGCTAGGGCGCGTAAGGCTTCTTTAAGTGTCTCCAACCCGGACGCTCTTCACAAGCTCACGCCTTCCTCGAAAGTCACGAGGAGATGTGAACGAGGCTTAATGGCTGAGAAGGATTTCGGACGCTCCCTCGACCATCTCGACAGATGATCGAGGATCAGATCAGAGACTAGCACACGCAATCATCCCCAGTAATTTCGTCAAATTCCCTCAGCCTGCTTCGAGGCGCACTCCGTAATCTCTCCCGGCCTCCTCTTCCTCCACAGTATGAACAACCTGGGCTGATGAGAATTTCTGAAGCCTGGTTTACATGTCAAGGGACACTGATGCAGCAATAGCTAAGAAACGATGTCTCGCCACAACACAAAAGCGTCCCTTCGAGAGCCAATATGCTTCGTGATGGCACATTCAGAAAAAAACAAAAGCAGTGACGATGGTGTAAGGGAAACATTTTCATCTCCTTCTCTTTGCGAGGAATATAAATTAAATTCTGGCTAACGATTTCTCCTTAATAATTAATAAATTGAAAACAGCAAGCTTAAAGTATCTAATTTGTCAGCCTTGATAAATAAACGTTATCTGTTTGCGATATATCCATAGCTATTCATTCCTAATGCACTTACTGTGCATCACGGAAAACAGAATAAAAACGTTATTATTTCAAGCACGGTTCATTGATGACACATATATGTCACTAGAGCAGTGTCGTTCATGAATGAATCGTTCAAAATGAACGATTCAATGGCATGAACCGAATGAATCGAATCTACGTTTTCCTCTCGAATCGTTCAAAATGAACGATTTGATTGAAGATAATCCGCCGAATCCAAATCGTTCAAAATGAATGAATTGTGAGGAAGATTCAAATCCACTGAATCCAAATCGTTCAAAATGAATGAATTGTGAGGAAGATTCAAATCCACTGAATCCAAATCGTTCAAAATGAATGAATTGTGAGGAAGATTCAAATCCACTGAATCCAAATCGTTCAAAATGAATGAATTGTGAGGAAGATTCAAATCCACTGAATCCAAATCGTTCAAAATGAATGAATTGTGAGGAAGATTCAAATCCACTGAATCCAAATCGTTCAAAATGAATTAATTGTGGCGAAGATTCAAATCCGCCGAATCTATTGGTGTTTCCTTGGCACTCCTTCGCTGCACAACTAATCTTTAAAAGTCCCCTAAGGAAAGCAATAATATACACAATCAGTAGCGTAGCCATGTAAAATTCAAAGTATTGTTTATGTGGAAATGGATTCAATTAAATTATATGTGATTCTAAATGCCATCTCAATTAGCATAGAAAATAGAGGTAATTTTCTTATACTCTAATTAATATTAGAATAATTCGATAAGTATGGTGGGGATACATAATTAAACCAATGTAAATTCACAAACAACAGCAATAAGTAAGAAACTACAATAAACAGTAAGAATATATTATATTCCATTCCATTATCACAGTATGTTTCCATAGGCTACTTTTGGAACATGGAGGCAAAAATAACCACAAAGCCCAATGTTGCCCAAAAGGCAACGTGTGTTTATTTTTATTAATAATAATGATAAATAGTGCAAATTAAAATTAAATCATTCTTTGAGTATAAGTGAACGAAAAATATGAAAAAAAAAATTTTGACACCTCCTCTTCCGGATCATCAAAATTCAGGGTCTCTAAGTACCTCTTCATGCCTTGAGTGAGGGGTATTAATTTTGATGCTGTCACATGTTTTCCTGAGCTAACTTCTAGAGTAACCTCGTAGAATGGCAATAAAATATGATATAACTTTTCGGTGATTTCAAAATCTTTTTGTGTTAATGTTGCCTCTGTTTTAAGTAGAGCTAGGGTGGATAATAGAGGCTCTTTGTTTCTTAAAATGGATTGAAACATGGTGTACGTGGAATTCCACCTAGTTGGCACCTCTTGCTTCAAAGTGGGGTAGCTCCCTTGGGGAGACTGCATTTGCACAAGTTTGTGATGGGCAGCAGGACTCCTCTTAAAAAATTCCACCACTTTCTTAACCCTATTTTGGAGGTCCTTGACCTCTACTAATGCATTTTGCACTATTAAATTTAGGGTGTGAGCGAAACATGGGATGTGTGTCCAACCTAGAATTTTAGCTGCAGCCAACATGTTTGCTGCACTGTTAGATATAAGTGCCACCACTTTACCGTTCAAGTCCCAGCTTCTAATAATGCGATGAATCTCATCGGCAATATTAGTGGTTGTATGCCTATCCGTGAAATAGATGCAATACAGCAGGGCCGATTGCAATTGCCCATTGCAAATAAAATGGGCTGTTACAGCCAAATAGCTATCATTTGTAGCCGAAGTCCACCCATCTGCTGTAATTGAACAGACAGTTACTTTTTTAATTTTTTCCTTAAGTTCCATTGCTGTTTTTGAGTACAGAAGCTCTAATTAATTATTGGCCAAAGTTTTCCTGGATGGTGGACGGTAATTGGGGTTCAACAGCTGGAGGAATGACTTAAATGCTGGCTGCTCAACTAAACTCAATGGCAGATATTGGGACACAATTAACTTCACCAACCCTTCATCAATACTTTGGCTGGTCTTCAAGGCTAATGGACGGTGAATATACTGCTTCATTGTTGTTTGCAATGTGGAGCCAGAGGAATTTCCTTGAGGAATATCAATGCTTGCATCAGGATGCTGTGGTAGGGAGCTCGCAGAGGCTGCTGAAGTAGATGGTACTTGTAATACCTGCTCCCCACTCTCATTGGAGCTATAGCAGGTCCTTTTTGAGGCATTGCCATCAAGACTGATAGATGGGTGCTTCAATTTTATATGGCGGAATAAATTTGAGGTGCATCCAGACTTAAATGAGTACTGGTGCTTACAAAACAAGCATTCAGCTGACTCTGCAGATATTTTTTGGAAGTAATGCCATACTTCGCTTCTTCTCCTTTTGGAATCCATCATCTGGAAAAACTCAAGATCATGAATTCCTGTCTAATAACTATAAACGTATTTGATTTATTATATGTTTCCCAATAAATGGCACTTATTCATCACCTACTAGAGAGTTAAGTACTTAATACCTCAATACTCTTACCAAAATAATCCTACTATGTAATCGCAATGGCTTATATATGTATACAGAAGTCAATAAGGATCGTCTTTTCAGAAAGTGCGATCTGTAAGGACTTCAGCGTTTGGTCAAAATTGCTCGAGCGGCGGTAATTTCCCAGAAAAAATTCCAGTTTTAATTCTCGGTTAATAGAAAACTCGAATGCAGGTGATGCGTGCTAGCTTTTAACGTTGCTTCATGCATCTATGCAGTAATGGCATTAAATGAAAAAGAAATCAAATAGTCTTTATAGTGGACTACTCGCTATAAAACCTAAAATTATTTGTGGAGTTATGTTGAGAGATTTAAAGAAAAAAATCCTTTTAATTGCTCGGTAATTTTTTTTCATTTTTGTAAATAAGGACATTTAATAAGTTTAAATGTCCTTATTTACAAATTTGAAATTCGGAAAAATAAAATTAATTAATTAATCATATTGAGCAGAAATACGTCGTGTATAATGCAGTGCCAACTATTATTTAAGAAGAATAAATAACATGACCAGTCCTTGCAGATTAGACTTGCTTTCTTTTTATACTCGGCGAAAATGTTCATCAAGCAGAATTCATAACAGCCAATCGATTGAATAATTACAATGTAATTATATGAAATTCGGGGAAGGAGTTTTGCGGAGTATGAAATCTTGTGATGACGAAAAATATTTTTTTGTGACACCCAGATTTAGTACAGTATTCACTCATAAGATTTGAAATGCAGTAATCGACAGATTTACAAGGATTCGATGGATTCGAGAATCATGGATTCGATGGATTCGAGAGTCATGGATTCGATGGATTCAAGAATCATGCCCCGTTTACACCACGATCGTACCGACGTTGATCGCGACTACTGCACGTTTACACGTCTAAAAGTTACCATCGTAACTCAGTGCTGCCCTCGTTGTGGAATTGTGCCAGATAACAACTGACGACGACACTGCGTGAGAAAATTGAAATCCTGGAAATTAAGAAGCAAAAGAATATTAATGTTTTCATGTGCTAGAACTGAAGCTAGACCGAACTGTCGGTAAAACGTTAAAGAATGTAGGTTTATTTATGGGAATCTGTCCAAATTTTAGCAATATTCATGCGGTTAAGACAGTAGATATGTCTCCTTGCTACGTTCCAAATTGTAATATTTTGCTAACTGGTCACTTTATTATAATATCGACTCAATCCGGATTTAACGTGTCCAAAATAATTTTTTCAAATTAAATAATTACGATTTATTAATCTCTTTGTCTAATTACAACACTTCATATATTCTTTCCCTAGTTAATTTGAAAATTCTTGCACGACCAAGGATCCTCCAACAAAGGCATATTCCTCTACAAAATTATCAATTAATATTTAGATTGTTCCTATCTCCTTTATTAGTAACTTTTAATGGATCCCGTCATAGCTATATAAATCCCCACCTGCTTGTTTTTAATTACCATAGAGCAAATTATGCCTTCAACTCCCAGCTATGATGAGATAAAACTAAAACTAGTCATAACAGTCCGTGAAGTCTTTAAGAAACTAGATTCTTCGAGAGAATATGTCAAAACATTCAAGAATATTCACGCATTAAAGACAGCACATATTGCTGTTATAATTTAACTAGAAAAGGCTTAGATTTCGGCTTGATTCGGCACAAGTATTGATATCTCCACGTCCTCATCTAAATGTTATGGCTATTTCTGGCGAATTTTATTGTGAAATCCTTTATACAATGATTTAATTGGTTAACATTTTGTGCATGTTTGTTATTTTCCATCATCTATGAAGTATAATGTAAGGATACATGGGTATGGGTTAACCTGTAAATAAAGAAATGCATAAAACTGGTATAGTATAGAATATCCGATATCATTTGGTAAATAGAACATCAAAAAAAACTTTCCCATCACGTCCTTCCATTACCTGCTCAATAATGTCTTCATTCGTTGTCATATATCTTTGATATATTAGAGTTATTTATGAAATATCAATTACTGTATCAAGATTGCAACGGCGCGAAAGAATCGTATATGCATCGATCTTCATTTCGATCTCTTTTTTCTTGGCACACTAGCGCTAACCATCGTAAGTTCGGCAGTGTTAGGTACTAAGGCCTACGATGGTAACTCTGCGCGTCTACACGACGTTTTGAGGTTACGATCGTACGGATCAACGTCCCGACGATCGTTGTGTAAACGGGGCATCATGGATTCGATGGATTCGAGAATCATGGATTCGATGGATTCGAGAATCATGGATTCGATGGATTCGAGAGTCATGGATTCGATGGATTCGAGAATCATGGGATTCGAGACTCACACGGTTCATTATGAACGATTTAGAGAACCGAATCATTGCCAAGAACCAAATACCATGAACCGAATCCACAAAATGAACCGAAATTCCCACCTCTATATGTCACTATTAACTCACAAAAAGCAACTCATACTGTCAGAGACCATTTTGAAGCCTGCAGTAATAATTAATAATTTACAATGATGGAAAACGTTATTAATTTTAAATAGATTTTTATGAAATGAGAATTAAAAAAAAATATCTAATCTGAAAGGCAATAAGAATTGATAGTTTAAAAGCAGAACGAATGCTGCTATAAAATCTTATGAAGCATATTACATCGAAATTCGTTATTATTCCAGTGTTATTAAACATAAACTTTCTCTTGAAACAACTTTTTTCAAAAGTTAATCCTTAAATTAATAGCAATTATTTTACAACGCAATTCACTTTGCCTCTGGGTTTTGCGTACTTCTTAGGTCACCGTCACGTTTTAGCAGCTTTATCAGTTGTTTGGGGAAAGAGTGCGAGGGGAGCTAACAGGGTTCCCACTCTACCTGAATAATGAAATTCACGGCTTTTCCAGGTTTTCACGGTTATTTTTCAGGTTTTCACGGTTTTTTTCAGGTTTCCACGGTCTCAATTTCGCTAAATTCGCGGTCCGTTAATAAGCCAACAATAAGAAAATCACTGACCGTATATCAACAGAAAATTAACGAACGCGACAAACGCCGTGAATGTTAACGCCGCAATGAAAAGTGATATCAGTTATGACGTGATCTATCGTTTGCAAAATTCAGGGCCGACTCAAGGATCAGCCCAACCGCACTTTTGCCCGGACGCCGAATACCCTTCAGACCTTCTTCCCTCCGGACACCCGAGGTCCTTTTTTAATTCCTCGCCGAGAGATTGTTTTTTGCGCACGTTGTTATTACTGCACAGTAACCGAATTTCCCCCACCCCAATCTTTCTTATTTAACGGAAAATATTTTATGAAAATTGTTTATAGAACATAATAAATCGAAAAACAATTTCATACACCTTATAAGCACAAATCTAATACGAACACGATTCTAAGACTACCCTCCTTTTTTGGAAATCCACTAGGGGAAAATTTTTTTTCCTAATAACGATACGATTATAAAATGAATGCGGAAAAACGATCAATGCTATATTTTTTTGCTAGGTTGCCATGTCCCAGGAAACGCAGGTTTTGGCGAGTAATTAAGATATTCATTAAAGGTTTCAAACAATATTTTAGATAATAACAGGAATAGTGGTACTTTATCAAGACACATAGGTCATATTGTTGATTCGACCCATATCTCTATCGAAATTCTGAAGGAAAACGCCACCTCACTAAAAAAATGTTTGCTCTCCACTCGGCATTTACACTGCTATTATGGATTTTAGTCTGATGTAAAAATTCTTATCCATCAAACACCATTTCCAGTACACGTATTCACGAGAGCAATGTGCATGTTGTGCCTAAAACCACCGCATTCGCCGGCGCAGTGACTGGTTGTGAGATGGATGACGAAGGCCAAAAATAGTCTATTACTTGAATTGTTCCTGTCTAATGAATATATTTTAAATATAATTGAGGTAGTGTGTAAAGCGTGAACAATGTTGCGTTAATCGTCAGTGGCACGCCCACCTGGATCTTCGCCTTCATATCTCTACCTGTTTTCTCCAGGTAGCTCACTCTACCCCCACCCCTACCGTCATGAGCAAGCGGACAACCCAAGGCGCTCTGCAATATTCACGCGCATCTAGCCCGGATTCTTTTCTTCATGTTCAATTATTTTCAGTCCATCTCTTAAAGTTCTCAATAGCTTCTTCGGAGGGGCCATGGTCCGACGACGAATAAAATTAAACTAGTGAAAATGAAACCTGACTTTATTAAACCCACATGGAAAACACTCGGTGGTTCGAATTCCAGCCACCCTGGAAAGTAGGGAACCACTCGTACGAGGTGAAGTTCGGAACTGATGCTATCGCGTACGGGGGTACGCAGAGCATACTGCAGAGGGCGAAGCGTGACCATATGACTGCGCCATCAAATTTTTTACCCTAAAGATACACATTCTTTTCTAACTATCGTAGCGCCAGATGAGCAGATGAATTCGGATTGTTAGTAGGGAGAAACAAAAATCCTGAGAAGATATCCCTTCGTCAGTAACTCTTGACAAGTGAGACTTATAGCATAGCTCGTAAATTGATAGCTGATAACAACCTGATATCATGTTTTCGGAACAAAATGCCGAACTAACTGCCGAGAAGCTCAGCTACGAGGATATCGCGTTTCGCCAAAAATCACCATCGTATTTTTCCATCTATTTCCTTGCTTAATATACGTCGTGTTTGGTCTCGTTTCTTTTAATTACGTGCAGATAACTAACATTTCAATCTAATAAAAGCATAATAGCAATTGCTGAATATCATTGTTAGATACCTTTTGGGCTAATAGGTGACTCATGCAGCAGTTGACCTCCAGGAACTGGGAACTTTGAAGTAGTTAGGCTGAAAAAGGTCAGTGGGTGAGAAGAGGGGGGAGCGCGAAACACGTTTCTATTGTTCTCGTGTAACTCGATATTTTTTTCGAAGCTATGGTCTTCGTAATACAATCCCTGCGCGAGCTGGGACCTTTTTTTATTTTGAAGAAGTGGAAAGCGTCAGAAGGGGGGAAGCGAATGCTGAATGGAGGGGGATAACGGATCTTGGGAAATGCGCTAATGTTACTTTCCCACGGCACTGAGCTTCTCCCAATGGTAGTTCCACCTCTTGGGGAAGATTCCAACTATGTGCTTGTCGTTATTAGCCATAAATGACACATTGTATTTATTTCGTCTCATTTTCGTCAAACGATGGATGCGGGAGAATTATGCGTCGGAACCGCGATCTTCAAACGATCAATGCGAGAAACGATACTTCGGGGAACGATAGATGCGGGAAAAAATTACATTGTCTATAAGGAACTTTATTTGGGACCAGAAACGGCGAACGATCAATGCGGGAACGATAGATCGAGGTTTCACCGTATAACTTTTCTTTTGAAAGCGGCAGTGTAATGACTTCTTTTCTCTGCTATCGTAATACTCTGAAACCAAAACTGAATCGATCTCTCTAATCAGAGGCAAATCATGTTCCCTTCATACCGTTGCTCTGGGAAAAATGGAACGACTTTGTAGCAGTTTATATCGCGACGGCATTGAGGCTTTAACGTTACAATTTTAGGCGGATCTAGGGAGGGGCACGGGGGCACATACCCCCCAGACACTTAAAAAATATGCACGATTTTGAATACGGTCACATTATCATTGCGCTCGTTTTGTATCATGCGGTATCCTTGTGCCCCCCAGCCCAGAACAAAATCCTGGATATGGCTTTGCTTGTGCTCCCCCACTCCCCAGAAAGAAATCCTGGATCCGCCTCTGGTTAAAATTTAGGTAAATTGTAATCAATCACACAAAAATTTTGCAAGTTGATCAAGCTCTAACTTGAATGGAGCCGAACCCAGGGTAAAGCAGGCGATCTCGCGGACACGGCAGAAGTGCACCCGGCGATTGATTGGCACGCACGCTTTACCTGCTGCCTAAAATGGCAATAGTTTTTCACTTAAACACAAAATTAAATAAGCTAAATTACTGTTCAGGTATTTTTGACGCTGATTTTTCTTTGTATAGCTATGTATTAGGTGGCAAACTCGGGTATCCATAATTTTTTTCCGACGAAAATTATGCAACCCGATTGACGTCGAGAATTTTGCATTCGATTGTAAGACGAACCCTCTTTTCTGCAGGAGTCAGGAGGAAAAAAAACCTTGTCTTAGATAGGTGCAAATAGGTAAATTATAATTCACTTGGTTTGAAATATATAAAGAAATAATAAATATCTGCTGAAACATGTTATTTTCACTTTCACTTTACTTTATCACTCGTCAAATATTTCCACACAAACTTTCCTGTTGCGACGTAAAACTGGCAAGTCCCAGGTCGACGCATGCGAAAGTCGTGTAATGCTGTGTTGCCATAAGCGGAAATCTTCTCTCGTTTTCAGACCGCAACGCGCGAGAATAAGTAACGTCGCGCCGAAAGCTCGCTGTCGCCCGGTTCAAACGCAGGGAGCGTAGTGTCCACAGCGCATAGCAGGTTGTCAAGGTTAGCGGTCTTCCAATCATAGGGTTGAGAGTGTTGAATAAGCCGCATCCAGAAACCATGCTTCAGCTTGTAGCGGCGCACAGTGGTCCCAAATTGAAAAAAGCTGGCCAAAAGTCATTTTTCCGACTTTTTACGAGGAAGTTTTGAATTATGTATTCGGATTCTACAGGATATGGCCTATAATATTTCGTACCTGATAGGTCTGTGTGATTATTATGTTGACCTGTGTAACCCGTCAAACATGGGCATGTTCAGCCTAAAACGCCCGAGGCGTAGAAATAGTCGATTTTAGGGTAATTCAACTTAATAAATTTCTATTTTAATTTCAAGGGATTCATTTGTCAATTTTAATACGGTAAGTTTGCATATTTTGTTACAATATTATAGTATTTTTTGTTCGTTTCAGAATTTATTATAACAATATTTAATTATTTTTACAGTTAGCTATTTTGGAGCCTATTTTTAGTCAAATGTGTCGATATAGTTTTGTGCCCCTCCGTGCCCCTCGAAGATTCCTATGCTGAATCCTTAGGAAGAGTATATACAACAAGATGGAGAAATAAAATCTTGATTATACTTGCCTATCCGACATCTAGAGGGTTTTAAGTTGAGCGGTGCACCGCTCCCGCTGAGGGCGGCTGGCCGGCGGCCGGCGGGAGACAATGGCATTATCGCTCAAATATTCCTGTATCGGTGGTCAAACTTGCATGGTGTATACTTAGCATAATTCTACATCCTGTACGATTACATACATCAAGTTCTTCACGCCTATCGTATGCACACTTCTTGTTTGTGCACTCACCTTCAAATATTCATGAAACCATTGAGGGCCGGTTTTCATGCTCTTAATGAGAAAAATTATGAGTGATCAAAAGCGACTACTTAAGTCACTATGCGAGAACCTTACAGTAACCACAAGATGCTTTTCTTTGCAAAACTTTCCTCATATTTTTATAGAGAAGAGATCCCTTACGTGCCGTACAGCGTTGTCAGTACGTTATTCCGAAATAAGGTATTGGCGATAAGAGAAATAAATGCTCCCTAATGCCAAGAATTGTTCACAGGATCATTTAAACAGCCCATAGACGTAGATAGGATTGAATTCGGAGGAGGATTGAATTCGTCTAAACCCACCAATGGAGCGTGCATCTTGCAAGTGCATTTTTAAATAATAATGGAATGAGGATGACGGCCTCCCTCACCAGAGCCATTGCATGGATGTGGTAAATATTTCCCTCTCAGTTTTATTTAATGATTTTCTTAGTGAACAAGTGCTGTGCTCCGAACTGTGTTAACACGGCTAACTCGAGAAACTTCTCCTGTCCAGATAATTAAAGCACTTGGTTTGCCAATGTTTGGCATTCAAATTTCAGGATGCGCCGGAAACTCAGAGGCAAGTCTATACAAGCTTTTATATCTTTTATTCATTGTAAACTCATAATTTCCGGTTTATTATTGGTTATAAATAGACAACTTTTAGAAATCACTTTCATCGTTTCAGCCGTAAATACACCTGTTGAATTTGAAATATGGGTGCCGCAAATTTTTTCGTACCTTGCGGTGTACAATAAAAATACAGAGAGAAAAGAATATTCATAAGCGAAGAAGAAGGAATATGTCGTGGAATACTTGAAAACAAGATTTCGACTGAATGAAATCAAGCATGCAAAAAATATTCTGACGCGTTTTGCGCGAAGAGTGTTTTCTCGAAATACCTAAGAAAGTGGAATCAAAGGTCGAGGACAGATGAGCATTTCAAAGAGACGTTCAAAAGCTGATTGCAGATGGAAATGAAATTCCCTCCAGAAGCATATCAATATCTCCCTATCGCATCTAGTGAGTGCAAATGATTACCGTGTATATATACCGAATATATGCAGTATATAAAAATAATCACTCATTAATCTCAATCATCGTATTTTTAAAAGTGGAGTTTTAATCCAGGATTTCATTTCAGACAAGATGAAATTAAGTGTAAATATAAAATTATAATCAATGAGTAAGAAATATTGGACCCGTTTCCATAGTTTTGAAAATCTACAAACAAATGCTTTATGTGTATGAAATTTAATTACTAATGTGATTTGCAATTTTCACGATAGGTATCTATGAAAGACATGTCCATAGACTTACAGTGATATTAAAATCTCTATCCTGCGGCTATGAGATAAATAATGAAGCCTTCAGCCAGTATTGCATTGAAATAGCTGAGCTGTACATCGATTATGGTTGGTATTATATGCTGCTCATGGTACATTAAGTGCTGATACATAGAACAGCAATTTCAAAAAAATCCTTTCTTACAATTGAAGTTTTAACGGAGGAAGCATTGGAGGCCAGGAACATAGACATGAGGAAATTCCGAGGGCAACGTACAAGAAAATCCTCAATAATGTTAAATTATGAAGACATCTTTCGAAGGCTCCTTTAAATAACTGAATCATACATTTTAATTACATCAGGAGTTACAAAAAACGAAGTCAGTCCATCAGGTGAGGTGAAAATTTGCTAATTTTAAGTGATATGCAGAGCGACAATGAGTCCGATGGGGTGACATCGGACGACTATTCTTTTAAAATTCGTTTATTGTGATACATGAATGCGATTTTATCGCAATTAGAACATTATTTTCCTCAATGTTCTTAATATCAGTCATTTTATTTCATCTAATGTGACTTATCAAATACATGGAAGCCAAAAATGAGTGAGTGTGAGTTTTTTTTCCGATTTTGGTATCTCACCGACTATGCTGATGGCCGCGGGTTCGAATCTCACCAATTTCACGTCGTAAATTCTATATTGGGTTTTAACAACAATTTGTACATCTTTTGCCTTAAAATTATACTATTTTAAGCTCTCCATGAACACCAAGTTATCGCCAATCGCAATGACATCTATATCGAGATTTTCTAAAAAATTTTTAAATAATAACAGCTCAAAAAATGCTAAACTAAAATATATATTAGTAAAAAAATGCCAAAATCAGATTCAGACGATCAAAATTAGTGAGGGACATCCACTTCTGTTGCTATTTTAGGCAAAATTACGACGTTATTAATTTTGGCCAGCTTTTTTCGATTTGGGACTACTGTGCGGCGCGCTCCGCTGAATGTTGTATCCAGAAACCTCACTACTCCAAAACGCTCCAAATGGGTGGGAGCAGTGTTGCCACATTTATTTTGGGCTGGATTTATGACGTAGACGAATTTAGCGACATTTTGAGTCCCTAATATGCGGGCTTTGGGAGGAACTAAGGGCGACAATTGAATAACGAATATCGCAACGCGACTTTGTTTGTAAGCAAAATGGAAACGGGTTGGAAGTGGAATCTCGGCGTAGGACAAGAGTTTGTGAGTAAACTTCTCTCGGGTTTCCCACCGGGTTAAAGGCTTCATAATGGCCGACGCACAGTTGTCCCAAATCGAAAAAAGCTGGCCAAAATTAATTACGCTATTGTTATTATGTATATATTTGACCTAAAGGTCTATTCTTATTGTTTTCGACCCGCTTATTCTGAATTTATAACTATTTTTTGTGTATTTGCAATAATTTTATTGTTATTTCTCATTTTGTTTAAACAATTAATTTTTTTAACATTAGAATTTGAGATTATACTGGTGATAGTAAATAAAACTTATACATATCATAAAACTGAATTAGTTATTTTAAACATACATAAATGCATTTAAAATGACTGCATTGTTTATTTTTGGACAAATTTTGAACAACTGATTTTGAATGAACCAAGAGAACATTTTCTACTTTCTCATATGTTTGATCGTATTTGATACGAAAAATAAGTTAATATTAATTGGAAATTTATATTATAAGTATATTATTAGTATTATTGTACTGCATTAATTGTTTAAAAATTATAATATCTAATTCTAATTAAGTACACAATTTTATAGTTCCTTGTAACGTGCCAATGGATTTGGAAGCAATTTTAAACGGGGTTCCTTATTTCACAAGTTTCAACGATGGCATTATTACAATCATTGAAATATTATAAGCAATATTTCATAACTCCTATAACTCAAGTTAAACGCCAAATTTATTGATACGCTTGCAATAAGCTCTTAACGCAGTGAGGCATCAATTTAACGAGCACATGATTTGGTACGAAAAATTAAATGAGATTTTCCATTAATTTGGGCTTTTTTAACTATCAAAAAAATAAGTTAACATTTCTCCTTATCTTTCTCAGTCATTGTTGCGAAAAAAATTTAAATACATTCATAATCACTATCCGACAAATCCTCATCACAGTCGTCATCCACTCAATTCTTCCAGGATTAATAAACTCTTTACCTCGACTGGTAATTGAAGTAATATCCTTCTTTGAGCCTTAGAAATACTTGATATCATTGCATCTGAAGTTAGGAGTAATCTTTTAAACAGGTCTTCATTCGTTGCTATCCAGGAAAATTTCCTTGCATGGTGCTCCCTGAATCTTCTTATGTCCTTATTCCTCGCCTCCATTGCCTCCACGGACAAGTGGACAATAGGAAGGGCAGCTTCTTTAGATGTCCGTCGGAGGAGCAAGTACTGATGTTTCGTGAAATTACCAGAAACCATCATGGAAAGGGCTTCTTCGTGGGAGATTTTACTTTGCCTCACATCCTTGGCTCTCCATTTTGATAACACTCGCCGCGCTCTTGAGAGTGGTTGTTGTCACCTCATGTATTATTTTCGCCACCAACTCATCACCTTTGCTTCGATAACTCATGGATGCTCTACTGGCGATGTGATAGCTCTAAGATCCTCCGTTTTCCTTCTCTAGGCCCTTTCACTGGACTTCTCAAAATTTTTTTTGGTCGACCAATTTCAATAAACCTGATGAACCTTCAAAAGTAGCAATTTTGACTAACATGTTGAATTAAGTAGAATGAATATCACTCTAAATTCATCACAAATTCCACATTAAATACTTACTGGATGTAATGGGCTGACGTTTAAATTAAGGCGGAGGAAATTTCAACTTCTCATTTAGGCAATCAGCGAACTTTCTTCTGAAAAACCTGCCATTTCTTTTTCTTTCCTTCCACCGGCGAAGATAATTTGAGGGAAAAAACACTTCTCCGCAATTTTTTTAGGATAACTTTTGAATTAACGTCCTCATCTAACTCTAACTTGTTGCTGCAGCAATCCAATAAGTATTGGTTTTTAAACGATACGGACCCTTTTCCACTCTCAAGACATTTTTCATGCATCTCAAGACGCGTGAAAATTATCAGAGTTATCGAACTAAAACACTATGGGCACTCTTCTTCAACCCCACAGGTCTTCTTTGAAAAGTTCGAGGATACCCGACTTTTTCAAGACTCGATCTTCACGCTTGAGGAAACTAACTTTCACGTCTTTCGTTTGGCAAAATCTGAGTAAAACTGAGTTTTGGCGGGAAAATTTCGGGCAAGCGATGTCTAGAAGTAATTTGGGGGTTCCATAGTGTGAGGTTCGCGATGCTATTATCTCCATTTTCTAGGTAATATCATATTTGAAGGGTGAAAAGGCTTACTCCGTTCATCCCCGGTGGCCAAAGTGCAATTCATAACAAGTGTACAGAGAGCGGTGGTTGTGTTTTCCCAATGGGCGCAATAAATAGCCTAGGCCTTTTCGGCAGTCGTTTGCCCTGCATGCGGTTGAGGAGGCCGCTAAGGAGGCGACAGAGGGACAATGTGCCGCGTGAGGGCGAAAACTAATCCGTCTAACGGAAGGAAAGGGTGGAGTAGCATTTGAGGGATTCTTTTTTTGTTTTGAATGCATTCAAGTTTTTGAGGATTACTATAAGCACAGCTGCGAACTTTCGTTCCATAAATATATCCTTCCGCTCGAATCCTTAAGCAATTTTTATGAGAGCATGGGCACGCGTAAATAAAAGGTAAGGTCAACTGGAAACTATTAATGATAAAATGTTCTACGTATGGCAAGAGATGTTTATTCATAGGGTAAATATTTTTTGTCGAAATACAATATCCAACAATGTTGAATAACACCCATAAATACTGGATTTCCTCGAGCCCTACCACGCGCCAGCCAGGCCGCCGCCCGCGTCAGCGCATTGCATCATTATAGTTAAATCAATGCTGAGGTCGGAGTAGCAACTAGTAGCAAAAATTTTCTTCACTACTGCGTTGCATATACGTTTCCCTTTGTATTGGTGCAAAAGACACCGTGATGGAACGTGCTTCTCTAAACGATATTGTACATTTTATTTGAAAATTCGGGTAAAAAACACTAAAAGTTACAAAATATATATAAAATAGTAAACATAGTAAATTCCGAATAACATTTATGTCCCACTATGTAATAATGTTTATATTTGTAGTTAAAATGGTTTTTGGCCAAATATATCGCGTAAAGGTTGTCCTGCATGACGCTGAACTCCATCAAAATCGACCGATTTCACGCAACTGTGATTTTTACGGTGAATGCTCCATGTTTGACGGATCACTGCAGCCGCTCTGATGAACAAAAATACTAACTTAGTAGTGTACTTTGTAGACCATATCCTGTAGAATCCGAATATAAGGTCCAAAAATTCCTTGAAAAAATTCGAAAAAACGACTTTTGGCCAGCTTTTTTCGATTTGGGACCACTGTGCGACGTTTCGAGCTCCGACTCGGCGCTCATCATCAGGGCTACTGGATGCTGTGATGCGGGAATGAGCCTGCTTATATGCTGCCCTTCTCCGGTCACTTGAATGGAGGCAGTCACCATCATCCTTCGCAGCGCTCAGCTGTACTGACAACCCTGTTTCATAGAGCCATGTCCATCTCTGACCAAAACAGTTTACCCTCGGAGTTGGCACATCTGAAGAAAACCTTTGCACAAAACGGTAACAGTGGACACCAAATTTCCATGGCCCTTAAAAGGACCTCCGAACCACGGGATAAGCGCCATATAGAGGACAAGGAAAAGCCGGTTGCAAGAGCGTGTTGCCTTATGTCTCATCAGTTTCGGGGAAGATTTCGAGGATACTCAGGAGGCACAACATCGCGACCATCCAAAAGCCTCCCATGAAATTGAAGGAACAGCTGGTACGAGCGAAGGACCCAGCCGGTCTCAAGATTCCTGGTGTCTACCGTGTCCCCTGCGAGTGCGGTGAGGCATACATTGGAGAAACTGGCCGCACCAATGAAACCAGGCTTAAAGAACATAAGCGGCATCTGAGGCTTGGTCAGCTGGAAAAATCTGCCATTGCTGAGCATAGTGTCGAACACGCCCATAAAATTCAATTTGAAAAAACAGAGATACTTTGTCATGCCAAAAGTTTTTGGGACCGTCTCACCAAAGAGGCCATCGAAATTAAACTGGAGAGGAAGAACTTTAATCGCGATTCAGGGTATTCCCTTAGCAGCGCTTGGAAACCCGTTCTGAAAAAACTCACCGAATACAGGGAAAGGACGATACGACGGACAGACCAATCCGGAGTCAACCCCACCAGGTGGGAAACTATCAGCCAATCCCGATGAACCTGACCGGAGAAGGGCAGCATATAAGCAGGCCCATTCCCGCATCACAGCATCCAGTAGCCCTGATGATGAGCGCCGAGTCGGAGCTCGAAACGTCGGCCATTATGAAGCCTTTAACCCGGTGGGAAACCCGAGAGACGTTTACTCACATCATTCGCCGGGAAAGCATCAAATCTTTCTTCGAGAAGAGTTTGATTTTAAAACTAATTATTGATAGGAAAGTTGTATTGGAGTGCAAGAAAAACGATGCTGTGAGTCTTTCTTTAAAGGTTATGTCATGGAAGAAGGTGGAGGTTGAATTTAATCGGCACGATGGCGTAACGAAGGTAAGCACATTAGTAGGCAATGGTTTGTAAAATTTCTGCAGAAAATCTTTTGTCTTGTTCTTAAAATCTGAATGGAAATTATTGATTAAATTCCTCTTTTATAGTGGTGTTCATGGAAATATGGTGTCTTAGGAGATGCGGTATCTCATGCGGAATTTATTCTCCGTTCCATGGGATTTTCCTGGTCCTTCAAGTTTCTTCTGTGAATCTGGTTCCGCTCATTGTGTGAAAAGAGTTCCTCTAAATCGGAAAAGTTATAATTGAGAACCTGCTGGTACATGCTGATGAATCTGGGTGCTCAGATATCCCGCGACGTGTACCAATTGTCTCGACTAGTCTCGATCGCCGATGATTGCCGGTTGGCCTCGGCTCTGCCGCCGGGGAAAGCCGGCCGATGCCCCAGGCCCCGCACCCCGAAAATGTACCAAGCTGGGTGGAAAAGAGTAACCTTATCAAGTTTTGTTCAGGATACCCAAGTTTCGGTGCTGACTTAATTGATGATTTTTTAAATAAAATGTTTTCATCTGTTACAATTATTGTTGACAATGCGAAATGAAAGGAAAGTGAGCATTTTTTTAAAATAGTGCCGTCATTGCTGCCGATGTTTCGCTCTAATTACTTACTTCTTGTGTTCGCAATGTGTGTGTAATTTGATTTGTGAATTTAAAGTTAGTGTTTTCTTTCCCGATTTTCTTCGTGTGAACATTTCCTGGACAATTTTATTTGCAATTAGTGTTAATTAGATTTGTGAAGTAACAGAACGTGTCGTGTTGATGTTGATTTTCTTCGTGATTACTTTTCTTGGACAAGTGTTCTTGTGATCATTTTATTTGTTGAATTGAAAGTGAGTTTTACGACGTTAATAAATAAAAGTTTGTGAACTCAGTAATTCTTGTGATGGTATCTATTGCTGAATAATCCTTGGTGTAACTAGCGCAATTCGTCATTGTGGTTGACAAATATACTCGTACAACTGTCGATTGTATTGGTGTAGTTGGATATTTTAGACATTGAGGTAATATAATAGATACATGTATTGTATTGTAACGTCCAAAGATATACGTGACATTCATTATGAGATGAATATCATGTGCTATTGTAAACGGACTGAGAAGCAATATGCCATTTCCATCGACCCTTCCCTTAAACTTTAACTCATCATTTTTGTTACGGCATAAATCATTATAGGTAAGTTTTCACGTAATTGAACATGGTTTTCAATGGCTCGGAACTGACATTACTTAAACTAGCAGTAACTGAGTATGGACGTAGCTGACTGGAAGACGACTTTGTCGCTTTGAGTATTTTACGCAAATTTTGGATATCAGAGACACAAAGCTGGTGATTGCAACTTTATTTGGGCACTTATATATGTATAATATTAATGGTTTTCAAGGAAAGCCACGGTCTATACCAAAGTTAATAGCTATTAGAATGGCAAAGTCGACGAGGTCTCAGCATAGTTGCGTTGACAATGGTTATTTTTCGTAAAAAAGTATTTCAAAAGCATCAAGGCGAGACATTCTTGTGTCCCTAATTTATTTGTATTTAATTATAAATGGTTTTCAAGGCATGACAGGGCCCGTTTAGAAGTTAATTGCAAATAAAACGGTGAATCCTAAGAGGTTTCACCACGGTATTGTTGACAGTATTTATTGG
This sequence comes from Ischnura elegans, assembly GCF_921293095.1. Lineage (NCBI taxonomy): Eukaryota > Metazoa > Arthropoda > Insecta > Odonata > Coenagrionidae > Ischnura > Ischnura elegans. Next base: position 109,852,906 of record NC_060259.1, on the reverse strand, counting down.
TAGTTAAATTAGGTAAAATATTTACTCATTAGGATAAAAGATGGTTATTGAAGCATTCTTACTATCTTTTTAAGTAATAATAAATAATTATCATGAGCTTATAGCCCTTTAAACATCAATAATTATTAATAATAAATGCGAGACGATAAGCAGACGAAACCCGGCGGCCATATTACTTGTAGCGAGTAGCATGCCATGGACCTCACTAGACTTTTGCAGCGGTGAGCGTAGCGGTGCTCGGCCGCTACAGCGGCTACGTCATCATCTGATGACGTATCTAGCAGTAGTGAGGTTTCTGGATACGGGCCTAAGCAGTGACCGAGGGAGGGGAAACCAAGCCAGTCGAGGAAAGTAAACAAGCTGATGAGAAGTAGTGTCATATTTCAGGAGGGGGGAAAGAAAAGGCTCGCGCTGGGGAAAGATGTTTTTTTTCTTCAGGCAACATTCGTTCCCACGCTTTTCTGACCCATGCGACGATGCTCGCCACAATGAATAGAAGTGCTCTCACTACGAACGAAGTTGAAAATTTCTGGGAAGGTGTTATTATCAAGAATGAGAGATGTTTAAGGTTTTAGGACGAAATTCACGGCTTTTTCCAGGTTTTTTCACGGTAGACGAAATTCACGGCTAATTCACGGTTTTAAGGTTTTCACGGTTGAGTGGGAACCCTGGCTAAGGACTATTGAGATAATTTTGCTTCATTTTCAGCGCAACTTCAATGATTTCCCAAATGTGCTCACGTTCACATTAGACATTCCTACCTGCAATGCCACCAAGTAGATGTACTTGTTCAGGTCCTCTTGGTACCTCTCCACGCTGATCCGGCATAATTCCAACTGCTCGTCTTGCGTCTTGAACCTCGGAGGGATTAAGCCGTGGATTCCCAACAGTTGCCTCTCCTCCAGCGTAAACGCCATTCCCTGCAATAACAACGGAAACGGCAGTCAGAACTCATCCCATGCATGTGCTGCTCGAATAAATCATGAGGCACACTCTCACCCCATAACTGATGCCGTCAAAATTTTAGGAAACAAAAAGTCATGCAATAAGAATAAATTTTGATACAAATATGCCGAGAAAATCTATTGCTGAACACAGAAAAAAATATGCGCAAATTATTGAAAATATTACCAACTGATAAATACTGGCTTACATTTTAACTTCGGACAATTAATTCACACACAAAAATAATTTTAAAAATCGAAAGAGGATGCACATATTACGAAAAAAGAAACGAAGACTCCTATAAAGTTCCAAGATATTTTCAAGAAAGCGTTGGAAATCGAATAAAAGCGAATCTATCCAAAATATTCCATCGATTACAAAAGATATAACTAGCCTTAGGGACATAAAATGAGCAAAGAATAAATCTAAGGAAACATGTATTGGATATATGACACGGTAAATAAATGTTTAATGTATATGACAATCGCACGTTAATACATGCTGCATCATGACAACGCTATTTAGGTCACCCCATTGACCCGAGGAATGAGCCCACGGGACTGCGATTGTTCGTTGTAGGGGTAAGCCGTGTCAATAGGCGTGTTTTGAGGACAGCAGCCGTTAAAAATAAAAAGGAAATGTTTTAACGAAGTTCCGCCAAGCATTCATCCATTTCGCACCTACTTTAGCATTTAGCACCTATCCGTTTGGAAAGGTATCCCTCTAAATTTATTGTTTCTGTCGGAGCTGGAAATACAGTGGGGTTGTAATATGATGTTCTTCGTGTCGCTCTGAAATATATCTTTTTTCAATAGCTCAAGCAATCTAAGCCTCTGCAATCTAGCCTGCTGCACCCGAGTCTCTAGCGGCCCGCAGCCTAATTCGTTTAACATTTGTGTGGCGCAAAGCCTTAAATTAAAAGAGACATTTTGTCGAACCGAGAACCATGGGAACTCGTTTTTCCCCCGAACAAATTAAGTACTTTAATAAATGGTATAGGATCGCAGAATTGGCATTGGACCAGAAATTGTTATTTTTAAATCCTATTGATAGCATTTCTAAGTGGTCAGGTATTGCTCGTGGAAAATATTGGAATACGAACCTCAACGTGGCCAACATGCGAGAAGACGAGAAATTCAAACGCCAATTAAAGTTAGAAGGAAAATGTCTCCGTGGGCTAAGGTTGCCTTGCCCCCGGCGGTTCAACACCTGCCCTGTTGATGATTACCTATGACAATCAAAACACCATCGGAGATATTTTTCCTTACACCATCTGATGGCATTTAGACTTCCTGTCTTCGGATATATTCACTTTAACTATTCCTCAAGATGGTGATTGGGTGCCTATTTTGCATTGATCAGAAGACTTCCACTATTTACTACGGCGTTCCTATATATACTCGTAAGTAGTAGGAAATCCGCTAACATGCCAGCGATTTCCTTCTTCCAGCAATAACTGACGCGATAAGTGCATTTCTTTCGAAACGGGACAAAACTCGCTTCAGATATTGAGGAGGAAAGCTTCGCTCGTTGCCGCGCCCACTGAAGGCACACTTAACTTGCCAATCCCTGAGGAATGCCCCGCAAATTTTTTGTCATGACTTTGATGCTGCAGTCGCACGTTTCGAGATATGCAAAGCGGGGTGCATCCAACTAATCAGGCGAAGTGACTCAGTAACTCATACATGCATGACGCTCATCTATGAAACTGCACGTACAAAATCAGCACACAAGGTGTTCCACAGCAATAACAACGGTATGAAATAAACAAAACCTGCGAATTCCTCACTTACAATGTAAATTCGCTCGCTTTATTTCCACCATGGAAAATTTACACAAATTACCACTAAAACCGTTCGATTTGATAACAATATTTATGGAGAATATCCACCCCTCCATATGTTTGGAGATCGAATTCCGCTGTTCTCCAGGACGAAGCCGTCCGATCATCAATGCATTCATGGTCAATAACTATTAAATGGGATGATGATTGATTAAGGGGAAAGCGGAATACTATCCAAAAACCCATCAGTGCCATCGTAAATAAACTGGAGAGAGTATCGGCCACCAGGTACCGAATACGTCTAGTCTCAGCTTATAGATAACAGGGCTGGAAGCTGCAAGTTCTAGATGGAGTCCTCCGTGTCGGTGCGAAAGATGTCTGTTCCAACTTGCTCACGTAATCTACGCCTGTCACACACCCTCCGAGTCCCTGGCGGCCCCCAGCGTAATTCGATTAATAACTGAGAAACGCACTGACCCCGCTCATAACAATTTTTGACGAATCGCCCTAATTGCCCCCGGATTTTATTTGGTCCACGGAATAAGAATGTATCAATATAAGAGTTCATTGATATCTAATTTGGGAAGATTCTGCCACTGTGAGTCGATTTCTCGCGGTCAACTAAGAAGGCCACCCTGAGTGAATGTGTGAATGCATCGTGTTTTCGTGAAATAAAAAAGAAAGATAAAACTGAAATAACCGTTTTCCTTCAAATTTTGATCTTGACATAAGCGAAAATAAAATTGGTAACAAAAACAAAAGTAAGTTACACGATGGAATTACTGCCGCTGAATGTATCTTTATGACAATCTAGGTATAAAGCGCAGAGTCAAAAGCCAAGGTTTGGCCAGTTACCTTGCAGGGCGCGCAGCTCGTGGTCTCGGAAGAAGCGTTATGAAGTTGGAGCGCATCATGCCCTTTCGACCGATCGAATCTTGTCTTTTTTGCGACCAATTACTTATTTATCATCTTTTTAAATTGCCTGGATATTGCCTTGTCAGCATTTGTCTTAAATGCATCTGCGAGAGTAGAGGTAATTACTTCAAATTTAAGATACAGGCAATTATTAACACGATCTCACGCTGTGTATTTTCAATTAGAAGATAGAAGTACGTGTTTTAAACGAGAAATGCGCTCCAAATGACCGCTCGATGGGGTGCGATGCGTTCTCTTCAGTACGTATTGCAATTGAAAATAACGAAGATTGCAAAACAGATTATGGAAAGGAGCGGAAATGTTTTCCATAATGATTTTTCCTGCAGTTCGTCATGAACTACATCCACATACTACCTCGCAAGCCGCCTCGATAGGCCTGTGGCTGGGAAGCAGCTCACAAATAAAAATTAAACACTCTAACCAAGTTTAGCCAAGCATTTACTCAAGTCCTTCACTGTTCGGGGGAAAAAGGTATTCCCTCACTTATCCGTTCGGCAAAATATCTCTCTTCACTTATCGTTACTGTCGGACCAGGAAACTAAGAGCGGTTCTAATGGCGATGTTTCCCGTATCGCCATTCTCATTTGCTCCACCAATCCAAGCCTAGCGCGCAGCTTCTGAGTCTCTGGTGACCTCCAGCCTTAATCTTTAAACGCGTGTGCATTTCGTCGTTTCGATGGCCCCTCCGTTTCTTCCACACGAATCCATTCCAAAAAGAGCTAAAACGTCGCGGAAGACAACAATTTCATACCAACGTCACAGCGAAGATTTCCCGTCTGCTCAAGGATGCTGTGATTCAGAGGCAGCACAGAGCTCTCCAAGACACGCATAGCATCCCTTCGCGGACAAAGGTTGCATCGACCCCATGGTTATTGAAATTTTTCACGAGGTCTCTGCGCACCGCACCTTTGCACGTCGCCGACGCCGGCTGTCGTCTTAACAGCACACCGCTCACCGGTCGCATTTCGTACTGACGACACATTGCTCATCGATAACTATGCCATCAACTTGAAAATTTCAAGCCATATACTGTTAAGGCCGCTATACACGTTGAATGATCATGCTGAATGATCACGTGATCATCACAGGATCATGCGAGCAAAATAGAACATGATGTAATTTTCACTGAATGATCATGCGCATGACGGTTCATTCGCGAATTTTTCCGTTATACACGGCGAATGATTTCATTCGCATGATCATTTAGCATGATCATTAGTATGATCATTCACCGTCTATAGCAGCATTTATACCCCATAAAAATTTTCCTGTTACCTAAATTTAAACATTTAACAAGTGAGAAAATACCGTTGTAAAATATTCAAATTTGAAATACATGCAAACGTTTACAATATCCTACAGTATGTATCCAAGGTGATGATATTAGTTTGGAACGAAAACTACGATACGGAAAGAGACCGAGCAAGCGGGAAAGACGCGTCTCAAAGAGCATGAGAGGATGGTTCCGCCTAAACCTTGTGAAAGTTGACGTTCAAAAATGACAAAACGACTTCGTTTTCTTCCACAGATTTATTTTCCGTAAAAGGATTTATAACTTAAAACAACGTTTGTGAATTCGTTTTATCATTTACGAGAGAGCCTCTTCCACGAAAAGAGACGAAAAAATCGGCCAAAGCAGAATGTCACTCATTTCCCCAACACGTCACAAACACGTCTGCAAGTTATGGCCCACGAAAGATTTCACCGGAAGACCTTGAACGAGTGGATGGAGCATGACACCTCGAGAGTGAACGCACGCACATAAACTGCTCAGTCGACCCAGGGAGATCAGAATCGACTGGGTCAAGTGAAAAGGGATACTGGAGTGCAGTAAAACGAACACGGAGAATCCAAGGCTTGAGCGATGCCACTTTTTGCCGCATAGCAAGTGGTTGCATGCTCGCAGTAAATATATGCAAGAGCGCAAAAGGTGAGAAGCACAGCAGCCATAGGCCACGGACAACTCATGGTATTACTTTGGGATATGGAAAAAAGTTAAGGAAATATTCATTAAAATTTAGGCACTACTCCTTCTTCGCGAGTATGAATTTTAGAAATAAAATTTTACACGGAGCTACATAACATGGAAACACGCTATCGGCTGAATCAGCCAATCAGAGACCCGTCAGCGATCACGTGGTCACTGTCGCTTCAATCTTGGGGCCGTATTCTGCAACTCCAGACCGATCGGTGCGGCACCGATTCGTCGGGTGGGACGTCACACCGACTCCCGGCAAGCAGTGGTGCGATTCTGTACGAACCCGATCGGTGCGGCACCGACGTGAGGACGGGAGATCGTCGGTAGCCGTACCGACAGCAAAAAGGTGTCGGTACGGCCACCGACTAGTGGGTTTCATGAACTCCCCGGTGCGCATTGTACGTTTTATTTTGTTTTTACCACATCACCGAGTAAATAATGAGGTTTGCTGCAATGCTATCTTTTTCTGCCCCTTCGAACAGGCCACTATAATTCACTGTGTCATCATCTATATTGATAATCTTGACAGAAATATAAGATATTGGCTAATAAACATGAGGTTTGCCACCATGTAATGATTTTCGCTCATTTATGTTACCACTTTCACTCGCTTGTAATAGGATTTATTTCACTCTCTCAACATTCATTTGCTCCTTTGACATAAAAAAGACATTTAATTAAATATGAGTTTTGCCGCAATGTTATCACTTTATCTCACTCTGAATAGGCAACTATTATTTCACTCAATCATCATTAGGCGTTTCTCTCGACATAGAAATAAAATCTTTTTATTTAAATATGAAGTTTGCCGCAACGGTATCAGTTTCTTTCATTTGTAATAGGCAACTATGTTTCATTTTATCGTCAGCCATTGATTCCCTTGACGATAAAAGAAGATATTTGTTAATAAGAATGAGGTTTGCCGCTATATTATCATTTTCTCTCACTTGGAATGCACAACTTATACATATATGTATTTCACCCAATCACAATTTCTTTACTTCCTCGTCAGTACACTTCTTTTAATTACACCCAGCTCCATATTTTTATGACAATTTCCTTACCTGTTCCTCTAATATAACATTTACATTTGCTTTTGAATCCTACGTTCACGTTCCATGGTATGTGATTTTCGTCAGCTACGGTGCCAATGGCATAACCTTCCGTTGATAAAATTTAGACGGAAATTACTTAATGACAACTATATTACCAAATCATGAATAAATAGCAATATACGGAACCAATATATAAAAAAAGAAACTATACGATCTCAAGGATAGTTTCAATAATTCATTCCAGCAACAACAATCTCCATCACATACAAACTATATTGTGATGTTGGAATATTGTTTCCTTCGATTCTGTAGGTACAGAATTACTACCACACATTATATAAGCATTGTTAACAACTTATCCAATATCGATTATCTTAATCTAACAATAAATCGTAATTTCAGCAAATAAAAAGATTTAAAACTTCGACAACAAACTGTGCCAATCAGTCTTAACTTGTTTTTACCCTTCTTTCATTGGTGGAGACACGTTAGATGACTTCTAACTTCGGATATGTTCGGATTTTCCCTGTTTGGGAAGAAGGGGGAACCGTACCGACTGGTTTGAAACCGACGACCTTACAGAATCGCTAAAAGTGCCGTCGTCGGTACGGAAACCGCTGTCGGTAGGGAATGATGTCCACTCGGGGGGCTTGAAAGGGAAACCGATCGGTGCGGTACCGACGAAATACAGAATACGGCCCCTGTAGGGGCTTTCTCTAACTCGTTTACGAATTGTTGTTAACGGGTTGTTAACGAAAGTCCTCTCTTGCAACGACACCCTCTTATCGAAAGTGAGTTTCCGTAACTCACCCTAACGACAACTCGTTGTTGCAAAACAAGACCACGGCTCGTCGATAGCAAACAATGCACCGTCGGCACCTGCGATTGAGGCTAGAATTTTCAACCAATCACAATACCTAGATTTTATAGTGCGGTAGCATCCAGAAGCAACGCCTCAATATGGTCACTAATAAACAATCAATAGTCTCCATAAATAAACAAGAAGCTGCTAAAGAACGCACCGGTCGATTTGGAAAAGAGTAATAGATGATGGAGAAAACTGATGAGTACTATTTTAGCCGGGGATTTATTTACTATTTATTTATGACGTGTCGTAATATATTTCCATGAAGAGCGATCCATAAAATAAAATAAGGGGGAAATTAGTGATAAAAGTGTGTATATTCAAGGATTCAACAGTTGTCGATGGAAGAATATCGGCCATTTTTGGTGCATTATGTATCGTACTTTTCAAGTATAATTATCTTGAAGAGAACTTTGTCTGCTACTTACTCGTTCATCTACGCCTATAGTAGTTTTACTCCCGTGATTATTAGTGACTAAATTATTTTTATTAGTATTGTAAATTTCGGAGTGCATCTTCAGCCACGGCTTATTTACATTTTATGGTTCGCTATCAGTCCACAACTTCCACAAGGGTAATTATTCAATTAGAAAACCTTTTTGACGCTTTCATTATATTATAGGCTATTTGAAATAAATTCGTTGATTAAAAAAATCGATACTACGCGGATGTCATGGAAGGAATCATCGCGAGTGTTGCGATTGTGAACTTCACGCTTTCTAGTGTTAATTTCTTGAGTAACAATTATGAAAGTGTTAATGTTGTTAGTGTTGTTGTAACTAATAATTATATTCTACGCTAAGCGAAGATAGGTTTAATAAAGTAAACATAGAAAAAAGGAGTATTTAAGGAAGGTATACAAATATTTTCATAGCCACCCACCATGTTGAGGCATCGACTTACTGAGTAAACTCACAAAAAAACCAAACGTAACATAGGTTTATCATTGGTAGCCACAATTTGGCATATAAAATCACTGAAATCAGAAACTGCAAATTATACTAAATAAGTGTATGCATGTACCCATCAAAACAGACATATTTTTCTATGGGACTTAGCTTAACAGAATTGTACAAATTAAAATTGACGACTAATTAGTTCTGAGTAAAAGAGGGAAACCGCAATTATTTTTCGTGAACTGGGCTGTAGCATGCCAAAAAAGGCGTCAAAGAATCCGTTTGAGCATTCCTAAGTCGTCTTCTCTGCATTAGACGCTCGATTACGTTTGCTCTATCCTCAAGAGTGATTAACTCCCATCTAACTAAAAAGTGAAGAGCCATCAATCGAGCCGAAAGAAACTAGCGACTGTAAAAATAATCGAAGCATCATAATTGGAATGTGTAAATATTATATTCACACCAATCTTCATAAGATAAATAACTTTCTTAAATCTACTTTGCTCCCCCGCAAAAAATAATGTATCTGTTGCCACTTTTTATAATCTTAGATTACTGCAAAACGTTTGAATGCTTTCCACCTCCTTTGCAAAAGTGTTCTTATAATTGTTCAAGTAAAAATACCTTCATCGCTTTGTTGTTGCAAAATTAAAACTTAGCCACGTACTGAGCAACCGATACCGAAAAACATTATGGCGGGCGTCGATAAGCTTAAGACGTGCTCTCAAGCACCCGGATAGGCTGTCGACATTTTTCGTTAGTGCTATCGATAAAATATCGCTAAGCGAGCATAGAGAAAACCAACTGTCGATAGTTAAGATTTTCGATAAACTAACGGCGTAGCAACGTCGATAAGACTTGCTATCGAGTTAGAGAAAGCCCCTAATGGTCAGATTCGCATCAGTCGATGCGCGCCCACCTTATTTCGAGTCTCCCTATCGTCTTCACACGTTCCCTGTGCCTGAGCGCAGGAAGGCTCTATCAAGTTAATTGCTTTTTATTTTATGTTTGAACTGTGATTTAATGATTGAACAATAAAATAATTTGTAATAATTTTTATGCTATGCTACGCATATTATCAATTGTTAAATATATTTTTATGTTCATATGTAGCTCAGAAAGACTCAAACCGTTAAGGAAATAATGACCTGCTTCTATAATTTTTTTGTTACTCTCAACGTAAAAATGTTTACAATATTGATACATAACCAAGAAAATATTGTTGCATAGTGCTTTTAAAACAATTTTAGCATCAATAAAATTGATGCTTATTTTAAAAAATTCTTACCTGCTATTCTTGACCACTTTTTCAACGATAGGGACTTTTTTCATATTTTCTATTCTCTTTTAATGCTTTTAGAATAAAATTAATGTTCGTTCTTTGTTTCATTATATTCTTAAGCCAAATTATTTTACTATTGGAGTTCTCAATTATGCTTTGTTTTTATATCACTTGGTTATTTAAAGATCACATAATATAGATGAGTTGTCTTCGACTACTCCATCAGCTTCTTTCGTTCAACTCTTTCCCGTGTCAGGGTGAAGATGGTACATGGCAATGCACCACCTCGTCTTCGTCCTATTTTGTCGCTTAATTACCCACGTAAACCTACCGGCATCTTTATTTTGTTCTTCCCTTTTGTCATTGTCATCTAATTAAGTCGCATGAGTTTCAGATTAAACCTAATGGAACACTATTGAGGAGGTCAGCGCAGCACGTGGCTTATGCAGATTATGTGGATTTAATGAGCAAGGACGAGCGGGGACTGAGAGCAGCCTTTCTGCATGAGAGAGATGAAGAATCAGGAGGAGCCGGCCTCATCGTAAACGAGAGAAAACAACGGCGATGGTTATGAAAAGAACTGGAAATGAGCCTCCAGGAAGTTTCTCCGAAGGTAGATATCAGCTAGAAGAAGTGCCTACATCTAGGAATTTAGGCTCGTTGATGTCAGAAAATAGTGTTGATAACCTAGAAATAAAAGAATAGTGAATGCGGAGAGCAAGGCCCACTTTGGACCCTTGAGCTTATTTGAGTCACGGTTATCAAGTCAGAGAACCAAAGAAAGATTTTACCGAACAGTTGTACGACTCGTGATCCTATCTACCTGCGAAACGTGGGTCATTAAAAAGGCGGGACTACTCAACAGGTGGAAGGGGAAGATTCTGCGAAGAATCTGAGGTCCCATCCAGGAAAACAACTCTTGGAGTATCCGCACTTATGAAGAGCTTCATAGACTGTACGAAAAACCTAATGCAGTGAATAAAATCAAGTGTACCAGACTGGTGTTGGTCATGTGGAGAGAATGTCAGAAAATGGTGCAGTGCGGCCAACATTCAGTCAGAGGAGAGAAGACTTCCAGGGCGACCGCGGAAAATGTGGCTGCATGAGGTGGAAGAAAACCAAGAGCACACGGAGGAGTAAGAACATGGCGAGCCCTGGCTCTCAAGAGGGACACCTGGAGACGAGTGATAGTGGAGGCACACGCTCTTTTAGAGCTCTAAACGCCAAAAGATAAGTAAGGTAAGGGCTACATCAGGTTCAGAGAATCATTTCTTTGAGAAAATAACTGTATTATCTTTAAAATATTTTGATGCTGAGACACGTAAATTAAAACGCTGGACTTCTATCATGTGCCAAAATTCATACCCGACGGAAATTAACAAATAAAGCTGAAACATTGAACACATTATTGTAATAAAAAGTGCTCTGAAATGTTACCAAAAATGGGTGGCACAACGACAGAAAAATAATTGATCATGACAGCGATTTTACTTAAGCAAACCAAGAAAACATTTTCCCACAAGGGCAAACTAGGGATGGATATAAAAACAACAATATTCAATGGTATCGAGCGCCATATTTTTAATCCAATAGTACCGGCCAATATGAAAAATATATACTACCGAAAGATAGGCACTAAAATACCGTAGGAACTCGTAGAACAAATTTTGCATGCTTCAATGAACTGCGCTATCGAATAAATTGCTAATAATTTAGTGCTACTTGATCAGAGAGCGGTATACTTAAAAATTATTTTAAGAAAATCTCTACCTTCCTCCACATGCATGGTTAGGTGTTCAGAACAAGCGTCTAGGTATACAGAGGAAAAAATAATATTGAAAATAAAATCAACTAATAATAATTGTGCGATAACTAAAATTTGTTACGAATATTTGATTTGGGACATTTGAAACGGTTAATTTGCTAGTTATAGAATATACTGTGATTAACAATAAATTGCACGGGCAACTACAGATAAAAAAGTAAGCTAAACCATGGTTACTCTTTCTTACATTAAGTCCTTGTATTAAGGTAGCTCCATTGAAATGGGTATGGGCGGAGGATAGGCCGCTGAAAAGAGTTACAGCGCCGGCTTTCCCGTCATTATCAGCCAGCGAGTGAGCACGGCCGCAGGTAGAAAATGACGAAATCGTTTCCGCAGACTCCCCCCTCTCCCCGAACCCTCCAGCCCCCACCTCCCCCGAGGAAAGGAAAAGCAGGAAACGATGACAAATGTGTCGGCAGCGCGATGGGGGCCACCTCTTCAGACATCCACGCTCTGGTTCCAACACGCATCATCATTTCGGTCTGCTTCCATCCCATGCGAGACGCGAAACTATACAGGTTCGCTGAAGCGCCGATGCTATCGGGATTTACGATGAAACAAACACGGAATGTACACCAGTTGCACCGGTTTCAGACGCAGTCTACATAGCAAAGTCTACATAGCAAACGGAACGAGTTGTCATGCTTTAACGCCGTTTTTCCTTCTTACGTAATTGTTGCCACATAATGGCTCAAATATATACCTATTTTATGGCTATATCTATCTTCAATATTATTTCTACTGTATAGATACCTTTTTCTCAACTTATACGCAATCAAACTCTACAAATGAGGTACCAAAATGCACAGAATTTATCAGAGAACATGCGACGGCATATCTTACTTCCTAAATATTGCTATTGTTTCCTAAAATTGGTTTTAAAATAATAAAAAAAAACAAAAACCGGTAAATATTCCTGACGTTAACGGCGCACAAGCTGATACATTTGTTCATATGCAACAATATCTCGCATTCTTTAAATAACTTTTATCAAAATGCGGCTGATTCCACATTCAAGTCTCCTGTTGATACGTAAAGTATGAGTCATCATGTGCGTTTAACAGAGGATAGTGTAATTAGTTCCAATGTTGTGTTTAAAGAGGTCCTCTGACCTTAATTTGTACATGAACATTCCAATTAAATTTGTACATAAGACCCTGCTTTCTTTTCTACATTTTAAAATTAGAAACGCGCCTATCCCTCAGTGGACCTGCATTGGAAAGAGCGGGGGAAGCCCGCTGGGAGCGGGCGCAGCACACTCGTTTTGCATTATTTATTACTACGGAAAACAAATGCTTATCATTTCATGGTATAAATAATAGTATATTTTTTAAACGTATAAACTAAAATTGGAGTAATAACCTTCCGTATTTTTCCACCACTAATTAATTAGGTTAAAAACTACAAACGATGTTTCAGATGGTGTTTTTACCGCAAATACCTTTCCAAAAAAAAAAATGTTTAAAACCATGAGATCATCAAAGAATATTAAAACTATTTTTTTTTCACTCTTCAGCAGCTCTAAGATGCCGCATAATACGGCGCTTTGAATTATGTCGGTCGCAAATGACATCGATTGACATAGTTACGAGACCGATATCGCTGGAGAGCGACATCGGCCGTGACTGACCTATTGTCAAACTCTCTAATGACCTACGATCGAGCATTCGCGCTTGTCTCACTCAAGTGAAGGGTGAGCGGCAATAGACACCGCTGTAACCATCAACTTTGCCCATCACGTCCGGTAAAGAGGTTGATGGCAGCAGCGTTTGGGGAGAGCCCTTTGGGGAGAGCGCTGGTAGGCCAAAAAGCCACATTGATAGGCAAATAGAATCGGATGCTGAAGCTCACACATTATTTTCATGAATCTGTACATGTGCGAGTGTGCGTAGTGTTTAAACAAATTCTTTAATCGCATTGCATTTTGCAATCACAGGGGAAGAATAATTGGATTAAAATTTGATTAAAGTATTTGCAATATGTTCATAAAACATAAAAAAACTACATAAGCAATAATAAATCAGCAAAAACATCGTGAAGCCATGACAGAAATCTGAAACATCAGCGCATTATCTATGCTATGGTCACGCTATCCACTTTCTCCATGAAAATAAAGCGGAAAATGAGAAAAAGTATATTTGCGAGTCACATAATTATGGCATTGGAGCTGCCAGCTTGTTTTTACGAAAGCACAGTACCTCGCTTTTCGAGGTCACAGCGAATCAACAAGCTCTCCGAATAAAGGCTACTAGTTTACATTGCTTCGAAAGTTCAGAGACGTTGACAGGGAAAAAATCACACGAAAGGCTCTGAAATGTAATTTCGGTGTTATTCAGGAATTTCAAACGATAATCAGAATAATATGTTCGCTGCCATTCTGTGGTGGACGTTATTAGAAAACAAAAAAGTTGTCATGCCACGTTTGGAGCAGCTATAAAAAAGACTACCGATAACTTCTTCCACCTTCTAATTCTCGACAAATAATACGCACTGCTACAGTAATACTTTTTGAAAAAAGAAGCTTTTCCGTTGAAGATCTAAATTAGTGGCGTAGCCAAGAATTCTTTTTCGGGGAGAGGGGTGTCCAACACCAGGGGGAATATTTTTTAAAAACAGGGTACTAAGTAGAAGGATTTAAACTAATTTTCACACTTTTCATAATCGAAAAATTTTCATTTTTCCAAGAAATCTTTTGTAAATTCACGGTTTTTCAGTATTTGGTTTCCTTTAGTGATGCAAAGAATGTGTGTTTTATACTTCGGGGGGATGGGTACGGACCCCCTCTCGCTACGCCACTGATATCTATGTAAAGACAATCAGTTAGAACTCTCGTACAAGCGCTTGATCTTTAACGGGAATTTAAATACGAAAATATGCTAAGCGCGCACACGTCAATGCAAATAGTCACCCATTCTATTTTCTGTTAGCTTTTTATCTTTGTATTTATCTCCACTTTTATTAACCTTACTTTATACTTTTGATCCCATGTATTTACTTGTCTCACTACAGTATGTGAGTCATTCTGGTGTGTCCTGTATTCGCTTCTGCAAATCATTTGAAAAAAAGAAACGTTCACTGGCATAGCAGTAATACCAGTCGAACACGGTGACCTTCAAACGAGAGTATACAAGCAGCTACGGTAAACTTATAAGCGTTGATGTTACGCGCATTATCACAATTTGATGAAAACTCAATCTCAATAGGTTAATGAGCATTTCATAATATTTTGTTCGATCCAATTTCCGGTTTACAAAGCTTCTTCGGAGACGCTTTCCACGGTGCATTTGTCCGCACAACCCCTCGATTGTACTCTTACATGGTGGGAAGTGGAATATTGAGTGGACGACAATGCGAATGTCCACTGCAATGGTGGACCCAGTCATACCCAATTAATGTTAGTGAGGTCGTACGATATTTACCATTTACTGAAACATAGACAACATTCCAGGATTCAAAAGCGCGCTAACGTAGAAACCAATTCCCTTGTTCATAATTTATGAATGTATCGATGAATATTCCTTGGCTTTTGCTGCTTGTCACAGATACATAACCAAACGGTGGGCCTGAGTTGTCAGCCGATTTTGTGGGTTTCCATTGTAAGATTCCGAGCAGAAATTCTTCAGCTGTAGGCGACGCTGAATATCACATCGTTCTTTCGATCACGCGGCCAAGGCTGGTCTATAATTTTGGCCACATTTTTTGGATTATAGCCCACGTAGCGACGCCACCATTGAATACGCTCATTGGTAAAAGATCCCGGAAAAATACACTCAATATTGAATGAGGATCTATGCGGAACACATAGTGGCTCACATTTTCCGAGAATTGAAACGATAATATCTCTATGGACCATTTCAATCACGCCACGTATACTTTGTTAAGCAATTAAATTACAATCGTCGTTAGTGTTAGAAAAACCAACCCAGACAAAAATCCTCGAATTCCGAGACTATATCACCGAAAAGAACCCGGTTTTCATAATATTCGTACCAGAGATTAAAAAAAAGTGTCATAAGGCTATAGACGATGTAGGAAATCACGACTACGATAAAAAGTTATCGATCTCTAAATGGGATAATGTTCGAGTATTATTTCAACGGCAGTGCATAGGTATGGATAGGTAATTGGTGGAGGCGACCAACATCTAAGGCCATAGTCGCAAGTACTGAGGGTCAAAGTCAAAAGGGTAGGGAGAAACAAGACGTCGGGTCTGCATTAGCCTAGTGCTAAGAAAAGCAGCCATGGGGACCACGGCTGCGCGTCTCATCCCACGGACGGAGTGATACATTTGAAGTGCCCGCTACAAACGCGGGAAAAATTCCACCACCGCCGGGATTTGAACCCAAACCCTTGGAGTGAGAAGCCAACACTTTAGCCACCACACTAATCCGATTCCTCGCAAATCGTTTGGAATAAATTGAAACCTAAATCAATCGGATAAAATAAGAGTGGGATCTGTAAGAAAAGATCAACCATTGTCTCAACAGCACCATGACTTGGAATAAAGCGAATTTGTACAAGTGAACGTTCGCCGAGACTGTGTGCTTCCTCCCTGCCAGAATAAGTACTCTTTACAACACTTCGGCGATGCATGCAATTTCGTAATTCGTATTTCAGAATTTTTTTACCTCCAATCAATAGCGTCAGTAAACTAACACCTCTGGAAAACAATTAAGAAAAAACATGCCAATAGGCACAGAGAAATCGAGAACACAGGGAAAGGGGAAATTGCTCACGTCACTTCTATCTGCACTGAAATGTGTAAATATTAACGGTCACGAAAATCAATTCCTATATTCCGAAATACCGACGCCGACTTCCTTAAAAATCCATCACAGATAAAATCAGACATACGAACAGACTGAGATAGAGAGCCAAGGGAAAATATTTTCAAGGAATTAAAAAAAATTATATGAGGGTAATATTTGAACTCGTCTCATCCATTTAACTTCAATATAGTTTCAAATTCATGCTTAATTTTAAAAAAATATTATTCAATTTACAAAATGATGACCAGATCTCGATAAATTTGAAACATATAAATACTTTTTTGAGGCCGCTTGCAATAAATTTGTATCCCATTTCCTAAAGCACGTAATTTTGTAAAAATAAACGCTAATACACTTTTTGCCAATGTTGAATTAAAAAGAATATGTAAAAAAAATCTGCTAATTTCACGTTTTCACATAAGAAGCAATTTCATCAAGTCACGCCTCAAACCATCAGTTTTAAAAAGCATATGCTCATTCACAATAACATTTAAAACCACGCTAATACACTTTTTTAAATACGCTTTTTCTCTTTTCTATTTGGCGTCTTTACTCAAAAGCAATTTTTTTTAATGATCTAAGCATATTATCATTGAATTTTTCATTAAATACGGCTGTTGTGAATTAGAAATTTTAAAGATAATTAACTTGCTGTGAGTGAATATACAGCTGCCCGAGTCTCGGAAGAATCGCTCCACTTCGACGAATATCATAGCAACGCATCAATTCAATGGGAAAGCTGAGAATCACTAATGCGCTGGCATCGAAGATTTATAGAGCTTAAATTCGTGCATCGGAGTTTGCCCTTCTTAGATTAGCCATAGGAAAGGATGAGAAAACCTGGTTTGGGTAATGCGGTGTCCTTGAATGACATTGAGAGCCTCGCTCCACCCCTATCCTCTTAACCGCTCGCCTCACCCTCCTTGGCTAGTGCGGCGAAAAGAGAAACAGTTGATAACTTAAATGGAATGAAATGGTGCATTTGATTAAATAAAAGCTAGAAGCCCAGTCGCGGTGGAAGGGCTCCTTGATGGTTATAAATAGCGTGTTGGTGACTGTTACGGTTCATTTTTTCACCAGTCAGTCCATCTTCTGGCATAAAATCTTAAACATGGCACGCTTGCATAAGCTGCGGACAGGGTAATGGAGTGGAGAGAAAGATGTAAGGTAGCTTGGACTGGAAGTTAAGCCTCACTCACAACAACGTTATAATGTAGATTCGCAACTGTGCCTTCAAAATACATGATTTTCACATATGCTACACAAGAATTATTATTAAGCAGCAAGATTATGGTTCACAGTATATGGATGATTCAATCCTTCTATTTTTAAGTTTAAGGAAGTATTTTGCACTTTCAGGGTCGGGGAATTCCTTTGAGAGGCGGCGAGTTCCTTTCCCGGGGCACTTCCGAGGATTTAGTTCATATATATATTAATGGCTCAAAAGCGAATCACTACCACTTAAACAGATATATATACACACTACAGTCTAATACACTAAATCTCAAGTATTCTACGATCTATTTTAAGATATAGGCGCAATCTGAGCAGAGATTTTTTTAATATCTCACCAATCAGCCATATAATTTAAGTTGAGCCATGTTGCAGTGAATAGGGCTTCAATGCATGTGGGGTGGGAAGAAAAGGGTAATAAGGGGTTCAGAATATGATTTCGCAGAGAGCCCATTTCCAGCGCTTAGATCATTTCTTTCTCTGTACCCCCTTCGCCACACCCAGCCTCACCCTTTCCGAATCATACATAAACCTGTCGCTACTACGATTTTTTAAACTAAACAATTGCCTGTCGGCCGAAACCAATCGCTTGAAGTAAATACTGCGGTAGTCACCAAATCTCCATCGATTGCCATCACGAAATTGCAAAGTTTTCCAGTACTAACGGAGCATGAGCCACGAATTGAAAGGAGAAGTAGGCCATAGTGACCATAGATCTTTCATATAGGTCTATGATAGTGTCTAGGATCTGTATAAAAGATCTATGATAGTGACGATAGCCCCGGATTCGAGAGTAACCAGTATATATGCTTACTCTCTCAGAAAGAGGCAGATGTATAATAAAGCAAGAGATAGGTAGGAGAAAAGAGATGTATTTTGAAAACATAGTGTATAAGATGGGAGAAATTGATCAGCCTCGTTATGAGACACGACAGTGTAGTGAAAATAGAGGAGAAGGAGAGGTGGAAGGGCGATAGGCCACGCATGAGGTGACGAAGGATGAAAAGCAGATGAATTAAGGAGGTATTAAAAGATTAGCCGATTGGAGAAATGAGTGGAGAACTGCGTCAAATCAATATTAAGGCTGATGACTGTCGGGGGCGTATCCAGAATTTTTTCTGGGGGGGGGGGGGCACAAGGGTCGGACAAGCAAACGATCTTTTCATACTTGAGATTAAAAACAAGATACAACAATCGCTATACGAAATATTCTCTTTATGCTTACATGAAAGTTATTAATATGAATGAAATGATTGAGTCTTCGTAATATACAACACAAAACGAACGTAATGGTAACAGTGTAAAAACTTTTTGCCAATTTTTTAGCGTCTAATGGGGCACATTCCCCCGTGCCCCCTCCTAAATTCGCCTATGATGGCTGTTGATAATGATGATGAGATAGTATTGTCTTTTGTTTTCAGCATATTTCCCAAGGGTATGGAGAGCTTGAAGGAAAGTTCGCAACGTGCATGAACAAGGATATCTATACGAGATCTCATATCCCACAAAAATAATGAATTCATGGCAATGATAAAAACGCGTTTGAAGTTCATTTATAAATTAATGAATCGTCTCTTCAGCCTTAATGAGATTAACTCTCAAGTACGAAAACAACCCTCAGCTGATGCGCGATGACAGTTTTCAGCGCAGAAATAAAATCAATCAGAAATGAAATCTTTTCAAGTCTGAATGCGTCATTTATCAGTTTTCCCCACGTGTCGCAACCTCCGCGGATAACTTCAGGAATACCGTTCGCGACCAGCAGGATTGGCGTGCCTCTCGCGTTCCTGATAAATCACGCGGTAAGAAACGAAAAATCTTATTTAATTTCTGTGCAATCATGGAACGGAAAGCTTGCACGCCTTTTAGAGTTTGCCGTAGAGGAAGATCATAGGGCGGAGTTGGATTTGAGGCAACTTTCAGCCCAAATAAAAAATGTAAGGCGACCGCTTCGGGTCTTGAACTGAAAGTGCAGACACCAATTCGTTCCCCAGGGCAATGAGCTCAGCGCTCACGGCCTTGGTCGCTTTTTCAATGCCCCCTCCCCCCTCGCAGCCATTCGACCGGTGAGTTCATTTTTTTAAATGAGGATGGTGGGGGAGGTCCATTTTTATGCGAATGACTGTTGCGGCAACCACATGGCACAATTACTTTCCTCCAGTACTACGGTTGACATTTCAAGGCACCTGAAACCTGTGATGGTCAGAGATGTCTTTCCAAATTTGACATTTTTGTCACCATTTCATTGACGCTTACACGTTGATGTATTCGCATAATGGCAGCATCACATGTACAGTGAATTTCGTCATAATGTTTTCTCTTTCCTGGAAAAAGAAACATAGTCAAGTTTCCTTCCAGCGACTAGATCACCTCGCCCATTGACTGATTTATTTCATAAATTCCCACCACGTCCTTTCCTTAAGGGGACGTGGTGGGCCATGAGGAGAGCGATGGGTTGCTGATGAGAGGGACCGCAGTTCAAAACAAAGACGTACCCTCCAGCCACCCCACAAAACAAAAGAGCGTGGTGGCCCATGGAGCGGAAGGTGTCGAATTTATGCATTTCACACACTTTCGGCTTAGTCTGGGGTGAGCTCAACCTTCGCATATCCTATCCAACCTTCTGAGTGACTGAGATCCTCTTTTATGACACGATGAATAACATATCCAGGTGAGCGACGACAACGGAGCCAGCGTGATACCAGTTACGCATAACGCTGAACTGTCATGAATTCCATTTTTGTGACTTAAAGTGTACGCATTTCTAAGCAACCAGCTTCCACCAAGCTGTGACGATCTACATGTGGCCATTATTTCACACGAAAGTTGCAGCTTCCCCTCAACCTAAACTAAACAAAGGTTAGAGCTACGACAGTATGTTGCATACTTGGCAGTTACTTCGAGGATCGAGGACGACTATGGAAATTTTATTCACGACTTACCAACAACACTACCTTTAACCCCTGAGCTAATAAAGTTGAATTTAATGCGAGATCGACAAATGCCGCCACAATGGGTAGAAATCTGAAAAAAAAAACTGGCCAAAAATCATTTTTTAAACATATTCTTTTGGAAAAAGCGATGATATATTCTAATTATAGAATGATCATTGAACACATTACTGAAAGAAATCAATTACCAAGTCTTCTTTTTAAACCAGGAAACATCAGTCAAGCTCATCTAAAATGATCTCATTATTTTTTCCCTTAATTTTTGAGAAAATTGAATGACGGACTTTGCTACAATTGCGTTTTGTTCTAAGATGCCTGATTTGAAAGCATAATATAATAAATGTGAACATTTTTAGAATCCTTTGTAGAGAAAATTTTTATTCTATTGATAGTATTTTTTTCCTTGCAACTATAAACATGATGATGATTTCCATTTTAACAAGCTGATTGGGGGAAAGTGAGTTTTTTGAAGTAATTGCAAATATCTGTACCTTCAATTTCTCATTCTGTTCAAAACATTTTATCCCCTTTAAATTTAGAACTTAATACTGAATTACTAAACTAAATATCAATGGATGAACATTCTACGGGCGGGTAGCAGTTGAATAAAAGAATTCACCGTTTCGGTCGGCACCGTTTCGGTTGGTTTAGCCCATTCCATCGCTTTCATCTCGCTAGCATTCTTTCATAATATTGGACTCACATTTGCTCATGGAATGGTTTTTATTTCAGGAATAATTTCAAAGCCCAACGAATCACTATCTTCTCGGTGGATGGCGCCCAGTCTTTTTTCTATAGAGATTTGTATTCATGTTTCGACCACGGCATTGCATTCGTATCGGCGCTTTGAGGCATTCCCACGTAGTAACCACGCCGATTCCAGTCCTGTACACCGAATGGAACCGATTGGAGCTCAGGGGTGAAGGGGAGCGGTGTCTTTATTTGCAGTGGAGATTATCTAAATGGGAATCGAATGTGAAAGACGTAGTGATGGGATTCCCAAGTGTGCAGCTTCCATGGCACGAGCTGGTTGAGAGAAGGTGATTGAGGCCACGATGAGGGATTTTGAAGAGGAATGACGAGGGGAGCCCGCTTCGAATTCGGGGAATCATTTCCGAATCTTCCCAAACCTTGAGAAATGCCGGCTCAAATGCGACAGAACATGACTCATTCTTCTTATCGTAATATAAACATTTGAAGTACACTCTCGAGATAAGTACACTCCTCACAGCAGACTTTATCGTTCTTTACCGCGAAATAAATATTGAAGCGATAATATTTCGGATGATTGCGTGAGATGTGCTCGCCAAACGTTCCTCTATTTCCACCGCTCCCAACGGAGAGGACGGCAGAGGACACACAGAGAGAGGAGGCACATTCGGTGATGCTTGGCAACTGAAAAATTTACAAATACATTAAAAGTTAACATTATGATCATTGCATACCATCAAAAGGTTTGAGATATCTTCCAGAGCGACACACACAATACCATCCTAAAACCGGACTATGCTATATTCAGATTCGACGGACACAATAAATAAGCGAGATATTTAGCTGATCGGATAAGAATAGGTATTACTTTTCCATCAACAAATAAAGGACTTCATGAAATCCATGTTTCAGCTCATAAAGTAGATTTATATTCTGCAGATTTATACGTAGATAACAAAGTTTTATGGCATTCAATTTTCAATATTAAATAGCATAAGTTGTGGAAACCATTTCGCAAATAAAGGATAGCACAAGATAACGGTTAACTTGAAATGTCTATTTGATCCGTTCATTAGCAGATTTTTAAATAGCCGATAATGATAAACGGGAAACAGTGGTTAGTAGGACGATATTTCATTGGCCACAGGGAGCACATAACTATATAACTGAGATGACCCGAAACGGCATTTACAGCAATTATTATTCTAAACTGCGGAAGAGAAGTTTCCACTAAGGACAAAATTACACATTACCCAGTATAATCCCTGATTGTTATTTTTTTAAACCTGCGGGATTCTTAAACGAGACAGGCCAGTATTTCATTTTTTTCTCGCTGGTAAGGCGCTCAGAAAATGTAATGATCAGCATAAACACAACATAATAAGCTCCAAAAAATTCATTTAATAACAAGGGTTCGAAATTTTGAAAAAATGGCAGCAGATTACATACATGGAGACGTAATTTAAATCAATATTTTTCATTTAAAATGCATCCGCGTGATATTCTTCAGTAGTCGTTCCATTGCCATCCAAAGCGACGACGGATTCGTTCGGTGCGGAATCCTGCAGGTGCGAAATTTTCGAGTCGGTTCCACTCAACTCGAGTTTCCAGGTGAGAGAGAAATAGGAAGAAAGACAAATGAAGCAAGTATGACAAAGACAAGAAATCACACAAGAAAAGATTAGCTGATATGAGGTACGATTAGGGAGATGTGTCAAAGTAATATTGGGATCGCTGACCCACGTTAAAAGCTCACTTCAAAACGTAGAAAACACTAAATTTTCGTTTCACTCATGCCAACATTCCCCTCCATTTATACATGAAGTGGTCCTAATATGGGCGTGTGATATCAGGTGATGGTATGATCCCCGCGAGATATGTCGGCCGTAAGCTGCGATGGATGCCGGGTGAAAGTGCGCGCCTCGAAGCAGTGGGTGCGGTAGAAGGCAAGTAGGGCGGCGCGGCCGTTTGCGGTCCAAGGTGAGCGGCCGCCTGCGCCGCCGATGGACTAGATAGCGGGGTGGAGGGGAGGGGAGTGGGAGGGGAGGGGGAGGCTCTCTTATGGGATGCAGAGGGCGTAAACAATAAGCCGAATGAGGCCCACACGCAGACCGCGTCACTCCACCAATGACTGCGCACGCTCACCGAGTGCCATCGGGCGGTGGGAGTTCGCTCCTCGAGAGCGCCATTCCCAAAAGGTAGAGGGCGCGTTTTCCATGCATAGAAAAAAGGGTGTGCTGCACATTTGCCATCAAAATACCTAATTGTATAACGTTCACCTATCAGCATGAAAGTTGCCGCGTTGGCGTATGCTGTCAAGGAGAAGGCTTTTTTTATACCATCTAATTTATTCAAACTCGCACGCTGTAAGCATTAAAGCATAATTGCCAAGAAAAAGTGAGTTCATTAAATGAGTCCAGTACCACGACGCAATAAAAAAAACACGATAAAAATAACTCGGATTTTTGCACGAGTGGTTCACATAAAATTAAAATTAAAAAATTAACGCAAGCTTATTATGCATAAGCCTTCAACGGGCCACAGTGCTCCAGAAGGCTGAACAAGGGGAAACGTTTTAGTCTACACCCATAAATGGGCCACATTTTCATGAAAATAAATGTCAGCGGAAGTAATTGACAGAAAATCAAATCACCAAAAATTATACAATGGCATTTCAATGGGAAGTTTTGAAGATATTAATGTTCAACTTCGCGTCTTCATAAGTGAGCTGATGCGTTCCCGTGAATGCATACTCCCTGACGCACTTTTCTTCTCGTTCTTCCTCGACGTAAGCAGGGCCTAGAGAGGCAAAAGTCTGCTGTGAGAGGTGCTGACAAGAAACATTTATTAAAAACTATTGTATGGAGGGGCATCACTAACGCGGCGATAGGAGTGAAGCTAAAAAAATCTGAATTCAGGGATCTGGCCTCAATATTTGCGAGAAAACGGCAAGGCATAGGGCACCATGTCATCAGCGATACCACACGGAACAAGGACGGATTTTTCGAATCCTTTAACAAACGCTATGGGCACGTTTGGCAAGAGGAATGCGATCAGGGCGAGAGCCATTCATTTGAATGGTGATAATGGGGGGAGGGGAGTGAGCAGAAACTTGGATGGGAAAATGAGAGCAGCGTGTGCGACGGGACTTGAGGGGGTTGGCCCCACCAACTGTCTGCCCTCGGATGCGTCGAGAGCACGGACTTCGAGAGGCAAGAGCTGCCCAAGCAACTTCAGTCATCCTCGACGATAATCACCACGACTCGACCCGAATAAAATGAAAAATGCTGCCGAATCAATCCATTTTATCGAAAAACGCAAAACTTATTTAGAGTAAATTTGAAAATATTTAGTATTTATGGCACAATAAATAAATTTCTACAATAAATGATTTTCATTTCACGACGGAAAAGCAGCGAAGTCTTCGCTAAAAATCGTGTTTTCCAAACGCACGTGCGCACGCTAGTTTAACTGCTATAATTGTTCATGCTTCCTCAGAGATGGCGGCGATTTGATCCTGAATTGGATGCAGATAATTTTTTCCTGTATCCTCTCCTGTTTTCCTTTAAAGTGCCCCACGGCAAGCTGCGCTGTTCAACAAAAACATGCGGACATAAATTCAACCAATATTTGAAAATGCATTTATTTTTTTAATAAAAACCTGTCACTAAGAATTGTGAGCTAATTCTTATAACCATTACCTGCAACCCGTTGATTATTGATCGCTCCAAATCCGTTCTATAATGTGTTTTTCTTCATAATATCGAACTTATAAAAATACCAGAGGTATCGGGTCTCATGGAAACAGTCGTCAAAGGAAAATGAAAGGAAGAGCACGAGAAGGCCTCGAGTAGCTTACAAAAGACATATGATGGCAAAAGAGGAGACGACGCGATTCTCCACTATCCCAAAGCTGCAGAACCAAACTTTACTCAACAATCATCCGTACCACCCTACTTTATGGCTGCGAAATTTTCGCAAATTCTAAGCCAGTAAGAGACAAACTGGAAACATTCCACAATAAATCCCTCCGTCTATTCCTAAACCTACCCCGCCTAACCCGAATGACAGACGTCCTCGCCACCAATAAGCTTCCAACGGTGAATCATTTAATCAACAAATTAGTTCACAATAAAATTGTCTTAGATTTAAGTTTCTGTTCAAAAAAACACAACACTACACACACAACACATTCATTGGCGCAAATTTTCTATTATTATGTGAACTGGCTGGTTAAGGTGAATATGGTTCATCGGGACAGCTGTATCGCGCCTGCGGCGCGTCAACTAATGAAGTGAAGAGAAATAGTTGGGGGAATCGGTGGGCAGCTTCGTCATTTCAATATCAGGATGGCTGACCGTTGACGGTTGATAAAAATAAGACTGCAGCGGAAAGCTGTTGCGAGGCTATCAATTAAGGTCTTGCTTGCGTCCGCAAGAGATGAATATACCGTTGAGTCCCAGTTCAAAAAGGGCGGACTCGGATTCCTCCCATACGATGCGATACCTAATCGCAGCGGAGCTCCATAATTTGAGGCACAACCCATCATTAAATTTAGCGCCCTTTTGACCGTATTTCATCACTCAATTTTAGCCATGGTGAAACTTCCAGCTAACGAAGAACTCACCGAAAAATAGCAGCACTATTTCCATCGATGCATTAAATGTTTATAAGTAATTTATAAGTTATATCGAAGTCTTTGTTCAACACAAAGGCAAAATGGTATCATTGACCCCAAAATTGAATTTCCAAAGCCCAAACTTACATTTGTTAAGATACAACTTGACGCGAATAATTCTTCTGTTGTTTCTTAGAGAGAGAGAGAGAGAGAGAGAGAGAGAGAAGAAGCTGACCGCAGCGAAAATGTTCGCCATTGATGAATGCATTCCGCCGTCTAGCACGACACGATCGCTCGCTGGGATGGAAGTGGAACGGAGTGACGACCATCGAAACACTGAATACAGGTTCACCTGAAACAAGATCGGCTACATTGTGCGTAATAGTGCTGCTTAATAGTAGTACTGTTAAGTGCTCAAGTACTCCAAACCGATCCGTTGGATTTTTGCCTTTACAAGATGAAAACTAGCGTTATCATCTTGTAATATTCAGTGCATATTGAATAGACCCTTGTCAACATTCACCTGTACCTGACATGTAAAAAACGAGGCAAATTTTCAAATTTGAAATTCAGACAAATACTGAAAATGGTTTATTCTATATGCTTTGAAAATTAAAACATTAATTTAAACCGAGGAATACGTCACCAAAGACGACCGGTAGAGTGGGAATGATGCGTCCTCTTAAACTGCTAATCTCAGAATCCTAGTAATTGACCATACAAATGGCAATCCAATTCAAATAATATGATCTGAGGAAAACTTTTGCACTGATACAGAGAGTAATGTTATGTGGTCCCTCCAAAGATGGCTGAGAGCGTAATGTTTGGGCTTCCCTCGAGGAGGGGGTCTCGCCATTCCGTTGTAAGGAGTTCAGTTGGCTAGAGTGCATTCCAAGGTCAAATTTAAGCATTCTCACAGGTCGCGTAGCAGATTTCGTAGATCATGGATCTAACCATTTAGGAGTAAAATCGTCAGAAGATGGGAGAATTATCACAAATGACGAGATCAACGGAGCAGAGCTGTCTTTCACATCATTATTGTGGAAATTCGCGGGAGAATATTATCACTTTTGGAGGAAAAAGGCATTTAAGCTTACAATTAGATACATACGACTTTCTGCAAAAAAAAAGGAATTTTTCTAAGCTTTAATCTTAATTTGGCATCCTTAATGTTATCCTGTTAGGCTGAAATTTAGATAACATCACTTTTAGACCAATTGGGAACGTAAAGAAGGGGTCGGGACATGGCAGAAAAAGTAAGAAAAAAATATTTTTCCATATACCTTGTGACCACCCTAAAGAGCGATTCAGTCGTTCACTATTAATCTATTAAACGAGAAGGCGGAATAAACAATCTAAGAATAGCTTCGGAAGAGCGAGTTTTCGAACAAAGAAACAGAGGGATACAATCCTAGCGTACATTGTTAGGTACACCAATAAAAACCTTGATGAGACAATAAAAGCCCTGATTATGAAGCGGTCATTCGCAGATCAAATTAAAAGTATGATATCTGTGGAAGTAAATAGACTTAAAGATGACAAGACTATTCACTACACTGGCTGAGTATTGGAAAAAAGGATGTCTGTGGCTAGCACGACATGAAGCATTATGCGGGCAGAAACAATAGCCCTGACAAGTAAGATAAGATTTGGGCCTGCAGTCAATCGATATGTGGGATAGAATGAGAATGGGCGAATGGTGAAAATGAAAGGAAAGAAAAACAGAGAGAACACTCGAGATGTAAGAGAGCACTGTTGGGAGGGACATACATACCCGAGCGAAGGGATGATAAGATCCGTAGCGGAGGGAAAGTAAGACATGTTCCGTAATGAATAATTCGTGCACGGGGTTACTTTTGAAGGTATTGGAGAGAATTGGCCTTCCAGCTAAACCAAATGCAAGCATTAAATCACCAATAGCAAAACTAAAATACTGCCTTATGCATTTTTTCACTTCCCGCTGAATATGAGTTTGCTTTTTCGTTTTTTTTGCGGAGTTCGTCCAACTATAACCATTTTTATGATGTGGATGGTATTAAAATAAAGGCAACAGACAAAGTGAAGTGCGTGGGGGTTACGATAACTTCGGACCCCTCGTGGGGAACGCATAAAAGGAATATTTGTGGCTTAGCCCTGATGAAGTTATGATTCGTATTGTGGGAAGATTTTCGGATGAGAAAGCAAAATAACAATGCTAATTCGCACTCGTCCTTCACTCGTCCACACCTTCAATATGCAGCGAGCACATGGGATCCGGTGCAGAAAGACTTCATCCGTGAAATGAATAAAATACAAAGGAAAACTACGCGATTCGTCAAAAACTGCTACGGGCGTACAGACAGCGGTACCCAAATGTAAAGCTAGTTATACTGGGAGCCACTAGAGATTCGGAGGCTGCGCGCTAGGCTGAGATTGCTTGCACAATTGAGAATAGATCTGTTTAGTAGCGACACGGAGAACACCGTCGACGGGGTGTATAAAAGACGTCTCTTATACACGCCGTCGGAGGCCGGTGTCTTTTTGTGCCGGCGTGCATTTATACACCGACCTCCGAAGGGGTGTAGGACGGGCGATACCACGGATCTCCACTCCATTGACCTGAAGCAGCTTGCTGCAATGCCAGCGAAACTGTCGTCTGCAGAGATGAATCTACGCGGTAGTAACCCCGAAAACCTCCACGCTGAATCCTTAGAGCTTTATGTTTCAGACAACCCCAAACAAAAACATCCTTGCAATACGAGGTGGCCCAGGAAAGGATTTGGCCACCAAACCAGAATGTGTAAAATTCACACGCCTGCCTTAACCGAGGGTGAGCTCAACCATCACCGATCAAAACCAAGCGTCGAGTCACTGAGAGAGTGAGTGGGAGAAATTCTAACTGGAGCCATCCACAAGTTCATGGAAATGGAAAACCATCATTGAGATAATGAGTCTATGTCCAAGCCAAGTCATTCGAAAACCGACTGAAGTTTCAGAACTTGATGCCAACCACAAGGCTTTCAAATTAAATCTTGTGCATTGCATCCAAAC
The DNA here is from genome assembly GCF_921293095.1 of Ischnura elegans. NCBI lineage: Eukaryota > Metazoa > Arthropoda > Insecta > Odonata > Coenagrionidae > Ischnura > Ischnura elegans. The sequence goes on along the minus strand of NC_060259.1, from coordinate 109,824,029 downwards.
CCAAAAACTGTGTCAGTTTGTTACACGTACAGGGTTGAATCACACAACGATGACTTTGCTTTGGGGAGTCAATCAGGGAACTATTTCACTGGAAGGTGTGCGAAATATTTTCAAGTAGCACCTGGTACAATTTCTCATAGCCGCAATAAAAATGGTTCGACATGGCAAGAAGCATTGGTGTTTTGGAGGTAAACGATATGGACACTCCAAATGCAATAGAAACAGAAGATAGTCGACTTGATAGTCAACGATGAATGCTGGCCAAAGTGAACGCCCAAAATCTGTATTTGTCCGAAATCCAAAAATTAAAAAGCTGATGCCCATACATTGGCGCACGAATATCATACCTGTGGTGGACGGGCAAGATTAACTTAAATAATTTTAAATTATGTTAAGTAATTTAAAATGGAGACACCTCATGTGTTGCAAGTTTAAACTACATGCAAAATAAAATAATAAAACGAATCTCGAGAGCGCCAGTAGTAGAAGTAGATAGGAAGAACTCTCATAGCTCGAAGCGACGAGCAGCAGCGAGGTTAATCGCTGAAACAAAAATTCCTCATTTCGGGGTGGTGGACGGGAGCGGGTCCCCCTGATTTGCGCCCCTGGATGTGATGATGCATGGTATATGAGCGTCATTACTCATTCATTTTAACATCCCACGTTGGAACAAGGAAAAATTATTCCGCAGAATAATCCGTTTTCACTTTTTTTTACAAAGATCACTGAATTCAATCAAATTGTAAACCACTTTTAGCGGTGCACACATTAATGCAGTGTTTTGAGTGTTCGTTTTTAAGTAAAAAAGACACAAATTTACGCGCATAACATTGTTTTTGTGCCGGAATATTGATCCCCAAACACACCACGATATTCAAGTTCCTTTACATCCCGCTGTCCTGGATTCGGCAAAAAATTTTACGGGTGGACAGAAAGCGTTACACAGATGTTAAAGGAATTACGCCGGGAGCCGCTAAAGACTCGGCTCAGACAGATTGGGCATTTGAGAATAGATATCTTTCAGAGCGATAGGAAGAACATTTGATTTCAACCCCACTGTGTTTCCGATAGAACCATTGCTACAGGTAGGACAGAACCAATATGTTAAGAGATATATTTTGACGAACGGATAGACATGGGAATTATTTTTCCCCAGATAACAAAAAAACACTTGAATGCATGTAGAACTTCGTAAGAGCATTTCCTTTTTGTTTCCAGCGGAAGTTGCCCTAACACCCCCCGCCACACACCTATTGAGGCAACTAGCGAGGCAGTATGTAAACGCAGGTACGATCCCGCCTCAAACACAAATAATTCCACCTGCAGGCATGCATAGATGAAGCTATGTTGGTACGCACTGCATGTGCTCACTCGGATGGAAAATTGTCTCCTCACCCCGCACACCATTCCCAAGCGAATGTACTCGCACTTCTTCATTATCAAATTCGCAGGGTGAAAAATAATTTGATGGACATGCAATAAATGTATACTTCACTTTTACGATGCATGAAATAGACCCAATAATTCCACCTGCAGGCATGCATAGATGAAGCTATGTTGGTACGCACTGCATGTGCTCACTCGGATGGAAAATTGTCTCCTCACCCCGCACACCATTCCCAAGCGAATGTACTCGCACTTTTTCATTATCAAATTCGCAGGGTGAAAAATAATTTGATGGACATGCAATAAATGTATACTTCACTTTTACGATGCATGAAATAGACCCAATAATTCCACCTGCAGGCATGCATAGATGAAGCTATGTTGGTACGCACTGCATGTGCTCACTCGGATGGAAAATTGTCTCCTCACCCCGCACACCATTCCCAAGCGAATGTACTCGCACTTCTTCATTATCAAATTCGCAGGGTGAAAAATAATTTGATGGACATGCAATAAATGTATACTTCACTTTTACGATGCATGAAATAGACCCAAGTCAATTTGAATAAAATAATTAATTGATAACGCATGACCCTATACATCATCTGTTCATTCATCTGTTCGTATATTGCGGACCATTTTAGTTACTCAATAAAACATTTCCCCAGTTATAGCCTCAAAAATAACAGAGGGTACAACTCTCAAGAGAGGGTACTTTAAGTACAAACTAGCAGGGGGGAAAATCGCGAGCAATTCTTGCGGTCCGGACTTCGTTTCTTCCATTTTTCTTACCATACAAATCAGGTCCTCCTTGGAATCTTATATTGAAAGCATGTCAGCTGCAAGTATTTGTGAGAGGTCCCTCAGATGAGGAAAAATTAATCAGCATTCCCTCATGACGTAAACATTGAAAGAGTAGTACAATATCTCATCTATAGATATATTGGACTCTGTCTGTTTGTTCGCCATGCGTTTCCATAAGGCTGCACGGATTGCGACCAAAGTTAATACTCACATACATGCATCTCATACTCCCAAACCCCTTTATTGCTACTTTCGATTGCGGCCGACGCGTCATTTTCGTCTCATTACCGTTTGTTACGTCACGTCATGCAACATCTGCGGCTGGACATCCTGCCGGGTAGGAACACCTCTTTACACGTTCAAAAGCAATACATTCAAGGGCATACCCAATATCAAAACTAGTGGGAGGGGGGGGGGACAAACCGTGGTTTTTCAAGTTATACATAAGATTTAAGCATGGAAAAGATGAATGAAACCAACATTTTAAGGAAACTGTAACAGCTCTTTATTAGTTTTTAAAATTATTTGCTTGAAAAAATATTATTTTCCTTAAAGACATTTGCGATTTTTGCTTCTAGGCTTAGTAGCTGCCCCCTCCGGCCCCTCTCTGGGTACGCCCATAAATACATTACCCAAAGGATTCTACACTTGACCATTTATCCTCTCGGTGCAGATCTTACGTCTTCAGTCGACGTATTTGGCCTGCGCACGCATGGACACACAGAACAATAAATGTTGTGGAGCGAGGTATAAGCTGATCTTGTGCGCGGTACACGGATATCGTTTTTTCCATCGTTTGCTGTTACACATGTACACTACCATCATCCCTGCTTCCTTTCTATTACTAAAAATCCTACCATGTGACCGAGGATTCCAAGTTCCAACTTTCCTAAAAAATTCAATGGTTTACGGCTCAACTTTGTGGAAATTAATACACGAAAATAAAAAGGAGACTTCGTTGCTTTCCACAGATTTGTTTCGTCCGTGCGACACAAATCTGTGGAAAGCAACGAAGTCTCCTTTTTATTTTCCAACATTCCTACTGCTCTGACAATTATCCTTCCCGTGCAACGCCGGATGGTCTGATAGCATTTAATAAAACTCAAAATAATGCCATTATTCTCCGTGTGAAAATTCTGTCGGAAATAACTTAAGTATCGTGGATCCATCCATTACTTGAATTTGACCGAACTTTTCACTTGTCCCAGCAGATATGTGGCAGATGAAATTACATCTTGCTGTACATGGACATATAAATGGTCTCCATGGAAAAGTGCATTAGCAGATTCCTGACAGGCTTACTCTGCACCTCAAAATGGACATCACAAAAACTAGAGAGCTCAAGATGGAAGTGCAGACACTGATTGACGCCCTACAAAGGTAAAAATCATAAAATGAAAATTCTATTAATCGATTTTATTGAAGTTCTGATACATCTTCTTCGCAAAAATTCAATTAAATGGAAAAGAATACGATAGAAATAAAAACATGAAAACCATCGATTCAGGCTTCAATTGGTGGAAGTCAGACACATTTAAATAAATAAAAAATCGTAGCACTTTTCCACAAAATTTTTACTGCGTTCAACGCGTACAACCTTGGTCTTGTACCAGATAATGCCTCTGTGAGCCGAAACGAGTTGTGCACAGTAAAACATTTTGTGGAAAAGTGCTACGATCTTTTATTTATTTAAATATGAAAACAATTGTTATCGTAGTAGTCTGCCAATCACGTGATCACAAACTTGCCATAGCAACTTTGGTCGCATTCACACAAGAAGACAATCGCCCAGAGCGTAGTATTTACCCCCGAGAGTAAAATAAAGTCACTGAAATTCGTATAATTTTCTTTTCTCAAATGAGCACTCAGTACCGATCGAATAAATACGACAATTTCCCTCAAGCAGTCAAGAATGCTGTTACTAACCTTATTAACAAAGGATGCCGTAAAAAATAATTTAGCTTGAATTGACCGGAATTCGAACAGCGATCGTGTTTATGTTTACTATGAGTTCGTCACAAAACACTTCTAAGCTCATTGAGCCGATTTTTCTTATTCCCTCAACTTACTCTCAAAGTCTACTCACCGTGCGGCCCACATGGAATGCTTTCGATCATCTCTCCATTTGGATGCATCTTAAACATGAAATTTTGACCTCTGTGTTTTCCCGGAGATGATTAAAAAAAATATATTTGGGGGATTAAAAGTTGAACATGATTTTTTCCATATTTTTCTAGAGCTTCCAAGAGGATAGCGAAAGGTTTACATGAGAAACATATCACGATTAAAAGGTAAAGTACGACCGCACGAGAGAGAGTGATGCTTTACCTCGCAACACGAGCGAACACCACTCATCTTACATAGTAAAAAAAAAACAAATGAAGAGATAAAAACCGTGCCATAAAGTTAACCAATAACGGAAATACGACAAATCGGTCACATTTTTTTCAGATAACCGCACGTGGTCGGAGAGACCGAGTAATGTAAATAGTCTGCCGAATTGCGGACAAAACCACTTCCTGTGCTTCGGGTGCCGAGGGCCGCTCAGGGCGAGTTTTTCGTTCAAGTCAGAATCGTCGGCTGCCCACAGCAAACGAAAGAGCCGTTTAAATGGGCCGCAAACGTTACTTAAGATTTCCACATAATTATTTCAAATGTGAAACCAAAAGACGCCCAGCTCCGTTCAGCAATAGTTTTCACCGTATATTTAGCATTTTTTGCTTAATCGAAACAGGTTTTGGATCTCGGAATGACCCAGGTGATAGTCGTGAGGGCGGTTGAGACTCGCGTAAAAACGTTTCCCAAACCAGATCCCGTTGTTTTCATCCCTGACTATCTTTGAAATCACCGGCCATATCATCCACCACCAAAGCCCGCCACACGCTCTCTGCCTCCGCATATTCATTTACCTCGGTGTTGACGTCAAACACGAATCAAAATACGACCAGTTAATCTTATAGATACCAAGCACTGAATACAATACGAATCGAAATGAAAGTAGAGTTCAAACTCAATCAACTAAAAGTAAATAATGTTTTATAATTATAATTGTTCAATTACTCCTTGTAAAGGAATTATAATATCGTCGATTTCAACGGAAAATATGAATTTTTCAGGCAAAGGAATGATATTCTGTAACCTACGAAGGATGGAAGAAAATCTCTTAAAGTAACAGGATACTTATTTAATTTATTCAGGAATCCGATAAAAAATACCAGCTCTTCATCGTAATTAGAAGTACTTTTAGAAAGCTTTTAAAAACCCTGCACCGAAGGGCTTCGGGGAGTCTGAGGGCGAGTTACAGCCAAGTAACTATTGTGTAAGAGCCCCCTCCACGAAAAAATACTTTCGCCAGCATTCATGATGATGGGTGACACGGTGACTGTGTGGCATTTAAATAGATCCACCCACTTCGCGACCAAGGAAACATATTATAAGGAAAAGAGACAAAATATATTGAGTTCGGAGATCAAAATTACACGATTGAAAAAAACGAAACCAATTACATAGATCGTGGATATGCAAAAACCTATACAAGACAAATAAATTGTATTTACTTAAAAACACATTAGCAATATCGATTGTAAGTCGTTAGTTAAAAAACATTATTTGCAAACGCTTTGGAATTAAATGAATTCCATCAAAAGAGCTAGACAAAAAGAATCGTATGAGGGTACAACACGTACATCTCACAGCCTATTTTTACAAAATCAATGCAATTTTGAGAGGTATAATTACCTTAGAACACGTTACATGGGTGCATCATTATTCCTAATTTATATTAGGATTCACATTAGCACTAATGTCGCACCCCTGTAACTTGTTCTAAGGTGACTATACATCTCTTAAAATTGTATCGATTTTGTCAAATAGGCTGTGAGATGTATGCGTCTTACCCTCATACGATTCTTTCTGTGTAAACCTGAAGATGGAATTCACTATATTCCGAAATGACGACCTACACATGTGTAAATCAAGAGGTAGAGATGGAAGCTAATGTATTTACAATCTATTCATAGACTAGCTCTGGGTTTCCGTTGAAATATAACGGAGACTGAAAACAAAAATTATAGTCAACAGTTCGAGGAAAACTAAACATCAATCTACGAAAGACTAATGTCATTATTCCCCCTCAAGCTCCCTCTTTCTAACCTATGCATTGTCACACCCCGTGGCCCTACTAGGCTTTGCTCGGCTAATTGCTCCGTCTTTGAATCGTTCAATCGATAAGGTCTGTCCTGCGAGAGATAGAACGAATACAATAGCACTGCCGCTATGAAATGCAAGTAGTCCTCAACATTAACATTGGCTTTTTAACTCTTCATTATTAAAAATTTACGTAAACCAATGAAATGGCGTTTAAATAGATACATCCCCTTAGCTACCAAAGAAGTATGTTTTAGGGAAAAGAATCAAAATAAGTAATTGAGTTCGGCGAAAAATATTATACGATAGGTTAAAAGCGAAGCAAATTAGATAGTTCAATTTAGACCAAAGAATTTAAACATCAAAGGATTTCACATTTGGAATCAGTGAAATTCCGCTCAGGAGGGCGGGAGCATTCGGTTTCTCCATCAACTTCCCAAACCTTTCTTCGAAAGGGGTAAGGACAACTGCGAAAGTTTCGTCGCCGATCACTCAGAGCAATCAATCAAAAACCAGAAAAATGCTTGCCTTTAAACTCAACGAAGTATGGCAGATTCGGCAGCGAAAATATAAGTGAAGGAGCCAATCAATCGCATGGAATCTGGGGAACCACAACAAACTTGCGGGAGAAATTAGACTCTGCTATGTCAATCAAAAGCTTTCTCAAACAACCACTGCCGCTCACACTCACGGAAACAAAGTGTTTCGGTGATAAGACACCAATATCAGGAGCTGGTGTCGAGTGTATACACATTTGGAGTGAGAGTTTGCCCAGATAACGACGGATGGAGGGGGTATGGCGCGTCAATCGGCGACGACACGAGGGCTCTCAGAGAGGGAGGGGGGCGTAGCCGCTCTCGAATTAGGCTCAATCAAACAATCAACACGATTCACGGGAGGAGCTACACTACAATACATACATTAGAGAATAGAAGAGATTATGCATCTGACAAGATGTTAACAAACGTGATAAATACAGCGACACCTCTCTGAAGCGGCCACGGAACGGGTGGAAGAGATGTGGCCGCTAGAGGAGTTGGCAGCAGGATAGAAGTGAGAGAGAGGAAGGTGTGTCTTGCGGAATGAGTAATAATGAAATGAGCCATTAATTTGCTTAACAGCTAAAAAAGGCACGACTATCATCCAAGAGTTGGAAAGTTGAATGTCATGAATGAAGGCCACTTCATGGGACAGATATGAAGCGAGAGTGTTTGCAGTCCACCGAGGGGCGGCTGTGTATTTTATTCTTAAACTCCAACTCTATACATGCTCTTCGGAACTTTAAGTCTATAGATGTGAATACATCAATTCCCAAACGATATTCCAAAGTTATGTATGATTTGACACTTTACCAGCGAATAATAGTGATCAATATAGAAAATTAAGGCCAGTCGACGGGCTTTTCGGGCAATGTCGGGCTCCGACTCGTCGAATACCTTCTATTTTCTAACCCGGCGGACAGCCCGAAAAAATGAACAGATACTCAAAAGCAAGTAGTGAAACTGAAGTTCGGGGGCTAGCTGCTTAAGGATAAGTCAATGGCTGAAAAAAGTGTGACCATTGGGTGGCCGCTGAAAACCGGTGGAGTGGGGTCGTTCATTCAATTTAATCAAATACATCGGTAGAAGGAAGGATGGGAAAAATACATCGCGACGAACAAAAATTTTCCTCATTCAGCCAGTTTCTCATGACGGTAGAAGGAATAAATGCAAAATTTGAAGCCCATTTTTCATGAGTAATTGATGTCATTAAACTTCTGGTTCATTAATTCGTTTATAGAGACCCGATCCTAGACGGAATAAATCGCTAATAAGCGTGTTAATGACAACGAGCCACGTGAGACGGATGCGTGGGGCCGAGAAGCAGCGGAGAAGTGGTTAGGTTAGGTTAGAGTCAGTGACGTCATGCACTCATCAGCGAAAGGGATAAAGCTGTCGTATTTCGCTGCTAATTCTTGGAGCAGGCGACGGATTGAAAAATGCGGGCTTCTTTATTTTTCAATCTGTATCGCAATCACCTATAGTAAAAAATGGTGAACGTGGCCATTTAACTTGCCTCCATTGGAAATACATTCGATCCTGGGGAAAAGTGGCCGCCGATTCATTAAAGGTGGCCGTTAGGACACATTTCATGGCACTTCCACTCGAAGTAATTATTATTAGATAATATGCCTATTAAATAATCGCAATTCAAGGCTGACTTAAACCATCATAATGTGCAACATCGAGTGTTCCGGAGGAGATAGAGTAACCTACCCTTTAGCGACGAAATTAAAGAGAAAAGCATCGAGGTACTCTACAAAGCATGTTACTCTAATTATCTCCATTTGATTCCCATTAAGTTTTCTAGTTTTCAAGGAGAAAATATAAGATGATATTTTACCAGAAATCGTTACTGGATACATTCTAATTGTTTAATTTTTTTCTGAATTCCTGCTAGAACAATTCACGCAAATATAAGTTTCTATTCTGTAGGAGTTAATACTCATTGGATATAGAAAAAGCCTTCCAAAAGCCCCGTCCGGTTGCAATACATTCTTGACAAGACCTAAAATTTTCAGAGGTATGACCTGAAAGGCAGAAAATTGTAAAGTCATCCTCGCTAAGGTAACTATGGAAGTTCTTTCACGGGGTCTGAGGGCAGTGCATACATGAGTACATTTAAATGTGCACTCATTTTGCAAAAAAGGTAATTTTCCTCCCTGTCTCCATGCAAACCGCCCTGTCTCCATGCAAGTGCTGCCCCCTGCTACGCCCCATCACCTCACCAGTCATCAATAGATCCTCCTTCACACCGTCTTGTACTCCCTTCAACGTTGTTTACAGACTGTTTTGTAATTTTTGCCCCTCGTATTACATAGGAGAATGTACCACACCCATATCCATCAGAATGAATTACCACAGACACTCTTGCAAAACTCCCCCCTTTCTTGAACCCATCCTCCACTACATCCACCTCTCAGATTTTCCCCTCCACTCCTCGGATCACATTTAAGAGACCACCGAATTTAAATACCATATTTAAAGCCACCCGCCCTCTTCAAAAATCGCAGTCAGTCACCCCTTCCACATTCCACACCCTCACCTTGCAATCGTCCCAGGTGTAAAACCTGCAAGATATTCTCTCCACCCCCTGCCTCTTTTCTCCCCAAACTTAAATGCCTGCCGATTTTCCCCTCTACTACTTGTACGTCCACGAATACCATTTACCTCCTTCATTGCAATTTCTGCCCCGCTTTCTATGCCGGCCAATGCACCACGCCCCTCAATCTTAGAATTAATAATCACCGCGCCTCCTCCTATATATACGTATGAATTTATAGGTAAGGAAAGAAAGGCATAGGAACATGTAATAGAAAAACGACGAGGACAACGGTGCTGTGGTGGGTGGAAAAAGCCAGAAAGTTCTCCTCGATCGGCCACATACTTATACTATCGCTTAGTGCGCTTTCCTCAAGACTTTATGTGTGTGTGTTACTTTTGAAGGACACCACAGGTGATATAAATATAAATAAATGCCATGATAGTCCACAAAAAACATAGACACAAATGAAGGAGAACTCACACGTTAGTTTCAAATTTTCGACCCCTTTGGGTCTTCGTCGGGAAGGAGACAAGGAGAGACTGAGGAGGAGGACAGAGGATGCCCAAAGGCTGAGGGGATTAGGATAAGAAAGTGGTAGGGAGAGGGTGGGGAATGGGAGATGGGAAAGAGGAGAGGGCTATAAATATCAGTGGGCCCTGTTAAGACCAGGCGGCTTGAAAGCTTGGTATAGCCAAATGGAAGACTGCTCAAGAGTTTTCAATTCTAACGGTGAGGCGGAGGGTGGGAGAGAGGCAAGTATTCCTATGTGCAAGCAATCATCAAATTCTAAATTGTGGGAAAAGGCGTGGGTAGGGACAGGAAGCGAAGCAGATTGGGAAGTGGGTTTGCAAGAAGCTCGATGGTTGTTAATCCGTAGGTTGAGTGAGGTGGTGGTTAAACCAATGTAGAAGGCGGGGCAGGAATTGCATAAAAGGATATAAATTACATTACTAGTTGTACAGGTGGGGGACGGAGTGGAATTGAAAACTCTTGAGCAGTCTTCCATTTGGCTATACCAAGCTTTCAACCCGCCTGGTCTTAACAGGGCCCACTGATCTCCATAGCCTTCTCCTCTTTCCCATCCCCCATTCCCCACCCCTACCTTATCCTAATCCCCTCAGGCTTTGGGCATCCTCTGTCCTCCTCCTCACTCTCTTCCTTCCAGACGAAGACTCAAAGGGGTCAAAAATTTGAAACCTCACGTGTGAGTTCTCTTTTATTTGTGTCTAAGTTTTTTGTGGCCTATCATGGCATTTATTTATACAAAACCTACGCTAATACGAGTATGGTATTCGTATTAGTATAGTACTACCAATGAATGAAATAACCCAATTTCCAACGCCCCCTATGAATGAATGGCGTCAACCAATTACCTACCAACACTTACTCTTTAAAATTTTAATAATTGCAGGGAAAATCTGAAAGACATTTTTTCATGTAGGTCATTCCACGTCATTACTCCTCTAAGCAGGAAGGATTTCTTCAAAATATCCGTTTTCTGCTTCTTGAACTTAATATTGAATTCGTGATCGTTCCATCCTATGAGGTAGGCTGAGCCCAGATTTTATTTTATTTCCTTCCATTTTGACATTAGATGCATGTCTGATACCAAAAAATTGTATCACTAGCGTCAGTCGCGACTTAATATAAAACAATTACGTAGAAAATTGAACATAGTCGTTTCTTAAGAATTTCCGTCACATTTGAATACCTGCATCTAAACAACGGTGAAGATGCATGACTGCTAAAATCCCTCTCATAGATTTCCAGTCCATTTTTTTCTATTCTCACGATTCTTCTAGTCCCTACGAAGCGAAAACCCATTTTATAATTTTCTCCTGCAATACCGAAACCGAAAAGAAGCCGCAGAAAGCCGAAACCCTTAAATGACATTTTTGGGGGGACATGAAGATTTTCGACGTTAATACAAAACGATTGGTAATCTATTAACGTGATGTCAACAACACAGGGGCGTAACTATGGGGGGATGAGGGGATAGATCCCCCCAAAATCTTAGAGAAATTAAAAAAATAAACCATTTACTAGTTTTGACATATAATAACTGCATCTGCCTTAAGTTCCATTTTTAGTGCCAAAATGGTGTAAAATGTATTTACTGGCATGCCATTTTTCAAAAATTTTAGCAGATTTTGCCTGGGGGGAGGAGTCACCACCCAAGGCCATCCATTCCACCCCTCCCCCAAGGCTTATCCCTAGTTGCGCCACTGCTACAACAGATAAACTCTGAACAAACAAACAGTCATTTTTGTATTTAATCCGGCTTTCTTCCGTTTTAGTCGACAGTGCGTCGCTTACCATTACGCAGCAGTTTTTCTGAATCCAAAACAAAACACAACGACCCGAGAAGTCGGAGAGAGTGAAGTCCCTGAAACGTTCAAGTGTCTGAGGAAGAAAGGGAGGGTGGCCTTCAACTTCTCGCCAAATCACGAAGCATTTTTATTCTCAGTGACGATGCCACCTGTGATGGAGGCGAAAGGTGAGCGGCGAAATCAAAGACGTAGCAGAACCCGTGAGCCAGCTAAGATGTCACCAAGCGGTCGGCACAGACGAGACCCCGACAAGCAGAATGCTGATTCACACTACCACTTCCCTCACCTTCTAATCACTTTTAAAATTATTTCGCTACGATGCGGCAAGCGCACTGGATACGAAGAACATCGAAAAATTATGAATTCCATGGATTACAACATTCCCAACTAAATTTCGGTTAACAGCCTCAATTATAGTCTATTTCCTCGTAAAATTCGGATTTCTCTGACGCCATCGTCGAGAATGGTGACTTACGTAAATCAAATGAAATGCGCGGTGGATAAATGGAGAATCCTCGACTGGGATACTCATGAATAAAACACACTGCCACGAAAGCCCACGAGAAAAAGTGCAGCACCAATAGTGAGACATGCGCAAAGCTGCAATCGTACAAGGATTTACTATTGGCTTTAACGCACGCATGCCCAACAAAATGTCGTGTACCTTGATGATGATGCCGTAACAAGAAATGAACGGCGTAACAACATACGCGAACCACCACTTGAGAACCACTGCAATAGAATTTAGGAACGTACCCATCTTCGCTGCGTCAACGTACTCTTTCCTCTACCTCCGCACTTGCTCCGTTAGCGCTATTGCGTACAATTGCTCCATTAGGGATTACTAGCAGCGCTGTGGCGACATTGTCCCTCGTCAAAGGAAATCTTTCATTCCGTGTGGCATACGCTTTTTTCACAACATTCTAGTTCGGCATTGTGATGGATTTCACATCATTTCACCCAATCTGTGGTTACGCCCCAAACCTATAGTAACAACTTCTTTCAAGTCACGGCTTTAACTCACGAAATCCAACTGGAAGCCACCATTTTTTTAAATCGCCGCCAGACTGCGGTTGACCGCGTTTTGCCGGAGCCAGGCCACATCGTAAAAAAACACGTCCCATATCTCGCGATCATTATCAGAAAAGTAAGGGAAATACGCAAAATAATGGCTACGGCGTCTGAAATTCTCGAAATATCTTATGCATCGCTCTGGAGGCTTGCTCAACGATTTAAAAATTTTTTAGCACCTGAATCCAACGTTTCATTATTAACCATCTTCAGTGGTAACAATAAAAATACCCAAAAATAATGAAACTGGCCAGGGGCAATGCAACAAAGTATTGACACGAGTGAAACAAAAAAATTAAACCATGTTCACAATTTATAAAATGAGATAATGAAAATATAAACAAATCGTATTTTTTGACTACCACATTATCACTAATAATTCATCAATTGAATTCAATTACGATTTGGTCAAGGAACCGTTTTGACATGAACAAAATATTCTCGCATTGCAGCATTTATTTTCAATCTTTGAAGAAACCTCCATCAAGATCCATTTACATAGATACGTATGTAAGTGGTTGATAAAAATTCAATTAATATTCTCAAAATCGTAAGCTGAAATCCCGGAACAGACAGTGAGATTACAGAAGCAGAGAAGATAAGCCGCTGAGAGCGCCGGTAATCCACGCAAGAACCCAAGAACGATAAGGTAAAGTGTCTACCACCAGCCGAAAACTCACATTTTGATGGAAGAATCTCACTCCGAGAATGAAATGGCAAATAAGCGATGAAAAGACACACGGGAGCAAATGCGAAGAGATACGACTCGGGATGACCACAATAACAAAAGACCTTTGGTAAAAATTACTACGCGAAGTGAAACACGATGTATTTAAGACACAGCCAGATAACTGAAAAATCAACTTTTCCTGATACTTGAAGCAGCCTTAAAAAAGGAGAGGTTAACAAGCCATATCTCCGCACAATTCTATAGGCTTACTAACAAGTGAACATCGTAGTAGGGGCAAAACCACAAGGCAGCTTAATAAATGCCACTGACACACTCCATCACTGTTTCAAATCGAGATTAGGTTTGGATAGTTAAGAATAGAGGCCACACCATACTAAGCCTATGATGTGTGAGAGCTAATTCCCTTTCCCTGACCTACCTAGCAAAGTGAGGTCAAAGGAAACGATTTTCCTCTGTGAAATGTTAACACTTCACGTACATTCGTGAGTGGCTTCCGGCTGGCCGCACACTGCATAGACAAAAGTTTTTTGAGAGAACGTTTTGTCGAAAGGCGTCGGCAGCGACTAGTCTACCATGCAGTGAAATGAATGCATCACACACTGATGAGACGAAGGCTTCAGACGCGATGTTTTGTCTGGAGACGTCTTAGGATATTTTTGCGATAGCCTCTAATATTTCGTCTTTAGCAAAAACGCGGTAAGACAAACTGATCTGCGCATGCGCGATGCAGGGCGGATCAGCTCGCACTCGCAGTCGCGTATAGGCCTAGCTAGATCGCTCCTCGTGGATTTCATCCTCTCAGCTCAAATTATCTGTTTAAGTTTTAACGATGGCGATAGGTAATCAAACGTGGCAATTTTCACTCTACAATAGTTATAAAATTTGATGGCATCAGCTTGTAACTACGCAATAAACCCCAAATATTCCGTTCTTGTTAATGGGATGAACCCAGTGCTCCCATCCTTCGTTTAATTCGTTAACTTGTATGAAGTTCCACAACATAATTGCTACGTTCGCTTCCTCATTCATCTTAAGCACCACACACGCACTGCGTTTACACTACACTGGTCTAACGGTAACTGACCGGATTTGTTTTCCCGCCATATTTTGCCTTTTGTCTATGACCACTGCACACCGGTGCAACTTTTTGCTTTCCGACGAAACGTCTTCGGGCAAAACGTTTTCTCAAAAAAATGTTTTGTCTTACCAGTGTGCGGCCGGCCTAAACGCACGCCTGTTATTTCCTTCAACAATATTACGTTCATTAATCACTCACTTTAACATATTCACAGCTCTCTTCATTAATTTATACGTTTATTTTGACAACTAACAAAATATACCTAGTTTTGTATTTCTTAATCAAAATTAAGTTCAAGAGGATTTGAGGAGAAAGGGCTAATTAATCTCAGCAAAACCCTAATGTAGACAGAACGACATAATCATTACTAAATTTTTACCCAAATTATTTTTACTAAAACATTAAATTTTCCAGTGTATTTGTAACAATATCACATACATTTTAATCAATGTCCGTGTTTACCCCGGCATTGTAAATTCTCTCAAATTTGAACTCCTCGCATCCACACGGCGCATCATGTCCACGATTCTATTGTGATCCTATGCGCCTCTAGAATGCGATTCACGAGTTGCCAGTGTCCATCACCCTCACGACTAATAAAAGTATTTTCATCCGTGATTCGCACGCAAGGCACCGCGCGGCAAAGCTGTCACCTCCGGGCGTCAAACAGTTCAACTCACTCCACCCCCCCCCCCCAGAAATTATAGGGGTATAGCCTTAAATGAA
This sequence comes from Ischnura elegans, assembly GCF_921293095.1. Classification (NCBI taxonomy): domain Eukaryota; kingdom Metazoa; phylum Arthropoda; class Insecta; order Odonata; family Coenagrionidae; genus Ischnura; species Ischnura elegans. The sequence continues at coordinate 109,808,713 of NC_060259.1, read as the reverse complement.
TCCTTTCTAAGTTCAAACCCCCCGTAAATTGCGACTCTCTTCCTTAAAATCCCTCCCCAAAATTTCTGGCTAGGGCCCACAGTAGTCCAAGATCGAAAAATGCTGGCCAAAATTAATGGCGCTGTTATTATTCCAAACCAAAATAAAAAATTTCGATTTATTCGTTGATTTCCACAGATTTCGATCCCCTAATTTCGAATTAAAAGTTATTTTTATGTCTGATACTTGCAATGCTTTAATTGTTTAGCAGTTTCTGTAGAAAAAACATTAGAAAATCCAAACGGAATTAAAGGCTTACTTCCGTATATGCCTGTTTACACTGTACATTAACCCGTTAGAGTTTATGTCTCCATGTATGAACGCGTGAATAAACGCAAACATGCACCGTGTAATCACCCAACTTGTACTTGTTCCGTTCCGGTCCACCAAAATCGTTCATACATTCACACATTAACGTGGTCGTGATTTAAGTACTCGCCCAGTAATTGCATATCTTACGGCAATTAAGCCACGGCCTTGCCACGCGAAAGTTCTATGTTCCGTTCGCTGGTAAGCGCACAGTTCTTCAGATAATATTAGATGTTTTTAGCGTCTTGCGGACCATCTGAATGCGGCCTCGGAAGAGGGCCGCGTGCTTCCGTTGCCGTCGACGGGCGGAAGAGCGTCCCGGATGTGCGAGCAGCGATCCCAAAGCGATCTCGTCCATTGCGGGGCGGAAATCCACAACGAGAGCGCCGCGAAATATAGACAATGGACCTCCGACGCCAGCATGTGAGCGGTCCCATTCAAATGCACGAGTCCCCACGGCCACGAATATTACAACGGAATATTCTCCACTCGGCCACTTAATACGCTGTCACCCTCCACATATTCAATAGGTGCACAAAAGCCGACCCAAACGGTAGATGGATCCGAATTTCATGGAGATATAAACTATAATTAGGGCTTTTTTCACAAATTTATAATTGAGATGATATAATACATCACATTCAAAGCTTCTAAATGCTATTCCTCGCGATAGTAAACATACGACGACAAACATTGGGAATAAATGACTCCCTCATTGCGCTCATTGCCGCGCATTGTTCTCTTTGAAAGGCGATTAGAAATCGGGCAAAGAAGAGGTGACATGAATGAAGCTGGTTTCACGGGACAGACAGGGACTTCCTTTAGGTACTCTTCTCGACCATGGTGAGGTTACAACATGGCGATTGCTACGCCCCCAATATGAAGGTTTGGCTGGTCGAACGAGAGCCTTCATCGAGGTCCATCTCTCGATGAAGGGATCACGCTTAGAGTATATAGTCCTTTAATAACTCTATGGGGTCACGCCACCCCGTAACTCTGAGGTTTGGAGGGTCGTGTCTCCGAGGGACGCCGGTAGAGTCACTCTAAGACGAGGTTTGGGGGATGCTGAGGCTAATCCCATCCCCGTCTCGAATAGATACCAGTTTCTGTCGGAGGGTAACTCCGAGGTACCTGACGTGCCCATTCCTACCCCGAGACCGGCACCTAGGAAGAGGCGTCAGAATGAGAAGGGGGGGTTGTATTGAGAGGGAGTAGTAATGTCCGTCTTATGATGAAAGGGCAGACCGCAAGGGTGTAAGCAACCGTGTGACATCATGGTGCCTCCCGAGTGGCGGTGTTCCTCAGGTGACGCAGGCGGTTGGTGCGGCGGTACAGGTCACGAAGTGCTCCAGACTGCAGGTCGTGGCGCATGGTGGTGTCAACGACGCCATCGACCGTGGATCCGAGGAGATCCTACATTCCTTCAGGGAATCGGACTCGGAAGTGAAACGAATAAGTGGTGCCGAAGGAGTCGATGTCGCTGGCGATTTGTAGTCTTGTCCCGAGGAACAGTTGTGGTTCTTTGGTTTGGAGCCGAGTGGAAGGTATAAACCAGAGGCTGCGTCGTTTCTGCACGGACATCGGAGCCACGTTCGCGGACCTTAGGCCGGCAATCCGATCGTGTCCGACGCCTCTGGACCGTTCGGGAGTCCATTACACGACCGAGTCAGCTAGCTGTGTAGCGAGTAGCATATTTGAGCACTGTAGGTAAATTCAAATGTTCTCACAGGCAAAAGTTCTTCCAAACGTGAGAATAGAGTAGTAGAAAGAAAAATCAGCGTTTGAGATTCAGAATTACCAATTTACAATTATACATGTAGTAACTTTAAGCAAGAGACACATCAGTCGAGTCATAGTTTCAAAGGCAGTCAAAGTTCGAGTCATTTAAATGGTGAGACATTAAAATCTGTATTTCCATTAAGTAGGGATATACAGCGTAAAAATAGATTAATCGACAGGAGCGACTCAGAAATAGTTCCCAATCGCAATAATATTAATTCCGAAGTAATAATCGTGGCAGTGGTTAATGGCTGTAGTTTAAGAAATAAAATTCACGAATTCCGACATTCAATTCACAGTACGAAGTGTAACGTTATTATAGGAACAAAATGTTGGCTAACACATGATGACTCAAACAGAGACATCTTCCAAAATCGTTCACCGTTTAACGGAAACATAGAATCAATCGAGCTGGAGGCGGAGTATTTAGAGCGGTAAAGAATTCAATCGTCAGCCAAGCGGAAACCGTAACTGAGACCAGCGTTGACTCTGTGTGGCGTTCATTTAATGTCCGCAATTCAAAACTATTTTATTATGCTCGTACTACAGACCACCCAACTTAGGAATAACATCAATGTTGGATTTTGAAACCCAAATAAACAGCATAGCATCCAAGTATCCAGAGAGAAACTTGATTGTAGGGGGGATTTCAACGTACCTTCTATACATTAGGAGACGTTTAGCATCATTCATGGTGGGAGAGATAAAGTGATTTGTGAGGCGTTATTGCAAACTTTTACATCAAATATATTGTTTCAAATAGCAACCGTACTTAATAGAGGAGAAAGAATTCTTGATTTATTAGCAGCAAATATACGCCATCAGGTAATAAACGTGAGCACCGTCGAAGGAATAAGTGACCATAGCGTAGTAACTGCTAAGTTTTGTTTCATTCCACTGAAAATTTTAAAAAGAATTTAAAGTTTCCATTTTCAAAAGGCCTTATTTTGATGGGTTTAAGGGTCATCTGAAAAATGCTTTCTCCGCGTTTCAAGAATCAATAATGAAGTTAAAAGTAGAGGGTACTTGGAAAGATTTTCTTTCGCTCGTAACTTCCGGAATAAATAGCTACATTCCTAATAAAACAGAAAAGAAGGTAGTGAACCGAGATGGTATGACGCGGAAGTGAGAAAATCATTGAGACGAAAGAGAGCGTGCCATGCTAAAATGAAAAATGTCAGCACGGATTTATCCGCAAATGAACGCGAGTTAATAATTTTAAAATATAAGTAGTCTTAAGCCGCCACCAAGGAAGCGTTTAGGAATGCATGCACGAATTTTAAAATAAAAACACTAGTAGAGCAGTTACGTGAAAACCTTGAAGCATTTTGGTCTTATTAGGGAAGTTCAATGTAAAAGATCTACCGTATGTTCTTTGAGAAACGATAATAAATCACCTGGTCCAGACGGAATCTCTTCTCGCGTATACAAATAACTAGCCTCAGAGATTCCCCCCTCCTTGCCGTTAATATATTCAGTACTTCTACTTGATGGGAAAATTTTAATTTTAAAAAGCTATTGGTTATGCGAATATTTCGTTCTAAAATCAAATATTTTGCCCGTGACTAGATGAAGGAGACGCCCGTTCCGCGGTTGTCTTCGTTTTTCGCGTGTTCGTCTTCACTCTTACGACTGTAGACGCTAAACTTTTACGTTTAAACGATGTTTAATGATTCATTATTGCAGTCGAATACACAGTGAGTAAAACGATAAATGGCTCGACCCCATGAAGCTTCGGCTGGATTTTATACAAATGCTTAAAGCTAATTGTTCTACCTTTTTTGCGCCGTTAGTAGGAGTTAGACTGAATAATGATCTATAGTGGAACAAACATACTATTCGGGAAGTAACAAGTCAAGCTAATCGTAAATTGGGTTTTTTTTAAGGAATGTTATGAAAGTGCGACGACAAAGCGAGAGAAATTACCTCCTTCTCCCTCGTTAGACCCCATTTAGAATACGCTGCCAGTGTTTGGGACCCTCATGAAATAGGCTTAAAAACAGAGTTAGAACGAGTGCAAAGAAGAGCTGCCAGGTACGCGAAAAGTCGTTACGTTATTCTTGTTAGTGTAACTGATCTCTTAGATTAACCCGGATGGGAATCTCTGTCAGACCGTAGACTGAAAAGTAGACTTAACCTTTTAGATAAATTCAAGAGCAGTGTCTTTTCTAACGAAGTTAGCCATATCTTACGAACCCCAACATACTACGGTATATCAGATCATATAAATAAAATAAGAGAGATAGACTGTAGAACAGACAGATTCAGAATGTCTTTATTTCCACGATCAATAAGAGACTATAACGGCAGCGTTATAACTTATAAACTAAAAAATAGATTATATGACTTTTATTGTAGCTTACTAACCTATATATACCTTAATGCATGCTTCTGAATTTTCTTGTTATTTCCAACAGCATATTTTGTGTTCTAGCTTTATAGGTAGAAAACCTTAATGGGTAGTTGGCAAGTTTTGCCTTTGAATGATTGCGGTAGGATAATTTGTTAATACGCGTAAGGTTTTTTTACCGAGTGTTGTGCATGTGGGAACCCTATCGCATGCTGTTGATTGATCACCCCCTGCCATACACCCAAGAGGTGGCTCGCAGGGTATTTCGTAGATATAATTGTAGATGTAAAAAATTCAGCCACTGGCATTAATGATTCCTTAGAAAACGGTCATTCAAAACGATGGATAAAATAATAGATTATCTACTACACTGTATCACATTTAATTTTGAATTGAACAACCGGAGACAGCTATGACACGTAATTGGAGAGTCACAGAGTGAGACAAAACAAAACCAAGGGAAACATAAGACGATAATTACACCTCAACATACAATTGTTATCATAGGCTCCATTAGGAGGTGGTAAGGAGTTACTCATTCCAATATTGCGCCATCCCAAATTACCATCATTAACTTCACGACCGCCACAGTTGAGCATTATTCAATGACGAGATATTTTTCCTCCCCACCGTATTAAAGCTTGTTTTAAAAATGGGATAAAACGCGTGACCGTTCGGAGAGATCGGTTGAACCATGCATACGTCTTACAACCATTCGACGGTGAGTAATCATACGTTGACATTAAGCGTCCTCTTACGACGAAGACCTGGTGTTTGCATTCGCGAACGCAAGGTATGGCAACGAGTGTCGGCAGTGCTATCGCGAGTTTCAAGACGGTCTTGCGCAAGGCGACACAGGCCATTAACTAGAGAAGTCGAGCAAATCCAATTTTCAGTGAGGCGAGAGCTGCGGTGAGTACCTGACTATGAGTCAACGCAGGAGTGAAATAGATAAGCGTCCAAATCGAATTACCAAAACGAAGTCGGGAGACTGTACTAGCTAGCTTCAACTTAAATGCTTATGCGTCTACTAGTTGTAACAATTATTTCCCATACATATCCGAATATAAGAAAGCATAGTTGGAATTTATGAAATGAATAGTTAGATTTTGCGGCTTTACTTTGTGGAAGCACGAAACAGGAAATTAAAACTCACTTGATACGTTCTACGCTGACACTTTATTTCCGACCATAGTTTCCACCGCAGTAGTAAATTATTACCTTGATACGTGGCATAGTATTGCGGAAACTATCAGTAAAAAATCAATAAAATCAGTGAGATTTACATAAAAACCAATGCCAAACAGCACACGGAGTAGTGTTGGCTTTCAGCGAAAAATGTGCCTTTATCAATTTCAATGTCGCATGATCCATTGAAATCCTTTAATCACTCACCCAGTGTTCATGGTTAAATAAAAACACAGTACTATTCCACAACCTTATATTTTTGCAGTCTATTAGTTTCAACGTTACAACGTCATTATCAAGACTAACTGAGAAAAGCATACAACATCCAGCCTTATTTATCCAACAATAGTGTGAGGGAAGGAGGAAAGGGGGGGGGGTTCTAAATGAGGAGGAGCATTGAGCATTGTTGGTTGGGCATTGTTGGTAGGATAGGAGGTTCAAAACAAAAAGTATAAAAGCTTGGGGAGGTGGGGTGGGGGCAGGCAGATAAAAGTCAGGTGGTAACGAGGTTAATGAGAAGGGGAGGAGGAAGGATTGTCAAGGAAGAAGTCAGATTTTAAAACAGTAGATAAAAAGTTAGAACATTTGAATACAGTCATATCATTAAAAATTTCGATGTTACGTGCAAGAGTGCATTTGGTGATTTCTAAAATTTCTAAAATATCCAGTTTTACACTTTTGTCATGTACATGTAAAATTTTAATATTAAAATCACTGTTGTGGCCGGATTCGGACAGGTGTTGAGAAAAATGGGAAATGGACTCTTTCAAACGAGCACTTCTTTTGTGTTCATCGACACGAGTTTTAAACTTGCGGCCCGTTTGACCAACGTACACACCGTTGCACTCGTCGCATGTCAGGGCATAGACACCAATTTTGTCTTCAGGATTCACTTTGTCCTTGGAGTTAAAAATCACTTTACCAAGGGAGGTCGGGGAGTAAAAACACACTCTGTATTTGTCTTTGGGTATGAGGTTGTGAACACTGTAAGACAGGGGGCCAAGGAAAGGTAATTTGCACCACCGTTTGGGTTCTGTTTTGGGGACCGGCAGCAAACTGGTTAGGGTGGGCGATACTCTTATTCGGGTTTTTTTGGCCAGTAATTTACGGATGAGGTCATCATGATAGCCGTTATTAGAACATATCGATTTAATAACATCAAGTTCCTGGTTGAAACTTGAAGCAGTCATTGGTATACAAAGGAGTCTGTTAAGCATAGAGTTAATGCCTGCAATCTTGTGGGAGTATGGATGGTTTGAGTCTGCGGGGATAAGTACATCCGTAAAGGTACTTTTCCGGTAGATTGAGAAGTCATGTTTGCCTTCTATGAGGGAAATCGTAAGATCTAGGAAGTCTTACTCACCCAGTGATTCAAGGCGAAGGCTGATTTGGATACTTGAGGGTAGAGTTCACCCAGGACTAAGCAGCAGGCGTGTGAATATCACATATACAGGCTAGAGGATACAGTTCCTTGACTTTGGCCGTTTTGTATTTCGAGAACATTGCTAAGAGGCGCTAAATAGTCCTCAATGCATTGAAAATTTTCAAAAAGAAGCCTAAATAATGATAAAAAGCGGCAATATTTTCGTAAGCTATGCAATCAATTACATCATGGAATTATTTAAAGTTTGCTAAAAACATATAATTTCATCAGCATTGATAATAATTCTTGGAATAGCTGATACTCGCTATGGAAAATCCTACATTTTTTAGCACATGTGAAACTCCGTCAAATTTACTAATGGTGCTGGCAATAAAAATGGACACCTAGGCCGAATGTAGTTGGACGTTAAAGGAGAAGAACCTACCAGCCGCCATAAATTATTTCAAAGTGGCTTTTGAAGGATAATTCTCCTAATTAAGACTACACGTAAATGAGGGTATATTGATAACAATCACCAAGTACGTAATTATTTCATCATTAATGATTGATGAATAAAGCGCAGAAAAGTCATACACGTAGAAATTTCTTGACATCTATCCTGATAACAGCTGATCATTTAATTATTCCGCATTAAATAGCGCATCCTTCCCCGCCTCACAAAACTTACATCGATTGGATAGCTATATCTCTTCCAAACGAACAATGGTTTGTTCAGTGTTTATCGCTACTTAATATAAGTCACCGTAAACAGCATACATTACGTGCACATGTTCATCGAAAAATCTTTTTTTACAACAACCCATACATTCAAAGTTTTAAGCAAGTTTAAGATTTTCTTAAATATAAAAAGCATGACTAGCATTTACTAATCTAAAGTAAAGAAACTCCTGCCATAGTAAAACGGTTAACAACCCCACTGCGCATTCTTTCTGGGCAGCCTTATGGTGAAAAATCTGGCTGGGGAACACCGTGCAGTACGCCACCGTGCGTTTCACGTAAGACTAGCACGAAGTATACCACTAAGGATGATGAGAATGCAAACGCACCACTTCTGGCCACAATCTAAGGTACACTTCCGGTAATACTGCCCCAAAAGTACTCGCAATGAAGAGTGTTAAATGAAGGGGAATTCGGTGAAATGGACGCAGCCGCTGAGCAGCCTCTGTGGAAAACACACACAGAGATGCGCAAACGGGGGCTCATTGGTTGGGGTCGCGAGCAGTGGCGCACCTAGGAACATGCATCGGGGGGAATGGAGGGGCATGGGAGGGGGACCCCCGCCCCCAGGCAAAGGGGATTCGGGGAAAGTTTTTTAAAAATGACATACTTACCTGGAAATACATTTTATGTCATTTTGACACTCAAAATTTAACTTTAAGCAGATGCAGTTATTATACGTCAAAAATAGTCAAGAGGTAGTTTTAATGATTTTTTAAAGCCACAAACAAACCCTGTGAGGGCGAGGTGACCCAGGAAAGCAACTGGTCGCCCTCTCCTGACTGCACGCCGATGCATGCCAGTGCCTTAATCGAGAGAGGGCTCTCGCATATCCAAAAAAGCATTCCGGTCGATTTAATGACTGACTGCGTAAACTACCGTCCGATTTCATTTCATTAACATCGATTATAGGCAAGATACTTGAGCATATCGTCGTTAGCAATATCATGACTTTCTTGGACAGACGTAACTTCCTCCATGACTGTCAGCACGGATTCCGAAAAGGTAGATCATGCGAAACACAGCTCGCGCTCTTTCTTCACGACGTTATAAAATCTGGTGAATCGAAAAGACAGTTGACGCACTGTTTCTAGATTTTAAGAAAGCTTTCGACACTGTACCTCACAACAAACTTTTATACAAATTACAGTCATGCGGATTAAACGAAACAGTTTTAAACTGGATACGCGACTTTCTCAGAGATCGTAAACAAAAAGTTGTTCTTGACGGAATTAGCTCCGATGTTGTAAACGTTACATCAGGTGTTCCACAAGGAAGCGTAATCGGCCCCCTGTTGTTCATTATATACATTAATGATCTCTGCTCCCGCATTAGCAGTAAAATACGTTTATTTGCTGACGACGCTGTCATCTATCGCGAAGTTAGTGATCACTCTGGCTATGAAATTCTATCATCTGACTTAAACAACGTTCATTTGTGGAGCCAAGAGTGGGGACTCAAACTTAATCTGAGCAAATGCATGGCGGTACATTTCTTGCGGAATTCGTCCAACTCTAACCACGTTTATGCAGTGGATGGCATTAATGTAAAGGCAACAGACGAAGTGAAGTACCTGGGAGTTACGATAACCTCGAACCTCACGTGGGGAACACACATAAAGAATATTTGCGGCACAGCCCTGAAGAAATTAGGATTCGTCAAGGGTATTGTGGGAAGATTTTCGGATGAGAAAGTAAATGAAAGGTGCTATTTCGCTCTCGTCCGACCGCACCTTGAATATGCAGCGAGCATATGGGATCCGGTGCAGAAAGACTTAATCCGCGAACTGAATAAAATTCAAAGGAAGGCTGCGCGTTTCGTCAAAAACTGCTACGGGCGTACAGACAGTGTTACCCAGATGTTAAGCGAGTTAGGCTGGGAGCCGTTGGAGACTCGGAGGCTGCGCGCTAGGCTTAGATTGCTTGAACAATTGAGAATGGATATCTTTAAGAGCGACACAGAGAACATAATATTAGAGCCACACTATATTTCCAGGTCCGATAGAAGTGATAAATTAAGAGAGATGTTTTGCCGAACAGATAGATATGTGAATTCGTTTTCCCCCGAACCATAAAGGACTTTAATAAACGCTAGTCCCAACTTCGTTTGAGCACTTAATTTTTTTTTAGCTGTAAACGGCTGGTGTCCTAACACCCCCTGCCACACGCCTTTTAGGCGGCTTGCGGGGTATTATGTAGATGTAGATGTAGATACCCTATGGCTTGCGCAAGCAAACAAAGCTGACTTTTCAGACTGTGGTGAAACAAAGCGTTTTCATTATACGGAGCCCTTCCACCACGTGCGTGCTTCAAGTTTTGATTCAAAATAAATAACTTTCCCGCATTTATTTTTCCTTTTCCTGGTATTCCCTGACTTTCCAGGTTTTACAGAAGAGAGGTTAACGCGTGCCTCTTATCCCACACAGCCAATCGGAGAGCATTTATTAGAATAAATGATTTCATTTATAGAAAAAACTGCAAACTAAAGGACAACTAGGTCAAAGAGTAAGCAATGATCAGCGACCAAAGGGAAACGAGGTGGTGCTGGAGCGAATATTTGTGCGACAAGCTTATATTACAGCATATATTACGGAAGTTCAACGATGCACTTGTTCTGACACTTGGCATGCCACTCACCAAGTGATCCGACTTTATTCGCAGAACCCGAAGTTAAAAATCCACAGTGCAGCCGTGCTGAGCCTGCTCGTGGAGTATTACATTCATGTACACTATATTTAAGAATAACATCCTGCGACAGTCCTTTGCAATTACCGCCTTCAAAAACAGAACAGAAATGTAAGAGGAGCTGTCAGCCCAGTCCTTCCCTTTCCTAAAACCCTTCCAAATTTATTGGATTCTCCGGTAAATGCCAAACTCCGCAGAGAAAAAGAGAAAATATCTTTAGCAATGAATGAGATTCGAACCGAATTCGCGCCACTTACAACATGGAGGCACGCTATCCTTCAGCGGAGTTTTGTTGGATTTAGATGAGAACATGGTTTCTTGAATAAAAAGGATCTCCATTACCGGTAACATTATTTCCTCGGTGTATTAGTGAAATAACCACCGTTCGAGCCTTCCGTTTTTAACTTTGGTAATGCTATTATGTACCCCTTACATCCATAAAGGAAGCAGAAATGTACGAGGGTTTTTTATGTTTGACGGACGACCCCTTATCTTCTGCCTTTGTGTATTCGAGCGTCATCCGAGAAGATTGCCTTCCAAGGGAAGTTCGCGTCAATTTGAATAACACGCAGTGGCAAGGGCTGCGGGTCAGACAAATAAAAGGCCAAATTTTGCAGATGAGCGGGCGCGCATGCGGGCAGTTGAGGAGTCTCTCTCTCTCTCTCTCTCTCTCTCTCTCTCTCTCTCTCTGGTTGATTCGGACACGAGCGAAGTCACACAGGTTCACACGTCGAAGAAGAGGAGCAGCTCACAAACGATATCTCGCCACTATGATCTGTGCAGAAGTGTTTCAAGAGTTTCAATGCGCTCCGTGATGGCAGAGATAGAGAAAAACATTAATGAGGATGACGAAAGAAAAATATTTTTCACTCCTCCGTTTCGCGATTTCACCATTTAATATTGGCTCACCATTGCTTCCAACTAGCCACACAAAATAAATTGAAGAAATCAATGCTTAACTATACTACTTAGCTGACAACATAAATCTCCCTTTGTTGTTTTCGATACATCCACAGCCTTCGATTTTTACTGTGTTCAAAGTAAAACAGCTTCAACTTTGCAAATAGGTGGAATCAAGGCCTTAATCGATTCTCTCTTTGCGCATTTCTTTGCAGTCATGTGCATACGCCAGAGCCAAGCGTAGTCATCGACCACAAAAATAAAATATGGTTTTCGAGAAAATTCGAAAAAGAGCGACTGTCGGCTTCCGTACACGCCACCAACAAGGAAAGGACTACATCCGAGATCATCCGATAACAACCCTTAAATATGCAGAGTATTCCAATTGAATTTTGTAGACTCCTTATCTCCCGTTTTGTCAAATATCTGCACTATTTTCAAGCCGAAGAGCGAAAAGTATATGTCCATAGCGGTTACTTGCGCCAATCACACAAGTTGCATTATCGGCTGCAAAACAATAAATAACCCATCAGAGTGACACTCCTCATGAGGTAGGTTCATTATAACAGCCGCAAAGGTTATCGTGACTCGCCTTTCCCACGGCTCTTCCGCGCAGCACTCCACAAGCTAACAACATGCCACCCACATCCATCCGCCCTTCGCAATGACCACATGCACCCACCACACGTTTCGCCATCTCCCTCAACCTCCCCCAAAACAATCGCTGGCCACTCACTCACACAATGGGCTCGCTCAACAATTTTAATCATTTTTTAGGATCCGATAGGCTGTTTAAGGCAGTATCGTTTGGGTTACATGTAGTTTATTACGATCGGATGATTAATTTAACTTCATTTAATGCTCAAAAAGATGGATAAGAAAAAGGATTTAAATGAAAGTATTTTTTTAATACTTCATTAGCAAACTTTTTTCATTTCTCGTAATAATACTGGAGTTGGGGGTTTCAATGGGCTCGCCCACCAATTTCATTATCTCGTCCATTGCCATATAGTTTGAAAAATAACGAAACACTTTTTCTCGTCTTTCAATTCGTTTATTCCTTCTCGAGCCATTGGCGTCACAAACTCGACGGCGTTAACAATATTTCGTATGAAATCATGCCGAGTGTCGCCTCGTCTGTCACTCCTCGGCCTTGTGCATGGCCAACGTGTGGTTCGTCGTTGTCTTGGGAGCAATTCCCACCCTCAATCAAAGGTTCTCTCCAAACAAGCCAGATCCCTAATGACGTCACCACCTCAAGAAAAGTGGGCGGAAACTTTCACGTCTTCTCATTTTCAACTAAGAGGGAATGGCACGGCGTGCAAGATTTATTCGCCGTCATTCTCCTTGTCTTCCACCGACGTAATTTTCGAAATGAATTGCAATTTCAGGAGTGAGCGAACGCGACCCCATCTCTGCCTCACTTCAAGGTCACGGAGCATCCACCTTGAGAAATCGCTTACACTTGCTAGGCATTAACTCCGAGGGTAGTATTTTTTATCAGTCACTTGAAAGCATTTTCGGCGAAACAGGTATAAAATATCGATATTAATAAAAACAAAGAGTTATGTTTATAATTTAGATGCAATGATTCGACCTCGCCCATAATTTTTCATTTTAGTCATATAGGCTTATATCGCATGTATAGCATGATTTATCTGAAAGCGTACGGAAACACGCGTACATACGTATCAACAAAGATCGCGTGTAAAAGCACGGAACGTATAATTAGGGGACCGTGGGATGAGAATAAATGTATGTTACCAGGGTAGTGGCACAAAAGAAGCAATTCCGAGAGTCGCTGCTGTATGAGAAAAGGATAGACACTGAGAAGGCCATTATGGCCTTTGTGGATTCAGCAATGAATTTTGGCGAGCCCGACTGCAATAAAACGCACCGCAAGCAGAAGAAACTTGGGAGCAGGTTCCTATGAGAGCAATGTCATGTAAAATCAGTAAGAGGGGCAGTCATGGAATCAATGCGAGGCTGCAGAAAAGAAGAGAAGTAAAATTCGTATGGTGCAAATAAATTGCAGCTAGCGTAACTTATTGGATTTTTTAATTCATGTTGAAAAAACCCATGGTCGGTAATAGATTGCCAGTGTGGAGCTACGGATTTTGAATTTCCTCTCCCCTATCCTGGTCCCACAAAGTGAAACCAGAAACGTAAAATAATAAAGGAAAGAGCCATGCACGGAGGCGCACTTTCGCCTTCCATATCAGGAGTATACTGAGAAAGCGGGAAATCAAGAAGAAGAAAAGCTTCACGCATTGCCGCTTAGAAGACGAGAGAACCTTCTGTTGACGTTCCGCCGAAGAGAGAGCGCTCAGAGCAGACCGAAAAATGCCATCGCGACTTAGGGTGATATGGAAAAGAAATTCCCCTCGGGTTGTCAACCGTGGTTTTATCTCCAACGTTTCGGCAGCTCACTCTGCTGCCTTTTTCCAGGGTTTAACAGTGACATCGCCTGGGAATTAACCGAAACAACGAGAGCTGAGTGTCACCTCCCGCACTTTTCCCTGATGGCCTTTCCCCATTCTTTTTTTTTTCTTTTTTTAATGGGAGAAAAGTAGATAACACTCGAATATATGTTTTGCGACCACTTATTAAACGTCAACACTCTCCAACCCTCACGACGGTAGCCGAGTGAGTAGCCGAAACGTTGAAGACGTAGTCATTCATCCAGTTAAAAACTTATGAGTTAAGAATTGATGCATATCATTCATCGGGAAGACCTCACATCCTTCGTCAATGTGGAAGAGGCCTTGGGAGGGTTCGAGGACACAAAAGCGGGTTGAGCTGGTGTGGGAAAGCGTGGATATGACGCACCGCCATCGCTAATGAAACTGAAAGTTGCAGGAATAAGTGAAAGGATGCCTTGAGCAAAAGCAGCAGTCACGATAGGTAATCCTAACGGTGACAGCGTCTTTTATTTGGAACGCATATCGGACATAACTGTTCCCTCTTATAATGAAATGATAATGAACGTCACCCACAAGTAAGCCCTGGTAGCGGGATAAGCCACCTAGGCGGGAATCGAACACGCAACCTTTGGGCTTGACAGTCAAGGCGATAAACCTTGGCGCCACAGAGACCGCCAGAAGGATGTGCGCAAAAAGAATGATAAGATGGTCAACTTAGGAGGAAAATCCGTCGGGCAAAAAAAAAATAGCGATAGGATTGACGACAGAACGGGCCAAGAAGTATGGGTGACTGCTGCCGCAAACTATCCCTCAATGACGCGGAAGGGAAGCTTTAGTGGTGAAGTGGTGACACTGAAGATCAAGTGTGACAATCGATAACTAAGGAAGGGGCGCTGAGAAGAAGCGAACGACGCAGAATGATCAAGAAAATGTTGAAGGGCAGACGCATAGGAGGCAATCCCATCTTAAAATATGAAGATGATTTCCCACGGATGAGTTGATGTGAATGACGTAGATGAAGACATCAGGTGGGTTAAGTGGCAAATATAGTACTAGCATATAGTACTACCATGGCAACTACCATTATACAAGTGGCAAATAGGCTTAAAATAGAAGATATTTTTGCAGACGTCGATATCAATCGACATAATAATGCGGTCGTCTAGCCAACTCCTGAACATTGAATTTTCCTCCAAGCAACTCAAGAGCTTGGTTCATCCTTTTTTGGTTTCCGACTCGTTCGCTCGACACAAAAATACTTTGACTGTATTGCAATGCAAGCAAGAAACAGAGTATTAGCGACGGCGTATCTATTAATCTACTAATAAATATGTAAAAATTGAACTTAGTAAACATATCATATTACTGAGAAATATGAACTTTATATTTCCTGTATTTACCAACTACAAAAACGCACCAAATTTTCAGCGGCAAATACGACCCTTTGACTTTGTAACGGAGCTACAAAGCGCTCAGAAAAGCCTGTTCGTGGCGGCCGACAAAGGCTCCTCCTCATGAAATTGTTCGCTTGGGCGTCAGATAAAAGATATAAGGGCGGGGGTAATCTGAACATATATACTACCTTTATCATCCAAAGCATTGAATATCGGCTTAAATTACCCTTTATAGATAAACGCCCACGAAGAAAGTAAAGGGTGATATTAGCACCTTCCACATTCTATTCAGTATGTCACAACCACTGACTACCAACTACCATTATCTATTTTATTGGCGAGGCACCAAGTGCATTTTATTCCTTGCAATGTTGAAAATGAGATTTCCCCCTGATAATTAGAGCGAATGGGTAATTCAATTATTAAAAATATGCGTTATGTATTTGGTAGAGGATAAGATTTACTTTCTGCTGCAACATGAAAAAAATATTGTGCTAAACAAATTTGACATATTTCACAGGTTTGGACCCACTGAGCTATGAGCTTGAGCTTGGAGCAATGAGCCATTTAGCTCAAATTCTGCACAGTTTACGAGCAAATACAAGAATTAAAAACGGGCATCAAGCCATTCACTACGTTTTCTTTTGCTTTATAACAGAAGCCGTAACAAAATTTTCATCAACTGGTCTCTTGAGTAAGCTGCTAAATTATTACGTGACAAAAAGTGGTGAAAATGCATCCTAGGAATTTTGCCAAATGGAATATATCCTGAGAAAACTCTGATATTCAGATTGTAGAAAACTGGAAATAATGACAAATAAGCGTCTTATGAATCTTTTACTTAAAAATGTCTGTACTGACGCATCACTCCTCGACAACATGTGGAGTTTAATTCCTTTTTTCGGGCCAAATTACTGGTTTAAAACCCACGCTATCATACTGAAAATTTCGAGGAATATAGAGAAAATCCTTTTCCTTATTTATTACATCTCAAATATAAATAATTTTCCTTCTAGAAAATACCGAGGTAAAATGCTCATACTTATTCCAGAAGGTTTGGAAATGAAAACGACGTCATTAATAAGCGAAACTCAGAGATGAAACTACATCGTATCCATATCGACCGCGATCGTGAATTCCATCACGAGGCTTCATGAAAAATTTCTACCCGGGCCTTGGAGGAAAAAAATACATTGCAGGGTGTTTGCATAGAGTTACACTTTTACATTTTCGCGAGCTACACGTTATGATTTCCAGAGCAAATAACAAGTTTCTATTAAATGAAATATAGAAATATAAATGGGAAGAGGTAGCAGATTATCAATACATTTTTTCTGCTGTCCAATCGTTTATTTATTTTTCATATCGCTTATTTCTTCGTCCTCTAGACACTCCATATTCTGCTTGGCATGTGAATAAAATACACCCGCATCGATCATCGAAGAAACCGTATTTTAGGAAATTGATTGCCTTTTTGAAAAACTCAACTCTCTCGAATCAATACTTGCGATGAATTGTCCTCACGACGGAGTTGCGACCGAAACCGCGAGTCCTCAAAGACTGCTTCACTACGAAAGCCGCTCCTAACCCCGGCTTCTGCCAGCAGTATAACCTCGGGCCTTAGAGAAAAAAAAATTCATGAGAGTTTTTTTTTTACTCTAAGGCCCGAGGTTATACTTTATACGAGGCGACAAGAGCGCGTAAACACCTGTTATTATTCCCTTTCCGGGCCTTAAATTAGCTTGACGGTCAGAGAGCTACGACTATATCTCACCTAATTACCGCAACTGGAAAAAGATCTTAGAAGAGTATGCTCACCAGCAAGGCCGCAGGGAGTATAGGGATCTCAAAGCACCCACCAAAGAGTTGAGAGTCTCTGGGGAATCCCCTTCCCGTGAATCTCCTCTAAATGTACCCCCTCTCCTAATGAACACCCTCGAAATACATTTCTAGCCACGGCCGAGCCCTCCGGAACTTTGATAAGGCTCTAAGCCATCGCAATTTCACTAGCCGCGCTACAAGCATAAACATACAAGATTACTGAGAGCTCGCATCACTCCAGCTTGATCGGTCAGTTTTTAGAATTGAAGCCAAAATTACTTGCTTAAAAATTAAGCTCTCATTTTGAAATTTCCAGGAAAGGTACAGGGCAACTTGTCAATATATTCCTGTGCATCAAATCTGATACGCTTACCTCAGAATTTTCTCAGATCTAAATAATCTTATAATTAATACAGTTTAATGTACGCAAGGATGCACTCTTAATACCCCTATAATTTTGAGATGATGACAAAAGTTTTGAACAGAAAAACGTCGTGAAAAATATAAATCCGATTGGCTGACCGGGAGTGATTCGTCATCTTAATACCATGACGAGAAATACATATAAAACGATGTTTACTGAGCTGTAATGACGCCCCTTTAAGTCGGAGTACGTAGGGCCACCCAGAAGGTGGGCACTTCACTATCGGGGCCCTTACACTCAAATAGTCCCTGAAGGGGGCTCTTACTTAAGGGGATAGGGATGGGGGGAAGAGAAATAGTGATTGAATTTTCTCCAAGAGCGGATAAAGGATCATGATCATTAACTATTTATACTATATACTCACTATTTATATATAACTGTAATCCTACTGATTGTGAGTGGGGGTATAGAATAATGCCTGTAATATGTAGGGCGGAAATTTCCAAGGGAGAATCTGTAATGACCGGATCGACCGAATCGGCGAACCCGTATGTCGTGAATTCCTTGATCAAGAAAGAGGTCAAGAACCTAGCGCGAACTCGGGAGATTCGGGTTCGAATCCCGGTCAAGGCAAATTATTTTCCTAGATTAAATTTTCGCACTTTACACGCGCTTGAGGTGACTATAAAGGTACGCCGCTGTCTAGTATGCGATTATTTCCTTAAAATAATCCAACGTATAACATTCCGCTTTTTCAGTTTCGTGGGTGAGGGGCGATGTTACCCCCTAGAACCCACCACTGTTTGTCTCAGGCCTCCTTTTATCTTAGGGGAGCCCTATTAAATAGTAGCACTATTTCAATGCAACATTATGCATTTTTAATATAAAAAGACTTGGGTTTCACATTTAAGTCATGATTAGCACTTAATTATTGTTCCGCAAGCGTCTTATTATTACTAGAAAAACTTCGGAACTTAACAATTTGAAATAAGTCCAATTTTTCCGCAAGTGGCCCTTTAATTAATTTTCATCAGCATCAAGAGCTATACTCTTCAAAAACTTGCCATAAAAACACACTAGGTACTGTCGGATGAGTCGCTTACTACATTCTTATGTCACAGGGTACTAACTGTTTCTTCACATAGACAATGAAGCCTTTTAGGGCCCCTGAAAAACAGTCTTTGTTGGCATTTTAGATTTTCAGCCGAGCTTGTTCTACAGCATACAGTTGCAAGCTCTCCGAAAGGTGACAACAAGCACATTCGTTCTCCAAGAAACCATTAGTACCACATTTAATTTTCGCCGAATATTTACCCTAGGCCACCATCAGTTCCGGGTTAACACAGTTGGGTAAACAGGATAGGAATTACCACACTTGTGGAACTGGTGACAGTACAAGCATCGGGGCCGCTACGGAGAGGTGGGGGGAGGGATTTCCAAAAGAAGAGAGAGGAAATTACTGCTGAGGCTCTTACGGTGCCTTCAAAGCTCCGGGGTCCACGGACATCGGCCAACTTTGCCTGGCTTATACTCCAGCACTGACCGCCAATACATGTCTTCATTCAAAATATGTTTTCGAACAAGGGACAACTTCCGCGCATATAGCCAGGGGCTAACAAAGGCTAAAAGAAAGAAACAGTTCATATTTTATAGAAAATATTTTTCAATCAAGACTTTGATCATTTAACAAGGAAAAACGCAACACTTTTGAGTAAAATCTAAAACGGGACGTTCACTTCGAAGTAAGAGAATAAATACGTAATTTACATGAATTGCCATGGGAAAAATTCCCCTCGACCGGGAATGAACCAAGGATCTTTGGCTTTCCGGAGAGCCATAGTGCCGTGGTTCGATTCCAGGTCCAGGTTTTTTCTCATGGCAATTCATGTCAATTTGGATTAGGATTTGGCGGTAGGATGGAAATATTACATTAAATACGACATTTTTATTAAGTGACAAAGAAAAACAATAAACTGAAAATTACACAATCATGTTCAAATCATTTTTCAGCTCATGAAGAAATTGTCTTGTAGACATGCCTTCAAATGCCGAAAATGAATTTGCAGAGAGTTATTTCGTAAGGAACAAAATAAGTTCTCCCATATTACCGATGAAAATATGCAATAATTACGATAGAAATAGTAACAAAGAATGCAGATTAAAGAGAAAAATCCTAGGCGCAAAAATTTTACAGGCGAATAAAAAGAAAATGGATAAGGTAATTGATACGACAGGAATAGATTGATCTCCAAGGCACAGGGTACGAGAAACTCCACAGAGCATGCCAAACATAGGGTATACAGAGACAACACAAGCTCTCGCTCACCTTGTTTAGCCTAGGATCCCTAATATGATCGATTCCCCTCGTCATCGCCGGGCATACCGCCTCCCCAGACGATGAATGGCATGGTCTCTGCCCGAGTCTATCGAAGGTTTTCTCGGACATCCTGCTTTCCTCGTGAAGCGATGCTAACTCACTGCCGGCCACCCTTGCAGCAAGCTTTCGTCCGCCACTCCTGCAAGGAAAACAGAGGGGGGATGAGAAATGGATAAAAAAAGAAATTGGAACTGCGCATGGTCGGGGGAGCAGTGTTGCCACACTTTCGAATACAATAGACCATTTCGCTCAATGTAGGAGAGGAATTAACGCCGCAAAAACTCCTAAGGACCGCTTTATACTTCCAAGGCATATGACAAAAGTCGTTTCTGGGTGAATGAATTCTACATTCTCCGCATCAATTTCATCTGAGCATATTTTGCGCTAGAGTTCGAAAATGTATTTTCAATTTCTGAGTATGCTATTTACTAAATCACATGCTACGAAATTCTCCCTGTAGCAACGGAAGGGAAAAATTGAACTCAATTTCGACAATTAATACCACTGCATTGCCATTCACTCGCATTCAAAGCGCACAGCAAAGTCTAACCCCATTTCGGTGATTTTAAAATAACCGCACTACACCACGCCGATCGGTTCTTCACTGTTTCATGACTGTTCATGACTCCCGTGCTGCGCTATGGCCGTCGAGAATTGCTACATTCACAAAATATGTTGAATTTAGCTAGTTTCTTGGGGTATGAGGATATTTTTACTCGTTTCGGTTAATTCAGTTCGTATTATCCTTCTATGTTTTGCAAGTAGATACTGTCGCAATTGAGATAATTGGTACTTCGTGAACGAATACCAATAGCAGTCAACGATGTTAAGGTATAGAATTATTTGAATTGTGCATTATTTATATGGCATATAATCTGCCTTCTGCCACACAAATTTTCCATTTTAGTGACGGTCGTCGCACTTCCTTCGATGATTACTTGCGATGAAACGTAGAGCTATGCGCTGCCACTTCATTAACGCCCACAGCTCGATCAGGTAATATCTAGGTGCCAAATTAATGTCAGAAATATGAGTAGTGTTAAGATTAGGGATTTGTTATTCATTACATTTCAATACTCTGGGTTCAAAATTTTCGGTTTGGTAACCCTGCAGCCTTCTAAGCCGTTAGTAATGTAGGGTTGCGGAATATGGAATTTCGTCATCCGCATCTCATCGGACGATATGTAATTCGACGATACTCTATTGAAATGACCTCGAGGAACAAATCAGAAGAGAGGCTCAGCAACCAAGTCTCAGCACTCGGTCTCGTGATCAAGACACCTAAAGAAGAGTACATGATTTCAAGATTAGCGGTGATACGAACTCCAAGGGAAGGCTCTACTCGTCACCAGCTATCATTCTTTTAAGTAGGAGGTTATGCAATATAAACGGCGCAAACGATCACAAGGTCTGAAAGGGTAAATTAATCTTATTGAAGTACAGTATGCTCGGAGAAATAATTAACATAGAGCTGACATACCTACCGACTACTGCGGTGCCGTCGTATGAGCACGATTCAAGTACTTACCGTAATATACGTACGTTAGTGGTAACCGCTCAATAGCTTTAAACGACTTTGAATATCACATTACCTTACGGCCATATCGCCTTGCTATCATGCTCTCTACAACGATGCTAGGTAATAATCCCAATGTCTTTCTTATGAAATTTATCGATCGATAATCAGCATAATCATTCAGTGCAATGCCTTGTCGATTAAATAATGAACTTGGTTTACACTCCTAAGATTAGGCAGTGTTTTAGACCTCGTTTTATTAGCGATCTTCAGTATTTTCTGTTGATTTATGTACTAGTTAAGAGGATTTTACCACTGAGTGTGTAATAATTTAATTGGAATTTGATTTGTTTCTACCAGAAGTCAAGAGTATCATTCAGATTAAGGGTATTTTCATTGTACCCGTTCCTTAGAATTCAGCTATCGACATAGCATCGAGAGGTTTTCATCTCCTACCTTTATTGTAAACATATTTTATAACTTAAGTTACTGATGTGGAATGCTTAAAAAATCAGCTCTATATTCTATTCTCTGAAATTTTGCACAGGAATGCACCCATGCACATAACAAAGGTACCCATGCTCATAACTGACAAATTGGTTTGAATGAATAAACTACATCTTGGATCATTTCATCAACATGAAATCAATTTTTTTTCCTTCGTCACTCCTATCACCAATTAATTACTTTCTAACCCACCAATTATTTCTTATAAATGTGATTTTATTCACTATGGTAGATTTAAAACTCCAAAAGAAGAAAGTCACCATGAAAAAAATCAGTTGACTTCACTCATCATCACCACTCAAGCTGGCAGCCTGAATTGCCACCAAATTATAATTTCATGAAATGATATTCTCTGATGGTTCTGCACTGGGAAAGCATATTCCCTTGGGGTGCACTTGTGCATGCAACTGCGTACATAGTTACTTGTTTACAGGAGTGGATCTAGGAATTTTTTGTGGGGGCAGGGGCACAAGGTTCTGACTGGCAAACAGTCTTCTCATACTTGATATAAAAAACTTCATGCAACAATTACTCTACCAAATACAATCTTAATTTTAATATAAAAGCTATTAATATGTAAATATTTATAACTTTTATATTCATATTTTTGTATACAAAAATCTCGTCTTGCCCCCCCTTAATCCGCCTATGCTTGTTTATACAGTGCCTCATATTTTAAGTGATTCAGTGTATATATGCTCCGCCCACTATTGCAAAATTCCTTTTAGCCCAACAAAATTGTCTGTTCTCTTTTCATATTTAATGGCAATAGACGTAAAACAGCCTCTCCCACTGAAGCACCCCAAAACATTTAAATGCTACGGTTGATTACAGTAAATTAATTGATTCTTTAATCATTTACTTGCTTTCACATAAATGACTTTAATTATATTTCCCGAATATAATAATGGAGTAATGGGCTGGTAATGGAGTGTTCTCTGTTTGACGTGGGTGTGACAAAATTCACCCTTTGAATGCACTGCCAACTCCTCAGTGTTGCTTGGTGTTTTACATTACATTCAACCTCCATGCGCTTGCATGATAGTACTTCTTAGTGCAACTTCACCACTACTGATGGAAATAAGCAATTATAATTAGCCACGTACTGGCCAACTACTTGCTTGTCATTAATACAGTATCCTTTGGTTGACATTTCATTCTCTCTTTTGTTCAAATTGGCCATACTGGCATTAGCAAAACAATGTATCACAGTGCGAATTTTATTTATAATATTTCCATTTAGAGAACAAACTGCATTAATGGTATTAGCAGTATTAGCCTGTAAACTAGGGATCAACAACACTCAACCTCATCAGGTCAATAAGTAATGCCCCGCAATTAACCTAACTCATAAATTGTTTTGATACTTTCAATATATTATTAGATGAAGGAGAGACTTAAAAAACAAATATAAATTATACAAATTAACCAGTAGGCCGGCAGCTAATTGCCTCATATTTTGGTTTCTGAGCTATCAAATGGATGGCATTTGAATTTTATGCCTGTGTCCCCAAGAGTTCAATTTACAATGTAAGTGGCAGTATTTCTGATAACAATTATCCGCCAAATTTCTCCATAGCTACATTGCATCGAAGAGAATGTAGTGAGTCATAGGGAATAAGATGCCTTTTTATTGATGCCATGATAATTGACATTGTAATTCATACCAAACGTTACCTTTGCAGCATAAAATAGTAGTTCAAAAATTCTGTGTCTAAAAGTAACATTCTCCTCAATAAAAATGTAGAATGGAATTGCTGGTATGTGATTTCCATGCCAACTGGGGCCAGAAAAAAGGTTGCCTACCTTTTCTGTACAAAATGCAGACTGACATTAAACCATAGGAAAACATAGAGCATAAGCCAAATGAAGATATAAAAAATTGAATATCTCACTTAGCATAACATCTTGCTATGCATGAACACATTCAATGCAGGCCCGATTTTCATTAAAGTCGTCAAATACGGCCTTTAAAATAAGAAAGAAAAATAGAGGGAGGTTTTTGCACCATAACTTCTGTTCAAATACTGCTCTTGACAAACGGCGCACACGGTTCGAAAGGTGGAAGCTTGCTGAAGCCCATTTACCTGATCAGAAGACTCTGAAGTGGATATTAGTCACGTATGTACGGAGGCAGAGAAAGGGCTCCCGGCCTGACCGGCAGAGAACGTCAATTGATGTGCTCTGCCGGACATCGCACGCTGCATGTGAATGTGTTAATGATTAAGCTGACTGCCTCTGACGTGACTGCCACTGCACGTGAATGTGTTAATGATTAAGGGCCTGAAATATGCTTGGCATATTTTGTTGAGTCTGTTTTTCGGTTCCCCTTGAATTAGTTATTCAAAGTTTTTAGGGCAACAGCTTGTTAAAAAATCATTAATTGTCAAGTCAGACTAACAGACAAGTCAAGAAATAATAGAATACTTCAGCTAGATGGAAAGTAAAAAAATCTGTGAAACTAAAAGAAATGCTTGCTTCATTTGTAAGAGAAGGCATCCCTTGAATCTGCTAGAAAAAAAATGTTGAAGACAACATTTTTCATAAGAGGAAAATTTTACTTTTTTTCTCATGTCATAATGGAACTGACCTCGAAAATATTGAGATCTTAATTAGATCAGAGGCCATATCAGCACACTTGAAGTGATGCATTGGTTGAATATTTTATTTTCTTCAAATAAGGGCTATATATGCTAAACTGATTGATGACATTTGATGTGAATGTTCTCCCCCAGAAGTACGACAATGGGCATTATTTGCAATGAATGTTTTAATAGAAGGGAAGTGAAAAATGTAGGGATCTGGTTGGTAAGGTGGCAGGAGTATTGGCTTCCAACCCTGTGAGGCCAGGTTCCATTCCTATTGGTCTCCAGGTCATCTTTTGTGAAGAGCAGGCTTTTGCTGATGCCAGCTTTTTCTCCACCCTTACTTTCTAATCCCTTATGGGACAAATAAAACATTTTTAGCAGAGTCCTCTGAATGCCATATCATACCTTACCGAAAAATGTACCCCTTATTCAACATTAGGCTACTTATTGCTCAAAACTTATCATCAGTATTTCTTCTTATTATCTCTTAAGTCTTTCCACTTTTTCTGCAGTCTACTTTTTTTTGGTACTTGATTTACCCATACTAACCTTCGGGTTGAATCAACGAGTGTGTGCGACTTGAATTTCATGTATGTATATGAGTTTTAAAGTCTCTATATCGGGTGTTTTATGGTCCACATTGTTGAGTAATTGCTGCCACTTAATTTTAACCTGTTAGATTCCCTTATTGGGGTAGTTAAAAGAATTAAAAATGAGTAATGCTTTCTTCATTGGCTGGAATTAGAATAACCTGGAGCGAAATATGAATATCAAAAATGTTCACCTTAATGATTCAATGCTGATTAGTTAATCTCTGGCATGCTTATTTTTACATAAATATGCCTTCTTCATCAGAGTGTCATCAATCACATCAGAACTGGCAGTGACCTCTTATTTTGTTGTCAGGAAATTTGATTGACATCATGAAACTGTAGGTATATTAATGGTAAAATGCTGAATGGAGATAAGAGATAAAAGGTTTTCATGCATGAGTTAATTATGAGTTAATTATAAGTTAATTATGAGTTAATTATAAACAAGCCATTAGTACAGCCTTAGTTGCAATAAGAATGCCATTTTAGTCAACAAATCCCTGAACAGAAATGTTATATCAGTTAATTAAAACAAACTTACTCCAATAAAGTGCATAATCAATACCGCCTATATTTCCAATGATCACTCTCCAAAGAATAAGAGAAAATATAATGTAGGAAAGGGTAAAACTACCTATGTACATTACACTGCCACAGAATAGATAATCCAGTTTTGAGGAAGAGAAACACAGAATCCAAATCCGTTCTCCCTGTTATCGCTGCAGGGTCGTAAATAAAGGGAATCATCAGTGGGCTTTTTCACCAATTTCTTTTTACTGTTGATTTTCATAAAGCTTGAGAAATAAAGTGACCTGAATATTTGTTTTAATGATGCAGTGCCCACCCCTTGAGCTATTCTGGCTGAAAGAAACCTTAACCCTTATAGGCATCCTAAGCTCACACCAAGCGAGCCACTGCTTCCTCCTCTCTATGCTCTTGCATGTTTTATTTTGTTTATCGGCCTATGAGCTGTTCCTCCCCTCAATGAAACATTCCCCTTTCCAGGAACAAGTAAATGAACCAGAACTGTAATGATGTCATCAACTCGTGAAAAGTGGGCAGCAGCTTTGGCGCTTTCTCAATTTAAACTTAAGAGGGAATGGCTGAATGGGGAAAGTACCTTTACTGTCCCTTCCATATACTGAATTCCTAACATGTGTCACACAATCATCCTATCCCTAACATCCAATTGCTGCAGAAACTGAGTTTCCAGTAAGTACTAATGAGTCTGTACCACTTGAATAAATATAAAATGACCAAGAGTTTAACATGTTTACTGCCGCTTCGGTCATAATGACTGAACTTCATCTTCACGCCATTTTGGTCATAATGACCTATGAATGAGTCACTATTTGGCCACTTATAGCACGCCATTGGCCACGGCTACTTCGGCGACGCGTATATGACATGACCGACACGGGGCACGTAGCCAAACTCAAACGGAGAGGACCCAAGTATTGAAGCCAAAGAAAAAAGAAAGACATCTGATACAATGGGTAAATTCGTCTTAAAATATATGGCAAGGAACATGTTAAGAAGAGAATTGGGCCACCTTGTGAACTGGTCATAGCTCAAAGTACCCCGCACCACTCAACTACAAAACACATTCATGATTCAAAGTTCCTCTATGATAAAATAGAAAAAGTGACACAATTCCATAATTGTACCCTTGTGGCACTGCATGTCTGGCAGTACTAGCCATCTTGTCCTCTAAAACCAACAAAACTTCACAGGAGAAGAAGATGCCACATTGGTTCAAGCAGTACATTGGTCCTGTTGAGATCAATACACTATACCTCCTCTATATCAATCACGGTCATTGGAGCACATAGAAACCACTTCCTACCTACAAATCTATATTTGAGGGAATTGGAAAATGTCCTTCATGACTCATGAGAAAGGAATTTAATTTTAGTAGGTGATATTAATTTGTGCATTTACAAGATAGGGACATTCCTTCGAGTATGGAGCTATTATGTCAAGCCAAGGGTTTCAACAGCTCATAAATACTCGAACTTGTATCTCTAAGAATAGCAGGGCATGTATTGACTGCATTTTTTGTAGCAGTATGGACAATTTTATTTATGAGGGGAAATCATTTGATTTAGGTTTGACTGACCATTACGTGATTTTATATTGTAAGATAATATCTTGTGATGAAATTCCAAAATGGCCAGAAAAACCTGCATATTAAGTTGACCTATATCTTTTGAAAGTACTCGTTTCAAATTGTGAATGGAAGTAGGTGTACTTGGAGGGCAATGTAACTGCAGCATATAGTGTTTTCATAGATAAGTTTAAATCTTGCAGCATTCAAGAAGTTACTTTATACAGATCAGTGAAAAACAATATTTAATTAAGCTGTGGATGACTAAAGACTTGTCTAGCAACATTACTCAGTGAAATAATGCATATAAAAATATATAAACAGTCAAACAACAGAAAATTGGGATGATATTTTAATTCTAACCAAAAGAGGTTAGATAATGCAATAAAATTATTACTTGCGTGAATTCAGTGATAAAGCTAATGACACAGCTAAAAAGAGGCAAATTTTAGATACCATCACTGGAGAAAAACATGATGGTGGCATTATAGAAAAAATTAGGTCAAGTGATGGGATTGACTTATTAAATATTCAGGATATTGCCAACGAATTAACGCATATTTGACAGAGTGAATCTTCAAATAATTCGATTCTATGATCGCACCACAATTGTAAAATACCTTAAGGACCTTAACAACAACATGCTTTAATGGTATTGGCCTTTAGTTGTTTTAAGGTCCTTAGTCTCTTACAATCGTGGTGCAATCATGCAATTGAAAAATTATGCAATACTGAAAACTAATGCCTGGTCAAAGCTATATGTATTTGTTATAACTCTTTCTCCCACGAATGAACAATATATGCAGCATCAAGTTTTTCAAGAGAGAGAAAATGTAATGTTTATAAATCACACTTTTGATAAGAAGCAATCAATTCTCCACCATGTTGACTGGAAAAATTCTTCATGAGTTCTTATTCAGATTACAGTCATCACCTATGCATACGTTACGACTAAAATACAATTCTAAGTCTTCAGGGCTGCGGAAAAAATAATGGGCAAGTTGTTTTGTTTTAGCATCATTGGATCCAGAGACTGATCTGGATAAAAAGCTAAAGAGATTTTTCAAATTCCAAGGACAGTATCTTTACTTGGCATTAAAATCTACAGGTGACACCAAGTTTCAAAAGTGTGAAGTTAGCCTTTGATAATACGTGCGTATTTACCTCTATCTTGGATTTGAGGAGCAACAAATATCCTCCCAAGATCCACCCTTGTTTTGTATACCTAATCACTTTAAGCGAAGTGCCAACTGTCCAGTGTCTGATTAACTGACCGCTGCAATTATCCATCTAGCAGCCCTAAAAAAATCTACAGACTGCCTTCCCAACTATCCATTACCTCATTCCCATCTTCTTTCTACCCTCCCCTACTCTCTCTTCCCAAACCTCTACCTCCTAATTCACACCAGCTACAGCCTTGGTTAGCTCTTGCCAACAGTGAAAGTGTACAAGTAAAAAAATGGCAGCCTTTAGCCCACACAATAAGGTTTGCCGTCTTTTTTACAACAAAATAGGTTTTCCTGCAGGTAGTACATAATTAGGTACAAATGTGACAATCGTGGTGAGACTCATGTACCTGCCTGTGCAGATGGTACCATGGGTTAGGGATTTGGTTTGGTCTAGCCTTGATGAATTTGTTTCAAGTAGGGGAACACAAGAGAAGCAACCACCAATTGCCTCTGTAGAGAGGGGTGCAACCACATATGTACAAGAGAGACGGACACGCAGTAACTTGGGGTGCAGCCTTTAGACTCAAAATACAATCATCCCTTAATCATGGAAAATATAATCAGCATTCTTGACATGATGCCGAGTTAAAAATATGATGCTTATTCTTATTTATTTTTTGAACAACCCAAGCAGCATCATGTGTCATTTTTAAATCTAAAAGATATCAATTTTTAGCATATAAGTGATATTATTCAAATATGTATGATTTTGCATATTAAAATTTGGTCACACTGCATATGGTGACTAGGTAAATTCAATAATATCCTGAGTATCAAAATTTAATATCACATTCTCTCTCCTCTGAAAATATGAGGACAATAGTCTCCAGGTGGAAAGCAGCAATAGTGAGAAGTCTCCTTGAGCATTAGAAAGGATGAAGAATAATGCTGAATACCTCCAAAAGCATCACCATATCATCATAACTAGTCATTTTTTTGCATATGGAAATTTTTACTCCATTATCAAGCAAATCATTGCAGCAATGGATGCTATTTGTTTTTCTAAATTAAAGTATGTTTCACAAAATATGTTATTTTGTGAAACAGCTAAGTGTTTTCTTAACCTTTGTGCATCATGAAGGAGTTTCACCATGTTACGCCAACCACCATCGCATTTAAAGTATGTTTGTTTAAAATACTTGAAAAACATAATATCTGTGGCGGTGCGATACGAATCACTCACCACTATAACGAGTGCCAGCCGGTCATCATCTGTTCTGCAGCCTCACTGATGCCACAGCCAGGTGGCAGGTGGGACAAGAATGACACCTTTACCACTGCAGTGAACGGAAATCTTATCTTTGGTCTGTATTGGACGAACCAATAAATAGTTATCGTTTTCAATCCCTGCATTCAGGGGCGGTCTGGGGTGGTTGGGGGCCCTCACCTGGGGCTCTTGATGGGGCCCTCCTTTACAGGTGTCCTCCCCCAAAAACTTTAGGAAATCACAAGCCCAGAATTGAATTTCGACACTATTCTGACTCTCAAAAACTAGATGAGAGTTAATAATAAATAGCAATTTCATTAGAAAAATACTATGAAGAGAGATAATTTCACAGCTAATGCAATTTAGTAGTGTTTTATGGTTCTAATATCTATTTAGAGAGTTTTTTCGTTGAAAGTGCACTGAAATATAAAAATACCACCATAATAACCCTGTCTTAGAACCCTTTCAAAAAAGCATCAGGTTTTCTTTTATCTCCTGACACCTTTATTTTATTTATCATTTTATGCTATCTTTTTACACTGATTATCTTGTAAATAAAGTAACAAATGAAAACATGGATTTTTAAATCGCAAAAAAATTAATTTGGATCAAGTAATTTGAATCTCCTTCATTGCACCTTTCATATGTATATGCTTCAATATAGACGGGAACATTGCACAGGCCCCCTGAGATCAGGGCCCCTGGCGATTGCCGACCTGGCCAAACTGCCCCTGCCTGAGTTTGTGTTGTGGAAAAACCTAAAATCTTTCAATCAATCAAATCTATCAATGTAATCCGTTGGCCATAGCTTTACTAATTACCTGCTTAAAACACTCACTTCAGTCAGAATAAAGATCAATCGATACAACATACCAGCAGTTAGTGACTTAATTATCAGTTTTAAGTAATGTTGTAGAAATATGGATTACATTTTAACACATTAAATTTACTGCTCAATACTCTTTACATGTGAATCGTTTTACATTAAAACATACTGTTCTCAGTGTAGGGATTTGGGCCACATAAAAGTGGAAATAGAAGTTATAAGAAGGTGCGTAGCAAGGCTTCTTACCCAAGGATTAGGTAAAAACTCTACTATGAGAATATTTATATAATACATACTACCTAAAAAACTATGCAGCATTTTTTCTCAAGATAGGTTTGGTAATGCATAGACCTCTAAGGCATTTATCAGGAAAGTGTTCATTTTCAATATGTACCACCAATTCTAATAGATAAGAGTGAATGAGAAATTTTCCTGAAGTAAACACCGATCCTGACAATATGAGTACGAAAACTTACTAAGCAAACCTGATGTCACCATGGCCAGTTACCATGATGAGTGCCATTTTTTTTACAAATCCTTATTACAAGAGTGACACCCAGTGAGTTATACAGTGGTAGAATCAATGTAGAACCCATGCTGGTATAGGGTGGTTTCCTATTATTTTTTTATTGCCTAAATCGAAAGATTATTACTCCTGGAGTACGTATTTCACGCTTCTAGATTTTTAAAAGACGATATCTATTTTTTGCGATTAAATGAAAAGTGAAAATTTTCAAGCGCGCGAAAATGCGACGCGTAAGTATGAATGCCGGGAAATCTCTCCGTGTGACGTGTTTCTGGTTCCCGTTGCCGCCCTGCGAGGTGACCTTGAGGCGAGGCTTAGCGCTGATTCGACGCAGGCTGCTAGTGGGTAGCCTAGTACCCTGCTGGCAGGTAGCGCTTGGCTTCAATAAGGATTATTAATAACTCATCAAACGAGGAAAACTTTTGGACCTTAGCCAGGTTTAATAAGTGATAGTTAAGACATGTTTCCCTGAGCTCTGCACCTCATGCATGCATTGGTAACCTCAGACGATGTATAACTCCTATCTTCTCCTATAGAAACTAGGTCCCTGTGACATCACGTGTAGTGGGATCGCATGGGCGCCAATCTGGCCCTTTTCAAATGAGGATAAAAATGGACCATTGCCATTCGTCTATACCGGCATTTCTAAAACGAAATAATTTGTATATTATGAATACACTAATGGTGGGTAACGAATCGCAATCAATGCCTTTCGTTTTCTTTGATGAAGGAAACCACCCTATTCTGGTAGAAACCACGTGAAAATTAATGGTGGATATCACATGATCTTGGTCTTCAGTTCCAATATGCTTTAATATACCTGCAATGTGCAATAACCTTTTTTATGCATAAATTAACTATCCTTTAATTAATATGCCTTTAGCCACAATAACTATTTCAGATATAAAAAACAGCTGATTTTACTTTTAACTCTAATTAAGTTCCACAAATATGATATTAATAAAAAATACAATTCCAGATCACTAGCATTGAGCCAGTATTATAAAATACAAAATATCATCCAAGAGGTTACTTTCATTTAAATAGAAATTATGCTAGAGTAAATTAGATTATAAAACATCCACCACCACCATGGATCCATGTAAACTCAATGTGGATTCCACATTGATTCTACCATCTTGGTATTTCCAAAAATCAACTATGCATACACGTTGACTCCCCATTGATTCATTTCTCACTCAAGAACAATTAGTACATAATGATTTAATTGTTGATTTATTTTATCAGTAGTGGCTTTAAATATTATTTTTCCCATAGGTAAGTATATCTATGTGAAAATACTATATGAAAACTATAAGCACACTAAGTGGATTTTAATGACGGCAACAGATGAGTTTGGGTTGAATTTTGAATGGGTTTGAATTTTGTCATTACTCTGGATGTTTGCCGGCCTGGCCGTTTGAAACCCATAACAAGCTTATTTTATAAGCACCTTCCTTATTTCTTCCTTTCATCTTATCTCAATGACTTATAATGTGCTAGCTGGGCATAGGATTAGGTGGCTCCTTCCCCACGTATAGGTGAAGCAGTCAACGCAGGACAGGGTTGAAACAACAACCCTTGTCTCAGGGATCAAATTTAAAAAACCTGTAGAAGCTGGCTAAGTGCAGGAAGGAGGAAATTAGCATCTAATTTACTGGCACAGATGTGCCATGCCAACCACACTTGATCTCCAAGGGGCGCAACAGAAGCCTTAAAAACCCAAAAAATTATTAAAATAATTAGTGATTATAAACTTTAAATTCTCCTGAGACAGTGAAAAAATAGCCCAAACAGTTTTTAATCATTATGACAACTACCTGCGAAAGTTTTAATGAAGCATTAAAACTAAGAAATAAATATTTTATTTAATCCTTAAGGGTGTTCTATCCTAATTCAAAAATCCAAATTCAACCGTCGCAGGATTTTAGTTGCGAAGTCGACCGCTACGGCCAGTGGAATGGGAAGCCTCCTTGGGTGGAGGGGAGGAGTCGCTGATCGGAGGAAAAAAAAGGAAAGGAGGAGGTGTCGAGCTTCGCTCCGACCGAAAAAAACACCCGACGCTGTATCAAGTTTCACTGCGGAGGGGCGATATTGAGAGTGGTCAAGATTCGGAGGTTGATTTTTGCTCTCTGGCGGCATTAGTCCCACCTCAGCCACTCGGTTGCCGTTTCTTGGAAGAATCCAAATACGCACGCTCTCGACAAGGCTGGGAAGTGCGGCCGGCTTCCATGAAGAAAGGCGATTACTTGCATTGTTCTCTCCTTATTCGACTCTCCTCGAAGGGGAGAGCTGGTCAACGTTCATATCACAAAATTGTTAAGTGCTATTCAAAAAATCGTAAAAGTCAATTACGCTAACCGAAATGCGCGTACTTCGTGAAACTTTTTTTTTAAGTACAACTTTACATTTTTACGTTATTCCTCAGTATGAATGAAATAGTAATCACCCACGTCCATTTGAAAACGTGTATTCAATACAGTTACTTTCCGAAACATGTTTATTCAGGGAGAACACTAATGAGACAAATGACAATTAATGAATGAACGAAAATTGATTTTCTATCATCTTTAATATTTATTGATTTATATGGTAGGAACATCATAAATTGCATATTGCATCAGACATCACATACAGCTTTAATAAGGCCAATAACCCTGAATAGATCGCATCGGGTCATATTGACTTTTTCTTCGATGTTTTTTAATAAAATGATGCCGTTCGAACTAGAGTTTTTCTGGTCTCTAATTTCTTGTAATTCTAACTCTAAGTAACGTTTAATATTCAAAGTGTTCCCTAGTTTTGCTGCAACCGAAGTTTTGACCCGATGCGACCGAAAGTGTTACAATTTATTCTCGCTTCCGATCCATCGTGAAGACGATTAAAATTCATTCGCTCGCATTTGGCTTGATGAAATCGCCGATGACTCATCTTCCTGGAATACACCCATGTGCAAAAAGTGTGTGTGATGAATCATCAGCATTTCGCCTCTTTTTGCGCAGAATTATTAGTTATAATTGTGAAAATCACAAATCTCTACTTTAATTCTGTTTCTGGAAATTATGCAAGAGATCGTGATACTAGGCAGTTGAGTGAAGATGATTAACTAGCTCTTATTAGTCCCCTTTTTCTCTCAGGTGCGTATAAAATTTCCCGTGTTGATATTAGGGAGATTTGGAGCAAAGAAGTCTATCAAATTTTTTCCCGTACACTGGGCTATCGGATTTTTTTCTACGGTGCATTAGTTTTTATGACCTTAGCACTAGACTACAAAGTAAGAAAATTGACTAGTAAGCCGCAGTTACTGAGTTCATTAATAAAATATCCAAAAAAAATTGAATTTACAAATACACCATCAGAGTACATCACGATCCTTGACCAACTTATACCATTTCGAGGCCGATGTCCTGTAACGCAGTATCTATCCAAAAGCAAAATAAATATGGTATTGAAGTCATTGCTGTGGTGGATGCTAGGAAAATTTACCTAAAAATTGAAATTTATATGGGCACGTAGCCAGATGCCCTTTCAAAGAATCCAATTCACCTCATGAAATTGCCAAACGCTTAGCAGAGCACATTGAATGCAGAGGAAGAAATATTACCAGTAACAATTGGTGTACCAGCATGCCTTTAACAGTAGAAGATTATCAAAAAAAGATTGGCTACAGTAAGGACGATGAGTAAGAACAAAGCAGACGTTCCTCCTGAATTTCCCCCAAGAAAAAATAGAACCTTACATCATAGGCGAGGGGCAGGGGGGGCAGCTGCCCCCCCTCCAGAGGCAAAAATCGCAAAAGTCTTTCATCAAAATCAGTACTGAATTAAAACGAAAGTATTCAACAAATTTTCTTTAAAACCACGAAAAATGATATGCATTAGTAGGTATAAGATATGTAAGTAAAATAAAAATATTTTTTCTAGGAAATGATATCATAATCTAATAATGTGCTGTTATAATTTTCTTAAAATATTTGTTTCATTCACCTTTTCCATGCTAAAATGTCACAACTTGGCTTGCGCCCCCTTCTAGACTATGGCTTGCCCCCCCCCCCTAGTTATGACCCTGGGTATGCCCTTGTCTTACATCCTTCCCTTTTTGGCTTTACTCCCGACATTTCCGCATTGTAATACCTACGTTTCAATAAAATCCGTATAGTACTTACTTCTGCCATTATCCATGACGCAAGTATTACTGCCTCAAGTGGTAACAAAATGCTTCCTGACATTATATCATTTTACAAAAATATGAAGGGGGTGTGGATTCAAATGATCAGCTTTGCTCAAATTATAATTCCTTCGAATTCACATGTAAAATGACCTCCTTAATCCGAATATGAACTCTGTTTTTCTCCATCACCCACCATTTTTGGGGGAACTCCCCCCCCTCCATTTTTACCACTTTTCGGTCATTTGGAGAAATTAAAAGGATTATGTTAGCATTTAAATTTTTCCTAGGGGTTTTGAGGGGTGCAAAATTCTGAAAAAATAATATTAATGGTAAAGATGTAGATTTGAGGGAAATTAGTCTCCGTAAATTGTGTAATAACGCATTAAAATGACCAATTTTGCCATTTTTCGCAAATTTTCACGTATTTTAAAACATTTCCAGCTTCTATTTCACATCATCCTCCCCGAAAGATAATAATACAAAGCAGCAAGAAACGGCAGTATTAATAAAAATATTTTGCTGTATAGCATAGCAACAATAATTAAAATATGTAGCAATAGCTCGGAAGATTCACTTTACTACTCTGGCCCTCGCAGTGCCTCTCCCGCTAAGGATTGGACGGCAATTCTCTTGATTTCACAGCTAAAAAAAAGAAATGTAATACTTTCTAGTTCCATGCAGAATACAAAACTGAGATTTTATATTTTCATTGGGTTAAAAAAGATGATTTTTAAAGTGTTTTTTTTTAGTCATTAACGGAAACTAATCCCCCTAAATGTACATCCTTACCATTAATTATCATGTTTTAGAACTTTTATACTCTCAAAAGCCAAATAAGAAATATAAATTCTAAAATAATCCTTTTCATTCCTCCAAATTATTGCAAAATTGATGAAAATTATAGGGGGCCTACCCCCAAAAAATGGTGGGTGATGGAGGAAAACGGATGTCATATTCGGATTCAGGTGGTCATTTTATATAAGAATCAGCAGGAATGGTACCAGGGCTCGAGAAAAATTATTTTTTCCGTCCAGTGTTACAGTAACGGCCGAAGAACGAAAATGTGTCCCTTTCCATGGGATATTGTCTCCCTTTTCCGACGCAAAGCGACTGATACCCTTCCCGTATTATGTTTAATTTCTTTGCGATTTCCCTCCACCTGTTGCAGTAGTTGCACAATAAATGATTTATGCACTCTATTACGGTATCAACTGCCCAGTACTGGGCAGTTGATACCGTAGGGTGGTACTTCAATCAATTTCTTCGTAACGCTGCTGTCGCCATCACCTACGAATGAAATGACAGTATTATAGTATCTTCCAGAACAATAACAATGAATTATTCCGTGCCTTATATTATCGTACCAATTATCCAATGATATTTTAATTCGCGCATCTTTATACCTGTTTCGAACCCTTCGACTAATATGTCAGCTTCCATTGCTGTCGAGGATTTGCTCCAATTTTTGTAGCATTGCTCTTTCACCTCCGATTTTGTATCGCTACTTCTCGCACAAATACAGCAGTATCTGTTCCTCACTTCAATAAACAAGACCTTCTGAGTTCGAAAGCCGACAATACGGGCCTGTGAAATGAGAGAGAATTTTAATTTTAATGCTATCAAAATGTAGTTTAAAATAAAAAAATTACATCCAATATTGTCCTACAGAAGAATCTCTCTCTTATTCCAATAGTAGATATTAATGCCAATGTGTTGACAAAATTCATACTGCTACATTTGGGCAATAGTAAAAATTGTTGGACTAGTGTGCTTCTCAATATTTCTGCTCTTCTAGGTACCGAGGGATTATAGGTATGAGATCATAATTATTAGTCAACAATCCTAAGATTGATTTGACGCAGCTCTCCATTCGTCTCTCCTACCCGCTAGCCTCTTCATAGCGACATATGTCTTCCCTTTTGCATCCTTTATAACCTGTCCAATGTAACTCATTCGGGAGCGTCCCTTGCCATTCTTCCCTTCCACTTGTCCTTCTATGAATGTTTTCATCAGGCTATCAGGTCTCATAATGTGGACAAGTAAGTTGTCCCGTCTTCTGCTTAAGGTTTTTAGAAGTCTTATTTTTTATCCCACTTTTTTTGCGCTCATTCATTATTTACACGTTCGATCAATTTTATATTCATCATTCTTCGGTAGCAACACATTTCGAATGCTTCCACTCTTTGACTTCTCTGCTGCTATCAACGTCTAAGCCTCACTTCCTTAGAGAATCATACTCCATATGTAGCATATGATGAATTGTTTCCTTACTTCTATGCTTGTATTCTCAGATGTAAGAAGATTCATCTTTTTGTAGTAAGCCCTCTTCGCCAGCGCTATTCTACTATTTCTTTCTTGCTTCGTCCATCGTTGGTAATTCGGCTTCCCTGGTAAGAAAACGCTTTCACCTCTTCTAACTTTTGATTTCTTAGCTTAATGTTTGTCCTAGCCTCCTCTCTTTTGCTCCATACTAATATCTTAGTCTTCCTTTTGTTGATTTTCAACTGATATCTGGCCATATTCCTTTATATATTTGTCAAAGTCTTTAAAAATTCTTCTCTGTCTCGGCTATGACTGCTATGTCGTCAGCGAATCGTAGCATACTATTTTCTCTCCGTTAATATTGACACCCAAAGCCTTCTCCTTACAATCACCTAAAATTATAAGGTTTTCTTCACCTCTTACCTGTTTGATTATTGCTGTGATATCTTCATAGACGTCTTTAACTTCTTCATCCAAGTAGTCCGTCGTAGGTATGTTAACATGTACCACTACGGAATCTACCGGCTTAGTCTCAAGCTTTACCATAATTATCCTTTTATTTAGCGCGGAACCTTTTTCCATGAATATCGATCGTATGATCCTTATCTTTTACATAATTAACGGAAGGAGGAATATTACTCGCAGTTTTTCAAAGTAAATTAGTAAAGGCATTAGAAATAATTTATCCCCTACGAAATTAAAGCGGGCCAAATGTTGGCAAAGTCGAATCCATTAGTTCGTAATCAGACATAGCTTAGTCCCAAGAAGATACATTGAATGAATTACACACAATTTGTACGTTGAAGATGTTGTTATAACATTGAAATCTAGGTCACATTAACTTTTCTTATAATCGTGGAAAATTTCAAGTGTTTCTTTCAATATGGAAAAATTCCGCTCCATCACGTTTGAATCTTCGGATTTTATTTGTAAGTTGAATTAAGTATATGTTTTGATGTAGAGCGTTTTGAAAATCATTAATCATTCTACCAAATAAAGTTGTTAAGTATGGAACGGCAACTAAAAATTATCTACCGTGTAGTGGTTAGAGTTATTCGTAAAAGAGGATATTCCAGCGTCACATGCAAAAGGTTTTGTGCTCTCACTCATACAAAGTACTACATTGAACAAGCAAATTTGTACGCAGTCACGCGCACGAGTGCATAGTTAAATACACTAGTGCATAGTTAAATAAGTATGATAATCGACATGAAAAAATCATTTGACTAACCTGGGATTCGAACCCGGATATCCCCGATGGCCGGTTAAATATGCTACCACTTATACCACGAAGCAACCTTTTTCCTTGAATATGAAATTCACTGACTCTTCAATGACTCTTTTTACTTGTGTCTAAGATTCGCCAAGAAAAATTTACTTGGTAATGTAACGGACCGGCAATCGGGAGGATCTGGGTTTGAATCGCGGCTAACATAAGCGAAATGTTGTTGAAGTTTATTCGGGATTGCCACCGGTTAAGGTTCTCCATCTCTGCCGACGTTTCGATGGCCGAGTCGTCCATCGTCATCAGGGCATCGTCATCAAGCCCTGATGACGATGGACGACTCGGCCATCGAAACGTCGGCAGAGATGGAGAACCTTATCCGGTGGCAATCCCGAATAAACTTCAACAACAGCATACGCCGGGAAAACCTCAGATCTTTCTTCATAAGCGAAATGTTTTTTTCGTGGCAAATAACAGTCTTGGTATATATGTATTCTCATTCATATTAAATAATAGTGGAGTATAAGATCTAAAATTCCCTTCGAAATTAAAAAAATGGGAGACATATTAAGTACAAGACCTAACTTCAATGCAGGGTTCCATCCCGGAAGGGTCATACAGTGTACTCGAGGGGTAGAGAAAAATTGATCGGGTAATGCTCCTGAGAAATTTTAGTTTCTTCCCAATGACTACAACCGCTCTGCGGTGATGTTAGAATCATTCTAAACTGAAGAACTTTTAATGATATTACATTTAGTTGTCATAAATTTCTAGACGTCTTATTATGCCGAATAATTTCAACAGTTAAATATAATGAGTCTACCTGATCCTGCGCACTAGTATTTTACATGAAGTCTCGCATATTTATATCGCAATGTGGTCGTTTACTCTGGCACGAAATCTTAATTTTAGTTAATAACTCGGTCGATGGATGGGTAAAAATAACTAACTACCTCGTTCAGTCATTCTCACAAAAATTAGCATTGAAAAATCGCGGAAGTTGCCGCCCACTTCTGAGAAAAGTTGCATTCATCATCAGAGTTTCGGTTCATTACGACCTGTAGTGAGAACAATTCATTGAGAGAATCAATCGCTCAGAAGAGTGTAAGCAGCACGTGAAACAGGTTGTTGGTGAGAGATATAACGCGAAGTTAGTTTGCATAACTTCACTCGAGCGAAATAAATATCCCACATTCGAGTTTTATCCGTGTGTATTGTTTGTTTTCTCGTCACTCCTGCTACACAAGTAAAATTCTTGTCTTATACTTGTAAAACTGGTTTGCAGGTTCATTGGATCTCGTGTATCTAATTTTTGCATACAACAAGCATATTTACGCAAATAGTTAGATAGATAGTTAAAGATTAAATTCGGTCATCTAGATGTCGTCGCTGTATTACATCGACCAAACATCAACCCCTGCTTACAATTAGTGATACGGTGGTTCAAGTTCAAATTCTTTCTTTTGGGTGACTCATGCAATGATTAATAATAGTAATTTTAATAAATAAGAATATTTTTATAATAAAATAACTTTTCGAAGTTTTCTCCCTCGGTTGCAAGTTATCGAGAAACATATATGTCGGAAATACGAGACAAATAAACCAACGTGATACTTTTCATATCGTGTTTTGATGACATAACGGTTACTTTTGAAAATATTTAGACACGAAATGAAGATATGCACGTTATATTACCTACTCGGTGAAATATTTATTCTTGGTTAGCGTCAGCAAGAACTTAAAAGGCAATGGTGCAAACTAGAATCTAATTGATAATGTGCAGTATATTCTCTGTATTCATCTTATTTTCAATGCTTGGTTACAAAAAATTAATATATTATAGTCACAGCCAATAAATTATCGAGAGGTAGGTACTTACTTTAAAGCAGTTTCTCCTTCTGTAGTGTAAATAACATCTATTATTGCAGGTTTGTAATGACTAAAATGGTTAAAATAATTTTATAGTCTATTTCTTAGCTGCATCACGTTTTTACAGATTTTACGTGGATGAAAATACGTGTCTAAAGATATACTAACTGTTAATAATGTAGCACACTTAAAAAGGATTTATACATTCACCATTATTCCTAGTACTTCTTTTCCACCTTCCCACAAAAGATATGCTTCCTCTTTGATTTCCTTTCACTTTCCATGCATAAGAACAGAAAACTTGAAAACTCGCGCTAGCCCCGTTTCAAACATGCCGCTCGCAACACAAGAACACAGGGCTTCGGATAATAACGAAAAAAACTGTTGGCCTGCTGGGGCCCGACCACGGGTCAGACGGGCAAGCTTAGGTCGAGGAAAGCATAGAGGAAAAAAAACAGATGTAGGGGACACAAGAGACGATGGAGGGGAGGTAGTGAGAGAGACTGCTGTGGGGTGAGAAGCTCTTTCACCGAGAGTGGGGGATCATACAGCAGCGCCATGGAAGAAAAGATCGTAAGCGCTTGACGTTGAGAAAACACGCTCGGGAAATTGAGCTATAGCGTGGTTATTACAAAGATCACATTGATGAAACGTATCTTATTTCCAAGAAGAAGGAAGAATGTTCTCATTTCCCAAAAAAAAAATTCAAATCGCGCTTTCTACGTGGTAGAATTACATCGAGAAAACAGGCGTTTTATTGTGTTTTCCAGCGCCAATAACTAATTAACAAATGCTTTTCAAATATTTTTTTTTCGCTTGCCGAGAACAATAATCTTAGCTCAAACCATATCCAAAACAAGTTCTCTCCAGAGTGTATAATAAGCGAGCAAATGGCGAGCAACCTGAAGTCTGCAGAGCCGTTTTTCGCGGAGGTAAAGAACACCCTTAAAGCCCAGGATAATAAATTAGGAAAGCTATAACTTCTAAATGATAGGCAATAAATTTTTATTCTACATTCATAAGGGCAGTTGCTTGATAAGTTTTCAGGTAAGAGAGTTAATTACAGTGCAACCTCGATATAACGACACACCACGGTGCACTAATAAAGACTCGGTATAGCGAATTGTCGCTTTACCGGAGGTGGAGCAAATAATAGCCAATATACCTGTTGCGAACAGATATACAGGGACAGGAGTGGTGCGGCGAAAGATAAACATCTATCCTATAAACGTAAGCATAAATCCAGACGAAAGACGATGTTTTCTACATCACTAAATTTCCTTACTCAAACAACGACTAACTATTCAAACAATTTATAAGCGCCGCACTGAATAAAAATCATGCAAAGCATATTTTCGTCAATCATTATGCCAATGCACAACCGACGAAGCCATTTTTCTACGCACTTAATTAGTTCATTTACGTGATCATTCTATTATTTTGGTATTTTCCACTGAAAATTCAAAAATTAACTGATAAAACAGTATCGCGGTTATTAATTGCCTCAAATGTTTCCATTGATGTATGTTTATTGTTTCTGTACGTTAAGCGGCAGTGAAGTGAAATAACGCATTACATTTGTTTCTACTGGCGAATACGGTGGAAGGTTGTATAACGTTCCCGCCTTAGAAGACTTTTTCTATCAGATAATGTAATATCTTCATCATCTATGGTAAAAAGTTTGCTAAGCTTGAAAATGATGTGATTACAATTGCCGTTGTTGAAAAAAAGTTTCTTTTTGAGTGTTACGCTCGCGATGTATTTGAAATAATACACCCGAGTTTACCGCGGCATTGCAAACGAGAGTTAGTTGTTCTGTGAGTTCTTCCAGCGGCCACCAGGGGATGCTCGGCTACCCACGTGACAAAAGAGAGCGCCAGTACGACTCCGACCACTGACGCGAATAGTTTACCCTTGTAAATTCGCAACGGAGATAAATACGTCCATCCGGACAATTCACGCTGAGTATCATTGCTTCGTACATCCTACTTTATCGCTAAGGCACACTACCTACCTTTAGAGGCATCATTGCAAGAAATACCTCATACTGCAAGGGTTTTGTCGGGGAGCTGTATGTAAAAAAGTTCCTTAGCCCCTTTCTCAGAAGTTACCGCAGATTTGAGTGGGCAAAACCACCCGAACAAAGCTCCTTATAACTCTTCATCGTCTGCATTCCTTGGGCGCTTTTGTTTTTTTAATTTTGCAGAGCGAATAGGAGGATAAATTAATTTCGACACTCTCATATTACTCCTTTATTTTTATTTTCTCGCTTAGACGTGTTTGGTGTTTTTTTGGCCATGGTGGCTGCCATCAAATGCTTTCTATTCACGCAACTCACGGACGTGCGGGTATGCTGCCGACTGCTTTCTGCCGCCCGAGGAACAAAAGAAGATGAAGCATTCGCCAATGCTAATGCCAATTTTCACCAAAATTAACTACTTATTTATCGAACGACAGTTTACCACATAAATTTGAGACTAAGCACTCCATTAACTTCATTTCTAACAGATCGCTAGCAATTGCAGAGGTTAAGGAGTCATGATGAAAGTCTTCCGGCGGTGAAACCCTCGCTATGGCGAGAGCCAACACCAAAAGGGTCTCGTAAAAACGAAATTTTCAACACGCTTTTTATAGGGTCAATTGGCGGTGCATCGGCTATCTCTCGTTATATCGGGTGTGTCACTATAGCCCGTACTCGATTTAACGAGGTTCCACTGTATAGAGGGGCTCATAAGCACCCTTGGTTAAAGCTCTAAATAGAGTAAGTACCGCCATTACTATTCACAAAGTAATTCTAGTACCAGCCGTTTTGGACCTAGACCAGTCAATAAGTTCCCATTAATCGTTTGGAGTGGCATATTCCCCAAAAGCAATTATTCAAACATAGATGACTAACAAATTCACATTTACATTCTACATCAACATTGTACGTAGCACACAATTTCGATACATTAAACACCACACACAGCAACAATGCAGCACTATGTCAACTGCACATATCCTTCAGCATATATGTAGGTACTCTTCCACCTTCTCTGATTATTATAGTGCGTCCACAATAGAACTCTGCATTCCCACACCTTTACTACCCTTACACACCCAACCCTAACATTGCAATCCTGCTCCCACACCATTACACACTCGACCCTCATATTGCTGCACCACCCTTTGTCCAAGTTAAGGGTACATTTCTTACATCCTCATTGCCAACTTGTTCTCTCTCCGGGGCAATGCATGGGAAAAATGTCAATGTGTTTCCTTCCGCACAACCAGGACAACCAGCATGCCAAACTATAGTAAATTAAGGGCTTACAAAGCCGGTGACAAGGTCCAAATTCTCTCTTGTCCATAACTTGACCCCTTCCATTTCAGAAGGATGAAAAAGTCAATAACAATGTCCTTCGACCAGCATCAGCAACTACTTGACCACCAGGGGTTGTATGTAGGTCACTAAGGTATGCATCCGGCTATTTAGGCATCCAAATATGGTCAACTGCTGGTTTTTCAGTGTATAAGTACATACATACTTGGCTTCAAAATGCCGACAATTTGATCATCAATGGTTATAAGGAGATCAAAGATCACTGAAATTTGAGCCAGACAATGGAGTTGGACAACGCTTAGCGCAATGGGTTTCATAGGGTGCGCAATTGATAGGTATGATCTGCCATTTGGTAACCTTTCCTTAATAACCTAATACATAGCTATAATTTATAACCTGTACAAAGGTCTTAATTATACACCAACACCTACATCCATTCTGTTTGCAGAATTTATTGGTGGAGGGGAACAGCCTGTTCAGAAACTTCCCAGAGATTTAACAGAAGAGGCAAGGGACGAAGTGTCTATTATTTTGAAGAAGGCTGTCATTCCTAAATCAAATATCTCAAGAGAA
Source organism: Ischnura elegans (assembly GCF_921293095.1). NCBI lineage: Eukaryota > Metazoa > Arthropoda > Insecta > Odonata > Coenagrionidae > Ischnura > Ischnura elegans. The sequence goes on along the minus strand of NC_060259.1, from coordinate 109,764,464 downwards.
GAGCTATCCATGCTTCAAACCTTTCGAGAAAATAAGTTGGCTACAATTTTACCTGCATATTAGAGAAATGCCCCTGTTTTGATGAATACTACAGAATACTAGTTACAATAGGAGAAATCCTTACTGATCAATTGTACCGAAATTAAAATGGCGATCCTACAGATGCAATAACGAGGAGATTAATTAAAAAGTCAGGTGTTTTGGAAGAAGTGGCCAAAATTATCGATCCTCATGCTCTGGCAGCTCCCAGACAGTATGGACTACCTAAAATGCACAAGGAAGGTGTTCCTCTACGACCAATTGTGAGTGCCATTAAATCTCCCAAGTATAACTTGGGCAAATACCTTACTGCAATATTGCCTCCATTTGTAGGCATCCTTGAACATCACATTAAAAATTCATCGGATTTTGTGGGTATTGCGGAATTACTAACATTGGAGAAGATGGATATTATGGTTAGCTTTGATGTTGTTTCCCTGTTCACACAAGTTCTACTCACTCATGCATTTAAACTTTTTGAGGAAAAATTCGACAGCGGGACAGTAAAGGTTTTCCATCATACACTTAAATCCACCTTTTTGAAGTATAACAGTAGCTTCTACGAAATGGCAGATGGAGTTGCAATGGGATCTCCTTGATCACCAGTCATTACCAACTTTCATAAGCCAGACTTCGAGGAAAGAGCCCTTTCATCTGCTACATTAAAACCTAAGTGTTTCCCCAGATATGTTGATGACACCTTTATTATATGGCTTCATGGATTGGACACTCCTCATACTTTTCTGGACCATAAAAACAACCAACACCTGAGCATCACAATGGAAATTCACAGAATTTTAAGAGGAAGAGAAGAATAACAGAATTGCCTTTCTTGATGCCCTCATCCATAGAAAAGAAAATGGCAAACTGGCCTGTGACTTCTGACTAGAGAGTAACCAGTGAATGTCAGTGTGATAACCCAGAGAGATCCAGGCAGGCAGGCTTTGCCGGCCTCGGTGGTGGCAGGGTGAAGTCCTTGCCTGCCAAACAGGAGGTCGCAAGTTCGAGTCCCGCCTGGGTAAGTTACCCCTATCCAGGGCATGGTTGTTTGTGTACGTTAAATTGTTGCATATAAATAACCCTGGTGTAAAAGGACGTATAGAAGTTTTTTGGTGGCATGGAAATAAATGAATAATAATAAAAATAAATGATACTAACATCATGGATCATTGAGACCCCCAATGTCTAAGCACATACCTCAATGACCTTTCGCCTGTAAAACTCGACGAGGTCACCAAAATAAGGTTACCGAATGACAGACCTTACCTATGAATTGAGCACCTTACGAAACCTATGGTGCAAAGCGTTGGTTGTCTCGATTGCCTGGCTCAAACTTAAGTGATCTTCGACCTCATCATTACCATTGACGGCATTTTGAAGCTATGTGCCAATACACTGTCTTCGGTACAAGGAAAAACCAGTGGTTGACCATATTTGGTTGCCTAAATAGTCGGATGCATACCTTAGTGACTTACTTACAATCCCTGGAGGTCAAGTTTAACAGGAGTTCAACTAATCCTGCCAAAATGTCAGTTGGCGGGACATCAATGGTGCAAAACAACAAAAAATGAACAGCTGCAATACATAGGTTATACATAAGTTATCACCGCGGCTAGCCCCGGTATACTTTAAAAAAAGAAAGAATAAACTTTCATAATCATATTCATTTCAATCTACTGAAATATATGCATTAAATTTCATTTTGATCGTGAGCCTTAGTAAAATCTAAATCATGGTAAGCATGGGAAATCATTTTAATTGGTCTTTGATTTTTATTTTCACTTGCCTGGGAAACAGCATAGGTTAGCCTGATAATTATACCATCGATTTAACTGATGAATATGGAGAGATACATTAGCAATGGAAATACAAAGTACGAAATGGAAAATGTATGCAATAGACTATGGGCACAAAATCGTTTCTTGAAAAAAAAACTAATCCTACCGACTAAGCAGGGGAAGAGGTTTCGGCACCAGTTTTACCAACATATCAGAACCGTTAGCATTAACGTAACAATCTTCTTATTAATGCAATGGAAATTAATGATGTTAATGAAATTTAGATAAATAATATTAACAAAATGTCTCTAATTTTCACTCGACGTCATTGTTGCAGGTGACCCTCTACATTCTCATGTTAACACTTCTTCTACCCTTTCTTAGAATTCTCAAACTAACATTTTTCAACAGTAAACATATAAAATCCTTTTACAATAAGCAGTTTATTTATCCGCCTTGAGTAAAATTTGAAATAAAAATGATTTCCGTCCTCAATAAGTTCACCTACGTCCACTGTAAACATGAAAAACTGACAGAATCCCAGCAGCATTTAGGAATCAATATATATGAATAGGTAGGGCTGGGCAGTATTTTAAATACTAGTATTTTAAATATATTAGTAACTTTTACTTGGTATTTCGAATACACAACCTGATTGCATCATGTATTTTCTATTTCCAAAATAGATTTTTGGTATATTACCATTCTAAAATTTAAAATTAATACGTAAAATACTTTTGAAGTAGCTCTGATAACACCTCTGTAACATTTTGCTTCAGAGATTACTTTATGAGTGAATGAATGAATGAATTTGACAGTCAAAGGATTTTTCCTCGGGGTTAAGGTGCTACTTCAGAGTCACAAAGGAGAAGAAATAAGTAGCCAAGTCAAGCAGAAAATTTAGAGATGCACCAAGTCCATCCAAAATTTGCCTCCATTCTGCATTTCCCGTAACCAACCCTGAATCCCATGGTCAGTTTTTTCTTCTAACAATAAGGGTGCTTATTCCATTTCCCAACTAAGCATCAAAGAGGGCGGCCTCCGTCGCCTTCAAGAGGCACAAATCCTTCCCCTAGGACTTATTCGTTAACACCTCTACAAAACTGGGGCCACTCTTATTGAATATGAGGGAATTAGGTCTGCATTTTTTAAGTTTTTGCTCTACCTATTCAGCAATCCGTTCCCCCCCTCCCTCCCCCACATTCTTCTCAACTATTTATTCTGGAGATGTCCCCACCCAACTCTCACTTCAGCCTTGTGTTGTTGAGATGATATCTTTTCCGCGTTGATAAGGGCCTCTTAGAGGCCGAAATAGAGCTCTGTCCTTCTCACTTTCCCATTCTACATCTTGACCCGCTCTTCTTCAGCTTATTCTCCCAGCAGTTTTAACCTGTGTCTTGGTGTATGAGTGAGTGCCAAGTTGCCGGTTGAGAGGCTGTGTTTGGACCCTGCAGTCCTTTTCCATTTTCGCAGCCAGAGCAGCAAACCCAGGTCGGTGTAAAACGGACAAATGTAACTCGTTACCGCTTTTGGAGAAACTCATTTTACATTTACCACTCTTATTGTTAGAGGAAGCTATTTTATGGCAGACCCCACTTAATCTGCTGTAATCATCCTTTCACCATTCAGTCTAATGGAATCATTTTATCTCCTTTCCCCCCCTCGCCTTCGCTCACCACTCCACTGCAGATGGCGTAAAGAGAAGACAGCAGCAGTCCATTGCCAGCACATTCACATTTCAACATATAAGGCAAAATGGTTACTTGAACACGCTAAATTAAAAATTGCTTAAGATGGTTGTTTTGCCCGAATGCTCCCCTCTCCCTTTCTCAGCCCGGCAAGAAAATACACTATATTAGAATGATACTAAAAAAATACACTTAAATAGCAATGGCCAATGTATTAACGTGATTTGCTGGCCTGAATGCTCATTTGCCTGCCATAGTTTTTATTTCATTCAAATTATCATATAATTAGCAAAACAATTATCCCAAAGACACCAGTTCTTGGATCTTGTTACTTTTTTAGTGAATTAAAATGGGAAATTAACTAATGACTAAGACAATTTGTTTTCATTTTTGCCAATCTTGACTATGAAAACATCAATTTCATTAAATTACCTTTCATCTCTGTAATTCATTAATTCAGCTCGCATCACTGGTGTAGCGAGGGTTAGAGGTCCGGGGGATTGGACCCCCCCCCCACAAAATATTTGAACACAATTACTTTGCTTCATAGAATAAAACAAAATATTGAAATATCACGAATAAAAAGATTTCTTTGTACAATGAAGTTTTTTCGATTGTGAAAAGTGATAAAATTAGTTTAAAACCCTCTACTTAATACATACCCTGTTTTTAAAAAAATTCTACCCCTAGTTTTGGACCCCCCTTCCCCCAAACGAAATTCCTGGCTATGCCTCTGGCTCACATCATTGCATTAGCTGAAAAATTAGTTTTTAGTTTCAATGTGGTGTATTTCAGTACAAAATAAAAATAAAATAAAAGGGAATTTTCGTCTGAAGAAAAAAAAGAAAAACAAATTTTAGAAACAGGTTAAAGTAAGATTAAAAAATAAGATTTTCATCACACGGAGAATAAAGCGTTGGTGCTGATCAGTAATGAGCGCATATCAGCATAAGATAGGTAAGGATGAGTGCACAATATTAGTATCAAAAACTAATCAGCACCCACGCCCCCAGTGATGATGAGCTTATTATTTACTTTTTAGAGCATTTTACACTTTTTTTAAATTGTTATTTTAATCTTTTTTATTTCATATTTATTCCCTATTTTTACTTCCTATTCCTAGTTGTTAATCATGTCATCGATTAAACCAGAGCTATTAAAGAAATTTGTACGGAAGAAATTCTAGAAATGTTTTTCTTCATTTAGTAATAATTTGCGTGCATTTTAAACTTTTTTCAAAACTGCGGCAGAGTGAAATTTCTGCATATTCCATCTAAGAAATGTTTGAAAAATTAAATCCGCGAAAATGTTCAAATGCTCGGGTAAATAAGAATAAATAAATGAAGGTGAAAGAGTGTCAGCTCTGGATTAAACCTCAGATTTATCTTAATAAATACAATTTGATAAACAAATTTCGCAGTGTCTTGCCTAAAATGCCTTAAACTGTAAGCACTTAATAATTACATTTCATGAAAAAGTTTTCCCCACATAAGTGAGACCAAACGGAATGGTATGGTATTTGGAGGCGACCGACAGCTGAGGTCATTTGCGCCATGAGGGAAGGGTATGGAAGGAAGGGTGGAGAGAAACCCGGCGTCGGCATTAGCCTGCTCTTAACGAATGGAGCCAAGGGGACCACGGCTTAACGTCCCATCCGACGGACGGAGTGTTGCGCTTGAAATGTCCTCCACACAACACTCAAGCAGGGATCGGGCAGTCTCTAAAAATTCTCTGCCACCGCCGGGATTCGAACCAGAGCCCACGGCCTGGGAAGCCATACCAATTCGACCCCGGGACCAAACGAGTAACTCCAGTTTTGAGGAGATACTTTGAACTGTATTTTCGAAAAAATTTGGTGGTGTTTGAAGCACTCGCCTTTCAAGACGCGAATTACGGTTTGGGGGGTTTCGCCAATTTTTGCGACGCCTTGATGATATGCAATACCTCTCAGTAGTATTGCGTCTGCTAAGCATGATGAGATATTCTGTAATAACCTAGTTCAACAAATTTTATAATTATATATTTTGATAGGGATTGAAAACTAAAAATACTCATATTTTTTCCATTTTCAGATTTGTCACCAACTATTCGCGCTATTTGCGGCGAATAATCGAAGGCCTTTCGAAGATAAATTTATGACGTCACGAGCTCATGTCGAATGCATCACCGCTTCTCAGATACTCCTCGTCCTTGTGCATGGTACTCGCATGGTTCCTGCTTGTTTACACTATTTCTACCGATCCCTTTCCTCAGTGAAATGTTCGCCGAGAACGAGTTAATGAATCAGAACTCAAATGTCAACATCAACTCATGTAAGCGGGCAGCAACTGAATGCGTTCCTCTAATTTTTATTTTCGAGAGAATGGCGGAATGGAGAAAGCTTTTTTTCGCTGTAACTTATCCATACCTTCCAATAGCCGAATTACTTTAATGATTCGTGAATTCGGGTCAGAATGAAATGACCCATCACATTTAAACATTGTTTATTGCACTGGCGAAATAAAAACTTGCAATGGAGAGCCACCGAAATGGTTGTCATCTTTTGTTCATATTTCTAGGAATGAAAGGGGGCGAGTGCGGGTGGCCAAAACCTTGTTCCATCGCTAATCGTAAGCGGCTTGGGGAACAACTGCCTCCTCTCCACACATGGGCGTACCCAGGGGCAGGTCATAGATCTTTTATACAGATATATGAAAGATCTATGGGGCAGGTGGGGGGCAGCTGCCCCCCCTCCCCCTAGAGGCAAAAATCGCATAAGTCTTTAAGTAAAATCAGTACTGAATTGAAAAGAAAGCATTTAACAAATTTTCTTTAAGCCCACGATAAAAGATATGTATTAGTATAAGATAAGTAACTAAAATAAAACTATTTTTTCAAGGAAATAATCTCATAAACTAATGTCACCACTTGGTTTGCCCCCTCCCACAAAGACCATGACCCCATGAAAGATAACTCTGCTTGTGCATGTGCTGTGTTCTTCCCTATCCACGGGAACATCAAAGCGAAGCTACACCCGATGTGCAGTGTTTACACGGCGGAGCTTTACGCTATAAGGACAGCTCTTGAAGCCCTAGGTGACTACGGCGGCTCGTTTGTCATATGGACTGACTCCCTGAGCTCGCTACAAGCCATCTCTGGCTTCTCACCCGTGCACCCGATCGTGCAAGAAATACACTCCCTGCTGCTGACCCTTACGAGAAAGGGTTTTAATATCCGTTTTCTGTGGGTACTGGGACATGAGGGGATAGCTGGGAATGAGATAGCAGACGCTATGGCCAAGGAAGCTCTGAGTGACGAAGAGTTTGCCTTAACGCTGGTTCCCTACGAGGACTTAAGAGCATCTTTAAGAAATGCTGTTTTGGAACAATGGAGGGAGTCGTGGAGGATTCTTAATAATAACAAGCTCCGTGGCATCAAGGACATAGTAGCAGCGTGGCCCTCCTCAGCTCGTAGTAATCGGAGAGAGGAGGTAGTACTCACACGATTGAGGATAGGTCAAAGCCCCCTTACCCATGCGTATCTCTTTACTGAAGAGAAGGAACCTCCCCAATGTGATGATTGTAGGTGCCCGTTAAGTATTAGACACATCATGTTAGATTGTGTTAAGTACCGCGAAGCACGGAGACGGAATAATCTAGGGGGAGACCTAGAAGCCCTTTTAGGAGACCACCCTACCAACATTTCGGTTCCTCAGAGAAATAAACATTTTTAATATAGTCTAATTGTGCACACTCTTTGTACGAAGACATCATATGCAGTGGATCACTTTCTACATAAGTTTTGTAATCAAATCACACGGTAGTGGTGCAAAATGACCTAGCCGTCGACGCACCCTAAATCCAAACACTACTACTACCATGACCCCCCCTAGACCATGGCTTGCCCCCCTTAGACCATGGCTTGCCTCCCCCCCAGTTATGATCCTGGGTACGCCCTTGTCTCCACAGCAACGAAGGCTCCATCTATCGGGAGGCGGGAAAATCTTTGGGCGTATCAGATGAGAGGGCTTTCGCCTTGGGCCTGTCTCGTCAAATAAAGTGCCATCCAAACAGCTTGTTATCAACCAACGAAAATATTCCCGTACGATAGGTAATCTGGAAGAAACGCGGTGAACAGACTGATAAGGTCACGAGATTGCAGCGAATGGAAATCACACTCCGTTTGGCCAGCCGTGATCGGCGAGAATCTTCGCGTGAGGCAGCAGAACGTGAAGCGCAAACTGCAGGCGAGAGGATTTCGATAAAAAAATTATCGCCTCGGGCCACTCACCAAGGGGGTACACACCAAGGGGGACTGCAGCTGCCACCCCCCGCACGCCACGAAAAAAAATGATTAGGAATACCAGCCGTGGAGAAGAAACAGCCTGCCTCCGCCAAATATTTGTTTTCATTTACGGATGCTGAGAATTATCGGCTGCTAAAACTAACGCGTATGAACCGTAATTTAGACGGGTAGTAAGGAAAATTAGAAATCAGTAGCGGATACAGAAAAAAAACTGCAGGGGGGTCGCAAAGGATATCTTGAGCTACTTTATATTTACTTTTATCTAAATAAAAAATAACCAAGTCACATGCAAAGTTCACGAAAGTTTTATTTCAACTGATGATACACATGTACAAGACAATGCCATATTACGATATAAAAAAGTTACAATAGCGGTTCTGCGATTTTTGGCAATAGCAGTGGCCACACACGGGGAGGGGGATATGCATTAGTCACTGTTCGAAATGTGAGAAATCGAAATGGTGAACAAACGCGCGTGTAAAAAAAAATTAAGTTTAAAAAAAGAAAGCAGCGTTAGGCGTTTTTTTTAGTGCACGATTTTTGAAAATGCCAGCGATATTTTTTATTTATTTTCAAAAGCATGCCATTATGATACCAATTCCATAAACATATAAGTCACTGAAATCACACGATACGTTATTGCGTTCTCTAGGTAGACTGCCGAGATTCCCAAGTCACTAAAATCATACAAAAGACAATAAACTCTCCACACTCACCGGTCAGCTGAGATTAAACACGAGTACTTTGTTTCTGGTGACTAAAGAGCATCAAAATTACACCATGGAGTATCAGAAATACGAAGGTCTTAGTTGCTAAAGCCAAATTTTCCGGGTCTCCAAAGAAAAGCGTTCTGGTTGAAAACTTTTCACCATTGACAGCCTACAGATCGAAGAATAAGGAACTCTTGAGGTTTTTTGGATAGCAAATCTTATTGGTGAAAATTGAGGCACATGGAGAACAAAGGGCTTTGATTTTCCAGTGAAATAAAGCTGGGTACTGACGTTAGACATATGGGACATAATCTCTGTGGAATAGCAAAGGCAAATAGAACTGTGGGAAAAATAAATTAAGCTGATAAGACGTACGTGGAGATCTCGGAAAATCCGCTCTAGTCGAGGAAATTTTATTTATATTGCTGCAAACGTAAATACAGCTGTCCTACAACTACAATTAATTTTTGCAATCAAGTACAAAAGATATTTGATTGAGAATTGACAATGACATTGCAAGCCGTACGACAAGAAAAAAAGCTAGTAAAAAACGTTCAAACCCATTTTAAATGAGCGTATAGCCTCAATGGCATGATGCACATCTTTTTTTAAACCCTCACTAAGGTTTTCTACCTCGGAAAAAAGGAACGTAATTCGGAAGTAATTCTCTATTCTCGATATCCCTACAAACGAAACCACGATAATTAATGCATACATTACGGAGATTTAAATTTTCAGAGCGACACGGAAAACATCAACATAGGACCGCTCTGTTCCGACAGAAAAGGGAAACTCCCAAGAACCCGATCGGTCCTGCAATTCGTTCTCGATACAAGACTGAAACTCTAGGCTCGGCGGACCTCAGGCAGCCAAATCTCTCACCACGAGCACCGAAGTTTTTTTTAGCATCCTCGCGAAAGTGGCGGCTGCTGCCCTGCAATACTTCCCACCGCACGCCCTAAAAGAGGCGGTTGGTGCGGTAGTATGTAGATGTGGATTAGAGAGAGATAGATTTTGAGGGAAATGTTGGTCGCACGGGCAGAAGCCTCTCCCCTACCATTCACCCAAACCCATCGCGAGGACGACGAACAAATCACGAGTATTGGAAGAAAGAAAACGAATCGCCAAGCACTAAGAGCTAGATCAGATTACGTGTACTAATGATTAACTACAGTACTGTAGCGATCATTCGGCACTCAATGAGCTGGTTCACCAATTTGCGTGAGCTTTCCATTGTGATAAAGAGTTTGAAGAAAAAAAGAGACGGGTGTATTTCTCAGTTTTACGATTCGTCGCCTACTTCTCGAGCTATTCGAACGACGAAAAATCGGCGTCCTTCTGCAAGTGAGTTGATGACGTCACCTATTCCTACATCACGGAGTCTCAGCTACTCGCGGGCATAGCCCATTGACCTTGCGAAAGGTTTCGTTGTTGTTGACACACTCGTGAGGGTTTCCTTCCTTCAATAAGCGGTTCTCTGTGAACGAGTAAATGAGCCGAAAATAATTATATCACCCACTCAGCAAAAGAGGGCGGAAACTTTCGCGTTTTTTACTTTAAACTTACAAAAGAATGGCTGAATAATTTTTTTTCGGTCATGACTTATCTTTCCCCTCGATTTGCCGACTTACTTCACTGAATTGTGACATCAGGTCAGAGAGAAACACCACACTCGATCGAGTTCTAACGTAAAGCCTTCAACCTATTTCTCTACCTGAGATCTGATATTTCCTCTTGATATTTGAAATTTTCCACTGGCCTATGCTTGCGCGTTTTATACCAACGGTACCAGTAACATGATAGTACATAATATGAAATCCATTGACATAATTATAATTATCAAAGTGTAAATAAAAGGCGTCGATTATAGAATAAGACCGAATAGAAATTCATTTCTCTCGATGACGCAGTATCGAAACTTCAAATTGTGAATAAAAATACCAAAGACCTATTTAAGTACCATCAAAGGAATCGACCTCCACGGTAATGAGGAAGTACTAATTGTAAGAAGAGTGGGAGAAAAGAGAAGTCTTCTAAAAACCTTAAGAAGAAGACGCGACTACTTAATTGGCCACATTATGAGACATAATGGCTAAATGAAAACAATCGTAGGACAGGTGGAACGGAAGGAGGGCAAGAGACGGCCTCGAATGAGTTACATAAGACAGATTATGAAGGATGTAAAAGAGAAGAAATACGACGCTATGAATAGGCGAGCGGATAGAGAGAGGAATGGAGAGCTGCGTCAAACCAATGTTAGGATCGTTGACTAATGACAACGATGAAAATTTAATTCCATTCAATCCCGAAAATTTTACCTCAACTCCTCTCCTTTTCGCTAAAATCGATGGAAAAATACTTTGGACAGTTTTTGCAGCCAAAATTGATGCCACTCGAAATGGTCAAAGCAAAAGTGGTGGCCAGCACACATTTCCGCACGCGTCCAGAATCCTTTGAAAATTTTCTCGACGACGATCTTTTTCTAAATTATTTCTATCCGCTAAGTCCACGAAAAGAGCTAAATCTTCCTTTTATACCTTACCATCGACGAATAGTGACGAAGCGTTTGGCTGGGAAAAATTGGCTTCATATTCGTCACTTGATTCAACGACTTTATCGTAAAGGCATTTTCCTATGGCGTTTTGAACTAATGATTCAATTATATGCGATCACTGTTACGTGATCTCACTCAAACTAAAAATCTTTTGTCCAGGTTCAGCACCCTCGCAGAAGTCCTTCGACAGGTTGCATCACGTAGAAATTTTGTGGCAACATCTTGGAACGGTGCTAAGTGTTTCTGCTAACAACATCGAAGCCGCCTTCGTATATGACGTGGTCCAATGTGAAATGGTTCCATCTATTTCTAACAAGAGGTCGATTTCGGGTTTGTTTAAAAAAATACATTACTCAACACCAGCAATCATTTTTAGGCTCTCCTATAATACTATTTGGTTAAAATTAGTTTTGGTAATTATATCAAAAATGAAGATCTGCGGACAACGCATAATTTCTTTCACGTGCCGTGAAAATATCATCACGATATCAAGAAATTAAAAATGTACTAAGAATACTAGAATATTTAATCGTAAATAGAAAAAAGTAGAGTAAATATTAAAAGTAAAAAATTACAAGTAAAAAAGGATATTATTTTCTTTTTCTCCTTTATAAAGCACAGATTCTTTGTCTTATCCACTACATAGCTTTGAGTAAAATATTTATCAAAGAACCCAGAAACACCAATCCTCGCAGGCTAACTTTCAATGGAGGCCACATAATGCAACTCCAGTCAGGATAGGTTCGAATCGGGCGATGGCCGATTGATTTCCCACCGCGGCCAGACAAGCAAGGCGAAGGCGTACTCCAGTGTACTTGTTTTTGGTAACACAAGCAACCCGCCAATGAGCAGCTAGCGCGCTCTTTGCTCTCATCGATGTCCCAAGTTCTTTGGGCCGTTCATCTTCCCAGGAGAGGGTGGTTGAGGGCAGTGGCTTCACGGTGGATTTCGGCTGCATGGCTGATTTTTCGCCCGCTTTTTCAAGGACCAAATCTCCCAGATTTTATTTCTATTCGCATGATATGCTTTCACTTATGTAATTATAAGCATTATTTGTAAACTAAACACCTTTTTAACATAGAAACAATTACATGCGCTGATGCTATTTATTCTGATTCCTTGGGGAGTGCGTGAAACTGATCGGTTGATTCAGAACGGTTAATTCCAATCGATAATGAATTCGATCAGTATTTTCCCTCTGAAGCCGATATGAGCCCAATTAGAGAATTTCTGGCGTGAAAATTTTCGAACGAAACAAATTCCGATCACGTAGCAACCAATCGGAATCAACCGTTTGCGATTATACCAATGGGTGTCAGGCAACATACACCCCCCGGTCCGAAAAATAAATGCGATGCACATTCCGATTGAATTTGCTTTACGGTCGGTCCTCCGAAGCTGGTTAATATCGTAAAGCAAGTTTCCAGGGTGGATTTGTTCGTGAATTGGTAGATGGCTTTTTACATCTCCAAAGATAACCTCGCATTTACACCAAAACTAATAGAATTGGGACCACTTTTGGTATGGGAGAATTCTCCATGATTATGCAAAAATTTTACCAAAAACCCACCCAGGGAGATGGGGGAAAACTTTCACGAAAAATTACTATTAATTACGCGTATAAAAATGCAGACATGTATTTTAGAGAGACACCATAACTCATATCCACATCGGTTGGGAGCCCAGGGTGGGCCCGTTGAGGAAACTACCACAGGAACGGGAAGTTCTAAAGACTTGTACGCCTAGTCACCTCAGGTGGAGGGGAAGAAAAAAGGGGCGCCACGGCGGTATGGAAAGGGGAAGTGGGAGGAGAGAATCTTGACGATGTCGCAAAGGCGACGCGAGCTGACACCAGCGAAACCATTCACGTTCCTTCAGCAATGAAAGATTATTCTCCGCAGAAGAATAATCGTAAGATTTATCCGTAGAACCTCATCTACACATAAGAAGTACGCCCCTAGAAGTTACAACCGCGAGGGCCGAGAACCAAGGGCACCAAATTTACTCGCCCAGTCACGTCAGAAGGGTGGGGGACAGAGGAGGGAATAGGGGAATGGAAGGTAAGGATAGGGACGGAAGGGTTTAGGATGGAAGAAACCCCACGCCACTACTAGAGCGACGTGGGCCACTGCTAGCGAAACATAATCTAATGTTTCAATAGGGATGGAAGAATATTCTACAATGAAAAAATATTCCGCAGATTTTTCTGTAGATTACTCGACATCTGCACGGTAAAACTTCCCTGAAGACTACTCTCCGCAACGCGGATTCACTTTCACTCCATTACATTACCAATCGATACAGATGCATTCTTTGGCCTGCTTCTCATTAATTTCGTATTTCTTCCTGATTGAGAAATCTACTTTAGAACTCGGCAACAAATGAGCATCATTTTATGTTAGAATTGGACGTTCTCCAACATCCTGACTGAGTTTTCTTCCTCGCCATGATCCACTACTGGCACATAAATTACACTCGAATCTCCTGCGCTACAATGTGGACTTAAGAATCAAACATCTCGAAAGGCGATGTGATGACTTAGTAGTGTAACAGGTTGCAAAACTGAGCGGCAATCAGGATATGCGGATTCGAATTCCGGCCCTGTCAAATGGCGACCGTTATCGACCCATGCATCACTAGCGACTCATAAATAAAATAACTCCATTAAATGTGTGTTTTCGTAATAGGCGCATTCCTGACGGATGGCTCAGGTTGGACTTATGAGTCATCTTCGTCAACAACTGTCATACTTCTCGTTAAGCGCACCTTAATTTGTTCCAAGTTAACTATCGGTTTATAATTTTCAAAAACTATTTATTTCTTTTGTTTCTAATTTCCCTAAAATTATTTTAATCTAATTTCTTTACATTATTTAACATTTTTTAAAAAATCCTATGGAAAAGGTTTGACTGTTTTTTTTATTTTACGCAAATAAATAATGCGGGAATAATATTCTGATAGAGACAAATATCGAATGTTCCTTACACTGCGGAGCTATTTAAGAGGATGCATATGCATAACTCCCTCACGAAGTTTGGGATTTTTCGTTTTTCGCTTTGAATAATTTGTTTAAATGCCATTCTGTCATCAAGAAATTTTCAGTGAATGGAGAAGATCTTCGCCAGCATTTGCAATGTGAAAATATTTCTTCCGGGCAAAGGCAGAGGTAAAAATATTAAAATTTGAGCAACAAGAAATGTCGACAAGGGTTTAAACCATAGTGTTATTAAAGCACTATAATACTCTGACCTCTATACTACTCTTTAGTTGAACTATATACTCTAAGGTTTAAACTACGTGTTCCATAAATTTCAAGTTGGTGTCCTTGGCCGAAAGTAGTGATTCGAGGTGAAAAAAGACGGGTGGAGCGGGAGTGATGCGCCATCTTCTTTCCTCCGCGTGAACGTTGTCGGGCGGTTTCGGGTTCTGTCTGAATCACGGTACAGCGAACACGGCTGCAGCACTTGTTCAAAAGCACCCTTTCCCCGGTTCGCCCACCAAAAGCTTCGCCACTTCCCCCGTGAAGCGAGGTTAGCCAGCGAAATTGCGAGCGGGGTCGCACGGCGATATTTGGGCGCCACGATCGCTTTCTCAAAGACGTGAGTTGTGAGAGGGATGTCAGCGCACGGGAAAAGAACGCAGCAGTTCTTTCCTAGGAGGGTCATTGAGCCGGCGAGCACTTAGGTACTACCCGCTGCCACTGCATACAACTCTGTACAGTTGTCTTCGTATTGAGAGCGTCTCTTACTTGTGTAGTGCTTTGTAATACTGAAATGTGATTTCAAACGGGTGTTTCTCAAGTAGCCAAACAGATCACCCCGTAACGTCGCTCTCTCTGAACCCTACCTACCAAGAACTCTGATCCCTAGTTACCGTAAACGTTTCTTCCACAGCGTTACTATTGGCATTTAGTCGCAACGTATTAGCAGGGGAGGGGGGGGGGGGAGTGAAACCCTTGAGGGTTTACTGTGACTGAGGAGGGATAAGGAAAGCCTCCCCAAATCACCTTCCATTCTTTCCCCAAAACATTTTTCTGTCAACGGCTTGAAATTCAAGAACAATTCCGCACTCGGTCTATTTAACCCTTTACTCAAACCACATTCCCAAAAGTATAAGAACTAGCTTAGTTCATGTTGACATCTTTTAATTACTTCTGAACTTGAAATTAAAACAACAGCTTTTAAGAACTATTCACTTGTGTAAAATTTTCACCACTCTTCCATTCGGCAATAAAAATTTAATAACTCCGCCAACTACCTGTTTTTCGCACTACAGTTATTTAATCCTCTTAAATCAGGAGTAACTAAGTATGGGAAACAGTTAACATCGGAATCATTCGTGACCAAAATTTAAATGTTAATTGTATTATTTCGTACTCCCTGAGCCATAAAATATCGTCTCTATTTGGGACCTTCAGCGGAAACAATTTATATTTTGCCATTCACTATGTTCTAGTGAAACGGTGGTCCAATTTAAAAAATAACATCGGCTAAATTGTCGTAAGTGTATAAAAATTATAGCAAGGCCTATATTTCAATGTAATCAGGGATTGCACGCAATAGAGTTCCAAGCAATTGAATTCTACAACTTGAACGAATTACTAGTCTATCTGAACTGATTGTGTTTTTAAAAAATACATGCAACAAACAATATATTTCCCCCTTCCACAAAATATTATGAAGTGCGAAATAATGGTAAACCAGTAAATAGTAAATACTTACTAGCGGTCTTCCTGAACAATTTCCGAAAATTATTTTTTCCGAATAAAATTAATAGGCAAGTGACAACATAGAGCAAATTTATGGGAAGAGAAAATTCAATTTTAATTTATTTCAATGATTCCAGCTAATAATTAGCTCAAACAAAACTCTCCCAGTAAATTCTTTAAAAGTTAATAGAAAGAAGGAGCCGATACCATCCGTCATCTAACTGTGTATTCCCATTAAGTGAGGAAGTTTTCATTCAAGCGGAAATGGTTCGTTCACGCACTTGGATCACAGAAATCGCTAATCCAGCAGACGCAAGATGGCAATTTTTTCCCAAAATATTTCACATACAAATGGAAATAATTTCATGTTGCCAGCATTTGAATGAATCCTGAGTCTGAAGAACTGATTTCAAAACCGGCCGCTCAAATTCTCAATGAAGAAACCGAAACTCAAGAGCAAAGCGGGTGGGGTAGAACAGTCACTTACAGTACGCGAACAGCGTCCGGCGAAGATTTAGCAGTCCATGGCGTACACCCTTTCCGCCGTTTGAAGACGATGACGTAAGCACCAACAATGCGCTCGAGGGGGCGACTCTTCATGGGTCGAATCCCTGCTGCAAGTGCATGGAACACAAAAAGTCAAGGTGGCCCACGGAGAGGTTGTACGACGCAAACTGAGATATAGTGGAGGGGAATCGCAAATTTTATAGAGGTCAAATATTTACCAGTACAAACAAAATGTAAACATTTAAAGGATTTTTTTCACTTTAAGTATCGGAAGGTTGTAACCTGACATAGCGTTTAAGCTTAAATGAAGTATCGGTGGGACACGCAAAATAACTCTAGGTAATGTTTGCGCGTAGATGAGCGTGGTGAGTGCAGAATTTGGGTTGAATCATTACTTTGAACTTATGATTACTTTTTACATTTGAAACTTAAAAATTCAATAAATACGCGAATAAGACTTTGACCAAGAATAAGGACACGGCGTTTGGCGGTATACACATATTCAGGGCAGGCGATTTACAGGCACTTCACGAGGAATTAAGTCAACTTTTCGGGAGAGATATCGTAGAACACCTAAGGGAAAAGATACACAAAGATATCATAATGTCCATTTATTTTAACTTCAGAAACTACTACACTTGTTACAACTGACTTGCAGATATTATCCGGTGCAGCTGAAGGTGATTTACATGCACTGTAACGCACCTAAAGCTGTAACACGTGTCGTACATTTTCTGAAATTAAAAAAGTAGACAGCACAATGTGTTGTTTTAACCGCCCAAAGAGGTAACGGACCCAGAAAAAATAGCCAACTCGAGTTGTGAATACATTGTCTCGGATAAATATAGCATGACCGTAACAACAGTGGCATCGACACATTCTATGGCAACATGTAAATCTGGCCTAAACTATGCCTCTCTGAATTTCGGAGAACTTGTCACACTAATGAAAGGAAGTACATTGGTGGGAGAGCATTTGGTTTCCGACGGAAGAGTCCCGCGATCAATTCTAGATTAAGCCTTCGAACAATCATATGCACAATAACATCGCTGTGCGAGAAGAGTCGGGGAAATAAACAAAACCTTCGAGCCTGAGCGTGTGAAATTGACTCGCCTTCAGCTTTGTACACGGTGAGCTTTATCCTGGCCAATACAAACCCAACTATAGGTTCAATTCCCAGAGTGAGAGAGACGCAAAGTTTTATCGTAGATGAAGTGAACCTCATCAAGACCCCAAACTATTCTCGGATGACAGATTACTCACAATGCCGGTCTACTATAGTTCGCAAAAATTACGCCGATGGCTGTATCTTACTCCGGAATAAGATGCACAATCACCCACTCAAACCACCGTCGCGACGGTTTGAATCACTTGGATGCGCGTGAGTGAAATAGGACGAAACGTAAATCAGTAAAAAGGTAATGGCTGAGGACAGTGCTCGACGGGTAATATTCTTCCTACGCCGGTCTCCTTCGAAGTTTCACCGGGGGAAGACAAGTCCCAGTCTCCCCAACGCCAGCATCGTTCGCCGTGGGACCCAACTGTCCGCGCCCGGGAAGACAAGAGAACATGGCGACATGTGAGAACACGATCGGCCGGCGTCCCAACCCGAGAGTGCGATGACGCCTCGGCAGTCAAGAGGGACAGAGATTCGTCCTTGACCATGAGCATGGACCACCACCAGTGAACTTATTGGAAGGGACTCACCGCAGTAGAGACAGCATATCGTCAGCGTGACGTCCTTTCCCCGACAACCCTCGGTTCAGCTAACAGCGCTCGCAGTCTACGCGCCAGGCCGTTGACTGAAGAGTTCTGCCGGCGGGCGTTGGAGTTTGGGACACGATGCGCCCCCTCCACTTGCGCGCGAGAATCAGCTGGCCAAGCCGCCAGGTAGCCGAGCGTCGACCTTGTCTCGCACGCTGCTGCCTCGAGGGGCAGCTGCAAGGATTGCTCGTCCTCTCCCCTCGCCGAACCCAACCGACCGCCCCCATGGGGACGACATCTGGCTCGACAACATCGCGAGGACCACCTCGGCCGAATCAGACCGTCGCGAAAAATATCTCTGGCGTGAAGCGGAAAGTTGAGGGCCAAGGACAACACAAGGCAGGGGGTAGCCCCTGGAGAGCTAACATTATTTATTTGATTAGCAAATTTTATTATTAAAGAAACAGCCGAATTTGCCTCTTACAATGAATATTTAAAACTGAAAATTTGCAGTTTTAGCAAAAATAAAATATAAAAAATATAAGTAGTTTTTTCAACAAAATCAAGGTGAAAGACCGCATATCCATGTATCAATCAACGGAAACATCACGAGAAAAAATGTTCGGTTTATTTATCTCCATCGCATCGCACGTGAGGTTATGGATAGAAGTCTCATGCCTGCTTGAGGTAAGCTAATTCCGTATCCTTGGAGACTTACTGCACTAGCGCAACCCCGAACGGCTGGCGGAAAACTTACCGTTAACTATGTCATTAATGAGCTCTTCAGGAGTACACATAAACAGCGTTACATCAATTAAACAGTGCTCCGCGTGGATGTGGAGCCGACAAACCGCCAGTATACAACGGGGGTAATTATTTTCTAGCATGATCTAAGTTTCCAATGAATTACCATTGAAAGTCATGAACACGGAAGTCCTGCACAGGAGAAACCTGCCCAGACGGGACTCGAACTCGGGATCTTCAGTCTCGCTGGAGAGGGCTTTACTCCTTCACCACGCAGACCGGAAAACGTACATAAGAGCCAAGACGAGAGTTAAAGTGCCCATTTATTTGTCGAGGTTAGTGGTTCCCATTCTGTGGAAGTATGAGCCCCAATTTAAATCATCTACCGGACAGCCTCTGCGCCACCATATCAGCGCAGCGATTTTCATCATCATTCTTCAGTCCCTAGCACTAAAGGCTTATCTTCTCCAATGTCGTCGTCACTCTTGGTATCAAGGTACCTTCTCCTGCGAGTCCTCTATAAATGATGCGGTATCATATTTTCGGTAGTCTTTTGTCAAAAATTTCAAGTTTTCAGGGTAGATATATTTCTTCGCAATACATCCACATAATACCCTGCGAGCCACCTCTAAGGTGTTTGGCAGGGGGTGAATCACTAGTACGCAGCACAATTGGATTCTCACATGCACACCACACGGTTCAAAAAACGCCACGCATACTAACAAAATATACTACCACATGCTGTTATAAATAATAATAAAATTCAGAACTATGCATTAAGTAATACCAGAGAGGAGTCGTGAAAAAGTTAGCAGGCTACACTACAAGTCATGTTTGTTAGTACTAACGCAGCCGTTATCATCTCTCATTGATCGTGGAAAAAAGGCATTCTGAATCTGTCTGCTCTACAATCCATCTCTCATATTTTATTTACATGATCTAATCTTCCGTAGTACATATGTTTGTGTTCGTATGCTAAGATATGATAAGATTAAGATATGGCTAACGTCAACAGAAAATACACTGCTCTTGAATATATTTAAAAGGTTTAGTCTATTTTTAATCTACGGTCTGACAGAGATTCCCATCTGAGTTTATCTAAGAGGCTAGTAAAACTAACAAGAATGAATAATACAATAACAAGAATAGTACAATACTAATAATAAGTGCAAGAGTCAATTTAGCCTATTTCTGTCGATTTCGCAAAGTGGTTTTGAGCCAGTAGAGACAGTCCTGTGATCAGATCTCTTCCTCAGTGATTTTACACATTAATCTCAGAATTTCTGCCATTTTGCGCTTGTAGTTTCACCTAAAAAGATGAAAAATACATTTAATTGTGATTTTAATGGCGATTGTGCTGGAGGTTGGGGAAAATTGTAATATTGTAATACATTAGAGAATATATACTTCCCAGGAATGCTGCTCTCTTCTTAGTTGCCACCTCTATCATCCTGCACTTAATATTTCCTGTACTCTTAAGAGTCACATGAAGTATACGGACTTTGTTAATTGTGTCTAAATATAACTTCAAGAAATGTGATTTTGTCTCATTGAACAATTATTTACTGAAAGTTAATTGGTGCAGTGAACTTGAAAAGCTCTCTACTAATGAGGCCTTTAATCATTTTTACTCAATAATATATCAAGGTCTACAACAGTTTACCCCAATTACAACTATTAAGCCCAGAAACTATCCCCATTGATTTAGCTATGAACGAAGAAAAATGATTAGTGTAAAAAAGTCACTTCATAAACTTTATAAACAAACTGGTTTACATTGTGATTATGCTAGATTTTCAGAAATTAGGTCTGAATGTGCCAAATTGATTAAAATCTGTCTCAATAGTGATACGTCTCAATTGGAGGCATCAATTCCTGGTAATATTAAGCGCTTTTGGAATCATGTAAATGCAATAAGACGTACGGATAGCAGTGGCGGCTCGTGAGTCAAATGCTGGGGGGGGGGGGGGGGGCGCACTCCACCGGGGGGTCATAATTTTTTAATATTTCGTGTATTTTATTAAGTTTTTACGGCAATCTAGGAATTAAATTTTGTGATGCCATATGTTCCGTTTTTTTCGACAAAAATACCTAGTTTTCCTAATAAAGCTTGATTAATAAATACTTAATGCAGTAGACTCTCGGTCATACGGATCGGCTTAGTCCGGACTCTAGATTATACTGATCAATGATCTTGAAGAATAAAAATATATTTGCTGCGATATTTTGCAAATACAAACGAAAATGCGTAACTTTAGGTTTTAGCGCCTACATTCTTCGTGCGGATATGCCCGCAATACACTTCTGTTGTTCGTTTTGCAATCATAATGCGTTATTTGTCAAATCTATACAATATTTGCAATGATTTAGGTAGCAATGACACTTGTAACACCTGAGGAGGGAGGGGAGTGTCACTGACTTCCACTAGGCAACAAACACTGCTAGAATTCACGCGCTATGCTATGGCAGATGTAAACTTTGATTGCAGTGTTCGCGTTGCTTCTTTAAGACAATATGATTTAAAATCAATAATTAAACATATCTCACACATTTTTAACAAAATCTGAAATACTCACATTCCTTTAGTTATATTGCAGAAGTCCATCCTTCTTTCCTTTTGTCCAGCAAAGTGATCAATTACACGTTCGTTGAAATCAGCGCCGGACAACAATTTCTTTCCGATTGAACACATGGCAAGGAAACTAGTCTATAATAAACAAGGGACGACACAAAATAGGCCGACGAAAAATACGACCAAAAAGAACAAGGTGCCTGGACACAGAATTGGGACAATTTTTCCCTATATTTCCCTAAAACAAAAACGAGCACTGTTGATTTATTAAAATTGTCTTCCTGAATGTGCACACAGCACTAATAAACTTCTTAATCGGCAATTACGCACAGTTAACTCCTCTAAAATGATGTCTGAACTCATTTCACTCCGTTCTTTCCGAGAGTCTTGCCGTTACTATAAGGACGACTCAAGGGAGATAGAAGTCGTGGTCCACTAATGGATTCATATGTGGTAAACACACGAAACGCCAACGGGTCGCACTTGGAATAACCATGTCTTCGAAATCATTGCCATGATATAATAGAAAATAAATTCAAGATCGTAAAAGAAGACGACTCTGAGCCACAGATGGGAGCTGTGAGGGTCTCCGCACCGTGATATGAACTCTTCGAAGCCACTTAAATCAGACCCAAGTGGACATTTTCCGTCAGACAGCTACACTCTGCCGCTGAGGAATAAGGTGAACATGAACTAATAGAACAAGGACGGCTAGAAAAATGATGAACCTACACACAAAAGGTGCATTGTACGCGGCACTTCTTGACATTCATTGAATGACTCTATTTAAAGTCACGTTTTACGGGTTAAATCATGTTCAATCCTTCACCCTATCACGCACGCACCTATTTCTTAAATTATAAATAAGTGGGGAATGTTATCTAATTTTTCTCAATACTGCAGGTCTTTTGATAAATTTATCTGAAAAATAGGTTCCGCATTTCTAATCATCGGGAAGATATTAATACATTGTTAAGGCCTAAATATTATAATATTAGTTTCCCCAAGGTTCTTGAAATTCGTAATCGTAAAAGGACTGGCAAATTCTCGAGAATAGTTTTCCTACGTCAATACGGCCTTTAACTGGTTGGATTTTATGTGTTCCGGAATTCAAACACCCAAAAACGCAAGCATAATGAGATAATTTATTTTCTGTAGCAATACCTACCAGTAATTAAAAATTAAAATCATATAACTACACCCAGTACAGTGACCATTCTGATTCCATTGGTCCCTTTTCTGTGGCAGCACCAAGTAGACGCCAGATTATACGCCCGCCGGGCGGCGCAGCGATGTCAACTCACTCGTCGCTCTGCGCATTTTCGGACGACGTCCCAAGACTTCCATAAGGCACAACGTTAAGGCCGATTTACACGGTACACGGAATTGCGCAGGTTAGAGCTGCATTAATTTCTAAAATGGCGTGGAATAGGGAAGTGCACTAATTTTTTTTTATTGCTGAATTTGAAAGTTTAGCCTAAAAAAGAAACATTAGTATAGTCACTTTTATTTTCTGCATCTGGGGTATGCACTTTAAAACGTTTTGAAAGTCGGAAAATTTCATGTTGCGCTGAAACACAGTGCCTCCATCTTGATTGAGATGTGACGTCACAAGGCAGTAGTCACCAGTGGAGTATCGCTGTATTCCGTCGCCTTCTTTAGCGCGGCGAGAGTTTCCGGGAATCGGTGGAGTTTGCTTCCTAAAAATGTCGTCTAGTACCGAAAACATGAATTCAAAATAGAATTATAAATGATTTTTTGTTCCAAATTTCATCTCGACGTCGAAAGAAACGCCTGGAGAAGATATTCATTCCCGTGCCTTAAGCACAAGCTATACGGAATAAATGGTTCAAGGCTGCTCCTGTCTCTTACTTATCAATGATATTCTGTTTTGAAGATCATTTGAAGGTATTGTAAGATCAAATTGAAATTTATATTATAATAATGTACTTAATAGGTACCTCAGTCACATCAGAAAGTGTGTTGAGTCAAAATATAGCATCTTCCGCGTAGACCTACGTAATTTATAAACTGAAAGTAGTTTGGTTAAAGAATTATGACGCGACTGTTATTTTTCACGACCGGGAAAAATGCGTACTTTGCCCATGATATGTGCATATATGATGACAAACGATTTTTGTTCAAATTAATCTTTATTTGTTGAAATTAGTACATATATAGGTGATACAGATATAAAGGTACCTATGTTGCATTTGAGCATTTTTTACAACAATTTCTAATTTAAATGATCGTGCGACGGGAATCCTGCGTTGTTAGCGCAATAGGACGAATCATTGCTTTTCTCTTGAAGGAACTCCAATCAGAATCACTGGTGAACGTGATTCCCAGTGCTATAAGGTTTCCTTTACAGGTCCGTAACTGCTCATCATTATTACCCACTCTTAGATGATACCTACTACGTACCCACTCTTTCAACGGGTAAATGTTTTCAATTATCTTAGTCATACCTTTTCTTGAAGATTACCAGTTCGTGAGTCGTTTGCGAGCTACCATGAAGATTCATCCCCGGATAGTGATCATTCAAATTTAATGGTGGCCAGAAATCGACAATGGAGCGAAAGTGTCGCCGCTCGATTTGTTGCAAGACTTTTGCAAATGATAGTACACGGCAGGTCGCGCAGCGTAATTTGTACTCCACTGGTGACGGGTTCATCTTGCTGATCTAAAAAATTAGCTACAATACCTCGAACTTTGAAAACTCGCAATATAGGTAGTCAAAGTACATTGTAAGAATACACGAGACCATTATAGCCCAGAATGTACGTACAATGTCGAAATCCTTGGTTTTCAAAGATTGACGTATTTTATACGCCAGCGCGCCCGGTCCAGGGTTATCAACTTTTATTTCATCCTATTTGTTAGTTGAAATTATATTTCAGAATGGTTCTTTTAGCACTGCTACTGTGGTAAACTGGTAGGTACTGAGTACAAAGTACTGAGGTATGTACTGAGTAAGTAAACTCCCTTTGGAGTAATGTGAATTACAAGTGTTCGAGATATATGGCATTTTATATTCGCTTTGTGTTCTTATTAATTATGCCTGTACGCATATTGTTGCTTGCCGCGAGCCTTTAATGGTATGTGCTCTTGCAAGAGTGGTTTTCATTTTTAATGTGGAAGTTGGTCAGTATAAGCAAAGAAAAAATTAACATTTTAGCGCACACCAACCCTTGCAGTCATCGTATCTCTGCGTTTGTAATGACACTGCTAAAATACCTAAACGCCATAATGATGATTAAAAAATTGTCTCATGTCAATGATTGCTGCAATTATAACTAATGATAAACTTGATGCCGTATGATCACAATAAAGACAACAAAAAATAATGCCATGACGTAGTCTTGAACCACGGTGCTTCGGATGAGATATTTCCTTTGAATCGTGCACGCTACCACTACCCCAACCGTTGAACCGTTGTAGATATTTTGGATTTATATATATAACTTGTAAAAAGTAACGCATGAAAATTAATTAATTACAGCCTAACTAACGCCCTAATTGAAAAAGATGCAGCAAGGTACGCGGTCTCCCCTTGTTAGCCTTAACGTCTCGCATTTCTATGGAGCGTTGAACCTGTCCTCCTTATTCAAAAATTCAGTAAGTTTGATAACTTTCACATCAAAGTTTGATATACCATTTATAAATCGTTGGAATTTTCCTTCTCCCAACCAAGATTACCTTTTCTTGAACCCATCCTGGACAGCGAACCATTGCAACAACCAGCCAGCTCGGAAATAAGGCTAACATCCCATGATTCTAGTTGCGAAGGACGAACGTTCCGGCCGGCCGGCGTGAATACATACGCAACGAATAAGTCTTGCAGCAAACGTCTGAAATAGGTTTATTAGTTTGACTCGGTTCTTACAAAAAAAGTTTTGGCATGATAAACGGCATTGTGCCAAAATATACCCAGCGAAAAATAAATGCCATCATGCATTTATTAAAGATTCAATGTGCTATTCGTACTACTCTTTCCAAACTTGAAGTTGACACGTAAATGAATATTAATATATTACGCAATGATGAAGTCGTTTACTCAAAAGAGAAGCAGCCACATATATATTCTGAAGATATTTTATGACAGCAAAAAACGGATACCCTCATATTCTGTAATTTTTCTATGCAATAATAGTGGTAGAACTAAACGGTGTAGAAGCTGCCTTCTGCTACTGCCTTGTGACGTCACGGCCAATATTCAACATGGACACCCGTTTTCGCGGCCTTTGAATTTCTCCATATTTCAGACGGTCATCTCGAATCAAGTATTCACTATTAGGATTTAAACTGTGGTTTTACGACATTATGTTATTCTGAACTCTAATTTTAAAAATGTAATTGGTGCATTTGAAACACTAGTGCACTTCCCTATTGCGCGAATGCATGAACGAAATTAGAACAGGGGCTATTTTGCCGTCTCGCATCCACGCATTCTCGCATGTGTTCTAGCAATTCACCGCTTTACACGACGCAATTTTGATTGCGCCTTCACACGTACGTCAGACTGCGCAATTCCGTGTGCCGTGTAAAACGGCCTTAAGACGCGTCATAGCACCAGCGCACAGTGGTCCGAAATCGGAAAAAGCCGGACAAAAGTCCAAAATGGCTTTTTTTGAGATAGGAACCTGAAACTTGGCACAAATACTCACAAATGGTGGTTGATTATGGATTAGTATGCTATTTTTCATAATTTTGATCCGTTGTTGAGATACAGCAGCTCAAACATGACCAATTTTCAAAAACTCGCGCGAACTCGCTTTTCTCCGAAAATCTTTGAACTTAAGCAGGTGGTGTTGCAGTTGTACGATTTTTATGGAATAAAAAACACAATATTCCTTTGAGAAGATGCTTTGGCCATATTGTTCATGGTTTTTGAAGATTTTGGTTCACATTTACATAGTTTTACAACACAAAATGGCGTACCCATTTTTCGCGTGAAATTTCAAATAAAGTAGACATTATCTTTCGTTTACGAAATATGGTAATCGGGAAATTTACATCACAGTGTGAAGTAGACATTTATTAAGAATACTGCGAAGAAATCTTGGAAAAAAGTTTGCGACCACGGAAATGAGAGCGATTTTTCGATCGCGCATCAAGTCTGAGCTACGCCACGCGGGACTCTGAGGCTTGGTAACTGCGGGCAATTTATCAAGTTTTTTTTTCAGAATTGCTTCTTAAAAATCGCCATTTGAAGCATGGCACATAGTCATTATTGACCTTAAACACTATTACCAAGATAATGGATCGATCGATTAACCGTGTAACGCATTACTCTAGTGAAGATGGTAAGGATTAGATTTTTGTCCGTACCATTCTACGTTCACGAAGTATGCTTCGGATATTGAAGTATTGTTAAGAGATTCAGTTGGCATACGAAATAAAGAGAGAAGTAAACAGCTTCTGGGAAAGGCAACGACCTATATTCTTTGTCCTTACCAGTAGCTACCCTCCCTTTTCAACCCTCGCCGAGGAGGGTCGCGCGGATAGTGGCGTTTTATGACCACGCAAGGCCTTTAAAGGCAGAGGTATGTAAAGGGTCCTTCTACACGGGTTTTTACTTTTTGATGTCACCATACACTAGGAGAATGTTTGAAGGAGAAAGAAAAGATAATGTTTTATCCTTGAATTCATAATTAAATATTATATTAAAATGGTAAATAAAGAGTTTAATTGATTTTGTCAAATTTCACTTTTCATCCATCGTTATACAGCATACAAGAAACACGTTTGATAAATGCAAAAATCATTATGAAATCAAACACTTGCGTTTTTAAAGTTTGGAACCTGTTTTTTAAATTCGTAGTGGAATATTTCAATAAAAAAACAATGTAGCATTAATGGATTACCAATCATTAGATCTAAATCTTACGAATTAATTTAATGCGGAGTTATAAACAGGAATATAAAGAGGATACATACTTCGGAATTCACCTTTTACTTCGCTTTTTTTTATGAGATTTTACATTGTCTTTTTTCATTAACGGTAATTCAACTTTCAATCCCCGAATGAACTGTCGTCACCGATGTCCGAGTCCTCTTCTTCAACATCATCCAAAATCAGCAGATCTCTTAAATCTTTTGGCATTTGGTCTTCTCCGAGTTGATGTCAGTGTAGAGGAAAGAAATGGATCAGAAGTTAACAGCAGTCTTTTGAATAGGTCCTCGTTTGTGGCCTCTCTGGAGTGCTTCCTACTGAATCTCATGCAGAATGTACGTGTGTCCTTATTCCGAGCTTCCAGTGCCTCTTCTGAAACTTGCCCCAAGGGAAGAATCGCTTCTTTTGCAATTTCGCTTCCATGCAGCAGTACCTTATGCACCGTGGTTGGCATATAATACCACGGATAAAGTTTAATATATAGCTCTGCAGTTCTCTGGCAGTAGTCCGAGAAAGCTATATAATTTAGTGTTATGCCACTTGATACTTCCCTCAGAATGATGGAAAATGTTTTTATTAGATCAACATTGATACCTGTAATTAAAACAAGATACAGCATACTGATTTTACTGCTAATGGTACATTTTACTTTCCTATTTTTATATGCAAATATATGCGTGAAGTTATGCTATCACATATGTTTTCCTAATGCAGAGCACGTTTACTCAATTACCTGTCAAATCAGCGGCCAATTCTGGGGAATCGAAGAAGCGCCTGGCCGAATTACCGTCATTTGTGTTACCAGATCCAGGTCTGAGAACATCAGCGATTAACCCCATATTTTCCTTGAAAGCCTTCTGAATTCTTATTTTCCTCTGCGTTAGTAGCGTTTTGAGATTACCTCGAGCCTGTAAAGAATTTTTCTCGTAATTTAAAGGCATTTTCACCGTTGAACTAGATTCAAGCCTGTTTGTATTCTTTCTTACCTGCCACTTTCTGAACTCCAGCCTGTACGATATGTGTAGCAAACATTCAAAAAACCGGATATAGCAATGCAAGGTTGACAATCCGAAGGAATATTTTGTCACATCTACAGGTCGATTCCTTAATGCCATCAAATTATTCATCTCCGCAGCTGTTGCTCCGCAGATGTAGCACCTCATACTCGGGTTGCCAGTAAATGCATTGCATACCTAAAATAATCGTCATTCATTAATTTTAATCCATAAACTTTAAAATATTCCAGACTATCACGATATAAGCATGAATTTTTCTTACCTTTCCATTTATCATTGTAAGCAACAAGCTGAAGTTGACTGAGTAATTTCTATTGCTCCAATTTTTCAGGCCGTCAATCTGCCTTTGTATATATTTGCTTTCCTCAACAGCAACTTCCTTAGTTTCCTTCAACCACCGTAGGCGGATAGGCCGGCAAAATGAATTTACTATAACCTAACACACAAACAGCCTTCCGAGTAACTTTTTTGCTTTTCAATACTATTGCCTTTTCGTAGGATCCCCAATTATTAAAAAAATACCACACGCAGGAAGTACACACGATGAGAATTTCAATACACTGCCTGAAAATACACCACATAGCTTGAAATTTCTGCAACATCTCAATTATATTCAAGCAAAATCATTTAGAGCTCTTGGCCTTATTTCAAGATTTGGTAAAAACTTCAATAGCATTGAAATTTACAAAGTGCTGTACACAGCTTTAGTCAGATCAAACTGTGAGTACTGCTCTGTCGTATGGGTCTCCTTACTGTGTCTTTCACTTTAATACCTTAGAGTCCATCCAAAGGAAGTTTGTTCGAATGGTTTCGATAAAGTTTCGACTATTCGATAATGACTATAGCTATTCTGACATATTGCCTTTATTTAATCTTCCATCCATATTTAAGCGGAGACAGTGCTCTAATGTTATTTTCCTGTATAAGCTGTTAAATAACCTAGTTGATTCCCCTGTCTTACTAAGAGAAATATTCATGAAAGTTCCTTCTTACTCCACTAGATGTGACACTCTTTTTGACAATAGCCATCACTCACGCAACTACACCTACTTTTCCCCATTGCAGGAAATAATGCGTGACGGCAATTTATGTATCAAAAGAGGACCTATTTTTTGATTCTTTACCTTCTATAATGAGGTACCTGAAAGGAATACCAGATAAGATGTTACCTAATACATAATTAACTATTACAATATGTGTATTTTTGTCACTGTTATGATATTTTATGGCATTTTATAAATAATTGTATGCTTTATAATTGGGCCTTGGCCCGTTAATTAATTAAATATGAAATACATTGTTAGCAACATTAATTATCTCACCTTGTTAACAGTATTTGTTATTCACATTATGTTATTATTATTATCCCACTCATAGTCCACAAATATCAATTTTATTTTCCAAAAATAGTATCACGAGGTAATTTCTAGCATATTGCCATTCTCGTTGTCATTGTGATATTGATTGCCTTGATTTTTGATCTCTTCTTGATGTTTTTATCTACTATTGTTGCTCCTTATGAATGAATTCGTTTGTAATACTATTATCTTGGTGCGTTTAATTTAATTCCACTATTGTAAATATGAATTATGAAAGGGTTAGCACGTAGCGAGCGATCTTAGAAGAAGAGACATTAGAAGTTGGAAATGTAGTTGTCTCGTGTGATATACAAAGGTACCTCATCAATCCATAGTTTCGCTAAAATGTTCATGGTGAAACTTGGTGGTAAGGAAGTGCTTATATAAAACATGTGATGTTTTCAAAAGAAACTATTTCATATTCACTTACTTCAACTTTTTACACTTCACGAGGGCCGAAACTAGGAGTTTTTTCAGGGGGGGGTCAATTTGACGACCCCCTCCCCTTATCCCCCGCCCACACCCTCTCCCACCACCAAAATATACACCCGATACATCCGTGAGCTATATTTTTGAGATGCGGTAGTTGAGATTACACACCGTATGTTTGCGATAAAAAATTTTTATGTGTATTACTGTCTAATAATTTTACATTACTAATTATCGTTAAAAAATTTCACTGGAAAAATTAAACAACTTTTCAGTAAACTTTTCAAATTTTCCGCCCACTGAAACCTGCCGCCCGTGACAGGTGCACCTGTCCTACTGCCTAAAACACTATTACCAGGAGAATTCAAGCTGGAAAATCACTGCGCTGTCCCACTCCCGGAATAAGAAATCGTAATTGAATGAGGCTGTAAGCAAATCACTTATTGCCAGTTACACGAAATTTTGCTTTTAACTACAGTATGAAACGATAGAGAGACAAACAACACTGCACTCCTTCAACGATATTGAAATAAAACTGCAAGATGTCATTTATTTCTGTCGGAAAAAAGAAAATCATTGTGGAAGAATCCAAATACCGTCAAAGGCTGTGCGTCATAAAGAACTATATGCATGGTGAAACAAAAACACAGTACTATTCCACAAAATTTATTTAACCTGTCTATTAGTTTCGACGTTTACACCGTCATTATCAAGACTAACTGAGCAATAGCATACAACATCCAGCCTTATTTATCCAACAATAGTGTGAGGGAAGGAGGAGGGGGGGGAACTAAATGAGGAGGAGCATTGACCATTGTTGTTTGGGCATTGTTGGTTGGATTGGAGGTTCAAAACACAAAGTATAAAAGCTTGGGGGGGGGGGGCAGGCAGATAGAAAGTCAGGTGGTAACGAGGTTAATTGGAATGGGAGGAAGAGGATTGTCAAGGAAGAAGTCAGATTTTAAAACAGTAGATAAAAAATTAGAACATTTGAATACAGTCATATCATTTGAAATTTTAGTGTTACGTGCAAGAGTGCATTTGGTGATTTCTAAAATATCCAGTTTTACACTTTTGTCATGGACATGTAAAATTTTAATATTAAAATCACTGTTGTGGCCGGATTCGGACAGGTGTTTAGAAAAATAGGAAATGGAGTCTTTCAAACGAGCACTTCTTTTGTGTTCATCAACACGAGTTTTAAACTTGCGGCCCGTTTGACCAACGTACACACCGTTGCACTCGTCGCATGTCAGGGCATAGACACCACTTTTGTCCTCAGGATGCACTTTGTCCTTGGAGTTAAAAATCACTTTACCAAGGGAGGTCGGGGAGTAAAAACACACTCGGTATTTGTCTTTGGGTATGAGGTTGTGAACACTGTAAGACAGGGGGCCAAGGAAAGGTAATTTGCACCACCGTTTGGGTTCTGTTTTGGGGACCGGCAGTAAACTGGTTAGGGTGGGCGATACTCTTATTCGGTTTTTTTGGCCAGTAATTTACGGATGAGGTCATCATTATAGCCGTTATTAGAACATATCGATTTAATAACATCAAGTTCCTGGTTGAAACTTGAAGCAGACATTGGGATACAGATTAGTCTGTTTAACATAGAGTTAATGCCTGCAATCTTGTGGGAGTAAGGATGGTTTGAGTCTGCGGGGATAAGTACATCCGTAAAGGTACTTTTCCGGTAGATTGCGAAGTCATGTTTGCCTTCTTTGAGGGAAATCGTAACATCTAGGAAGTGGATTGAGTCACCTCCGAGTTCAGAAGTAAAATTGATGGATCGGTGGAGGGAATTGAGTAGCCCAAGAAAGGAGGCCAGTTGTCTCTTGCTACCGGTCCATAAGCAAATAATGTCATCCACGTATCTAAAGTAGTAGCACAAGTTTTTTAAAAGAGGGTGATGAGAGCTGAACAGTTTACTTTCCAGGTTATCCATAAAGATATCAGCCAGGACGGGCGAGAGAGGAGAGCCCATAGAAAGGCCGTGGTTTTGTCTATAAAACTGGTGATTGAATTGAAAATAATTTTGGCCCATGCACACTGATAATAGTTTTTTGAAGTCACTCACTAGGTCGTCATTGACGGATGATTTTCTGAGCCAATCTAGAGTTATATCTATAGCTTCTTTGGCAGGTACGGAGGTAAAAAGAACTATATAGTTCGATTTTATGTACATATTTTGAAATGATGCACATAGGTAATACCAAGCAGATGTATAAAAATCGGAAGTCAATCAAAATATGCGTGTTTCAAATATGTATTCACAATACTGCTCCCATCTTCACCCAAATATCCGTGTTGTGGTCGTCGGGGTGTTTGACGGAAACATTCTAGTATTTCCCTCAAACAGTTTGGCGGGTGTATGCTTGCCTGGGTATTCATGTATTCGCCTGGGCCTCGGGCCAAGATCATTGGCTTAAGGATATTCTATATGTATTTTTAAAGAATGTTTGTTGGCCTGGTGATGTGCAAAGTTGCATCTCTGTTGTTCTAGGATTACTGGGGCGGGGTGTCGCCCCTCTTAAGCCGCTTCTTATCGAGTCATCCGGGTACGAATCCCATTGTAGCTATTTGATTTTTTCGCAGCAAATTTGCCCCATTGATATTTATATCTTTGCACGTGACTACGCACTGTGGCACCTGTCACGAGGTAGTGCCTCACTGAAGGAAGGGTCAGTGAATTCGCTCAAGGCTTCACAGGTCTGTAGCTAAAGGAGGCATTACAATTATTGATACCCCCGAAATTTTTGGGAGATTAAGTCAGAGTTGTACTCCTTCCAAATATACCCCTCCAATAGGGTGGTTTCCTATTATTTTTTTATTGCCTAAATCGAAAGATTATTACTCCCGGAGTACGTATTTCACGCTTTTAGATTTTTAAATGACGATATCCATTTTTCGCGATTAAATGAAAAGTGAAAATTTTCAAGCGCGCGGAAACGCGGCGGCTAAGTATGAATGGAAATAACGGAAAACCATGATTTTACAAAGTATTTCTTTGACAAATGAAGTTTTCTCGATTATGAAAAGTGTTAAAATTAGTTTAAATCCCTCTACCTCGTACCCTGTTTTTCAAAAATCCCCCCCCCCCCCAACTTTTGGACCCCAGAACGAAATTTCTGGCTATAATATATACCCCACTGCACGTGAGCAACAGGCCAGCTGCTGGCTGTCTGGGATAGTGATGGGCACTGTGCGAGTGAGCCAGTTCAAATGTGCGACTCAGCAGATTGAGCTGTGAGGCGAGAGAGTCTTATTTGGTGAGTCGCGACTCCCTCCGCGCACGACTCCCTCCGCGCACACTGTGCGCTGGAATTGTGCGAGGCGAAGTCAGACTCCCGGCGCTCACGACTCCCTCTGAGCACAATGCCCGCGTAAAAGTTTTCGTCTACTCCAATTTTTGTATCAAAATTATACGAGAAAAAAAAAGAAAATTTGTTTAAACACAAACAAATAAGATGAATCAACGAAATGAATTATGAATTGTTTATATGATAATGTAGTTTCGGTGAGAATATTTTGTTACAACAGAAAATCTTTTAAAATTGTCGTCATCTAAAAGCGCAGGAGACGGAATAAATTTTCCGCCTTCCATGAAAGGTATAACGTATCCGCAGAAATGGTTCCTTAGTTACATCAGCTGCGGTGGAAGTCGGACTCCCTCCGCACACATTCTGCATGTTGGAGTTTGAAGCTCACCGCACGTTCGGCAAGTCAGAGTGAGAACATTAGGGTGTTGCTTATTTTTTAGATTTTCTCGGATTTTTGATTTCTACCTCTTAAAATATGCTATGGGTTGCAGAATGGATATCCTAAAAATTTCAGCCCAATTGTTTAACATTTAAAGGTCGCTCAAAGAGCATAAATGCAATACCATTAGATTTTCCAGATTTTTTTAAGTAACATCATTTTCAGGGGTAACTAGACGTGGGTGCAGTAGGGCGAATCGCAAAAATCGATTTATTTCAAATCCATCTAGCCCGATGAAAGAAAGTTGTTGGACTAGTCAAATTAAGGCCTGAAAACATTCAGACCTCTAGGTGAACCCCTGACCCTCGCTCAAATACCATTTATGGGGGGAAGGTAAAATATCGGAAAATATATTTTATGGTCATTCCCTATTCATTTTGCCGAGTTACTAGCCTTTCAGTGCGTACATTTCGAGCATTTTGACTTATCTGACACCGTTTGCCACAAATGCCAAATTTGGGTGCGCGTCCATGAAGAAAATATTCCAACGCCCACGCAGCGTCGCGGATACAAGAGTGATAGGCCGCTCCCGTCCCCTCCCCGCCCGCCTCTCCCCCACCCCCGGCCCAAAGACAGCAAAATTCATCCTGCGCGTGCTACTAGGAGTGCGCTCATCTTCCGTATTATCAGAGAGGAGAAGAGAGGGCCAGCCTTTATGGGGAAAAGGATATACATTTGTTGTTGTGAATTGCTGTCGAGAGAGGGCAGTGGCGTACTCTCGCACGGGTAAGCTGACCCGTAGCCTACGTTATTCATATATATGTAGCCCATGTATATAACGTAGGCTACGGCTGACCTTGGGTCCTCTCCCTCCCTTCTTTCCCCTCACTGTTTGACGGGGGGACACTCGTGACGTGACATTCGACACCTCGGTCCGACGGGAGACGAAATCAGATCGGGCTGTGTGAGGGAGAGAGCTGTTGGGACAAAAGAAGCATGGATAGGAGGGATTTTTTTATCGCCTGGCGAGCTGCGTCTTCCACAAATTCTTCCGTCATCTCTCTGCTTGGCTCTTCCCGTTACTACTGAAAACACTTTTACAACATGCAGCTGTGAATAGCTGTTGAAAAAGTCTCATACAGTTCAAAGAATGCGGTCCGAAGGCAAGAGAGAAAAAAATTTCAGGGCACCGGGACCCCCGGTTTGATGGTTATAAGTGAAAAATGAAGCATCCTTCATTATTGAAAACTCAAAATTATGTAATCTAACCTTGAATTAAGCATCGCTTCCGCAAAAATATTATCCATCAGTCCGAAAGTACAGATTCTTAAATTCTGAATGCATCTCCATTCCGGGTCATATTCCTTTAGGGTATTTTGTTCCATATTGATAAACTAAACGAATAAGCTATCAGTGAGAAAACTTCAGGGAAGTATCCACTCGACCTCCAGGGATTTTTATGAAATTTCAGAGGAGATATGCACGAATATCGAATGGACGTTCAGAGGATTTCAATATAAGACAAGGTCTCAGGCGTT
Source organism: Ischnura elegans (assembly GCF_921293095.1). Taxonomy (NCBI): domain Eukaryota; kingdom Metazoa; phylum Arthropoda; class Insecta; order Odonata; family Coenagrionidae; genus Ischnura; species Ischnura elegans. The sequence goes on along the minus strand of NC_060259.1, from coordinate 109,729,240 downwards.
ATTTTATGGAATTGCTTCATGTTCAATGAAATAAAACATAGTTATTTTATTTCATTTAACAGAGGATTTTATATTCAGCAATGTGAGATTCAATGAGTCCTTTGACGAAGTTCTGCAGCCTTCCGCAATACGGTACTGGCACCAAGGCAAATTTGAAAGATAATAACGTTTATAGTATTTTGTCGGAAGAGATAAGCCACTTTGTGAAACTTATTGGGCTCCATTAAATGAGGCAATTAAATATTACCCGCTGATAAGTTGACGCAAAAGTGGTAACAAATTTATGAAAGTAGGAATCTTTCGTTCGGAGTTTCTTATTTCAGGAATTGAAGAGCATATAAAACGTAAAAGTTGGCGCACAACAACATGCGAAAAGAATTACACAAAATAGTTCACTATCTCAATCCTTTTGATTAACTCAAACATTCTCCTGCGAACAGATGTTTTTTATATACGCTGAAAATAGGGTATTTTCGGACAAATTCTAAATTAAACGATCACACACACACTCCTACAAAATATTTTTCCTCTGTTGGAAGTATTTTTTAACGTCTGAAAACATTTTACTAGTTTTCAATCGTAGGGAAAATAGTCCCTAACAATGGAGGAAATTGAGGGCTTTACTTCGGGAAAATTATTTATAGAATACATGTCAGTGAAAGTATCTCCGGAGGGGCTCGTCAACAGGTCGTTTGCAGCTAGAACTTTGAACTTTATGTTGCACACTGGGAACAAATACTGTACTAACATTGAAAATCAATATTGTATTGAATAATTTGTTATCTAAGACAAACAATTGGTTTTGGCTCGTTACATTCTTTGCAAAAAGTCAATAAATATCTAAAGTACAGAACATCAAATATTTTGTAGCCTTCAATGAATGGATAACTCAAAATACTTACGCGATGGCGGTTTAAGGTTTTGGACGTCGGATTAAGTCCACAAAGTTTTATTTGTGATCAGGGAAGCTGAAACAGAAAAGCTCTAAAAGACTTGGTCGTCTCGTTTGAAAATCCTTATTTCGAGGTAAAAAATAGAAAAATTTATTGCATATTAGATGTGCCTCATCTAGTCAAATCTTTAAGAAATAACTTACTTACTAGTGACTTTGTAGCGGATGGAAAAATAATTTCATTCAAAAATATCCGCAGTGTCCATAAGAGCGACACTTCGAGCTCAACCACAAGAGCGATGTGGAAATTAACGCCGGCTCATTTGTGGCCAAATGCCTTTCAGAAGATGTCAGTGAAGCTGGCTACTCAAATATTCAGTTTGTCCGTCGCCGCCGCAATCCGTGCGAGTTGCTCCACAGAAGAGCTGATACTATCATCAGCTACCTCTACTGCGGACTTCATTGAGATGATAAACAACATTTTTTATTTGCTCAACTGTAAATTAAATGTCCGCCTTTGTGATAGCAATATTAAAACCAAGGACCTGCTGCATGAAGGGTATCGGATAATGAGTGGGATAACAAAAGTAGACGGAAGTCGACCTCCGTGTTTCGACGGCTTTCTTTTGTCGATTAAGTCAATTATGGCACTTTTAGAATCTAGTGAAGAGGGAGTTGCGACAGCAAAACTAAACCAAGACGCCCTGAAAAATTTTTATCGGTGATGAGGCAGAAGGGGAGATTTAATCGCAACCCCACAGTAAAGGGATTCAGAACGAGCTACAGGCAAGTTTCAGTGCTGAAAGAAGTTTGCTGAAACCTCCTAGATCTTCAAGCTACGACTTGGATGATAGCTACATGCTGGACATTCAGAATGAGGAATGGATTAGATCCATGGAGCCATGCTCTTCAACTTTGCCTACCGATATGGAAGAAGGTGAAGAAGATACTTCACCAAACTCCTCCGAGGAGCATGTTGACGTCAACTCTGATATCGGAACGGATGTGATCACCCTCCAGGATTGCTCCGACGTATACTTCTCAGGGTACTTGGTAAGAAGAAAGATTTTCCTGTCCCAAGTGCAAGGAAATGTTTGTACACAAGGAGGACATGAGCGATAAGTCTCAACTCCTAATTTTATAAAAGACCTTTCCTGGCCTGAAGAATACATCTTCTGGTCTTCATTACCCATCCAGTGACTTTTTTGTTTTTACTAAAGCTGCCTTGAAAGTTTCCAAAAGAATTTTCAAAAAAATTCACATAAACAAAATGTAAGAAAAAATTTAATTTCTAAGTTGAAAAGAAATCTGAAATAGAAACTAGAGGGCCACACCGACGCGAGCATTCCATTTGAATGCAAATTGCATCTATTCTATGCATTTGACCTGCTTTTTACGTGCCCAATTTAAAAAATTGTAAATGGATGTCAGTCAGTAAACGCAATAGCAGAGATAAGATAAGAATTTTGTCTCATAAATAAAAAAAAAGTGGTAAATATGTGTTTGTAGTAAAAAACTGAAGTTAGTACACTCTTCTTTACACAAATCATGCTATTTTATTCTCTCCATCAAAAAACACATTTTTTATAAAATTACTCTTTACTGAAAATATTCTCTGGAAATCTCTTGAACGACTATAAAAACGATATCGAAGGTCATCGGATTTATTTATACCAAAATAGAAAGTAATTTTCAATGATTACAAGCTTGAACGTTTTGAGATAAGTTAGAAGACAAATTACCTTAACATGGCAATTAATTATATTAAATAAATACTATATTAATTTCTTAATTAGTAAATCATGGCTCCAAAATACTCGGAATCAATCATAAGCTGAAACAGTAAAGTTAACGGTTCACTTTCTAGGATATTTGTCTTCGAATGAGGTAAAAATTCTTTGGCGCCGAAAAAATTCAAGAATTAAGAATTGAGTTCGACTTATTACGTGATAGACGGATAGATTCAGGGTGTAACTTGATGTAACTGTATTGAACTACACAAAAAACTACAGTAGCAGAGAAAAAGCTTCAAATGGTAACTCAGGTGAATAGTGGCAACAGCTCTCTGAAATATTATATACTATCAAAATATGTATGGACTGTCTTGAAACATTTAATGCCCACATTGCACTAAAGAATTTTATAAAGATGTTTTAAACGGCCTACGTAAAATTGACAAAATTCAATGCGGTCAAGTAATTTTAATGTTGTTTTGAAAAAATGCAGACTAATCGAAAATGATGGGAAGTATATGTGAGCGTGGATATGGAGTTTCTATCGGGAAAAATAGAAACCTAGTCGCAAAAATGGTTTCCTCATCTATGAAATATTAATTTTCGGATTTTTGTAGAAGTGAATGTTGTGAAAACTTATAAAGCATCCCACACTGGTGTTATTAAAAAACAATACGATTTAATTACCACAATAGGGATACCAGAAGATCTTCTCCATACAAAGACAGAAATTCAAGATTCTTGACGCGGTAAACGCAGAAGTAAAATGATAGTAAATGGAGCCTAGAACCTTGAACACTGAAAATTGTGTTATAAATTATGATACAGCAACCGATGTTTTTTAGAGTATATGTATACAAGGGCCGACAAGCCCTTCTACAGCAGACAAGTCTTCCTACAACCAAAATTGGTAAACTTTCTTAAAAATGAAAAATAAACCTTTGCTATTCTCTCGAGAAACCCACTACTCATCCTCCGAAAACATTGTCTTTGGTCAGAATAACTCCCCAAATTAGTGAAAATAAACTTTATGTTGGGTAGCAAGGCCCCAGAATTCGAAACCACCTCATTATAAAGACCCAAGGCGAAATTCGTCGTTCCAAGCCGTCAAAATTTGCTTTATTTCCTGAATAAGTAAGTAAGTATTGAAGTTACAGCGAATCAGTATTCTCCTTTAGGGATATGTAACGAAGGAGTACATATTTCCTAGTTGTACTGTCCTAACTTGGACAAAGAATCATTAAAACAAGCACGCCTTACTTATCGCCATCTTTATTGTCTCCCTCACATACAACAACCCACAACAACCTTGTTCCCAGCAACCCCAACAATCGACCAACATCATGGCTGCCAACCTTAGGACACTACATCCCTTTTCTCCTTTCAGAGACATTCTTTCCCTTGCATAAATATAATGACGTGAACAAAACAAACAAATCCTTATGCATGTTACAACAATGCACTTTTCAACTAAATAAAATTCTTCAGTCTACATAAATGAAAGTCTTTTACAAACTGGGCATTTGTTGAATAATGAATTAATAATGAACTCATTAAATAGTGAATACATGTTAAATATTGAAGACATATTAAGTATTGAATACATTTCAGTGATCTACATAATATAATCCTGTAAATAACTAGGTTTATTATGTTCTCTCGTTGACCTCCTCAACTCTCCTGTTTTCCCTTCATTGTTTCTAGCCTTCACAGGACTAGGCTGTAAACTCCTTCCCACATCTACTATCTCTTCCCTTGGTGTTATTTCATTGTAGTTCTCTTCTTTGCTCCCATTCTCCCTTTCCCTCTGAACATATGGTTTAACATGAGAAGTATTCCTTCTGTAAGTTTTCCCTAGATTGTCCGAAATCAACACTGAATTTCCTTGACGTTCTATAACAGTCAGAGGATCCTGTCTAAAAGGAGTGGATAGTTTGTTTTCTCTAGCTTGTTTCATTAACACCACATCACCTGGTTCCACAAGACTAGGCTTTGCATGACGGTTTAAATCTGCATACAATTTACCTTTATCCTTCAACATTACCTCCCTGTCCCTAATTTCCTCATCTAACACCTGATTCTCCTGTGTAGATAACTGTAAATCTGGAATTTTTGACCTAATTTTGCGTCCAAAGAACAACTCTCCTGGTGGGCAACCTGTTACTGAGTGGGGAGTGGCTCGATATGAGGATAGGTAAATCAAAAGTTCCTCTTTCCAGCGTTTCTTTGATGCACCAGCAATCCTTAACCTTTTCATAATGTTTCGATTTTGGCGTTCTACCGCTCCATTTGCCTGAGGCCAATATGGTGTAGCAAAATGATGGATAATATTTAAATCTTTCAGAAACTTTTGAAAACCTGTATCTTTAAATGATGGTCCATTATCTGATAACACTGACTTTGGCAAACCATACCGTGCAAACAAAACTTTTAATTTAGATATTAGTTTTTCAGCAGTGATGGACTTCATTATTTCCACCTCCAAATATCGACTGTACAAATCTAACACTACCAACAAATTGTCACCTGATGGCAAGGGGCCCAGAAAATCCAAACTAATATCTTCCCATGGTCGACTTGGCAATTCAGATCGTACCATTGGTTCTGGCGGGTCACTCCTAGCCACTAACTGACATTCATGACAGGACCTACACCACTTTTCAACATCCCTTAGCATATTTTTCCACCAAACCTTGGTTCTTAAAATTTGCTTCATACTAACAACCCCCATATGACCCTCGTGAGCTAATACCATTGCATGCTCCTGGAGAGTTTTTGGTAATACTATTCTTGTCCCCCTAATTAACAATTGATTGATTTCACACAATTCATGTTTGATAAGCTCATAAAATCTTAATTCTTTAGGCCAATTGTCGCTTTGAAGACAATTTCTTATCAGTTTCAATTCGCTGTCCTGCTCAGAAGCCTTTTGAATTTGTTGTAAGGACATAGCATTTGGGATTGATGCCTCTACTAAGCACATCACCACCCTTTCGTCACTATCTGTTTTAGACTTTGGCTCATCTCGTATGCATAATAACCTTGACAAACAGTCAGCTATATTACTTTTTCCCGGCCTATATTTTACTTTGTAGCTATAAGCCTGTAGCCGCAAAACCCATCTTTCTATTCTGGCACTAGGTCTTGACTTAGGTCCATAAATAATTTCCAAGGGTCGATGATCTGTTATTAGCTCAAACTCCCTACCATACAGATAGAGGTGAAGCTTTTCACATGCCCACACTATCGCAAGAGCTTCTTTCTCCGTTTGAGAGTACCTTTTCTCTACGTCTGTTAGAGCTTTACTTATATATCTGACCACTCTAGGGCCTTCTGGTTTCAATTGCACCATTACTGCTCCCAATCCCACTGGGCTAGCATCGACGATTACCTGCAAAGGTGCTGTCATGTCATAGAAGTCTAACACAAGAGTGCCACTGATTAATTCTTTTAATTTTGCAAAAGCTTCCGCTTGTTCCTTTCCCCATGTGAAATTAACACCCTTTCTAGTGAGATACCGGAGAGGTTCTGTCACCGAAGAATAGTTATTGATGAACTTTGACACAAAATTTGTCAATCCTAAAAAACTTCTTACCTCCGATACATTCTCAGGGGCTCTAAATTCTTTGACAGCTTGCACATTACTCTCTGTGGGGCTAAAACCATCTGCAGATATGTTATGTCCCAAAAATTCTATTTCTTTTGCATTGAACCTGCATTTTCCTTTATTCAATGTCAAACCCTTTTCTTTAAAAGTTTGTAAAACCCTTTCTAGTCTGCAATCATGTTCAGCTTGAGACTTCCCAAATACCACCATATCGTCTAAAAAATGACATACCCCTTCACATTTTTGCAACACTTGTGACATAATTTTGTGGTACAATTCAGGAGCGCAATTCAGACCAAACATTAATCTTTTATATCTAAACAGACCAACACTGGTACAAAATGTAGTGATTGCCCGAGAGCTTTCGTCTAGCAGAATTTGGTGATATCCCCAAGTGAGATCCAACTTTGAAAAAACTACTCCTCCTCTTAGCTCATTAAGCAGTCCCTCAATCGTAGGCATTGGCTGACGTTCTCTTGTAATTGCCTCATTTACCCGGCGCATATCTACCACCAGGCGCCATTCATTTGATTTCTTCGGCACTATTTGGATTGGAGATACCCAAGGTGTGGGACCATCTACCTCTTCTATAATGTCCTTGTCTAACAAATCTTGGATTAATTTCCTTTCAACTTCTCTTAGCTGATACGGCATTCTCCGTACCGGCTGCGCTACTGGGTTAACATTAGTGTTTATTGGGATTTTAATGCTATAATCTTTCAATTTCCCAATGCCGGTAAAGACACTTTCATACTTTTTTTCCAAAAATGACCCCACTGACCTGACTTGGGCGTCTATTCCCACCTTCAAAAGTCCTAGATCAATAGAAGTATTTTTACTCAAGATTGAAATCGCCTTACCATCCATAACCAGGAATTCAACCTTAGGCACTATTCTATCAAGCACCGATACATCAACCTTAAAAGCACCCAACACAGTCACAGGTTTATCAGAACCATACACATACAATCTTTGATTAGTTAAATATGAGATACACTTTACTTTCTCAGATTTCAGTCTTTCCCATTCCTCTTTGTCAATCACATAAACAGTAGCTCCTGAATCAATTAGGACGTCAGTTGGCACTGACCCAATTTTAACTTTTAACAAATCATGATTAACTTTAGAACCACCTTTAGCACTAAACGTATAACCACCCTTTACTCCACTACCAGAGCTTTCAGAATCACTTTCGTTGTCACAACTTATATTCCTCACTTTTCTCTTTGAGGGACTCGCTGCCCTAGACTGTATTTTGCTTGCTTTTGTTTTGCAACACTTTGAGAAATGCCCAATAAGACCACATTTATTACATTTCTTTTCCTTCGCTGGACACTCTTTGTCATTTGCGTAATGTCCCGTCAAACCACAACGATAACACTCGCCTTTTTTTGACGTCTTACGTTTACCTGAGTTACGTGACCACTGTTTATTCGCCGTGTGCATTGCATTCACCGCCACTTCTGAAGACATTTGTCTCGATTGCCTAGCAGTCAGCTCCCACCGGCGCGCGATGTCCATTGCCTTGGTCAATGTCAAATCTGAGGCTTCCGTGAGAAGTTTAACTCGAAGTTCACTGGAACAACACTTTGCAACGAGCTGGTCCCGGACAGCTTCCTCTGCTTGCTTCCCCTGCCAACCCGTATTTTGTATCTGCTGTCTCAGCCTAATCACGAATTCATCTACTGTCTCAGTATCACCTTGGCTTATCTGAGCGAACTTGTAACGTTCGTAGGGCGTGTTTACTTCCGCATCAAAATGTCTGTTCAGGATTTTGACCGCTTTGGCATACTCATCCTCCGGTCTTCCCGGTGATGCAACCGTTCCCGCGACACCGTCAGGAGAAGATTCGGCATAGTCCGCTGGGAGTGCAAAATAAATATCTTGCACCTCCGGTCCCGCATAATGTAACAGCATAGCCCGTTTTCTCGCTGCAGCGGAAACATTCTTCGACTCTGCCATCAGCTCGAATCCCCTTAACCACCTTCTCCAACGAACGCCTAATGTCGAAACGTCGCCGAAGGGATTAAACCTTTCGTATTCAAGGCCGCTGGCTGCCATTTCCAATCCGGACTCCCGTTGACGGAACGCGTTCTAAAGTTTTCGAATATCGCGACAAACCCACAGTTTACGCGAAACTAAGGAGTCCTTCCATTGAACGGAAATTTATCCTCGTCGCCAAATGTACTGTCCTAACTTGGACAAAGAATCATTAAAACAAGCACGCCTTACTTATCGCCATCTTTATTGTCTCCCTCACATACAACAACCCACAACAACCTTGTTCCCAGCAACCCCAACAATCGACCAACATCATGGCTGCCAACCTTAGGACACTACACTAGTAAGCATTGACAAAAATATCCTTTCCCGCTCGAGAATTTTCTCTCCGCGCGCATGGAGGTTGCGAGAAGCTCGGCTCAGTGGCGCCGTAATATTTTTTCGTAATATCAAAACCTTGTAACTCCCTTCCAAATTAAGATAGGTAAATGATTTTTTCACTAAAAATAGCTATATAGTTTTCTTCAAATTTGATTCACAGCATATAGGGACCTATGATGTAAGAAACGTAAGTTAGTAGGCGACTACTTTTTACCTTACAAAAATCCCAATTTTCTTGTCCTGGTGGGTGTAACATCGGTATAACAATTTTTTTCCCAATAACTTTAAAAAAAGGTGAAAACCTTCAAAGAGAAAATAGTATGAAGAAATTTATGCAGAAGATTCAATTCAATACACTCAACGGTTAGGCGGCAATTGCGAGAAGAAGACAAAGTAAAAAAATACACGTTTCTAACGGAAAGTTAAGGAAATGTTTTTTATAGCTTTTGTTATAACTTTTATTGAAAAACTATTGGTACCAATGAATGAAGCGTCTTATTCTACATTAGAATGCATTTTTTAACAAATGCAGAGCGCAATCTTAATTTTCATGCTGTAATAGGGAAATTGCATACTTTTTATAAACAGTATGCTGATATACTACAGTAAACACTTAGTAACGCAATATACTTTTTTCCGCTTAAAATTCAGTTTTTACCCTAGAAAATGACTCCCAAAAGTCTCCCGAGTTTCGCGGGCTAAAAAATACCGCCCCCACTAATCTTTGGCCGTGACGTCATAGTTCAGTACGAGTCCAAGATCCAAGCCCAGTAACTGCAGGTTTGGAAGAGCCACGTTGCGTTTAAAAGAGAACATGGCTGAAATAAGGCAAAATTACAAGTGGTGCATTGTTCCTCTGTGCAATAACACCCCAGAAAAAAATTTCGTCTGCATTCCCACGGAGGAAATTAGAAGAAAAGCCTCGATGCATGCCGTCTGTCGGGATAAGCGTTACGGAAAAATAAGAGTATAATAATCGGCATGATAAACCCGTGCGATATGTGAGCGAAGATAACTTTAATATAAATAATATTTCCATATTTCATTGACTGAATAACTTGAAACTGAGATTTTTCGATAATTCGGCCGCCGTAGAATAAAAACTCAACTTCACAACAAAAATCGAGATAGGTGTTTCTCGATGGTTATGATGGACTCAAATTATTTATGGCACTTGTTCAATTTCAGTTACGGAAGGACATAGAAAATTCCATGATGTTTAAAATCAAGAGAGGAAATATGAAAATACAGAGCAACGTTGATCCTCATGCATTCGAGTGCCAGCCAAGAAGACAGCGTTTTCTTCTACTGTCGGCGTCAAAATGATGTGCCGCAGTACTTTGCAAATTTATACCCTGGCTTCACTGCATGCTATAATAATGAACTATATGTCATTTTAAAGGAAATTTTATCCTAAATTCTGATTTATTTTATTACAAAAAAATTGAAAAATGTATAGACACGGCCAGTGCAATATAAATGACTCCGCGCACCGAAAAATTAGCCGTTTTGTCAACTTCATGAACTTTGCAACTCAACCTAAGGAAAACTACTACGTCTACAGCATTCATCTTCCACATTAATTTACACTCGTCAGTGCGGATTAATAAAATGGCTTTTGGGTATTTTTAGAACTTATATTTTGTTATAAATTAATGAAAATATTTAAACATCGTCTTGTCCCAAAGATAAAGGAAGTTGTAGATGGAAAAAGAATGGAATCCAGAGGTGGTCACAAAAAATGAATCGCAGCATTCTTTGATTTTATTCTACGCCGGCTTGCTTTTCAGAAAAAGTTGAGTCACAATGAGGAATGTTCCGCGGCCCTTGTTTGGAAACTGTGGAGATAGAGGAAGACATGTGAATCAGCAATTTCCATTAAGTTGGTTGTCAGGATAAACCAAGGATCCATTTAAAGGTTGTCAGGCCATCGGGCCATCAGGCCAAGATAGGACTGATGTGCACCACAGGGGAAATGGGGTGTTTGAGGGAAAGTCAAACCCAAAGTTGCCCAAAGAATGTGCAGTTCTATGTTGCTCTTTCCCCAGTTAAAACCAAATAGAAATTGGATTGGGATGATATTTTCACCACAGGTTCCACTGATAGTGAGAGAGCAGGTGATCACAGTCATCGTCGAAGGTCATCCCTCTAGGATTTCTGATACGGAATTTTTAAGTGACAACCGATCGCAACGACGATGAGAGCTCGCCTTTACAGTAGGTTTCAGATATATCGTGAGAAAAGCTCCCAAAATGTATTAAAGACTCTGTTTGGAAAATATTCACAGTTTAATGCTACTTTAGGAAGGCTTTCATTACAAAAGTAACTTATTAACACCTGAAGACGTTGTGTTTATTACATTGATCGAAGTGCGATTGACCGATTCTTTCTGCAGAATAGGAAGTGGCTTCAGGGTTTTTGAGTCACAAGTTGGTAGAGTGTCTATGTTTAGACTGTGGAGGAAGACGTGTGGATCAGCAATTTCCATTTAGTTGGTTGTCAGGATAAACCAAGGATCCATTTAAAGGTTGTTAGGCTATCGTATAAAGATAGGACTGATGTGCACCACAGGGGAAATGGGATGTTTGAGGGAAAGTCAAACCCAAAATTGTCCAAAGAATGTGCAGTTCTATGTTGCTCTTTCCCAGTTAAAACCAAATAGAAATTGGATTGGGATGATATTTTCACCACGGGTTCCAGTGATAGTGAGAGTGCAGGTGATCATGGTCATCGTCGAAGGTCATCCCTCTAGGATTTCCGATACGGAATTTTTAAGTGACAACCGATCGCAATGACGATGAGCTCGCCTTTAGATAGTTTAGTTTCAGATATATCGTGAGAAAAGCTCCCAAAATGTATTAAAGACTCTGTTTGGAAAATATTAAAATTTTAATGTTACTTTAGGAAGGCCTTCTAATTACAAAAGTAACTTATTAACACCTGAAGACGTTGTATTTATTATATTAATCGAAATGCGATTGACCGATTCTTTCTGCAGAATAGGAAGTGGTTTCGGGGTTTTGAGTTACAAGATGGTAGATTGTGTTGGAAGTTCGTCTATATTATCGCTACTAAATTGAAACATTAATAGTCTGGCTTCCTCAGAGCTTCCTGTCGCCCTCCAGGCAAGGTATTTTTAAGTTGAAAGTATCATCGACAGCTTCGAGGTGGAAATAAGTTCACCGTAAGACTCTCTACCGGACTGCCAAAAGAATACACATTTCACATGAGTATACGCTTTCGCCAATGTTATACGCAAGTCTCACTTTGTTATGAACTATAAAACATTTCAGATGCACATCGGTTGGATCCTTAAATTGCGACGATGTTGCCCGGGCGACCACCATATCGAATTCCCATCGTAAAAAATGCCCCAGATATGATACGCTAAATTTTTTTCGCGTATAGAAGCCGATATTCACTTTTAACATTGTTTCTTATGGGATATATGTTTCGATTAACGTCATTTCGTTTATCGTCACATTTTTCAGGAACGTTAAACGAGGACTCACTGTACTGGAACTAAGAAATGCCTCACAACCAAGCCGTCGCTTGTGTCCAAATGCCTATGCTGCTTCCTTCGCTTCCTCGTACTGAACTATGACGTCAATTTGCCGCTAGCCAATCATCGGGCGTTTTCGAGTCCCACTCGTATTTGAAAATTCTCTTGAACTTTAATGAATAAAATATCGCTAACGACATCAAAAAGTAATAAAACCTTTTCACTGTGAAACGCAAACATGTATTTCTACATGATTTTGGAGCTCACAACTGTTTCTGAAATGTATGCAAGTTCCCTATTGACGACTTGGAACCGCGCTCCCAGCCTTATGGAGAATAACATGGGAAACGAATCTCCATAAAGCCGATGTCCCACGGTCAAATTTGCGTCAAAATATTTGCATCAAAATTTGATGCAACTGACGCGCACCCTGTCCCACGGTCAAAATTTTGTCCAACTAGCTTTTGGTCCTATCGTTTGTACAAATCACCGATTTGTACAAATGGATAGGACAGGTTCTAAATTTTCATCCAATTGGATGAAACCGACCAATCACAGAGCCTTTGACAAAAAAGTATCGCCAAGCGCTGACACACAGGCCAAATAGGTTAAACTTATTTATCGTCTGCATGAGTATTTTAATTAATAATTATGTATATTATGGACACAAAAATAAAATTTGTTGTATTCCACTCAGTATGCATTAAAAACCCAACCGGTTTCCACCTTTTCAGGTCGTTATCTTAATCGTAAACCTCTAGATAAGGACCTGAAAAGATCGAAACCGGTTGAGTTTTTTCATTAGTATTGTATGGAATACTAAAAGGCTTAGTTTTAAATTTATAACATCAACATACCACGAAGTGAATTCACAAAACATTATTTCAAATATATATATACGTTCGTGATCGTCTATTTCATCGCCTGGTGTGGCCCTAAAGGTAAATATGAGCAAAAATTTGTCTTAGTGATAGGCGATGGAAGCTCTCAACTAGGAAATCCGTAATAATTAGTTGATCTTTAATAGAAAGGAAGTGATATTTAGAATCGCAATACCAGGAGGGATGTTTTGGAAATAATAAAAGATTTACTTAAGGTATCGAGGCCGAATTTTACGCTTTGTGGAAGGCATACAATGCGAGCGAGCAGCTGGAGAAATATGAACTGACGATTGTACCTATGGAACACTACAGCTGGCCGTTTCTATTACTATGATTATCGGATAAGGACCTTATTTTAGAAACTGCTACATTAGGAGAGAAAAATGTGATTTAGATGCACGCTTACAGCACTATTCATAACATCTCCTCAACCACAATGTCCATCATTTATTAATAACATTTTCCTCGCGGGAATAAACTGCCTCACGTTTGTATCCTGGCGTTTTATTCTGCCCTCAACCTTGCTGATAAGGGACATGAAAATATCCTCACTTGTCAATTATTATCGATAATAAACGGGAACATCGGCGACCAACTCCTTCTCCAACATGTTTAGCATGCTTATTCCAACGCTTTCATACCCCCTTTCCAGCCAAGGCCAAGTTCAGCATTCCTTCTGTTTTCTTTTTTTCGCATCTTTAATGTTCAAGAGGCCGGTTCAGACAATTTCGCCTGCTAAAAAAGAAAGAATCCTCCACCTCCACAAGTTTCCTAATAGTTTACATAAATATCGTCTTTCGTTTGTTTTTGATCAAAATGAGATGCATCGTGGGACACCCCCAGTCCAGTTGTATCAAAATATTTGCATCAAAATATTTGGACAAACATTTTGATGCAAATATTTTGACGCAAATTTGACCGTGGGACATCGGCTTAAGAAACCATACTGTCAACTGAATGTGGAGCGCTTTATACGACGAGAAGAGTCAAATAGCCCGCGCGATTGGAGCTGTGAGCCTTAGAGCCATCTGAGCCACAGCTCCAGAACTACGTCAAAAACGCATACGCTCTGATAACATGGGCTTGGTCCTCCTCTCCTCGGTATTATCAATCGGCAGATGGTAGAAGGTAAAAAAGAATGCTTAGTGAGACGGCTTGCCCCTTTTTGGCGTCTCGTCGGCGTTAAACAAATCGACGTTACCAACTTTTAGAGAAGTGATGAAATATTTTTGTATTGTGTATGCAAGAACCGGCGTGTCACTCAATGATCGTCCCCGCAACTTAAGGTGACCGGAGTTATTTACGTAGACAGAAAAAGATGCTAATGACTGTGTAAACAAAAAGAGAGGACTTAAAGGGTGTCATCAAAGGGCTCCATTTTGATGGAATGAAAGACTATACACTTATACTCATGAAAACGGGCAAGAGGACTTATCAATCAAAGGTTAGAGAGGAGCATGTGGTGTTAGTTGAAGAACCGGGGTCCCACTATTTTGGGTTTGTCTCCCCCGCAGGAGGATCAGCAAAAGATATAAAATCTGCGATTCTCGATTCCCTTGCAAGTGACCTAAAATTAAAAAGGAATTGGACACAATGGTACCAAGTGAATACCGCCCAGAAAGTAGGCATCATCCGTCTGCTACAAGCACAATTCTAACCTCCCTTTCAGTGGTCTATTTGCTAATTTCACTAAGTTGACATAGGTTGGCGACATAAAAATTCGTAGGGCGATCTAGGGGCCCAAATTTGAGGATCTATATGCTCATAGCTTCAAGAATGACTCGACCATGATGTTGTGGGATTTGAACCTATACCTCAAAACCTATGCATCAAAATTGTCTCCCGAAATTGACTTAAATACGCTGAGCACTGATCAGCAGTATCTTACGGAAAATTTCAATGCTGTGTTCATAGGAATTTACACCGAAAAAAAAACTGCGGTAAAAGTGACCCATTTCCGCTGGCTTGCAACGCAATGGGCGGAGGGAGGGTGGGCGATTATATCACCACCACCACCACCACCACCTGACCACCACTGGCGTGACCACCGGAAATCCAAGCGCCAACTAAATACATATAATAACTTTAATTCGAAAATTTTATGCGCCCGTTTTACGGTTTTTAGTAAAGCAAAGTCATTTCATGCACGGTAGTGCTGTAAATTTGTGGAGGCTCATCATCTGGTAGAGACCTCAGTCGGAAAGGCTGAAAGCATTCATAAATACGGTTATTGAAAGGAACGGATTTTTCGGTCCCACTGACAATATACTGCTTGCTGTAATAGTTGACGAGCACAAGGAAGAGTCTGCCCGGGAGTGCTCGAAGCGCTGTCGGCGATATTATGGGCGCCAGTGTGGGTAAATAGAGGGCTTCCGCCCACGCTCGGAAGGGGTGGGGTCAGGAATAATTTCTCTTTAGAGCTTCTCTCAGAGTAGGTGGCGACGGAGAACCACTCGCTGAGTCGTTCACCTGTTCATCACTGAGAATCAGGAGGGGTAGGGAAACAGGACAGGGTGATGAAAGGAAAACGAAAGATTAAGGAAAGGGAACGAACGAAACAATACTAAGGCTATCGCCAACAACGTAAACTGAATACCTCAACCACGAAGACCACTTGCCTGCGTTCTCAAATCTAAAAAATCGCGAACAATACAAAAATATTTCATCACTTCTCTAAAAGTTGGAAACGTCGACTTGTTTAGCGCTGACGAGACGCCAAAAAGGGGCAAGTCGTCTCGCTAAGCATTCTTTTTTACCTTCGACCATCTGCCGATTAATAATACGGAAGATGAGCGCACTCGCAGCAGCAAACGCAAGATGAATTTTGCTGTATTTGGGGCGCGGGTGGGGGAGAGGCGGGGGCGGGAGCGGCAGCGTGCCGCTGTTCTGTAAGGCAGATGCGTCAAAATGGTCGAAATGTTTGTTTTAACCCAGCTAGCACATTATAAGTCATTGAGATAAGGTGAAAGGAAGAAATAAGGAAGTCGCTTCTCAAGTAAGCTTCCCAGGAAAGAAAAACTGATTTCCAACAGTTTTGAACCTCATTTAAATCTGATCTGAATCCTTAAAATCTGATCTGACTCTGTCTTGACACTGATTTCCACTGGTTTCCAGCGGACAGGAAATGGAAGGAAGTGATCTGAATCTCATTTCCATTGTAACTGGTTTCCAGCCGTCTTCCACATGGACTGTATTGACACTGAATTGAATGTCATTTGAAACTCTTTTCCTTATTTATTGGCTTGAAAGTGTTTTCCACAAGTGCT
Source organism: Ischnura elegans (assembly GCF_921293095.1). Taxonomy (NCBI): domain Eukaryota; kingdom Metazoa; phylum Arthropoda; class Insecta; order Odonata; family Coenagrionidae; genus Ischnura; species Ischnura elegans. Next base: position 109,712,977 of record NC_060259.1, on the reverse strand, counting down.
TTCCAACAGAGTTGAATAGTAGAATGAATTTGAAATTCTCTTGACATGAGTGTCTTATAGAAACCTATCTCACACAGGCTTTACGACTGCGTTGATTGGAAAATTACTTCTTCTGAGGTGTCAATGAGTATATTTAGTTCAAAATCATGGTCAGAAATAATGACGTAGAGGAAATATGTACTTTGCCGTCTTGCAAAAATTCACGGGTGATGAAAAAAATTTACTGTACATCATCCACATTTTGTATTGTGCATCATTTCACCTGCTGGAACTCACCCGGCATGCAATTTAAGTGGCTAATACGGCTTAAGCACGTTTAAACCTCACTTTGCGACTTCGCTTTTAAAAAAAATATAGCGGGCATAGTGCTGCCACCTAACTACAAAAGATAGCAAGCCAAAGTAGCAACGCCGATACGCCGATTCCTTTGTAATGTTTACGTGCTTGTGGTTCTGTTTTGTGCTTAACCCATTAACGGCCAAGGCTAATATTCAGTAGAAATGTTTGAATTTATCATCATATTTAGTCTTAATAGATACTAGAAAAGAAATTTTGAAAAATTTGAGGCCCTAAAAAATTTATTTATACCAGAAAAATAATGGTGCGTTTTCGCACCTTTGGCGGAATGTGGGTACTTCGGTTAACATATCGTGAAAAACTAAATTTTTTTTCTTTTCCATTGTTTAATTTTAAAAACACATAGAAGCGCATAAATTAGTATTTAAAATCATTAAGTAACCGTTCATACTATAATATAACCCTTTTATTTATGAAAATTATTTGGATATTAGGGCACATTACATTTTACCCAAAAATATGAATTGTGCGTATTACATTACCTGCACCTTTTCCGTTATACCTTTTTCTCGATAATATGACCTGCATTATCTTCTTTATTGTCTGCTAGTAAAGAATTACGAGAAGGTTTGTCTTTTTTCGGATTTGATGGTCCTTCTGCATGTATTTCTTAGTGATTGCCAATACTGAATCGGTCACCTTTGATTGACGTTAGCGCACCATATGATCTTTGAGGAATCAATTGGAGACATTTTGAGCCCACTAGCCCTCATATAGATTTTCCATGAATAAGTAAACATACTTTCCAGTAAATTGGTAAACAATGGACACCACCACGTTTTCTCTCTGATTTTGATTCTATGAATCGCGTTTGTATTATCGTGATATATATACTCCACCTATGGGATTATTGCAATCCCCAATGACGAGAAGCTGGGGAATAGTTATTTCTTTTCTTTCGAATGGTTAATTGGTTATGATTTCTGTCGCAATGCAACTGAGGATTCATACCATTTGACCGCGAACAATTTAGATTCCTCGTCAAAAGCATAAACAATTGAACCTCGAGGTTTTTTCCAAGAGCTGTAGAGTCTTCAAGCGGGCACTTTCCAGTTCCATTTTCCCGAGTGGTTCAAGTTGCAAAGGATCGCCTTTCCTTCAGTGTTTGGAACAAGGAACATGTATAAGAGAAGTTGTCAAAAAATAACCGATGCTGAGTAACAACGGGAATTATTTTCAAGAAATGTGAAACAACGATAGCTACAACTCCTAACTTCACTCCATGAGGATTTGATTTATTTAGCCCCTCCATACGGAAACAAATTGGATGAGGTAACCATCTGAAGAGCAAACGCACCATAATTTGAGCCCCAATCAAACCAGTTTATTTTATATCAACATTTTCGCTGAGTGGCGTCCAAAATACGGAACCATTTGCTCATCTATAGAAAGTTTTTGAGAAAAAATTCCCAATTGCTAAAAATTAGCTTTCAACATTGTAAATATTGGTCTCAGATTTGCAAATTTGTCCGATTTTTCGAGAAAAAAGGTGTGAAAAAATTTTCCTTTATCTCTTTCTACTCATAGTTTGACGAACTAATTCAACCATTTATCTTTATAATATCTCTAGACAAGTACAAGTCCTGCTGCGGGAGCACATGATACCAAGAGAGAATCAAAATCTCAAGAAACTTTTCATGTCTGGAATACTAATTCTAACTGATGCCTATTGCTATCAGTAACATACTTTTTTGAAAAATATACGATTTCCTCCTAACCTCGTCATCAAGAAACAAGAGATAAATGTCAGACATACCTCCAAATTCACGTCTTATTTATTCGTCATATTCCTTCTCTTTTGATATTGGACGACACAAAAACTTAGCATCAATATCCTTTTTCCATTTTGGAAAATTAGTCCCTTTTATCAGACGACTGGATATCTTTTTTGGCATACTGATGGCTTTCCTTCTTCTTCTTGCGCACTCAGCCGGCGCTCCAGCATACCATCGCCTCGATGTGTTTCCAATGTTACCGCGATGTCATTGTTAATCGGCTTCGCAGTTCAAATGTTATCATCGATGTCTTCTTCATCAGTCAAGTTTTTAACGTCTGGTGGTATTTAGACAACATCCGTGGCGTCATCCACAGAATCCAGGGTTTCATCTAAAGTGGTCAATATATCTTTGGTGGAAATACACCTTCTTTTATTATCCATCTACAGTAGTCTCGGAAAATTTGGTGAAATGTAAAAGATAATTTTTTTCACTCCTACGTTGCCTGAAACGTTGATATTGAAGCTGTAGGATCACCCGTCATACCTAACGAATGCGTATAGACCAATGAGACTAACTTCTCTAAGCTTTCTTCTAGTGTTCGAAGGTAAGATCCATTGAATTATACATAGCAGTGATCCGTTTCTGAATGGCCAGCGCTGTTTGAGAAACTACATTACACACAGTTGAAAACCGATAGGCCTCGTGGCGGGGAATCGAGTTGCTCATTAGTACGCAATGACTAAATGAAGCCACATTTTAGAAGACGACAGCTGTGAGATCAATAAGATAAGAAAGTACATTTTAAGGTATTTAAAACCCAACAGTGATTAACTTGATTCACCGAATAATTACAGGGCGGCGTACAATATTAGTGACCAAGGTTTGCTACATTTGTCTCTCGGTACGGTGCCTCAGTCCTAATCCACCATACCCCCAAACGCCAAAGGTGCGAAAACGCACCATTATATTCAAGTGTCAAAATTGTACATCTCTGAATATATTATTTGATTTTTTATAATCTGAGTAATTAAGCATTATTAGTATAATTATAATACTAGTATTAGGATTCATAAATATTCTAAGTGCACTCGTAAAAAAATATTAAGTTGATAGCTCTCAATGAGCAATAAATTTAGTAAACTTGAAAAATTATTGCTAAATAATCACGCCTAATTTCTTAAAGAAAATGCTTTTATAAATAAGTTTATCATCTAATAAATAATTTACTATGGAAAAACTATTGAATAACGGAGTGGATATTTTTTCACGAACTTATTAAAAAATGGTGCGTTTTCGCACCTTTGGCCGTAAATGGGTTAAGTCATGAACATGCATGGCTAAAGTAATAGGGCGTGGAGAAAAAATAATCGTATCAGTATTATTTAACCAGTGCTAAATTCCCGCAGCGTTTAATTAAGCCATTCGTGCATCTCTTCAGTCTTCAAGCGACAGTGGAAGTCTGATGTGATTTCGATCTTTTGTGTTTTCATTGAATAATTTATCTTGTGTCAACAGATTTTGAGCGATTACTAATATTTTTGTATGCAATATGTATAATATGTGCTTGCGTTACGTCGCCGAATAGAACCTACCAGGATTTTCAGAGTATTGTGTATCTTGCTGGTTTGTTTGTGCTAAGTGAAACGACCGTGTTCATGTATTTAAACATTAATGGCAATTAAGTTTCTGTAGTGTAGCATACAGATATCGTTGGCTTAATGCTGAACCAAAATTATTTTCTTAAGTCTCGTAAAGAAGTCTTTCTTTCATAAAGGCATCTGAAATATTTTCTAGTGTTGTGATTTTTCTGTTAATCACGGAAAAATTTGTGCTCTTCGATAATTCAAGATTGTGGAATCTGATGTAAGTTGTTGTTGTTCTGGTGCAGACTGTTTCGATGACTTTTCAAGAACTGATAAAAAATTACAAAAAGCACAACTAGTTTGTCTAACTCTCCTTCAAATGAGATTTCATCTGTAAATTCTGTTTTTCCCTAAATTATTTCTAACGCATGAAATTGAGATTTTAAGTGTATTCTGCCTCAGAAGTTTACCAAATTAGATGGCTATGTATTTTCAATTGAATATGTACTTCCAATAGGATTTGTGCATACTTAATAAATACGTTAATAGAGCCTGTGTAATTTTGTTGTGGTGGGAGACTTACATGAAGTTCATTTTGTTAGGCTGTATTTTGTAAACTTTTTTCAGCTGAGTCTACATCCAGATTGATGATAGAGATGTAGTATGCGAAGTTAGAAACGTTGGTTGAGTGCAGCTCTGCGAAACTTGGAACTGGCGGAAATAATTATTGCCGCCTCGGGTATCAACAGTTAACTCATGTATCCGAAGTTAACTTATGCATCAGCAGGTCATAGAAGGTGAGAATCGAGTCGCAAACAAGATTCAGATAGGTATAAAGGTGGAAAACAGATTCGAAAAAGCTTAAACGGGGAAACCGGATTCAAATCTGTTGAACAGTGGAAACCAGAGTCAAACCACATTCATGGAAATGAGTAGGAAAACAGCCGCCATGTTTGACCTTCACAACTGATTTCCCACTGTCTTCCGACTGATTTCCAGCTGTTTCAATTTTCAAAACAGATTCAAAGGAGAAGGAAATCAGTGCGTCAAACCTGTTGGAAATCAGTGTCAAATCTGATGGAAATCAGTTTTTCCTTGCTGGGTTGTTATGGGTTTCTTACGGCCAGGGCGACAAACATCCAGAGTAATGGAAAAATGGATGCCAAACTTTCAGCACTTCCGTAGAAGCTGTTATTATCCCATCGTTTCAGAGTGTTATTTAAAGCCTTTATGTATTAAAACAATGTTTTTATTATTGGCGCTTCTATATTATGAGGAGAAATAACATCATACCGCCATAATTTGAAAATCATTCACATTTATGAACTGATAGCGAAACGAAGGTCTTAAGAAAAACACAATTTCACAAGAATACCGACGTAGAATAATATTAAAATGCCGGAAGGAACATCTAATATACGTATTTTAGTCATCGGGTTATCAAGCCATAATTTAAAATTCATAAATGTTTAAATGTATGGACCTTGAATAATTTCAGCTTTTCATGCCCTATTGTAAATCCCTACAGGGAAATTCCCTACGGGGAATTGGCAATGGGGATTTTCCCCGCAGGGAATCATTCCCCGCAGGGAATCATTCCCCGCAGGGAATCAATCCCCGCAGGGAATCATTCCCCATAGGGAATAGGAAATCCTGGGTACATTGTGTACAAATTGTATTCTAAATTTTCATTGCAGATATAACCAAGAGCAATGGATAAATACCCAATACAAGTATAACATTTCACTGACTTCATTGGAAGTTAATTTCCCTTAACATTCAATCACTCAAGCTTTTTTACATTAGAGGCAACACATACCTTAAAGTACGACTAATAGTTGAATAATTACTCCAAAATTAATGGGCCAGAACCTGCAGGGAATCATTGAATTTTATTAATTTTAGGCATATCATTAGATGCCTAGTAAATACAAAAATACAATCAAATAATGAGGAAATTATACTGTAACCTAAACATGGAATCCTCAAAAACAGAGTAGGATTTATTATAATGTAAAATATTGTGTGCTTTACACTGATTTCCTTCACTTCATTTTCTTAATGCTCTGAACAGTCTGAGGAATAACTACAGGCACTCTCTCAAAATGATAAATCCAAGTTTTCACTGGAGGTACTATCACAAACGTCACATTCAAAATTATTGGCAAGGATGGGTAAAGCAAAACACTTATTTTCAACTTTTATTGGAGAAGTTGCAATTGATCGAGAACAACCACTTCTTTTTTCGTGTTTGATCTTATACTTCATCTAAGTTTGTACCCTCTTTTCTGTAAAAGTGGGAGCCTCACTTGTGTTAGGAATAATGTGGTCCTCTAGCATCAATGGATACGAATTTTCTTCATCAGCCTTCTCGTTACCATTTCCGGGGAAAGCATGTTCCTTTTGCACCTCCTTGGGCTCTTCATGCTCCAGCAGGAGAATTTTTCTCTTCCTAATTACGGGACAGTCTGGAGAGACTGGGATGCTCTCATCCGGGCAATCTTATACATGAGGCGTCACTGTTTTCTTTATCATCAAAGGACCTTACATCATTTTCCAGTGCATGTAGTTTTCTGCATTCTCTTCCAACTGTAAGGCATTAGTGAAAATTTTACTAAAGACACAAATCAATACCTAAATGATAATGTTCAGTGAGAATAATACATGGCTATGGTTTGAACTGCTTATTATTAACTATAAGGCTTCGACATATTCTCCATGGCTATTCATTTTCAAGAAAACCCTTCGTGTACGAGTTGAGACTAATTCTTTATTGTCATAAAGAACTGCTAACAAAGAGGATTCTACTGCGAGAACCCTGCTATTTCAACTCAATCGGCCTGAATTGATTGTACTTTTACTATGCCAGCGAAAGCAATGATAACGCTCAATTGTAATTACAGTGAGAACGTAATAATCAATTCGTAATCTTAAATAATTATTGGATTGAAATTAGTGATTCATTAATCGTATTATTCGTGAAAGAGTACATACACAAATTTGGTGATTTCTATCGAATAAAGAAAATGTTCCATTTACTTACATTTAAACGGTCAGCACTACTATGCTGAAAAAGGCACCTTCCTCAAATCTCATCGTGCTTCTTAGAGCCACTTTTTCCGGCGTTGATTTCATGGTGAATGAGACAGTAATCTTCCAATCCCTTTTCCTAGTCTCCACTGCGAAACACGTATTATTTTCCTCTTCCACAGCGTAATTCGATGTAAATTTGCTTGTAAAAAACAAGATTTTCCAGCACAGATAGTTTCACAAAGTCACAAAATACAGTAACAACGAATGTAAACACAGTTTCGATAGTTTCGATTTTGTTTCGATAGCGATGGCTAGTAAGATGGCCGCCGGCCGTTCTGGCGGAAGTTTCGAAATACGAATTTTAATCCGTCATATTTAAATAAGTACGTGATATAATGGGCAAAAATTTGTAAATTAGGTGTATTATACGCCAAATATATATTTTCCGTATTTATCAAAAGTTGTGCAAATACTTGGTTGTCCCTGTTTGCAGATTTTGTAGCCTAGAATGATATATGGGTGACCACATACATACGATACATACCATTTTTCGAGTAATTTAATTCAATAATATAAAAATTATACATAAATTACCCATCGTTAAAATTTAAACGGAAAACTCCTTTGACATAGGCAGTGGCGGTTTGCCCATATGGACTCCCGGACGCCGCCCCTCCCAAATATTTGAAAAAGTAAAAAAATAAATATCCATTAATTTATAATTATACATCTGATTAATAAAAGCGTTTTTTCAGTCCCATACATCGAAAGTGTTGGAAAAACACGAAAAGAAATAGCGCGAGAAGTTCGTATTTGTATCCGTGGGGCGCTGGCCAGAACGTCCCAATCCATCCCCATGCAGTTATATGGAGAGTGGTAGTGGTGGGGGCCGCTGGTGCTATGACGCGCCTAACGTTGTGTCTTATGGAAGTCTTGGGACGTCGTCCGAAAATGCGCAGAGCGACGAGTGAGTTGACATCGCTGCGCAGGCCGGCGGGCGTATAATCTGGCGTCTACTTGGTGCTGCCACAGAAAAGGGACCTACGGAATCAGAATGGTCACTGTACTGGGTGTAGTTATACGATTTTAATTTTTAATTACTGGTAGGTATTGCTACAGTAAATAAATTATCACATTATGCTTGCGTTTTTTGGTGTTTGAATTCCGGAACACATAAAATCCAACCAGTTAAAGGCCGTATTGACGAAGGAAAACTATTCTCGAGTATTTGGCACAGTTCTGTTATGATTACGAATTTCAAGAACCTTGGGGAAACTAATATTATTATATTTAGGCCTTAAAAATGTATTCATATCTTCCCGATGATTAGAAATGCGGTACCTATTTTTCAGATAAAATTATCAAAAGACCTGCAGTATTAGGAAAAATCAGTTAACATTCCCCACTGATTTATAATTTAAGAAATAGTTGCGTGCGTGATAGGGTGAAGGATTAAATATGATTTAAATCGTTAAGCGCGACTTTAAATAGAGTCATTCAATTAATGTCATGAAGTGCCGCGTACAATGCACCTTTTGTGTGTAGGTTCACCTAATTCCTCAGCGGCAGAGCGGTAGCTGTCTGACAGAAAATGCCCATTTGGGTCTGATTTAAGTGGCCTCGAAGAGTTCATATCAGTGCGGAAATCCTTACAGCTCCCATCTGTGGCTCAGTCGAGTCGTCTTCTTCTACGATATAGAACTTATTTTCTATTATATCATGGCAATGATTTCGAAGAGACGATTATTCCAAATGCGACCCGCTGGCGTCTCGTGTGTTTACCACATATGAATCTTAGACTCAAGGAGATGGTCCGTGACGTCCTTTGTTTACTTGAATGCCTTTGCTGGCCTTAAATTCGTCCCTCAGCTGAATCAGCATTAGTGGACCACTACTTCTATCTCCCTTGAGTCGTCCTTATTAGTGATGGACTTAGTCGGTCATTCTCGTGATCCCAATCACGGTGACCATTCATTTGAGTGACTCTGTCATGAACGGGAGGTCATGATTGTGGAAAGTGGACGGCAATCACGACCGAGTAGGCAATCACGACCGCGTAGACAATCACGACCGCATAGACAATCACGACCGAGGGGGCAATCACTACTCTTTTGTCAATCATGACCCGCTTATCGCTTTCTTCTTAAGGGTAATAACTATGTAGCTTGTTAAACGAGAGATGAGTTACTATTATTAATCTATATAGTTTTTCATTTGATAAAACCAGAAACTAGTTAATTCTAATCTTAATTACTTCCAAAATATTTACAAATACAGAACGTTCCTTAAATGTTGTTTATTACACTCCTTTTATTGTTTTTCAAGATACAGAATCAACGATAATTTCCAATCATTCGTGGGGCATAGGGTTAGTGATCAATATTTTATTATGGAAAGTCAATACAAATAATGGAACTGATTGAGAGGCATGAGAGAAAACTGGGCTCTCTCAAGATTTTCGGCATATCACCTGAGAAATGAAGGCCATAGGAAGGTACCCTGAAATGTCGATTATAAAAACTTTACAATTATTACGAACATTGCCCCTAAAAGTGATTGCGATACCATGCCATCCATCACCACGAGTGAAAGAGCACTCCAAAACGGTCATTCCAGGTCGCGAGTGACGTTCATCAACCGCGACATCTTCGAAGAATGATAGCGATTGGACTGTGTTTGACAATGACCTATGCAATGAACAATCACGAATGACCTAATGGCTGGCGATTGACGGAGAACGACTACGATCACGAATGACCTGCGTCTAGAACAATCATGAATGACCTGCGTCTAGAACAATCATGAATGACTGACGATCGCGACTGATGGAGAACGTCCACGGTCACGAACGACCGACGGGAGGAAATGACCCTCTCGGTCATCTGAATGATCCCGTTCACCGATCAATCTCGGAGATGACCCTGGTCACATGATTCGATCGTTCATGACCGACCCATCACTAGTCCTTATAGTAACGGCAAGACTCTCGGAAAGAACGGAGTGAAATGAGTTCAGGCATCATTTTCGAGGAGTCAATTGTGCGTAATTGCCGATTAAGAAGTTTCTTAGTGCTGTGTGTACATTCAAGAAGACAATTTTGAATTAATCAACAGTGCTCGTTTTTTTTAAGGGAAATATAGGGAAAAATTGTCCCAATTCTGTGTCCAGGCACCTTGTTCTTTTTGGTCGTATTTTTCTTCGGCCTATTTTGTGTCGTCCCTTGTTTATTTATAGACTAGTGCCCTTGCCATGTGTTCAATCAGAAAGAAATTGTTGTCCAGCGCTGATTTCAACGAACGTGTAATTGATCACTTTGCTGGACAAAATGAAAGAAGGATGGACTTTTGCAATATAACTAAAGGCCTGTGAGTATTTCATATTTTGTTAAAAATGTGTGAGAAATGTTTAATTGTTGATTTTAAATCATACTGTATTCAAGAAGTAACGCGAACACCGCCATCAAAGTTTACATCTGCAATAGCAAAGCGCGCGCATTCTAGTAGTGTTTGTTGCCTAGTGGAAGTCAGTGACACTCTCCTCCCTCCTCAGGTGTTACAAGTGTCATTGCTACCTAAATCATTGCAAATGTTGAATAGATTTGACAAATAACGCATTATGATTGCAAAACGAACAACAGAAGTGTATTGCGGGCATATCCGCACAAAGAATGTAGACGCTAAAACCTAAAGTTACGTGTTTTCGTTTGTATTTGCAAAATATCGCAGCAAATATATTTTTATTCTTCAAGATCATTGATCAGTATCATCGAGAGTCCGGACTAAGCCGATCCGTACGACCGAGAGTCTACTGCATTTAGTATTTATTAATCAAGCTTTATTAGGAAAACTAGGTATTTTTGTTGAAAAAAACGGAACGTATGGCATCACAGAATTTAATTCCTAGATTACCGTAAAAACTTAATAAAATACACGAAACATTAAAAAATTATGACCCCCCGGTGGAGTGCGCCCCCCCTAGCATTTGACTCACGAGCCGCCACTGGACATAGGTAACATTACATCATGGAATATGGATTGAATCCAAATGAATTCCATGGTACATTTCCTTGGTAGTTATGATGGAAACTTCTACATGAAATCCATCTATGATCCATGTGGATTCCATTCCTTATATCCATCATGGATACATCCATCACTTTTCCACCATGGATTCCATGAACGAGTGTTGTCTGGGCAGTAAGGAATTATAATTCCCTGCAGGGATTTCTAATTCCCTGTAGGGAATTCTATTTCCCTGTAGGGAATTCTAATTCCCTGTAGGGAATTCTAATTCCCTATAGGGATTCCACTATATCATACAGGGAATCGATATTCCCTGCAGGGAATTATAATTCCCCATAGGGAACCTCAAATCCCTATAAGGAAAAATAGATCCCTATGGGGAACTAAGAATCCCTACGGGGAACTACAGGGAATTTCAATTCCCTGCGGGGATCAATGGGGCATTTTCAATAGGGTGCACATGCCAAACAAGTTTTTTTACATAATTGGATATTTAATTGGTAACTACGCCTCAATTTTTAAATCTGCCGCGGTGTAGTGGTTAGCGTATAGGTCTTCGAGTACGTAGGTTGCACATTCGATTCCGCGCCCATGTATTTTTTTTCTTTCCGCCGCATGGATAGAGTACTTGTATTATGCTTTATATCTTCACTAGCCGATCGCTTGCAGTTATTAATTTTTTTCTATTTACGGGAAAATCTGTTATCAGTTCCTTATAAAGACTCGCTTAATTTCACCAATAGCCTTTAAATTCATGTCGAGATGAGCCGCGTAGCATGTGTGATGCCCCGTTTACACCACGATCGTCGCGACGTTGATCGCGACTACTGCACGTTTACACGTCTAAAAGTTACCATCGTAACTCAGTGCTGCCCTCGTTGTGGAATTGTGTCATTTAACAACTGACGACGACACTGCGTGAGAAAATTGAAATCCTGGAAATTAAGAAGCAAAAGAATATTAATGTTTTCATGTCCTAAAACTGAAGCTAGACCGAACTGTCGGTAAAACGTTGAAGAATGTAGGTTTCTTTATGGGAATCTGTCCAAAGTTTAGCAATATTCATGCGGTAAAGACAGTAGATATGTTTCCTTGCTACGTTCCAAATTGGAATATTTTGCTAACTGGTCACTTTATTATAATATCGACTCAATCCGGATTGAACGTGTCCAAAATAAATTTTTCAAATTAAATAATTACGATTTATTAATCTCTTTGTCTAATTACAACACTTCATATATTCTTTCCCTAGTTAATTTGAAAATTCTTGCACGACCAAGGATCCTCCAACAAAGGCATATTCCTCTACAAAATTATCAATTAATATTTAAATTGTTCCTATCTCCTTTATTAGTAACTTTTAATGGATCCCGTCATAGCTATATAAATCCCCACCAGCTTGTTTTTAATTACCATAGAGCAAATTATGCCTTCAACTCCCAGCTATGATGAGATAAAAATAAAACTAGTCATAACAGTCCGTGAAGTCTTTAAGAAACTAGATTCTTCGAGAGAATATGTCAAAACATTCAAGAATATTAACGCATTAAAGACAGTACATATTGCTGTTATAATTTAACTAGAAAAGGCTTAGATTTCGGCTTGATTCGGCACAAGTATTGATATCTCCACGTCCTCATCTAAATGTTATGGTTATTTCTGGCGAATTTTATTGTGAAATCCTTTATACAATGATTTAATTGGTTAACATTTTGTGCATGTTTGTTATTTTCCATCATCTGTGAAGTATAATGTAAGGATACATGGGTATGGGTTAACCTCCCAACTAGCACAGATTTTGCCTTATCCCTAAATACGAGGATATTATACATGTATGCCGTGACGAAACCTATCTGAAAGCAGAGATAAAGTATGAATAATCCACGCCGTTTTTTGGGATAAATCGGAGATGCACTTCCGCATTTTTGGAGATATGCCTATCCTTACGCCGTATAATTGCCGCTAGGCGGCAGCTGTTTCGCGTGCGATCGCTGCGCTGCCACGCGAGATTCATGAGAACTACGTGAAAATAATGTAATAACCGTAATAACATAAATTGGCTTTCGATGAGGAAAGATTCAACGCATTACTTTTCATCGTTGTATTTTATTATATTATGGTATCCCATATAGCATCAAATATGCCAGAGACATCTCACGAGGCATATATGACCACTCTGTCTATGAGGTCTGTATGCCTATGAGATCATATCTCGTGAGATTCCTCTGAGATATTTGATGCTACATGGGATACTGCAATACAATACTGTATAATAACATACACGATGAAATATAATGCACTGAATCATTCACCATCGAAAGCCAATACCGCATTAGTCTCCACAATGAGGTTTTTTTCACTACCCAGACGGCACAGGAAGTTTTCGTACCTAAATACGAGGGTGGACAATCAAGATACAAAAATCGCGCTTATGAAGTTACTTAGAAGGTTTTGTTTCTTTATTTCCTTTAATGACGAATAAAGATGCAAGAGGACTGGCAAATTCATATGCATCGATAAAATTGTTTCTCATCGATAAAACGGTATTCGGTCTGGGACTATTTTCTTACGCGGGTGGTGCCATCTGGTGCCATCGTGCCATATCCTCCTAGAAAGATCACGTCTTCACAAGCTAGCACAAGGCGTTGGAGATCGCGTCGTTTACGTAACGTCTTACCACATTTCAGGGATTTTTGTGGTTAAGTTTGTGAAAAATAGAGTGTCTGGTAATAGTGAAGTTTCCCTTATTCTTTAATTTCATTCACTGGGCTTCAGAAACGTGTTTGTGAGATATTTTTGTTAAAAATGCCTTTCGTGTGTTTATTGTCGGGATGACGTAATGGAAACTCCGGGACATGGTTCAAGGTTTTAGCTTTCCAAAAGTTTCCTGAGTTGAAGAAGAAGTGCATTTGGGCGATAAGAAGAAAACATTTCACCCCTACGAAAAGCTGTGAGGTATGTACTCTTTCTCGCTGTAATTATTTGGATGTAATTTTAAGTTAGAAGTGGCTTCGGGATGTTGATGCATCAACATCCCGAACTATTCAGTACTGAAGTACTATAGTACTATTCAGTACTAAAAATGGTGATTCAAAATATTGTAGCAGCAATTCTTTTGAAAATTCTTGCATTTTAGTTGTCTTTTTTGTATTAATTCATTCGGTAAACGTGTGGTTAAAGGAGAAACTAGGAATAAGCTGCCAAGTTTATAGGTTCGAATATTGCTTCTTAGCTTGCCCTATGGTGTATTACACGTCGGCTTTCATCATTTCAAATTATCTTATGCTATAGTTTAAAACAATAAAAATATCAGGCATAAAAATATTTACTATATTTACGAGCCTAGTAATTTGATTTCTCATGCAGCAATACCAAAAATTGGAAATGATTTGACCTAATAAGTTACATGGTATTTTATTATTTATTAATTTTAGGTGTCTGAGCTTCACATCGCACCTTGTGATATCAGAAAATAATCTGTGGCCTTGGACGAGAAGACGAGGAGAAAATTCTTGCTGAATTGGAGGTGCCCAGATTGGAGGAAGGTACCATTGCTTCACTGTTACCTGTCGCCAAGAAGACAGACATTGTGGCAGAAGTGACATATTTGTGGATGTGGATTTGATTTGTGCAAGTTGGTGCAGTGATAGTGGACGTTCATCGGAGAAAGTATTGACGATAGTTTGTATGCATCGACCAGTCCTCTTTTAAATAATTTTCTATTCGAAAGAGAATAAGAGTAATTGTTTCGCTAAATTAGATGTGGGATAGAAGAGAAAATTGGAAATATTATTGTGGTTGACAATAGAAAATACATAATATATGTATTGTATTTCTGTGGGTTTTTTCTTTCCTGCCTCTTTAAAATTTCTTGCGGTGGTGACTTCATGCAAAGTAAGTATAAAATCGGAGGTGTGATCTAAGAGATAACATGTTTTATTTTACAAGTGTTTATGCTGGTGATTTGGCAGGACTTTCATATTTTTAATAGGTTGATACATTTACTGCAGTGACCTAGGGACTTTTACTCATATCAAATAATTTTTCAAATACTTTAGCGCCTGATATGGGTAAGTTTTAGTAGCTGAGACTGAACTATACGTTAATTTTTGCTTGCATTTTGATGAATTCGATCATACTAATAGCAGATGTGTCAGCAATCCTGTTTCATCGGCAATTTTTATTTAAAAATTTTATTTCGTCAGGCTTTAGGGTAAGCTTTTTAATGCTCGTGGGCTATGTGATGTCTTATTTAGTGTCAAAATTAATAAGAATTTACTCTCATTAACATCTCAAGGTTTCCAAGTAAGTACGAGCCACTTAACAATGCTGGATGCTGGGGGTGCGTGAATTAGCCATGAGAATCTCATTTTTCGCAGAGTTCCCAGCCGGCACAAACCATCAAATTTCTTTTTGGCAGCTGGATGTCATCCAGATGCAAAGAGTATGAGTGCATCCTTTTATACAGATGCCATCCATATGCCGGTCCACCGCCGAGGGGATGAACCGCCGCACTTGGAGAGATGCCGTGAGGATGAGGATGCACGAAAGTGCTGCCATCTAACGGCGGAAAATTGAACTCGGTCATACTAGTATTCCTATATTGCTTGTCTGGTTCTCTTTATCTCGTGATTGTTTTACACTACTCGGGATAAATCAGAGCACGTTTTATTTCATGAATATAACTTTAATGACTCAGCATAAAACAAGAGGCAGGCGAACACAGGAATACAGGCGTACACAAGACAACATATGAGAACTTCAGTACAACATTGCTATCCATCGGAGTCCAAAACAAACGCAAGAGTTCAAATCCAGGAAAGTAGAGGCCAATGAGTGCGCGAGGGTCGATACCGGGAGATTAGACAAAATTGCTGCAATGGTCAGAATAAAAAAATATCACTATAAAACACGCCCAACACAACACTCAATCTACGAGGTACAACATCGCTATCCATCGCAGCACAAAACAAACGCAGATTTCAAATCCAGGAGAGTACAGGCCTATGAGTGAGCGAGGGTCGACACCGGGAGATTAGTCAAAATTGCTGCAATGGTCAGAATTAAAAAAATATCACTATAAAACATACCCAACACAACACTCTATCTACGAGGCTCCAACACGTCGAGATAGGGATAGATGGCTACAAGACGACAAGTCCATACCTACTGCTGTAGTCATTGGTAGTTCCGTATGTCCGTGAAAATCTTGAATACAATGAATAATTATAATAATAATAGTTCTTGAAATTTTATAATAATTAATGCGAGGACTTGCAGATATTTTTAAGTATTAAACCACATCATGAAAAATATGGCATTCATAGGCGCAACTAGCAAAGGATGGCAGAAGGATATTTGGTACCTAGCGCATTTTGTCACGCATTGCATCCACTTCACATATAGATGCGGTATGGGCTGTGCCGGCTGGGTTATTTAAGTGGCCGAGTAAGTTTTGTAAGTTCTCAATGGGTAAATAATACTATATCATGAATTCTAATTACCATGAAAAACTCACAACCGACAAAACTTTGTCGGTCGTGAGTCTTTCATGGTAATTAGAATTCATGATATGGTGTTATTTACCTATTGAGAACTTACAATTCATAATGATTCGTATCAAGGTTCTCGCTACGGTCGGTAGCTATCGATTGTGTTGCGTTCGATACATTTTTCGATCGTGCGAGTTACGATATATCTAATGTCGACCTAATCGATTGAGATTAGCCTGAGTGCCGTGTTCCTGCGCGCTTCGTATCCAATCGTACGTGCTTAGTAGCGGACATTCACATGCTGCGTACGCGCTTCGTCGACAGGCCGCGAACGGAAATTATCCATTGACGAAAAGCGACGAAGCGGCATAGTATCCCCTTAGTCAATGGGTACTATGTACATACGAATTAGATACGGAGGGTTCTGTGCCGTCTGGGTATGTTACACATTCACGCAAGTTTAGGAACATACCAAAAAATCCGTTAGAAGAAGGTGGAAAATAAACAAAATTATTGCTCTAAAAACGATATATTTAATGAATGATTCATCTTGAAACGATATACAATACACTAGAACACGGAGCAGTCCTTATACCTTCATCGGTAAACCATAAATCTTACTGTTCAATTCCTTACATCACATTATAGAGGAGACTGGTGAATTACCTTACGTATGGTTTCTAAAAGCACAAATTCAAAATCCATTACCGTTATACCCTAGAATTTGGCAATTGCAATCACTAATACCTCGCATTTGTTAACAAATCACAGCACTGTCGATGATTCCTTCATTAATATCCACGGCAATCCGGGATGTTTTGATGTGTCGCCACAATTGTTGTTGGTGTGTTGAAACTACATTTTATCAGGGAGTACACTAGATAGAGTCGAACGTAAACAGGACCTAGGCATTTTGTTTGACTCTCAACTTAAGTTTGACACACATATTGATACTATAGTTAGTAAAGCATATAAATCTCTTGGTTTCATTTGCCGACACTGTAAAGATTTTAACAGTATTTTCAGTTACCGTATTCTATATATTACCTTAGTAAGATCTATGCTTGAATACTGCTCAGTATTATGGAATCCATACTATTTGTTATATGACGCTGCTATTGAGAGGGTTCAGAAAAAATTTTTAAGACTTGTTGCTTTTAGATTTAACTTAGAAAGAGAAAGAGGATCATATGTTGAACTGTTAAATCTACTCAATCTCAGTTCCTTATGTAATAGAAGGAAACAATTAGGTCTCATATTTTTGTATGGCCTGCTAAATAACCAAATTATATGTCCGGATCTACTAAGTCTAATCAACATTAAAGTTCCTGCCTTACACTCTAGAACTCATAATCTTTTTTATCTCCCGCACTGCAATTACAATTACATTTATTTTTTGCCTATGTTCAGGATAGCGAGGGATTATAATAACATATGTGTAGATGCCGACATTTTCCAAATGTCAAAGGTTTCTTTTAAAAAATTCTTGATGGACTGTTTGAGGTGCATTTCCTAAGGTACCCTCTTCAGTTTTGTATTGTTTTCAATGTATCTATTAAACTTTATCTATATGTTTGGTATATGATGTTATGATATTTCGTATATGTTTATACAGGTTTATATTTATGTATGTTTTTTTTGTGAACTACTTCTAAGTATGTATTTTTATCTCCTAATATGTATTTCATGTTATTGATATCTATGTTTCTGTATTTGTAGTATTTGATATTTGTGATTAACTTTGTGCAATTTTTAAATTTGTGCTAATGTAAAAGGGCTTAAGCCCGTGAAATAAATTTATTATTATTATTATTATTAATTGTACGTACCGGCGTAGCCCACATCGAACTCAGGCACACAAAAACGATGCTTAGGTCGCATTATCACTTTAACTATTATTGTATACACAAAATAATCAACGATTTTTACTCACAAACACCACTATACACAGCACCAAAAATGTAAACACGAAGCCACTATAATGGCTTTAACGGTAATGGAGGACTTCAGCGCTGCTATGCGGCCAATTTTGGCAATATGGTACCATGACATCCCCTCCCCAAACGCTTGAAATCGTGGAAAAAAGGGATATTACACATGGAGGATAAGCTTATCCCCACAATATCTGATTTCTCCAAGGATAAGTTCAAATCTGTGCTGGCTGGGCTGTAAATAAAGAAATGCATAAAACTGGTATAGTATAGAATATCCGATATCATTTGGTAAATAGAACATCAGAAAAAACTTTCCCATCACGTCCTTCCATTACCTTCTCAATAATGTCTTCATTCGTTGCCATATATCTTTGATATATTAGAGTTATTTATGAAATATCAATTAATGTATCAAGATTGCAACGGCGCGAAAGAATCGTATATGCATCGATCTTCATTTCGATCTCTTTTTTCTTGGCACACTAGCGCTAACCATCGTAAGTTCGGCAGTGTTAGGTACTAAGGCCTACGATGGTAACTCTGCGCGTCTACACGACGTTTTGAGGTTACGATCGTACGGATCAACGTCCCGACGATCGTTGTGTAAACGGGGCATAATACGCTGTTCAGCCGCCTTTGGCGCTCCAACAGAAGTGACTTACGTTGCCTGAGGATATTTGACGGCATTCCTTACCTAAACGTCCCTAACATCTTACCCTTGCCTTAGCTTACGATAAGCTGCTTATCAATTTTTTCCGTAAGAAAACCATAAGAAACGGTTAACTCTCTTACTTTGTGCTATCTGGGAAGAGGGCAATAATTTGGCTAAATCTATAGGGAATGACCCAGTAACGGATGAAGAAAGAACTCAAGGGGGGCGCCAATGCGATTCCACTCCGCATGACGTCACAGGGACCTAGTTTCTACACGAGAGGATAGGAGTTATGCATCGTCTGAGGTTACCAATGCAAGCATGAGGCACAGAGCTCAGGGAAACATGTCTTAATAATCACCTAATAAAACTGGCTAATGTCGGAAAGTTTTCTTCGTTTGATAAGGTATTAATAAACCTTTTTTAAAGCCAAGCGCTACCATGCAGCAAGGTACTCAGCTATCCGCTAGCATCGTGCGACGTATCAGCGCTAAGCCTCGCCTCAAGGTCACCTCACCGGGCGGGAGGGGGAACCAGAAATACGACGTACGGAGATATTTCCCGGCATTCATACTTAAGCGTCGCGTTTTCCCGCGCTTGAAAATTTTCACTTTTCATTTGATCGCGAAAAATAGATGTTGTCATTTAAAAATCTAAAAGCGTGAAATACGTACTCCAGGAGTAATAATCTTTCGATTTAAGCAATAAAAAAATAATAGGAAACCACCCTATTCCAGCGCACAGTGTGCGCGGAGGGAGTCGCGACTCACCAAATATGACTCTCTCGCCTCACAGCTCAATCTGTTGAGTCGCACATTTGAACTGACTCACTCGCACAGTGTCCATCACTAGTGACGATGTAGTTACGGAATGGCTCCAGTGGTTTTGGGCGCAGTGATCGTTCGGTGCTCACTTCGAGTGTGGAGATCTCGCGAAAGATTAGCGTAATTAAAGGGCGTGAGACGTTGGCAGTGGCATAGCCAGGAATTTCGTTCGGAGGGGGGGGGGGGCGGACGTGTCCTGAGGGGATGATTTGCTACCCTATTCTCCTGTATGTACCACTTGCACAGATATTTAGAGAAGCAAGGCGCCTAATGAGTTTCACCAAGGTGAAGTGATAATATGGAAAACTCATATCCTACATCTTTTGGTACATTAGCACCATTTACAAGGGCGCAACAACATCACCACCTAAACCAAATTGCCGAGGTTTGTGGGCATCTTTGACGGTGTACACTTGAAATGTGACCTTATACCTTCTTCTTTGTACCATTGATGTAGACACATTTACATCATAGCCCAAGTAACATTTTTGGTTGGCCCTCTGTTGGCAGATGGTGGGACACAGCGGTTGGCCCATGGTATGATTTGGCCACCTCGCCAACCGAATCCCAACCAACGATTCCCCAACGATGGGCCAACAGAGCATTACAGTCGGGCCTTCGTATTCCCAACCAGAGGCCAACCCCTCTCCAACGATACACCGTTGGCCCTTTTAAATTCTGCCATCCGTTTCCCAACAAAAGCTATATTTTACTGGCATTTCTCATTTTTATAGAATGAGAGTTAAATTAATTTACCTTCTCACTTGATATGATACCGGTAGATAGAATCTTTACCTTTAACTCCCTATAAATAAAAATGAAATTAAATACATTAACAATCAATGCTATAGGACAAAGTAAGGTTACAGTGGTTTAAAGTGGAAAACAAAAAATCAATATCAGTTCAGAAGGTCCCCAACTTTTATTTTCACAAATTAGGACAATTTTTATTAGGAAAAAATTAGGAAAATTTCAACAGCACCTTTCCATATAACAATATGGCACACACAAAAACTGTCCATCTTCTTTGTAGGGCAACAAAACACACTTAGATAAAATCTGGGTGGACTGCAATTTGCATCCAGGTACTAATTTTTTTACTACAAATATACCAATGGTACCACTTCTAAGAGGTAATTCAAAGAAATCCTCCTTAATTTCAAACATGTCACACTGCAAGATGTACACCCCTGAGTTATTTGATTCAATTGCCTTCACAATTCCTATTCTCTGGTCTTCGGTAACGAAATTGTTAAGTTTAGTCCATTTTACTTAATTGGATTAACAAGTGCAAGATTTAGGGATATTAATAGGAATCACAGAAACACTGATTGAGTATAATAGTTGATGTATTTTCCATAAAATAATAATTGTGCAGTTGTTATTTAGGTTTACTCATACAAATTCAATCTCATTCTCTTCAGAGAGGACTAAATCACTCACTTCGTCCATTGAAACACTGTTTTCATTAAAACTTCCACTTATACTAGATATGCCACAATCTGAAAAAATATACATATCGATCTCTCTAAATTAATGATGAAAAGTTTAAAATTCCACGAAACTATCTGTTTAAGGTAACATGATTTTAGGAATGCCAGTTTTGTAAGACTTACCAAATGCCTTATTTTTGTTAGAAGCACTCGACTTATTTTATTTAACTGCTATCACAAAGACAAAGCCCTTACAACCAAACAAGTCTTGGTTGTTAGGTTGCTAGGGAAACATGTGAACCGTATCCTGCAACGTATGCAATCAAGGTATACATCGTGCTTATTCATGGCCCATATCGAACTTCCATCGGTAAAGTTAGACTCGAAACAGACAGATCTTATAAGTCTACAATTTTTCATGTGCCCTCCGGGATATATATACTAACAAGTCGCATTAAAGAAGCCTCCGCTTCTTGGAACCATTTATGTCAAATACCATGCTGAAAACACCAGAAAATTAGCAGAACATTACTTAAAAAAGAGTTATACATAATTTCCAAAAATTATCTTATAATATATTCTTAAAAAATTAACTTAAAATAATTATTCTGCCTGCACATAGTCGGTAGCACTGACTGTAAAAGCAAGCGATTATGCCATCCCTATTTTTTAATGAATAGATGCTACCGATCCGATAACCATTTGATACGATAAATCGATTACAATGGAATTTCGCCCATCTCTACGTTGAAGATCTTGTCGGAATTTTGTTTACAGCTCTTATGGCGGAAATGGTATGATGTCCCAACGGTGGCCCAATGATAATCCATTTCGTAGGGCCATCGTTGGGGATTTCCGTTGGGCCAACAGCATAAACCGTTTCGTTGGGCCGACGAACAATATCTGCGTTGGGCCAACAGCGGAATTTGGTAGGCATATCCACCCACAATGAGCCAACCGTGACTACGGTTCCCCAACCGAGGCCCAACGGTCAATGTTACTTGGGAGATGTGGGATAACTTTTGCTTTAAATGTGATGCGGACATAAATGGGATCTTTCCAACCTCCAAGCAAATCCATTGATCTGTACGTGAAGACGTTTGGCGAGATATACCAAAATTTTCAGTTGTTGGCTTTTGTTGTTTTGATTTCTGTATGGAAATTAAATGTGCTTTAGAGGGATTTTGAAGTTCCTAGCAATATTGTTCATAAGGATTCCTCCTTTTCATATTTAATAGATAAGTTGATGTTCATCCTCATGGTGTGCTCCGCCTGCCCCATCTAGAATTGTGTATACATAATGCAAACAATGTAGGAAGTTAGGTAGTATTATTAAACATTTGACCAGGGCACGCACGGATTGCTTCATAAAATAGGCATTATTCAAACCGGCTCTATTACTGTGAGTACAGGAAATAGTACCTTTCACAACTGTTGTCCCCCATACAGATTCTTGCTCATGCTGTCTGAGTGCAGATGCCAACTGATACGCGTCTGGGTCTGGTGTCTGACAGATAAGCACTGAGCGATGAAAGGGCTATACACACAGCAGGGGAAAGGCAACTGTGGTTCATTCACATACAATCAAGGAGGTTCTATTTTTTGACTGCCACTGTTACACCATAGAATGAATACTTACCAATATTATACATCAAAGGCCACAAGAAATAAAAATTATGCAATCCATCATCAGTATCCTCCAATACCCCACACAGAATGAGCAATCACTGACTCCCCAAACATTATCAGCCTGAAGCATCTAAGACACTGCACTGAATGCGTTCAGCCAGGTTTGAGCTGAGCTAGTGAAGCAAGCAGAGCTGATGTATTCATATGTACTAGGCTCAGGTGAACACATGCCAAGGGAAAAACATTACACAGCGCATGCTTGAAAACAGTTTCAGGTGAAGTGTGGAACACAATACAAAAATGGACATTGCGGCAAACATTTAATTTAATGAGTTGGATGATGATATGTAATGACAATGTCATAATACTGTTAATACGTCACTTTAATAAAGCTGCAGGTGCTGTAAATATTCTTGAGTAAGAAGAGAAATACTTATCTGGAATGTTAATTACAAATTGTGACATTGTGATCACTAGATATCTACAGAAATATTTTTTCTGAGGGAGTTTGGGTATACGTTCCTTAACCTCGCTTCAATGAAGTAAACAGAAGTAACTACGACCACGATTATTTGGATGTCAAGCTATGCAGATATCAGTCTCTTCATGTACTCTGGTTTCTTGCAGGAGGAAGTCCTTCTCAGACACTGTTCTGTGTGCATCTCTCTCATGGCGCTAGGCTCTGCATACCCTGGTAGCATCAACAGGGACCTCATGGCAATGACCTCAGGTGGTGGCACATGAAACTAAAAGCTCTGCTACACTAACATTTTCAAATGCCAAGAAATATTATATAATGACCATATACTTTTACCTAAGTGTTTAATTTTCTCAAAATATCGTAAAAGTCATGGTAATTTGGTAAGAAATATGTATGTTTAGTTATCATAGCTGAGATTAACTTGATGCCAGAACATAGTTGGTAATTATCCTCCATCATTAAGGGTCAGAACTGGAATTTTTAATTATCTTATTTTGAAAATAGTAGTCTTGCATGAATGGTTTTTCATCACTATAAGTCATATTTTTCAGATTCTGATTGACGGAAAAGGATAACGTTAAAAATCAATCAATATGTAATACCACATGAGACAAAAGTGCTTATTGCCATCTAAGTGTTGCCCAAACTGGAAACTTTCCTTGCATGCTTTGACTGATTAAATTTAGCGACAGTACAGGCCACCTTATATTTGCAACAACGGCATGATAAATGATTACTTAAAATGGCTCAAATGAAGATGAAGCTTATTTAATTGCCAAAAACTTCCAACAAAAAAACTGGCTTTCCTGGAGTGTTGGGAGCAATAGATGAGTACCTGATTCATGTGAAGTGCCCACATCTAAAAATGTAAAATTATATTGCATTTATAAATAAAATTTATGATTGGCAATAATCATAATAATAATAACCTAGTCCATCCAAGAACTTCACAGTAGAACATTCGAGCAAATAATAAAAATTGATGATTATCAGCTTACATAAATGGAAACAATGCCAAACATATCTAGCACCGGTACATCTTTCCTACATGATAAATTCAAGATCTATCACCTCCTCCACACCAAAGCACACCATAGTAACAATCAGTGATCACCTCTAAGGTCTGCGAGCATAGAAAACTTTTGCTTTTAAAAATGGCTTTTGCTGGAGGTAGCAAACTCCTCAGCAGAGCAGTCAACCATGAGTAGCATTGTCCTCACATGGCACATTACTAGCAGGGATGAACACACCTACTATTTATGGGCACTGTGCGAGTGAGTCAGTTCAAATGTGCCACTCAGCAGATAGAGCTGTGAGGCTGCAAGAGAGTGTTACTTGGTGAATAGTGACTCCCTCTCCTTTGCACACAACTCCCTCCCCTCTGCAAACGACTCCCACCACGCAAACTGCACATTGAAATTGTGCAAGGCTAAGTCAGACTCCCGGCACCCATAACTCCCTCAGTACACACTGTGTGTGTTGGAGTCATGAGCAATAGAAGTCGGACTCCCTTCTTGCACAATGTTGTGAGAGGCCAGTGGCGGATACGGATCCCAGAAACTCTTTTGCTTAGTCGCACTATACGAGCGGCTCTCTGGAGTGTGTTTTGAGCAGTGAGCCAGCTCCATAATAGGAGATGTTTATGCCATCACTAACACCATAGAGTAAGTATATATACTTACTCTATGGTAACACCTACTGTCCAAATACTTGTCACCTCTGGAGTCATCCCTACCCACCCTCATCACTACCACCACATCAGCAAGTAAGATGGACTATAAAGGGGGCAATATGTGCCCATGGACCCTGTCGATTTCCGTAACAACAATGCCTATTCGCTGTCCGTTTGAAGTCTGTTGATAGCCTGTTGGAGATTTAGTGAACAGAGTATAAACAGCCTACGAACAATCTCGGGCCACACACAAATAGGAACAACTTACGAACAGCCTTCCAACAGTTTGTACTCTGTTTGCAGCTTGTTCCTTAACAGGCAGGCAACAAGCATTTTGGGAACAATAGCGAACAAGCTCTTAACAGGCAGGGGCCGGTTGATTGTATGCTTCAGCATACAGGGAACGAACAGACAACATTGAACAGGTGCTCAACAGATAGGCTCCAGTTGTTTGTATGTTTCACCGCACAGGGAACGAACAGACAACAATGAAAAGGTTCTCAACAGGCAGGGACTGGTTGGCCATCCGCTTTTCCCAACCAGTGGCAGATTTAGATCACAGGGGTCGTGACCCCCCAAACTTTATTAATTAAAATTTTTTTTTAGTTTAATCGTATTTTTTGCTATTAATTTTTCTCCATTATTAATTAAAACTATTTAAATTGTTCAATTTCATCAGTTGTTAAGAATAAAGGTGAAATTTTAAGCTCCAAAATGCACTTTAAAATGGATATTTAAAAAAATTTAACACATGAGGATGCCCCTCTTTTACCAGATCATGAACCCCCCCAAACTTGAATCTGAATTCGCCCCTACTCTTAACTGGGAACAAACAGACAGTGAACGGGCTCTCAACAGGCAGGGGCAGGTTGGTTGTGCGCTTCACCAAACAAGGAACGAACAGACAACAGTGAACAGGCACTCAACAGGCAGAGCCGGTTGGTAGTATGTTTCACCGCACAGGGAACGAACAGACAACAGTGAACAGACACTAAACACCCTATCGATTTCGATAAAAAATAATGCCTGTTCGCTGTCAGTTTGGAGCCTGTTGGAGATTTAGAGAACAGAGTATGAACAACCTACGAACAATCCAAATTTAATGGAGTACAAGGAAGTTTAATTGAATCCAAAGAAAATATTATCTACTTAAACAGTAATTATATACGTTTGAATTCATTATCACGATTACCAACAACAATGGATGACGGCTAATGAAGTGAGCACGCAAAATATATCAGCTATCTGCACGGCTTATGCATGTTAAATACTTAACTTCGCCAATTACAGGCAGGGGACGGTTGGTTGTATGTTTCAGCCAAAGAGTAGGTATATTTACCCTGTGGTTTCAGCGGACTGGGAACGAACAGACAACAGTGAACAGGCACTCAACAGTACGTACGGAACAAAGTATGCGCCTAGGGAGAGAACAGACAAGAAACCGTCTTCTCACAGACTAGGCGTTCCAATTTACATTCTACCAACAGTCGCCTGGCTGTTGTCACTCAGACAAGGAACAGGGAACTAACAGCCTAAAAAAAGAGGCAACAAACAGACAGCGAACAGCCCCCCACCTGTTCACTGGCTGTGATCCAACAAGTAAGGAACAGAGAATGGCGCTTCCTTAACAGGGAGTGAACAGACAAGTAACCCTTTTCTCACAGACAAGGAACAGACAAGGCGTTCCAATTTACATTCTACGAACAGTCGCCTGCCTGTTCTCTCTTGGTCAAGGAACAGGGAACGAAAAGCCAACTGAACAGACAATGAACAGGCGTTATTGTTACAGAAATCGACAGGGGATGTCCCAGCTGAGTAAATATGTATTCAGATTTACAACATGAACAACATAAATGGGATGCTGATGGTAATGGACTTACAAAATAAGAACATCAGTTAAAAAGGTAATTCATGGTAACATGAACATAAACTTTTTATTCAAAAATATTCAAATTTTTTATAAAAACGAGATCTTTAGGATACAAAATGCCACGAATATTACTTTAACATGAAAATATTCCATTACAAATGAGAAATTGAATTCTCACAATGGGATAGCACAATCACTAGGAACTGTATTCTTGGCACTAACTTCAAACATCAAATCTTTTAGAGATAGCACCATAACCTACCAAAAGAAATCTGAGAAACACTCAGTAAATTTTAGTGAGAGACATCCTCTTTGAACCAATCGTCCATATTAATTATTATATATTTCACTCACAGCACCCTGTTGACATAATACTGTTTAAAGCACAGTAAACTCAAAGACTAGAATATGAGAGACAAATGGTTGAAATAATTAATGAAGGCAAAATGATGACTACATAAAACGCCAAAAATTCTTCTTGTCTAGATATTAAAAATGCAACACTCATAACTAACACCAATACATAAAGTTAAGATCTTTAGGATACAAAATGCCACGCATATTACTTTAACATGAAAATATTCCATTACAAATGAGAAATTGAATTCTCACAATGGGATAGCACAATCACTAGGAACTGCATTCTTGGCACTAACTTCAAACACCAAATCTCTTAGAGATAGCACCATAACCTACCAAAAGAAATCTGAGAAACACTCAGTAAATTTTAGTGAGAGACTTCTTCTTTGAACCAATCGTCCATATTAATTATTATATATTTCACTCACAGCACCCTGTTGACATAATACTATTTAAATCACAGTAAATTCAATGACTAGAATTTGAGAGACAAATGGTTGAAATAATTAATGAAGGCAAAATGATAACTACATAAAACGCCAAAAATTCTTCTTGTCTAGATATTAAAAATGCAACACTCATAACTAAAACCAATACATAAGGTTAAACACAAATGTGGTGAGCACACCACGGAAAACATCACATCACCTACTCATCCAGGAGAGGGGTTGGCAGCATTGGTGCACAGGAGGACGTCAGTGATAAAGGATGGCTTTTGGCAGGCTGTCCTTAAACTCCTTTGTAACTTTGGGGCAGCCATAAATACGGAGCCGTTTCAGCTTCTGACATCCTCTGATGACAAAGCTAGGGTAGATAAACAGAAATAAATGCCACACCTTACTACTTTTTGAACAGATAATTGGATTTCAAATAAAACATCAATAATAATAAAGAAAGTTTCCAAAGAAAAAGGTTTTATTGCTGGTTCAGTATTTCTTCCAAAGCCAATTTATGTGAATACATGGTACGTTTACGGTCAAGCAATTGATGTGGAGCCAATTCAAGTAAGTTGCTATCCTAATTTTTTCCTGATTGCTTTCCTTATGTTCCCTAACTTAATGGCGAGACAGAAAAAGGACTTAAAATCCATCTACGTTCTTGTCTCGTACTAATTATTGATAAGTTGAAGTGCCAACTTAAACATAATTTACCTGATGCGAACCTTACGGCAATCATGCACCAATATTTTCAAACATGAAGAAAGTAATTTCTGAGTGGATACATTAACCCTCAACATATGAACAGAATAAGCTATAGAGATAAGCTCTTTATGCATAAAATTGTTAACTTCAGGGTTGGTGGCTTCGACAATCAGGAATCATCATGACTACAGGCAGGCATTTTGTAATTTCCTCCTTTTCCTTACTCATTTAATCAAAGTGAAAACTAATTTCAGCAAATAATCAATTTCATAAAGTAATAATTTCACTGCCTACCAGTAATGCACATCAAAACTGTAAACAGTAAAATTATAAAACCAGACAAGTGCCAGTCTTTTCCTTCCTATGTCACAGTTTCACCTTATTGAACCAGAAGACATTTTCTTCACTCTCTATTCAAACTTTAAATGAAGAAGCCATGCACAATAGGGTGTCCCTTAATTTCTGACAAAATTTTACTGAAAGTATCTCCAGTCCTTTCTTTACGTCCTCACAAGTTTCCCAGCCTTTGAAATCAAAATACATAGTGGGGATGGACAGATCCAGGATTTTTTTCGGACCTGGATTTGGGTTGGATCCTTGATTTTTGGCACTGGATCTTGCGGATCGGATATTTTCGGATCCAAATGCATTTTCAAATTCCTGCTATTAAACGAAGTAATTATTCAAGTTTATTCAGGGTACATACAATCAAAGGAATGCTTTTTAGATTTTCAAACACATTTTAATATTTTTATAAATTAAATAGCATTTTTATAGGCATTCAAGTTGTTTTTTAAAAACATCTTTACATGCTCAGGTCCTAAACTGTTACGCTTGGGTTTGGTGCTGAAAATAAGAAAAATATTCAGATGATTCACTGACCAGTGACCCCCAAAATATAAAAACACAATTACCTACTTTCCTTCATAAAAGGAAACAAAATATTGAAAAATCATGAATTTACAGTAGATTTCTTTGAAAAATGAAGTTTTTTCGATTATGAAGGGTGTTAAACTTATGTAGTTTGAAACCCTCTACTTTGTACCCTGTTGTTTAAAAATTTTCCCTCCTGGTTTTGGATCCTCCCTAACGAAATTCCTGGCTACCCCACTGCCATCGACTGGCTTCAAATTTTCCTCAGGCACGTTCCCCCCGAATTTTGTCACTTTCTCCGGATACCGACTTGTGTTTCACCCAAAAATGCTTCAGTATGGTGAGGTGGATTTAGCACTTCCTCGCAATAATTTCACGCCACAGTGCACACACATGGCATACTTTGGTTCTCCCTATCTTGATAGAAATGTTTCTACACAATGAAAGACATTTTTATCAGTATATCATTAAATTAAATTGCAACTACGCAATCAGCAACACAATTAATAGTATTTAAAACAGCATTAATGTCACGTGCGACGAGGTGCTCAACCGCTCAGCATGAGGAAGGAGTGGGCAGCAGAAGCGCGTAAAGGAGAGCCGGAGGGGAAGGAGCGCGTAAAGGAGATCTGGAGGGGGAGGAGCGTGCTCCCTCCGTATTTCAAGCAATGAGGCTGCAAATGAGTGAGTCAAGGAGGAACAAGTCAAATCTTGCTTCAGTGACGTTGTTGCCTTCAAAGCCAAGCTGGGCGCACTACGTGATATATGCAGTTGGCGTTTCCAATTCGTCTCTACTTGTTTGAGGGGTTAATGCTGCGCTTGTTTCTTTGAAAACTGAGTTGTTTGGACAATGCTGTATATTAGTATAGTCTAATTGTAAATATAAAACTTAATGGCAATCAGTTAGAGCTGAAAAATAAACAAATATCGTCAGGAATGCATTGCATTTGGCCTAATTCTTTTTTAAATCTCGTGCATGTCATCTAATTGTCGAAGCTATCCAGACATCTTTGGGCCCAGAGTCACTCACCTAGCATTTGTCATCTAGAAACGGAGAATTGAAGCAGGTAGGCCAAAAGAAGGTCAGTTGGTGAGACGGGGTATGGATGAAACACTCTTCAATTGTTTTCATGCAATTTGATATTTTCCTTAGAAGACAATTATTATGGTATGGGTGATTTCGGAAACAAAAAAAAACAACAGAGGCACAGGCTGATGGATGGCCGAGGGTGGTTTTCTGAAAACTGCGACGTAGTCAATTTTGACATGGTTATTATCCTACGACGCTGAGATTCCCCTGATGATTGTTCAATCTCTTGGGAAGAGTCGCACTATGTGCCAGTCGTATTTTGCCTTTTTTATTTTCCACAGCTGAAATTCTGCTACATAACCTCCATGAGAGCTTTCAAACCAAACGATTCATGAGTAGGACAAGAATCGCATGCGATGGCGCATTTGAAGAGAGAATCGGAACTCTTTCCACCCTAATGGGGCGTTGCATTTACTGAAGCTATTATTTAAAATTTTGGATCCAGATCCGATGTATCCGATGAAGGGCAATACCTGCAGATATTTGGATCTGTGATATCCGATCCGACCATCCCTACAAAATAGTGACCTTTGGCTATAAGAAGGGGAAAATGGTTGCTCCCACATAGGTCATTGTGTCCTAAAGTTAAGTTTCGTAAAGACTGCTTAAGAAATACTTAGTGAAACTATTATAACATGTTTTATCCCCATTGTTCAGTAAAATGAAGTCAAGTTCATTTTTAACACGTTCAGGGCGGCATGACCCACCGGTGGGTCATGCTTTTCTAAGCTCTATGGGCGGCATGACCCACCGGTGGTCACGTTTCCCATGCGAATTAAAGGAGCTTCTGCCCACGTACGCCCATGAGGATGGACTTATTACGTTCTTCATCGCCCAAGAAGGTGTTTTTAGTTAAGTTTTTACTGATGCCAAACCGAACTTTTTGCCTAGAGAAAGGTAGCAAGTAAAATGACGGGCAATGATATAAAGATTCAGTATTTGATGTTGTATTGTCATCTGTGCGTGAAATTTTTTCAATTTTAGTTTAAGTAATCGGAAAGATATTCAAATGAATTCGATCATCGGTAATCAACTTCCATAATAGACCTCTGGACAAAATTTTAATTTGCCTTCAAATATGTTCTAAAAAATCAATAAGGATAAATATATACGTAAAACGTTTATTATATGTAATAATTTTCCATGGAATGTTTTTTAATCGCAAGAAAAGGAAGCTTTTCTCATCAGCAGACACTCCCACCTCAATACGTATTTCCATTGGCTGACGGAAATATGACGTCAGCTCATGCAACCATGCGGCGGTCCCATATGAAATTCATGGGGGTTCGGCGTATTTGCAAGGTCTTCAGCACGGATCGGCACTTCGTTAGCGTTTCTCTTTTCGAAGTGTACATAATATCGCCGTGACGTGCTTTTCCGAAGAGTGAAAAAGTTACTAGGGATAATATTTTGCTTCTGTGGGCATCATGGATCCTGGTTTCGATAAGGGAGACGCGAGAAACTTGCCTAAAATTTCAATTGCCTCAATGTTTACATTCATAAGTAGAAATAGTAACTACATAATTCTGAGACCCGGGGAGTGAAGATGGCTAGGTGAGTATATCGCCACGATTGGAAATTGATTTTCTTAGGGTATTAGTTGATGTTAACGTTTCTAAATCCTTTTTTTCACATAGAGTCGGACGAGAAGAATACGGCGATGATGCTATAGGTTACGTGCAAGTTAAGCGTGATAAAAATGAATGCATCGTCCGTGCTCGTATTCGTAGGTTCGATTGAAGGCCTATGTTGTTGAAGCCCGTCTTTTGGAGGAGAGCGGCGAAAGCGAAGTTGTGACTCTTTCGTGTAAGGATTGCATAGCCAGTTTGGGTACAGAAGACTTTACTCTTAAGTGGTATTGTATCTTTTTTATTTGGCATTTTAAGGTAAACAAATTTTCCCGTTATTTATTTGTGTAGAACAACCTGATGACATTTTTAAGTGGTGAAATCTCCGATTTAATAGACCTAACAATTAGTATTTCCTGAAGTGTGGAAAATATAATATGGAACTTCTTCGAAGTAGCCCACTTGCTCAAAATTTCACTTTTAAGTAACTTAATGGGATAAACAAATTCCCCTTTTTCTGTTGCTGTTCCTTACATTCTTTACCTGCAGCAAAAATATAGGAGATAAAAGTATCCGCTTATTATTATTACATTTGTTACCTATCAAAGAGCTATAGGGTTCTACGGTACTTATTAATTTGGTTTTGAAAGCATATATTCGAGTTACTCTAACATTGTAAACTCCAGTCTTTCCCTAGTTTCAAGAGAGAATTACTTCAGTTAATGATATTAGAGTTTTCTTAGTAAGTACCAATGAATCAAGAAACTGAAATTCGTCGGCACTTTTTCATCCGAACAGTTCGTCGTTCACCGTCTTGGGGGACCGTGTGAAAATACTTATTTGAGGCATTCCCACTAGTATTACTGCACATAGGCACAATGCAGTACTTATAGCTGCGCTTCGACAAATCGACGAAATACGTACGACAACAAAAACGGCGTAATATCCACAATATCACTAATTCTTTACCTCCTTTACAGTAATGCGCACGGACGCGAACAACACTATTGCATGAGCTGACGTCATTCAAGATGGCAGTGGTGCGAATTACGTTCTTCTTGCATGGCAAGTGACAGCTATTTTAAATGCTCGAAATAAAAAAATGCAAGATTATACGGCCAAAGTGTTACACCACTTAGGTTAATATTTCCACGTACTTTTCAGAAAGGTCTTTACCTTGATAGGTGTCCAGAGGTCTATTTTATGAAATACGTAATTCTTGCATTACGGGTTGCCTATCCGTCGATTATAGAGATTTAAAAAAATTCTAGTTGTGTTGCATACGAAGTTCTCATTCATATCAGTTCCACAGGCAGTTTCATGAAGTTTATTCAGTAATAAAAGAAAATAAAGAATATTGCAGTCATATTGAAGGTAGACGAGAGCTACATATAGTTGATTCGTTATTGAGCCATTATTTTCTATGACACGGCAATCTCTAGACGTAAATTTTATGTTTTGCATCGTCTATCAAAAGTATATCGAAATATAAATCAAGTTGGTTTGGCTTTATTTACATTTTACGACGAAGATAGGTTAACTAAAATATTCCTACTATTTACGTGGCATTATGCATCGCTAGAAATGCTTTTTTCGTTTTCAATAAGACTGTAAGATGGCCCTACAAGAAGGACGATTACCTTCCTTGATTACACGTTGAAATACTACTACACTCACCGTTTCAATTACATGGCTTTCACATATCGAAGATGTTCCACTTCCGTAGATATTTAGAGTGTAGCACTCACCGGAAAAATTATTTAGATGGAAAAAAAAAAAAATGGAGAAAACATTTCAAAACTATAATAAATGTCATTTTCAGTTTGGATATCCGAATTTGGTCAATGGAAACAATTTTCTAAATGGGGAATACAAATGAGCACAACGAAAACTTGCCGAATCTCAAATATTATATCGAACTATTTTCAATAT
The DNA here is from genome assembly GCF_921293095.1 of Ischnura elegans. NCBI lineage: Eukaryota > Metazoa > Arthropoda > Insecta > Odonata > Coenagrionidae > Ischnura > Ischnura elegans. Next base: position 109,679,312 of record NC_060259.1, on the reverse strand, counting down.
AATCACTTATTTACATTATTTTCAATATATTCACTTATTTTCTTTGACGATGTCAATGGTGAATTTTGTTGAAACAATCCAAGCACATTGTCGGGTGTGCATCACATTCCTCACAAAATGTGTTCACTTTTTTTTGCCCTCTTGCTTGCCTCTTTCGTTCCCTTTTCTTTACGTATTCTCTCGTAACAATTGAGGCATCTCTTCCTGCTTATCCTGCAGTACCTTAATATTTACTTAGGTTGTGCAAGGACTTCCACTTCTTCGAAGCTGGAACACCTCCCCCATCCACATCGCTTAAGATGACATCTTCTTTCAATAATCCATCAATAACTTTCTCTCAAAAATTCAGCATTTCCATTTTTTTATTTCGGCCATAATAGGGAACTTGCATATATTTCAGATATAATCAATAGCCCCAAAATTATATAAAAATATATGTTTGCATACCTCGGTGAAAGTTTTTTTATTATTTTATGACGTGGTTTACGATATTTAATGCATCAAAGTTCACGAGAATTTTCAAATGCAAGTGAGAAGCGAAAACGCCCGATGATTGGCTGGTAGAAAAGTGACGTCATAGTTCAGTACGAGGAGAGACTACGGCACGGCCATAGTAGAGGTTGCATACTTATACATGCGACGGCGTGGTTATGATTCATTTATTGAAGTGCAGACGTATCGCAATTGTTCATTGTGACTTCAGGGATATTATGTGATCTATTTTTTCTTCATTGAAAGCGATAGATTGCGTAAAGATGAAGGAATATGGTTATTCTTCGGCTGATCCTAGCAAGCTTCCTGTTACTGATTCCACCATGATAACAGGGTATTTTTTAGTGAAACTGTAGACTTCGTCTGCGCGGAAAGTCGATGCCGAGAAATGGAAAGGTAGCTGATGTGCATCTGAAATGTTTTATAGTTCATAACAAAGTGAGACTTGCGTATAATATTGGCGAAAGCGTACACTCATGTGAAATGTGTATTCTTTTGGCAGTCGATGATACTTTCAACTTAAAAATACCTTGCCTGGAGGGCGACAGGAAGCTCTGAAGAAGCCAGACTATTAATGTTTCAATTTAGTAGCGATAATATAGACGAACTTCCAACACAATCTACCATCTTGTGACTCAAAACCCCGAAGCCACTTCCTATTCTGCAGAAAGAATCGGTCAATCGCTCTTCGATCAATATAATAAACACAACGTCTTTAGGTGTTAATATATTATATAAGTTACTTTTGTAAAATGTAAATCCTTCCTAATTTAGCATTAAAATGTGAATGTTTTCCAAACAGAGTCTAATACATTTTGGGAGCTTTTCTCACGATATATCTGAAACTCTAAAGGCGAGCTCATCGTCATTGCGATCGGTTGTCACTTAAAAATTCCGAATCGGAAATCCTAGAGGGATGATCTTCGACGATGACCATGATCACCTGCACTCTCACTATCACTGGAACCCGTGGTGAAAATATCATCCCAATCCAATTTTTATTTGGTTTTAACTAGGGAAAGAGCAACATAGGTAAGTAAGTTACTCTATGATAGAACTGCGCATTCTTTGGGCAACTTTGGGTTTGACTTTCCCTCAAACACCCCATTTCCCCTGTGGTGCATCAGTCCTATCTTTTTACGATGGCCTGACAACCTTTAAATTGATCCTTGGTTTATCCTGACAACCAACTAAATGGAAATTGCTGATCCACACGTCTTCCTCTGTCTTCACAGTTTCCAAATCAAGGGCCGCGGAACATTTCTCTTGTGACTCAACTTTTTCTGAAAAGCAAGCCAGCGTAAAATAAAATCAAAGAATGCTGCGATTCATTTTTTGTGACCACCTCTGGATTCCATTCTTTTTCCAACTACAACTTCCTTTATCTTTCGGGGTAAACTATGGGACAAGAGTTTAAATAATATCGTTAATTTATAACAAAATATAAGTTCTAAATATACCCAAAAGCCATTATATTATTCCGCACTATGTAAATTAATGTGGAAGATGAATGCTGTAGACGTAGTAGTTTTCCTTAGGTTGAGTTGCAAAGTTCATGAAGTTCACAAAACGGCTAATTTTTCGGTGCGCGGAGTCATTTATTGCACTGGCCGTGTCTACAGTTTTCAATTTTTTTGTAATAAAATAAAGCAGAATTTAGGATAAAATTTCCTTTAAAATGACGTATAGTTCATTATAGCATACAGTGAAGCCAGGATATAAATTTGCAAAGTACAGCGGCACATTATTTTGACGCCGACAGTAGAAGAAAACGCCGTCTTCTTGGCTGGCACTCGAATGCATGAGGATCAACGTACGTACAAAATATTAAAATATAGAGAAACGTTGCTCTATATTTTCATATTTCCTCCCTTGATTTTAAACATCATGGAATTTTCTATGTCCTTCCGTAACTGAAATTGAACAAGTGCCGTAAATAATTTGAGTCCATCGTAACCATCGAGAAACACCTATCTCGATTTTTGTTGTGAAGTTGAGTTTTTATTCTACGACGGCCGAATGATCGAAAAATCTCAGTTTCAAGTTATGCAGTCAATGAAATATGGAAATATTATTTATATTAAAGTTATCTTCGCTCACATTGCACACGGGTTTATCATTCCGTTTATTATACTCATATTTTTCCGTAACGCTCATCCCGACAGGCATGCATCGAGGCTTTTCTTCCAATTTCCTCCGTGGGAACGCAGACGAAAATTTTTCTGGGGTGTTATTGCACAGAGGAACAATGCACCACTCGTAATTTTTCCTTATTTCACCCATGTTCTCCTTTAAACGCAACGTGGCTCTTCCAAACCTGCAGTTACTGGGCTTGGATATTGGACTCCTACTGAACTATGACGTCACGGCCAAAGATTAGTGGGGGCGGTATTTTTTAGCGCGCGAAACTCGGGACACTTTTGGGAGTCATTTTCTAGTGTATAAACTGAATTTTAAGCGGAAAAAAGTATATTGCGGTACTAAGTGTTTTCTGTAGTATATCAGCATACTGTTTATAAAAAGTATGCAATTTCCCTATTATTACATAAAACCCATGAATTCACCATGCATGTCCCAAGAAGCAGTTCTAATGCCAGTTTCTTATACCACTTGAGAGATCGTCTGATGCAACTAAAATAAGCAGACACTATGCGTGAATGAGTCAGGGCTACACAGTTTGTAGCATTTTATTCCATATTTATGAGACTTTCCAGGAAGGTACTGCCTAAAATGTAATCGACCTCTCCAAGGTACCATCTGTACGATTGGTGCAGTCTCCCCATTCATCGGAGCTTGATAACGCGACATGCTCTTCCTCTTCAGGTGAATCTTCTCCAATTTCGTCTCTGAATATGAAGATTCACTGTCTTCTTCGAAATCGGATGGAATGTATGAATCATCGGAGTCAAAACTAAATTGAGATGCATCTGAGTCAGCCATCTCCTCTAATTTTTCTTTGCCACTAATAACACAAAAATCACTGCTCCACAAAAGGACAAGGACATTAGACTCGTATATCTAGTGGCACTCGTTTATTAGCCAAGACTGAAAGTTCTTCTCTCACTGCAAGGAAAATTTTGTCACCATTGTACATGCAAGGCCCGGCTCGACTTATTTGAAACTCGACGTGTGGATTGCGTTGTTGCGACAACGCCACTATGTGAGAAGCAATGCCGCACAAGATTAGTCAAAAACGAAACTGTCGGGGGATTAGCCTCCTAAGGGTTACTTGCAACACCCAATTATGGGTAAGCTTACGATAATAACTGCACCCACGAGTGGGTCTGCCTGCAATAAAACTGTAAGCAAAGTTTCACCTAATCCAATAATAATTTGGTTTCTTATTCGCAGACTATGGAAATAATAGATTCAAAGGTTCCGCCCCAACCACCACCCCTCTCCTAGGAGGCGTGAGGTTGGGTGCGGAATATCTTTAGCCCTAGCCTTTTCTAAGCGCCGGACAAGTGCGGTTAGGCCCGTCTTGAGTCTACGAAATCCCATGGAACGTCCACCCCGAAAGGCGAGAGAAGAGGAAAGCCATTGTTTTGTATCGGGTGCTACGGACTAAGCGGTCGGTCGCCAGCGTCACAAAGGTAGAGGTTTTCCCGGTTCTTTTGGGGATAATCATTTTCGCGACTTTCTGAAAGCATAGAACCTCTAACAATGACAGCAGGAACGAGATGTATGATTTCCTCCCGCTGCATTTTGTTCCCAAAGCAATAAAACCGAAGCAAGGCATCACAGCGAAATAGAGAGTGTAATGAAGGCTCAGAAGATAAATTCGAAACAGTTGCAAAAAAAACTATGAAATACCGAATTTTTTCCAATACTTATAACTGATTGCTTTCATTCTGGGCTTATAAGAAGAGTAAATAAATTATTTCATCGTTTTCATACCTAAAAGCACGTCTTATTTGTTCATTTTGAAGGTATTTACGTGACAGTAAATAAATATCGAAGAAAATAAAACCTGTAATACGTTGTTGCATATGCAAAAGGGGATTAATTATGTAATAGCTAAATATTGCATTCTGAGCTTATAATAAGAGTAAGTGTATAAATTACTTCATTGTTTCCATTTTGTACATTTTGAAGGTATTTTAGGTGACAATAAATAAATACAGAAGAAAATAAAACGTGTTATGCGTGGTTGCATACGCAAAAGGGGATTAATTAATTACTAAATATCGTTGCATAGGTTTTCCAAAATTTATTGCAATTCATCATTTTCAACTATACCAAAGAAGTGTGCATTAATTTTAACATGATTGGATCGATTTAATTTTTACGAAAATTGATGCCCACGGGGAAGAAACTGCAAATTTCACGATAGCCGCGAACGTGTTAAAACTTAAAAAAAAACATTGCCTCTCCTATTGTTCAAACAACCTAGGCCTTCCCATCAGGGGTCATTGGTATTTAAATCACCAACTAAAATGAACAGCTTTGGAAGCTGGAATGCCAGGTTCGAAAGGTGCTGAAAGTGCGTGATTTGTTGAAAGCCTCTATGAGTTCTATATCCAACAGAAGAATACAGCTGGTAATTGGCAGTGTATGAATCATAAGCAGCCAGCCGCTTTGGGGGCAGTGGTCACCCTATGTATTTTCTATTAAGGCCTGCTTTGCAGCCTTGTCCTACTACCCTTGGAGCCAGGGCCTCTACGAGATGCTTCTTGTTTCAGATTAGCATTTCCAAGAATTCATTTCGGGACACCCTTTTTGCTTGTTTGCCCTCTGGCAGTTTTAATACCTGTAGACTGCAGCAGACGAATCATAGGCAACCACTTCCTCGAGGATCCAATGCGACCTTTCCTTTCAGGAGGTATTTTCAAGAATGCAATCCTGAACACCCTAAGGTTGAACACCCCAACAAGTGCATTTTTGTGTCATCACTGGTTTGAATAATTGTCTTCTTTTTCCCAACTATTTATAAACATTATTTTTAGATGAAAAAACTTTCCATTTTTAATGCTAAAACTCTAAAATTACCAGTATTTTTCTTCATCATCATTAGTCAACAATCCAAAGATTGGTTTGACGCAGCTCTCCATTCCTCTCTCCTTTTCATAATGACGCATTCCTTCTCTTTAACATCCTTTCAAACCCTTTGTCCTATGCAACTCATTCGGGGCTGTCCCTTCCCCTTCTTCCCTTCCCCTTGTCCTTCAAAGATTGTCTTCATCAGGCCATCATGCCTGTGGCCAACTAAGATGTCCCGTCCTCTGCTTAAGGTTTTTAGGAGGCTTCTCTCTCCTTCCCCTCTCCTTAGCACTTCCTCATTGCTTACACGGTCGATCCATTTTATCTTCATCACTCTACCGTAGCACCACATTTCGAATGCTTCCACTCTTGACTTCTCTGCTGCTGTCAACATCCAAGCCTCGCTTCCATAGAGAAACATGCTCCATATGTAGCACATGATGAATTGTTTCCTTAGTTCTATGCTTGTATTCTCAGCTGTAAGAAGATACTCCTTTTTGCAGAAAGCCCTATTCGCCTGCACTATACTACTGACCATTTCTTTCTTGCTTCATCCATCGTTGGTAATTCAGCTTCCCAGCTAAGAAAACTCTTTCACCTCTTCAAGCTTATGCTTTCCTAGGTTAATCTTTGTCTTAGCCTCCTCTCTTTTGCTGCATACTATGTAACATCTTAGTGTTCTTTTTGTTGATTTAGGCTGATATTTGGCCTTTGTTCTTTCCATATTTGTCCAAATCTTCTTTAGATACCTCACTGTCTTGACTATGAGTGCTATGCTATGTTGCCAGCAAATCGCAGCATACTAATTTTTTCTCAATGGATATCGACACCCAAAGCTTTCTCTTTGATTTCATTGATGCCTTTCTCGTAGTAAACATTAAAAATTATGGGGGAAAGTGCACAACCTTGTCTCACCCCTTTTCTTATTCTTGCTTCTTCACCATTGGGTCCACATCTGATAACAGCTACTTGGTTTTTATGCAAACTATGAACGATTCTACGATAATTGTAGAGTACTCCAATTTCTTTCAGAATTCTAAGCATTGAATACCATTCCACGTTGTGAAATACCTTCTCTAAATCGACAAATGCTATGAAAGTCGGCTTGTTTTTCTATATTCTTTTCTCTAGGAGGAGCCTAAGAGCCAAAATTGCTTCTCTTGTGCCCTTGCTTTTCCTAAATCCGAATTGGTCCTCATCCATGAATTCTTCTGCTCTTCGTTCTAATCTCCTGTAAATGATTCTTGTAAGAATCTTCGACGCTAGTGTCATCAGGGTTATGGTCCTAAAGTCTTCGCACTCTTCTGCTCTCTTCTTTTTGGGTATGGGAATGATGATGTTCTTCTCGAAGTCACTAGGTAAATCTCCTGTTAAGTACATATTGCAGATAGTTTTATACAGTTGAGTTAAGACCTTTTCTCCTGCATTTTTTATTAGCTCTGCTGGAATGTCGTCTATCCCTGTGGCCTTATCCCTTCGTAGGTCTCTTATTGCACCATCAAATTCCAATCTTAAGATACTCACGCCAATGTCATCCTTTTCAACTTCACTTTCCTCTTTGATAATTTATGAGCTAAGTTTGCTTCCGTTGTATAATTCCTCCAGGTATTCCTTCCATCTCTCGGCTTTGTCTTCTTTGTCTTTTCGACAAATCTCGTTCTTTATTCTCTTGTAGCAAGCCTGTCCTTCAGTATTTGTATTTTTATTTACTTTCTCTGTTCTTCAATGAGGTCTAGGACTTCATCTGTGATCCATGGCTTTTTATTAACACATTTTCTTCTCCCTGGAACTTCTCTAGCAGCCTTCTGAAGTCCACTTTTGATATTTGTCCAGCTATTCTCCACTGATTTGTCAGTCTGATCTAATCCTACCTTGTTCTCTACTACTTCTTGAAAGGCCTGTTGATTTTTTTGGTTCCTTTAGCTTCTCTAATTGCCACGCGTTCTTTGCTGATTTCTTTGATTTCTTGAATTTCAGATGGCATTTCATCATCACTAGATTATGATCACTGTCGATAGCTGCCCCCGGGTAGTTTTAGCAGTCCTTTATCTGGTTCCTAAACCTCTGCTACACTAAAATATAGTCTAGTTGAAATCTTCTTTTGTCTCCAGGCATTTCCATGTATATCTTCTTTGTATGTGATTCTTAAATAGCGTGCTGGCAACCACTAACTTGTGTTCTGTGCAGAATTCCAGGAGCCTTCCTCCTCTTTCACTTCAATTTCCTAATCCATATTTTCCTGTTATTCTTCCATCCTGACCTTTGCCGATGACAGCATTCTAATCACCTAACGCAATAAGGTTTTCTTCACCCCTTGATTACTTCCCTGATATCATCGGAGACGTCTTCAATTTCTTCATCCTCGTAGTCTGTCGTAGGCATGTAAACCTGTACCATTACAGTATCTGCAGGATTTGTCTCTAACTTTACCACAACTATCCTTTCATTGTACTGTAGGAAGCTTTTCACATGCATTCCGGCACTCTTTATGAGTATTATCCCAACCCCAGCATTACCATTCAGAGATCCTGTGTGTATAATCCTACAGCTTCCACTCCAAAAGTCTCCCTCCTCAGGCCACTTCATTTCGCCAATTCCTTGCACTTCCAGAACCAATCTTTGCATTTCCACCTTAAGGTTTTCTAGCTTCCCATTAATCCTAAGTGATCTCATGCTCCATGTACCATCATTTGCAAAAGTCGTGCAACCAATTGAGTGGCGCCACTTTCGCTCCACGAAGATTGTGCTCAGAAACTGTGTGATTTGAGGGTATATGCAGCAATCCAACACTAGTCTTCATGGTTCAATACATGGAGAACGGGTCATTGTGTGGGTGAGGCATTTTTTCATCCTTTCCAGTCTCGGGATTTGATCACTTCCATATAAGTGAAATTAATGTTCATAATATTCCCCCAAACACATTGTAGCATTTTATGCAGAAGGAAAGGTCGAGGGTAATTACTCGGAGAGATTTTAAAAAGTTTGTAGCTTGGCTCTTTTAGAGTGATCTTAGCTCTTTTCAGAGAGCTGGAAATCACGAGTCGCTCACTGTGAACATGGCAGTCTTTTGTTTACATCTATTGACTCAAGTTGATGTTTTTAATACAACATCTATGACATAAGATACGAGGCAGCCTTGATATTCCAAGTGTTTCATCATATCTGAGCAAACGCGTAAAATATGAAATTAGTTACGCTGATCGGCATTAATCATTGCGTTAATAATAATAATAATAATCTTTATTTGCCGGAAAGACAATTATATGCAATACATAAATTGTATAAGGCACGTCAAAAACACAGGTTGGGTACAAATAAAAGATATAAGGCACAAACAGCAAAGTGAGGTGAGCATATATAATATTACTGTGACAGGTACTCTGATATAGAGTAAAAGCAGCCTGAAAGTAAAAAGTCTTTCAGCTTGTTTTTAAATACCCCTTGACTCATGGGATCTTTTAGCTCCATAGGGAGCTTATTGTACAAAAGTAGACTCATAAATTGTTCACCACAGGCAGCACTTTTAGTCCGTACATAGGGGACATGCAAATCTTTGTGCTGCCTCGTATAATGAGTGTGAATGCTGGCGTTTGGGACAAAGTCTTGGAAGTTAGTCTTTACTTTGAGAAGTATGGTGAATATATAAAGACAGGGCACAGGTAATATTCGTAGATCTTTAAACAATGGCCGACAGGGTGTCCGATAGGGTTTGTTGGACAATAAGCGTACCACTCTTTTTTGAATTTTGAATATGGTAACGGCATGTGGAGATGAACCCCAATGCAGAATGCTGTACAGAACATGAGAGTGGAATTCACCATAATACAAGAGTAGCAGAACATCTAGGGACACAGTGGAGCGTATATACCTGATTAGATAACACACAGAACTGAGCTTACGTGCCAATTCGCTGATATGCATTGCCCAGGAAAGATTAGAATCAATAGTCACACCCAAAAACTTTGTACTCTCAACTTGTGGTATACATGCACCGTTAAGGTCCACAGTGATCTGCCTATTATTTTTTCCAATATTTGTGAAGTAGATAAGTTGAGATTTACAAACATTAGGCTTCAAACAATTTTTAACACACCATTTATACAACTGCTGGGATACAGAGTTAGCAGAGGTACATAAGCTATTCACTTGAGATGAAGTAACCACAAAATTGGCATCATCAGCATATAACACTGGGGTGATATCAGAGGATCGAGAGACAAAGTTAGTGAGATCATTCACATATACTAAAAACAAGATAGGGCCAAGAACAGATCCTTGGGGGACACCTTGGGAAATAACTTTTGGTGGGGAAATAAATTTCACACCATTGGACACTACAGCAACAGTCTGTGATCTGTTGGCGAGGTATGATTCCAACCAGAGAAATGGAATACCTCTAATACCAAAATAGGATATCTTATTCATAAGAATTTTATGGTTGACACTATCAAAGGCCTTAGATAAGTCATAGAACAAGCCAAGTACTTCAGCTTTGTTGTCTAGAGCATTCAGAATTATATTGACTGCCTGAGAAATAGCTTGGGAAGTTGATCTTTTCTTTCGAAAACCATATTGATGGGGAGAAAGATAGTTATTTGATTCCAGGTAAGAGGTCAATCTGTTGTAGAAAATTTGCTCAAAAACCTTGCCAAGCTGATTGATAATTGAAATTGGTCTAAAGGAGTTAAAATCATGAGCAGAACCCTTTTTCTTGTAAAGTAGGATAACTTTAGAACTCTTTAGAGAATCTGGGAAAATTCCTAGCTGGAGAGAGTTGTTAATGAGTAGTAGAAGAGGAGATTTAATGTATTCATATGATAAACATATTAGAAAATGGGGGACATCATCAGGACCAGCACAATACTTAGGGCTAGACTTGAAGATGATAGAGGTCAATTCACGTTCAGAGCAAGGATGAAGGAAGAAGGAGGTAGGTGAGGGATGAGGTTGGAGGGGGAGGAAATCAGGAGGGGGGGATAAGCCAGAGGGGCAAGAGAAGTGATCATTGAAGGCAGATGCTAGTTGAAGAGAATCAGTGATGAAATTGCCAAAGCTATCCTTGAGCTGAAGGTGAGTAGGGTAATAACAACAGAGTTCTCCGACGTCTGTCAATCAGTAAAGATGTATTCCTTTCTACGTATTCAAAGTATGACAAGGAAAACTTAATTCCTGCCAAAAGTCCCTTTTTCAATGATTTTCGCATTTCAGCAGGTATTGTTTGATAATATGTTCCACTGCTAAAAAAGTGTGAATGCATGCAATAAATCTACGCTGCTATATCGTTGATGATTAAGTCATCATATTTAGCTGCAATCTTTTAAATAATACTCTCATGAATTGAGGATAATGTAGGATACTTACTTAGCATCATTAATATTATTCTCTACTTGTATTAAGTAGGTTACATGGTATCAGGAAATGTGCTTGTATTGGCAATACGTTTTATGTTTAGATTGATATCAGTGGAACTGCAGCTCATTTCATAAAACCTTTCAAGTCAAGTAAGAAGGACGAAAGCAAATCCTAATAGAATTTCCATTTGAAATGAATGTATACCCTTGCTTCATTATAAATACAAATACTGAGCTAGAAACATAATAACAACTTATAAGGACGATACCATACCGAAGTCGCAGGTGACTCGAGCAACAACATCATAATATTCCTATATTAACCAGTCGAAACATAAAGTATGCGAAAGCCTCTGTGCTCAAGTTATAATTACATAAACAAATAAAAGACTAAAATATTGAGAAAGTGATTATTCTGATCAAAATTTGTTCAATTGAGAAGCACATGACAGCAGCTCAGTGTTACAATTACGATAAATAATTAAAATTATCTACTTCAACAATTGAGGTCTGAATAGTGCAGTGGAAGAATACTTGGCTGGAAATCGGAGGAGCAGCATTCAAATCCCTCCCATATCCAAATTTTTTCTATCCTCCTCACAGCTGTATTTTATTTTAAAGTTTTTTTTAAATGTAGGTTAAGAGGGTACCAAATGTTGAATTTAAGCATTTTTACGACAATTTCTAATTTAAATGATCGTGCAATGTGAATCCTGTATTGTTAGCGTGGTAGGACGAATCATTGTGTTTCCCTAGAGGGAACTCCAATAAGAGTCACTGGTGAATGTGATTCCCATTGTAATAAGGTTTCCTTTACAGGTTTGTAACTGCTCATCATTATTAATATTTGAGATGAGAACTATCCTAGTAACCTATGGTTCCATATGCGTAATTTATTAAAGGATAATAGATCAATTTAAGCTGGTTAAAAAGAAAATTATGAGTGATATTTTGTAAATTTTGCAGCGATTATGCTGCCCGTCTATGTAGTATGCCGTCGAATTGTCATCAACTTGTCGCCATTTCCAAGTTAATTTTTCCAGTAAAGTTTTTCAGATTAATTTTCCCCTTTTCCATTTTGTAAATGAGCAGTGAGGGAACTTTTCTATTTTTGAGATTTTTAAAATTTTCAAGATAAATTACCTCGATAGAAAAAGATATAAATTAAGTGTAGAATTTTACTTTTGAACTTTAGGCCTCAATATATGCACTATATTCAGTATTTTTTTAAATACAGGAATTTTGATGGAAAGGGACAAAATGTGAGTTCAACTGATCTATTAAGTAGAATCCTTGTAATAACCTATGTAATGGTAATCCTTAATCGTGCGCTCACCCCGGCGCTTATTTTTAAATGTAGGAAAAGCTTATCTTGACGTATTTATCGACTATTATTCTTGTGCGAACTTTATTCAAGCAAATTATGGCATCAACATGTATATGATAGAGCTACAAATTGACCCTATTTACACTTTTTTGGAAGTGCGTGAGAATCACTTATGGCCTGCAAGTCTTACCCCAGGTAAATTGCTTCCTTGTCTCTGGCTGGTGAAGTCGCGATAAAGATGTAGGGCAAGACGAGGTGCAGGACCTATCACCTGGCCAAAACTACGGCCCGGGAGCACCCAATTCAATGTTTAGAGCTGAGGGAGCAGCTAAATTCTGCACAATATATTTTACCTCCTTAATCAATAGTCTGGAATTAAAAATGGGGGAATATCGGTGGAAATTAACTTTCAATTTAATCTCTGTCCGTAGTTGTTTTAGGAAACCTTACCATTGGAGGCATACCTGGATAGGGAAAAGCCATACTATTAAGTCACTCTTTAAGTTCGCTGTCCTTAATGTAATCCAGACGCAAACATTTGTAATTTTAGGTGCAGGCAGGCAGGCAGGTCCTTGGGTGGCATTCAGTAAATGCCAATCAGTTGAGAAATTTCAATATTTTCAAAGCTAACTGCATAGTCAGTATATGGTTGCTAATTACTTTTGCCCATTCATCGTGGTGCTCACAAAAATATTTCTTGACTCCCTGCAGGCATTGCTGAGTGCTGACGGTGGATGCCCATATCCACGCGTAGATTTCACCTCGCTTTCACGCGAGGGGTCGCCATTAATTCTTTTTCTCATACTATTCCTGCTCCTATCATGCAGGTAGGGTAAAACAGCTCGTCAGTCAAGCACCAGTGGGCTAGGAAGTGTAATCTTCGCTGGGTTCTACCAAGAGAAATAAATCTGTTCGCTGTCAATAAAGGAAGTAGCCTCCCTTGCATTGATATTGATATAATTTTAATTGAAAATAATCACAATTTAGAAATTTGACATCATGTTGTCTCACAAACCTATTTTCTTATTTTTCTGTTTAAAGAATTGTAAATCTTTGAAAAAAGTTGGAATTAATGCAAATTCATCTCTAAAAACATATACGATAGTAAATGGTAAAAAAAATGCACGTCAAAAATTATACTTCACCATTTAACCTCACCCTGCATTAATGCCGTCGAAACTCAAACTAACATTGAAAATAGATACAAATAGCTAGATCTCCTGCACCCATAAAACATAGAATGAAAGTGAGTGCTCCAAGTTTATGTTGATTTAAGTACCGTACCGTAAATTGTAAGAAATATGTTGCGCAATGTTGGTTTTGCCATCTTCACCATTGTGCTAAGTGCGTCTAACGACATAGAATAACTTTTCTAATTGGTTGGGCATATGGCTAACTATTTTATTGAATTTTCAACATTACAGCATAATTTCAATTTTCAGAGCTAAACTTGCATCCAGGATAATCATGCCATCATAAAAAACCTCTAAGTACGTCTGCAACTCTCCCTAGTATACTTCCAAGTAAAAATGAGAATACTTCAATGAAATTTTTGATCCCAGAAAAAATTATGAAGCTATAGTTTTGTAAAATAACTTCGGCTTTTGTACAGTTTTAATTATTTTGTGAGAATTAAAATGATTTAAGTGACGACCGGAGATAGGGTGATCCCGTGGCTGAATATTTCCATGTTCATGCTCACCGATTGAAAAAGTACACCAAGCCCAAAATCAAGGGTCTATATATCCCTCGGGCCGTATATCTGCTGTTAATTTTCTCAAGCTTTATTGCCAATAGGACAAAAAACAACCTTTTTCAGTATTTCTACTTCTAACAAAAGTGTCAGCGTGGTATAATATTGAAATGCCGCCCTTGTTTTGCCTTTTGCTGGTGGTGTCTGAGTATCGCAATGATGGTCTCCCTCCTGTGTCATAACCCATTCGTGAGTCATTCCTGAGCTACCATGAAGATTCATATCCAGATAGTGATTATTCAAATTTAATGGTGGCCAGAAATTGACAATGGAGCGAAAGTGGTGCCGCTCGATTTGTTACACAACTTTTGCAAATGATGGCACCTATCCTCGTAACTTCATCCCAATTGAGCGATGTATCTCTCAGGTAGTCCTTGCCTGGGGATCCAAATGGGGGAGTAGTTTACCTCCAGAATTTTTTACCTGAGAGAATTCCATCATGTCAGATTATTTTAAGGTGGAGTTGCTTCGACTCCTTGGGATAATAATGTGGTGGTTTCCCCTTGCCTTCCACATCGCAGTACTAGAGCCGTTTAAGTAAATGTTACCACGCCTGCAGTGAAATGAGTGTTGCTGTACTGACCACTGTGGTCTCCACCTTCACTCAAATGAAGAAAAGCTGCTGCCCTCCCTCCCGGATGATGTGAGGCATAACTCTTGGCGGCCTCCCATCACCAAGTCACGGCATCTTCACAGGTTTAATGTATCATTTAGATAGCCTATCTTACCCAGGGATAGACCCCTACCACCTCGGAATGCCACCGCTTTTTGTCCACGACTGCTTATTCGACAAGTAAACTCGCTTATATCGCAGCTAACCTCTATAACTAGAGGTTGACACACGGTCAGCAACTTGGTGGAGGCTCTTGGTGGCTTAAAGCTCAGTCGCAAGTCTTTTTTGTCATACGTCAAAATTCCACCAAATGACGCCAGAAGATATTTTCTTTATCTACAGTTCATATTTTAAGTGTAGACATCATGTGCATTTGTGTGCCCCTTATTTCCGGACTTGAAAACTTATGAGCTCTAACCCCTTAATTTTGCTACAATTCCTCTAAAATGTCCATACGCAAAATTATACTATGATTGGGTAGGGATGGTCAGATCGGACACATCGGATCCAAATATCCACAGATATTGCCCTTCATCGGATTCAATGTGAAGGAAGACATCAAATCTGGATCCTAAATTTTAAATTAAAGCTGCAATGAATGCAGTGCCCCATTAGAGTGGAAAAGAGCTCCAATTCTCTCTTCGTATGCACTGCGATGCTTATCCTACTATTAAACCATTCTGTTTAAAAGCTCTTGCAGCTCTCTATGTACAGAAATTCAGTTGAGGAAAATTTTATGGCAAAATACGACAGGCGCACAGAGTGAATCTTCCCAGATATTGAACAACCATAGGGGAAGGCTCAACACCTTAGGATGATAACAAATTCGAAAATAATTATGTCGCGGAGTTAGTATGCGGCTATGAATAATTAAATAATTGAATTGATATTTGATAATTAATTTTATAGCAGGCATTTAAAAAAGTACTTCGATCTGAAAATATCCGAAGATCTGACTCCTGAAATCAAGGATCCGATTCGGATCTGGATCTGAAAAAAATCCTGGATCTGTCCATCCCTAAGATTGGGTCTTCCCACCCATGCAAAACCAAACACAAAGTTGAGCGAAAAACAAGCCAAGATTGGTCATGATGAATCACGATTGGGCCTGCCGCTAGCTACTCCAGCATATGAATTATAGTCATGATGAATCACGATTGGGCCTGCCGCTAGCTACTCCAGCATATGAATTATAGTCATGATGAATCACGATTGGGCCTGCTGCTAGCTACTCCAGCATATGAATTATAGTCATGATGAATCACGATTGGGCCTGCTGCTAGCTACTCCAGCATATGAATTATAGTCATGATGAATCACGATTGGGCCTGCTGCTAGCTACTCCAGCATATGAATTATAGTCATGATGAATCACGATTGGGCCTGCTGCTAGCTACTCCAGCATATGAATTAGGAACGGTCCCAAGCAGGCTCGTAGCCAGAACTTAGCTTTGAGTGGGAGCTTGGGTGGTATACAGGTTGCCTATATTGAAATTTTGTTGCAAATTCACATACATCAGAAAACCATGCATTTCATTACATCAGCTATACGTTCCGTCTGCATAGTGCTGAAAGTTTTATTCATCATTGGTAGTTGGCAGTTGAAATCAAATTTTACAATACTGAAAAATGAAGCATCAGAGAAGAGAAGGTCATGGGCTAATGGCATACTCAGTAGATGTGAATTGAGGGTAGTCACCCCAAAGTAAAAAATTTCAAGGGAGAGCTGAAGCCTTCAAAGCCACAAGGAATGTACATTTAATTGAAATGTGAGTGTTATAGGCCAGAAGACTAGGAAAAAAACCACAAGAGGCTAGAGTTAGACAATGTGAAATGATCAGTAAAAGTGGGCTTGCTGAATATTGCAAATTTATGTTTGTTATTCGAAGTGGATATACCCAAGTCAAGAAACTTTAAAAATCCTTCTGATTTTGTTTCTTAACACACATTAATAGGGTATACATTTAAGTGCCTCACATAAACTGGTCTTTACAGAGGCCTTCCTCATTTGAATGAGTGAACTGTGGCTCAAAAATTTCATCATTTACTACCATGGAAGACTCACCGTAGTGACGAGTCTCCGATGTATGGGCACCAGGCCACATTAAGATGGACCAATTCTGTACATGCAACAGCTATATTATTTGGGGTCCGATCAGAAATAAGCGTGCAGCTTTCTAAATCGATTTCTTCAAGTCTGAAATGAAATAAAAGCACTCAGTCACCATGTATTATTGCTCATAACTCCTCTCAATGCAAAATAGCACAATTTATTTGCATTTTGGTTGGCTGTACCAATGGCTCCTCTTATGATTTTGCCATTACTTTTCTGCCTTCTTCTAACTGATATGTACTATGTATTCTAAGGCTTAGTAGAGCATATTACGCACTTCCTCTATGCCAGTTTCTGAGGCGGCAATTTATCTAATGATTCAGACAACCTCAGCAAACTTCACTGACATGTAAAAATTGACCATTTTTGAGAAAAAACCAAACACCACATAATGCCCACAACTTCAATAAAAGATGTCCCATATTTGCCCTCTGCAACTTTCCATCCCAACTAAAGCGAGTGCAGAGAATCTAAAGGAAATCAATTTGTGTATCAGACCATTTGGCACAGCTCCAGTAACTCTCCAAAGCCTAAATCATAGTTTAAGCCTGAATCACACAATGCTTCATCCAATGATGCTAGTAAGAAGAGGATTTTCAGGACATAGCTGATTACACTGGACGGCATGAAAATCGGCCCTGAATCCATTCGTGTTGATTCTTATGTAAAATGACCTCCAGAATCCGAATTATACCCTCAGTTTTTCCCCATCACCCACCATTTTCTGGGAGCCCCTCCCCCCTCATATTTTTATCACTTTTTGATAAATTTGCGGGATGAAAATGTTTCTTTTCGCATCTACATTGCTTCTAAGGGTTTTCAGGGTTGAAAAATTCTGAAGCATGAACATTTATGGCAAGGAGGTAGATTTAGGGTGCATTATCCCCCGAAAATTGTTTTTAAAAGCATTAAAAATGATAAATTTTGACCTTTTTTTTAGTAATTTTTCACATATTTGCTACATTTTACAGCTTCCATTTTACCTCATCCTTCCTTGAATGATGAAAATATTTATTAACAAGAAATAGCAGTAATAATAAGATATTTTGCTTCATAATATGGCAAAAATAATTAAAATATGTAGCATAAGTTCGGAGGATTCGCTTAATTATGCTGGCACTCGCAATAGGGTAGTTTCCTTCATCAAAGAAATCGAAAGGCATTGATTGCGATTCGTTACCCACCATTAGTGTAGTCATAATATACAAGTTATTTGGTTTTACAAATCCCAGTTTAGACGAATGGCAATGGTCAATTTTAACTGCATTTGAAAAAGGCCAGATTGGCGCCCAAGCGATGCCACTTCACGTGATGTCACAAGGACCTAGTTTCTATACGAGTGGATAGGAGTTTTACATCGTCTGAGATTACAAATGCATGCATGAGGCACAGACTTCAGGGAAACATCTCTTAATAATCACGTATTAAAACTGCCTATGGTCGGAAAGTTTCCTTCGTTTGATAAGGTATTTATAATCCTTATTTAAGCCAAGCGCTACCCGCTAGCAGGGTACTCAGCTACCTGCTAGCAGCCTGCATCCCAGCGAAGCACATACCCTCACCCCAAGGTCACCTCACAGGGCGACAGCGGGAACCAGAATGACGTAATGCAGGGTTTTCCCAGCATTCATACTTAGCTGTTGCGTTTTTGCGTGCTTGAAAATTTTCACTTTTCATTTTATCGCGAAAAATAGATATCTTCATTTAAATATCTTAATTTAAACAAAATTGTTCGTGAGTAGGACAAGCATCGTAGAGCAACGGCGTATGCGAAGATAGGATCGGAACTCTTTCTACTCCCTCTTATACCGCTATTACCGCCGCAGTTATCAAAATTTCCTCTTTCAATTAATATTGAAAGAGAAAAGTTGGATAACTGTCGAAATTCCAGGCGTACGTCTGCAACACCGCGTGATAGTATTAAAAAAATGCCGCAAAATTTTTTTCTTCATAGCTCCGATGCTCAAAATAGGGGTGCGCCTCTTACACACACTTATACGGTAGTATATGTACATACTAATGATTTTGATGTGCCTTATATCTTGTATATTTCAAATGTACTTGGTCTTTGGGCAAATAAATACATTATTATTATTATTATGAGGGAGACGTATGGAAATATCAGGCGAAACCTTGATTAATCAGGATACGGAAATATCGGACCAATTATGATTATATTTGGAAAGTTTAATCTGACCTGAAAGTTGTCGCTCT
This sequence comes from Ischnura elegans, assembly GCF_921293095.1. NCBI lineage: Eukaryota > Metazoa > Arthropoda > Insecta > Odonata > Coenagrionidae > Ischnura > Ischnura elegans. The sequence continues at coordinate 109,660,469 of NC_060259.1, read as the reverse complement.
ACTAACGCGACTGCAATCAGGATTCACAAAATACTGCTGCCTCTTTTGGGAATGGGGCAGCCGGGCCCAAGAAAAACATTACATTATACGAAATTGGCCTGTTTGGTGTTGCATAGGCATGTTGGCTGAGTACTGCTGGTTTTCAGCTCGATAAACTTCTCTCTCAGGGTGTAAATGGAAACCAAATGCCAACAGAAAGTACTTATCTCATCCATCGTTATTTGCATATGATTTTACCCTTTATTGATGCGCGCAAGAAATTGAGAGCACCAGCGTGGTAGCGTATCTTCTGAACTGCTGCTACATATTTTAATAATAGGGTAGTTTCCTTCATCAAAGAAAACGAAAGGCTGCGATTCGTTACCCACCATTAGTGTACATATTCATAATATACAAATTATTTGGTTATAGAAATCCTAGTTTAGACGAATGACAATGGTCAATTTTAACCTCATTTGAAAAAGGCCAGATTGGTGCCCATGCGATGCCACTTCACGTGATGTCACAGGGACTTAGTTTCTATACGAGCAAATAGGAGTTTTACATCGTCTGAGATTACCAATGCATGCATGAGGCACAGAGATCAGGGAAACATGTCTTAGTAATCACCTATTAAAACTGCCTATGGTCGGAAAGTTTTCTTCGTTTGATAAGGTATTAATAATCCTTATTTAAGCCAAGCGCTACGATCTAGCAGGGTACCCTGCTACCTGCTAGCATCCTGCGTCGTATCAGCGCTCAAAGCCTTGCCCCAAGGTCACCTCACTTGAGGCAGCGGGAACCAGAATGACGTCACACGGAGTTTTCCCATCATTCATAATTACAAGGGGAGACCACGAAACTTGCTCCGCCTTTTTCAATGCCGTATTTTTTATGGCCTTCGGAATGGTGAACATATCCCTGAATTAGTAGTGGTTCCGTTGAATGGGCCTTAGTTTGGCTGTAATTACCTAATTAATTTTCATGCGGTACTTTTCACAAGCTGCTTATAGTTTCATGATATCGCACTACTCACCAGACTCAGGTGGGATAGTGGTACCGTTTAAGACTACCACCCGCGGCACCAGGGTTCGGGGCTTTGTGATGGCTGTATATTTTGTTGTCTTCTTTGTGATCATACGGCGTCAACTTGTTCATTAATTTTAATTGCGACAAGCATAGACATGAGACTATTTTTTTATCATCACAATGGCGTTTAGGTATTTAAGCAGTGTTATTTCAAACACGGAGATACGATGACTACACTAGCAAGGGTTAGTGTGCCCAAAATGTTAATTTTTTCATTGCTTATACTGATCAACTTCCACATTAAAAATGAAAACCACTCTTGCGAGAGCACATGCCATTAAAGGCTCGCGGCAATCAACAACACGCATACAACATAATTAATAAGAACACAAAACGATTATAAAATGCCATATTTCTCGAACACTTGTAATTCACTTTACTCCGAAGGGAGTTTACTTACACAGTACCTATGTGCTAAAATGACCATTCTGAAATATAATTTCCATTAATAAATAGGATGAAATAGAAGTTGATGACCCTGGACTGGGCGTGCTAGCGTATAAAATACGTCAATCTTCGAAAACCAAGGATTTCAACATTGTACGTACATTCTGGGCTAGAATGGTCTCGTGTATTCCTACAATGTACTTTGACTGTCTATATTGCGAGTTTTCAAAGTTCGAGATATTGTAGCTAATTTTTTTAGATCAGCAATTTCCTGGCATTCATACTTGGCTGTCGCATTTTCGCGCGCTTGAAAATTTTCACTTTTCATTTAATCGCGAAAAATAGATAATCGTCATTTAAAAATCTAAAAGCGTGACTTGCGTACTCCAGGAGTAATAATCTTTCGATTTAGGCAGTAAAAAAATAATAGGAAACCACCCTATTGTTACTATGTACCGTTCCTAAATATTTTTATTATTGCTGTTATGTTTTTGATACATATTTCCATCATTCTGGGATATTTGGGGGAAGGACAGATGGAATAGAAGCTGAAACATGAGGAAAATAATTGAAAAAAATTGCAAAAAAAAGGAAAAATTGTTAATTTTTAAACCCTTTGTTTACAATTTGCGTTGACTAATCCCAAATCCCAAATCCACCTCCTTAGCATAAATGTTCATATTGTAGAACTTTTCACCTCTCTGGACCTTTAGAAGAAATGTTAATACGAAAATAATCCTTGTCGTCCCAGCAAATTATCGAAAAGTGATTAAAAAATTGGAAGGGGTATCCCCGAAAATGGTGGGTGATGGGGAAGAACTGATGTCATATTCGGACTCAGGAGGTCATTTTGCATAAGAATCAGTAGGAATGGTATCGGGGCTGGAGAAAAAAAAAATTTTTTCCCATCTAGTGCTATAAAACCAAAACACATTCATTACAGAGTAAAATATTACTCGGGACAGAGAATCGAACCAAGGCCCAATGGCTTTCTGGATGAATGAGCAGACCACAACACTATATAGGTTCTCTAATTCCCACTACCGCTCATCCTGAAAACATCACATTTAATACCATGCAAGACTTTATCACAGGCTTGAGGCTGTCAACCTGTGGTGGTTCCTTGGTAGTCCTTCCTCCATGGTTTGAGCCTGTTGCCAGAACTTTGCAGAATTTGAAAAATAACCGAGCTCAGGATTTAAAATAACAGAGAGAGATAATGGTTGGAGATGTATCTACCTGTATTATTAAGAAAAAATATACTAATTTCAAAATTCATATGGCAGAATGTGTCTTATATGTCTTTCTTCCCTAGTGCTGACTATTCAGCCCTCTCCACTCGACGCACCAAATTCCCTGCCTCCTCCCTCTCTATAAGTGCTTGATTAAGGATCACATCATTTGGCAAGCCAAAGGCGTATTATAGCTGTCCCAGTAAACCAAGTCCTCCCAACCAGCCAGTTTATAGAACATTTCATATTATGCGCATTTGTCTATGACACAGGTGATTAGTTTTGTTGGGGCTAGCAGAAACTTAAAACTAATAATTGCATAGAAGATTTTTAGAAAGTGTGGCGGGTTCACGCGGCGGCCCCATTAACCACAACCCCGGAAAGGCAGTGGGCGCCGAGGACGTGGAGCTGCGAGAGCGACATGTATAAAAGGCCGTGTCTTGTGGCATATCGAGAGTTGTTGCTGTAAAACCACCCAGTCGCTTGTGGGCTATAGAATAAAGAGGCCAAACCCGGAATGGAGCATTTAGTTATTTTACGGCAACAACACAGAAAGGAAAATATTTTGAAAACTCTCTCTCTCTAAGGAACTTTTGAAGTTGGTACTTATACTTGGTTGGGACTTCCCGGTTGCCTCTGTATTTTCATGAACACTTAATACACATGATTTTGAATAACATTTACCATGGCAATATCAAACAACTGATCCAATTTTTCCTTCAATTCCATATCATTCTTAAGCTGTCACATAGGTCGCCATCAAAAATTTATCTTGAATTTTAACAGCGCACTGCACAAAGCCTCTATTTTATACATTCCACGTATTTGTAAAATAATTTGAATTCTCAACATAATAGTCAGGAATGGGACCACAGACCTCATCGTTAGCCTCGTACTTGCACACACTCAGTGACCATGTTTTCAAGGCTACTGAGCCTATCTCCCTCTCATTCTATTCAGAAGGTTCCCCTCTTTTGTACAATGTTGCTATATTTGTCAAAAAGCACCCCTAGTGATCTATACTCCAAAACGGAACTTATTTTCTGGATGTCCCCCATATTTTTGTAATGTGCATGATTAAGGATCAGATATATTTAATGTGTATTGTATATTTTTGTCCAAAGGTGCGAGACAATCTTTCGAGCATTTTTCTGTCGTCTCGTCACCACATTCGCCCAAGGCAAGGTTTCCCACCCATGACTTTGGGTCATTTGTTGTCGAGGCACATGTAATAAGAGTCTCCTCAACCAGCTGGAAGTATATAAATTTTCCGGACAGATGGTCATTGTCTCGCAGACGAAGATAAATTTCTCAATTCCGAGGATAGGGTCGAGTCAAGCCTTGTCTTGGAGGAGTTGATTTGTGCCCTGACAACACGAGCACAGGAATTTGGGGCAGTCTGTGGGTAGACACGAGAGCGAGTGGGTGCGCGTAGGGCAGAAGGGTACTCGGAAATTAAGGAAGGAAAGGAGTTCAGGACAGTGTGATTGAGTTGAGGACATTTTAGATAAATTTAAGGTCACTTTTAACCCTTTCACTGCGGTTCAATCTCCGAAAGCCTACTCCTCACATGCGGCAAAAAGGTTAAAATGCGTTTCATGGGCCCATGGAGCAGGTACTTTTAGGATTGGTGTGGTACACCCTCCGAGGGGTCGCTAATCCGCGACCCTATCCTCAACGAGCTCACCCACGCAGGACCGTCTCCTCGACCCTACCAGCGGGGGGCCTACCTCCCGAAAAGTGGGCGCTCTGACTTCATTTTGAAAACCTATCAATCAATCCGATCATCGAAAAATGATTGTTTTCATCGCAATCCTGCCAATCATATAATCAAGTATGTCTTTGAACCGTGTTTCTGCGATGAAAAATAACGATTTAGTTAAGTTTGCTAAAAGAAATGGCTACGGACAACCGCAAAATGGCCAATTTAGCAAAGTTAACAAAATCGTTATTTTTCATCACAGAAACACGGTTCAAAGACATACTTGATTCCCTATTTGGCTGGAGTGCAATGCAAGTAATCATTTTTTGATGATCGGATTGATTGATTGATTTTCAAATTGCATTCAGAGCGGTTACTTTTTGGGAGGTAGGCCCCCCGCTGGTAGGGTCGAGGAGACGGTCCTGCGTGGGTGAGTTGGTCGAGGATTCCGGGTCCCGGATTAGCAACCTTTCGGAGTGCTTCGGCAAAAGTGCTGACCGCATGGCAGGGACGACGAAAAAGTACGTCCACAGCAGTCTGCCGTGCGGACGTACTAGGTACGTCCACAGCAGTGAAAGGGTTAAGGCATACAGAAGGAAGATTGTGAATGGAGAGAGAAGTTAGAATGGTGTTAGTGGGCATATTATGCATGTGAGGTAGTCTATGTTTTACTATACTTGAGAAAAACTTATATACTTACAGTAGTTGAACTATACTTGTAGTAGTTGAAACCCAGGGTCAGAACAATAACAACTTGTGGAACGTAAATAACAAGGGGAGACCACATACCTTGCACCGCCCTTTTTCAATGCTATATTTTTATGACATTCGGAATGGTGAGCGCATCTCGGAACTGCTAGTGATTCCATTGAATGGTCTTGAAATCAAAGGGCCTTAGTTTGGCTGTAATAAATTAATTTTCACGCAATATTTTTAACATCCATTATATTATCCCTGAATTTTCAAATCAGATTGGTTAGTTGATGCAGTGTTTAATGTCGCTAACTCCCACCACAAAGGCTATGGTTCGTGGCTCAATGTTTGTATAACATTTTATTGTCTTCATTTTCATCATACGCCGACAAGATAATACGTATTAATTTATATTGCAGCAGGCATAGTCAGGAGTAAAATTTTTTTCATCATAACAGCGTTTAGGTTTTTGCAGTGTCATTTCAAACTCGGACACATGAAGAATACACTAGAAAGGGTTGGTGTGCACTAAAATGTTAATATTTGGTATTATTTGCGATGACCAACTTTCATATTAAAAATGAGAACGACTTGTTGCAAGAGCACATTAAGACATTAAGGCAGTGAGCAGCATTATGCATGCACATTTAATAAAGAAGAACACAAAACGAATATAAATTACCATATCTCTCGAACACTTGTAATTCACATTATTCCACAGGAAGTTTACTTACTAATTGTAAGTACCTATTTAATAAAAGAACCATTCCGAAATATTATTTCCATTAAAAAATAAGATGAATTAGAGTTGATTACAAAATCTTACCACTTACAAATGTCATTTCTTTACAATAAAAAGCCACTGTTATTGCTCCCCTTTACTCTTTCAGTATTTTTGAGGAGGGTAGCTTAGGAGACATTATTCAGGGTGCACTAAAGATATATCTACATTTCAGCATTCCTTCCTTGAGTAGGGCTTCGCATTAAGCAAACTCAAATCGGCTTCGCACGCTCCTGTTAACCCATACAGCACAGGGAGAAATTTACTCATGTATATTGAGTCGAAATTTGGTGTAAGGAATAAGTCGAGAATTCGCCCATTTTTACACGTGTAATTGCTGTGTAAATTTGGTCCAACTCCCTTGACCCTTATATAAAAAAATATGAAGCAAAATGAGGTAATGCAGATGCTAAGATGAGCAGTAATCTGAACATGATTAAAGTTTCAAGATAGATGATTCAATGAAATCGTCCACCTTAGTACCAGCAAAATTTTCTCAACGAAATCTAGTTAAATCATTTTACGAATCATCTTGCGGCATATATTTTATAGGTGTTTATTTTATTAGGATTACATATATGCTCCTGTCGAGATACAAACGAGTTAACCATTAATTGCAACTAGAATGATGCTGCTTATTAATTCAAAATTCTCAGTAATTTCGAATTACCTCCGTCAATGCCTCGCACCATGCGAATTGAACGCTGGGAAAACAATCACGTAACAATATAACTTGTGTGACTCGAACTGGAAGCGATATCAACCATTCGCTAATTCTCTTTATCCTGGTGTGCTTGTGCTCAGTGAAACTGCTTGCGGTTTTACCAAGGTTTTGTGGTTTTTTTAACTATTCGGCAGTACTTTTAAGATCCATCCATCACCTCGTATTCGCTATTATCCTATCCATTATGTCATTCACATTATTTTTCACATCATCACCACTTTTTTTGTCACATCATCACCACTCGTGTTTTGTCCTGTACGTATTTCCTGATGAATTATTTATACAGACGAACCTTTTATTGACACAGTAAATGAAAATTTTTGAACGAATATGTTGACTATGTCTTATTACCTGTTTAGTATTAGTGAAGTGCCACCGTTTGCATGGTCACTGTCATTTTCCGGTCATCAACAAGAAACCCTAACCCTGGTGGAGAAAGGAATAACTACAACGGTCCGTTATTGAGTTCCTTGTGCATACACGTGTATTATCCCTTTTGTGGCGGACATAAGACCATATATACAGCTGATTTATTCCATTTTTTTCGGGTAATAACGGTTTTTAGACGAGATAAAACATGTGAAATACACGACCTATATGCCAGCTAGCAACCGTTTGTGCTGTATGGGTAAGTTCTAGTGTAGTGAAAACATGTTTTTATAAGCAATTCAGTCTTCATATGGCACATTTTAGGAGTGCATGTGCCTCGACAACTGATGACCCAAAGTCATGGGTGGGAAACCTTGCCTTGGGCGAATGTGGTAACGAGACGACAGAAAAATGCTCGAAAGATTGTCTCGCACCTTGGGACAAAAATATACAATACACATTAAATGTATCTGATCCTTAATAATACACATTACAAAAATATGGGGGACATCCAGAAAATAAGTTCCGTTTTGGAGTATAGATCACTAGGGGTGCTTTTTTGACAAATATAGTTGTTTTCCTCCTCCCCTCCTCCAATCTCCGTTTCCACTGCATCGTCTTCTCCCTTTTTACATCCTCCACTTTCCCTTTTTACAGCCGCCCATGACCCTACCCACTCTTTCTCACCATTTTTCCCTTCCCAATGACTCTGACCACCCTCATGTTTTGCTTTCTTTGCCTCCATCCTTTTACCACTCACTTTCTTCTAGTATTATATTCACTCCATATATATATATATATATATATACACTGTTGGTGAGTGGTGAGGTGCCCCAGTGCCATCTATTGGTTACTCTTGTGGGCCAAAGCAAAGGGAGTTTACTGTGTATAAACCCCCGCCGAAATCATGGTAAATCTAAGCGTCCCGGTAGCTCAACTCGTAGAGCACCTGGCCTGCAACCAGGAGGTTCTGGGTTCGAGTCCCAGTCAGGCCGCATTTTTACCCTCTGATTTCTGGCTTTTTCCATATACCACAGCACCGTTGTCCTCATCCTTTTTCTATTACATGTTCCTATCCCTTTCTTTCCTTACCTGTGAATTTATTTGTACAGGCATCCCCCGAGTTATGTATGTCTCGACTTACGTAAATCCGCACTTACGTAAGCGATGACCGTATTTCAAATGATAACGTTAATTTTCGAATGCGACCGCGAAGAAGCAGATATTCGCTCGTACAACCTATGGTAGAAAAAATATCGAATAGTTATCGAGTTTTTTACGTGTTAGAAATAACTAAGTGACCCATTTTTGTCATTCCTCGAAGGAATTTTCATTAATTTCTGTAGAAAAATCGCTTATAAATCCCAAGTCAGCAATCAACGTAAAAATTTGCAGTTCTAGTGATGGAAGTGGTTGCGCTCATTCCTGTACGATACAACTTGTTATACAGCATGCACACCCGAACTCCGACTTTCAACTATTTAAAAATTGTATCCTTAAGTTTGGACATTTCCATCTGTGGAATTAAAATAAAATGAAGTTCAAGCAGAAATCTTTATTGCGGAAAATAATTGTTTATTACCCACGTAACGGCATTGAAATTTTGAGTGTTGGCAATGAACGCCGGGAAAAAGTTAAGAAAAAGTTGACACACGATATTAATTGCGTAATTGTTTACATGTTTCTGGCGGAAAATTTTATTAAGCTGCATTTTCTCGTTCTCTCTTATGGTGTGCAACTGTAAATGAATATTGCGTCATTGAAAGCTTTTCCCCACTAACTTTGTTTCACATTAATGACGGAGTTGGCTGAATAAAAGCTCACTTTTAATTAGCTTCATGCTTTGGAAATACTCTTCGATGTTTCCAGCGAAGTAAATATTCAAATGATGATATTTTCATGGTATTTTATTGAGATATGAGAGAATGAAAGTATGTTTCCGTGCGTGAAAGATTGAGTGTATGTGCGTGTGAATGTATCTAAGAATAAAGTAAGTTACTGGTATTTTTTGTGTGTTATTTGCTCGTAATCCTCGACACTCCTTCTACGTGTATTAACTGTGACAGTGAAACCACCAGATTCATCGATCAACGTAATATATAAAAGGCAGAAGATATAGTGATTATAGGTAGGTAGACGATGCATTCTTTGGGCCCTTAGATCGCAGTATAACATTATGAATCAATTTAAGTATTCAGTTTAGTAATGTAGCGTTGAGATACCGTACTTTCCCAAATCCACGCGATCGGTCATCTCTGGGAATAATATTACGCATTTTGATTGGCAATGCTCGAGATGCAACTCCCAGACTATATTAATATCTATCGATTTTGTATCTAATAACGTAAGAATACGCGGTACAGTTCATGAATATCGCAGTGAATTGAATGAAACTTCACCGAGAATTTACCGCGCATTTCTCCGCTGAGAATTTCACCGCGCCGATTGCAATCTCTGAAGCACTAACGCAAAGGTTCGACTTATGTAAATTTCGACTTACGCAGAGTCTGCCGGAACGCATCTCTTACGTAACTCGGGGGATATATACATTAAAGATGGGTTGAATAGCAGATTTCTCGAATTCGAATATCGACATACGCAGACTTAAGCTCTGCTGCTCATATCGAGTTTCGCCAGAATGCTAAGTCGTATTTTGACATTTATTTCTTTGCGTAAAATGCTTAAATAAACTCAGAAATACATCGTGTTTGGTCTTATTCATTTTGAAATTACGCGCACATTACTAATATTTCAATTCAATAAGGGTGTAACATCAATTGACGAAAGTCATTCTTAGACACCTTTTGTGCTAATAGATGACTCATGCAACGGTTGACCTACACAGAAACGGGGAACTTCGAAGCTGGTAGGAAAAAAAAGGTCAGTGGGGGAGAAAAGGGAGGGCCCGAAACACGTTTCTATTGTTCTCGTGTAACTTGGTATTTTTTCGAAGCTAAGGTCTTCGTAATATTATCCCTGCGCGAAGTGTGACCTTTTTTTTATTTCGAAGAAGAGGAAAGCCTCAGAGGGGGGGCTTGTGCTGAATGGAGAGGGATACCGGATCTTGGGAAATGCGTTAATGTAAGTATCCCACGGTACTCACACAGCAGTTGACCTCCAGAAATGTGGAACTTCGAAGCAGGTAGCCGGAAAAGGTCAGTGGGTGAGAAAAGGGGGGAGGGCGTGAAACACGTTTTTATTGTTCTCATAACTCGATATTTTTTTCGAAGCAGGGGTCTTCGTAATGCGATCCCTGCGCGAGCTGGGACCTTTTGTTTGATTTCGGAGAAGAGGAAAGAGTCAGAGTGGGTGAGGCGAGTGAATGGAGGGGGATAGCGGATCGTGGGATATGCCCTAAGGTTGCTATCCCACGGCACTGAGGTTCTCCTGGTGGGGGGAATCGCGGATTTTCGGATTTTTTCACACCACCATTTTCGGTTCCCCTCGTCGAACTCTTTTCACCGCTAAAATCCACGAATTTGATGTAATTCGTCAACTTGCATAAAATGGCACTGCGAGCACTAAATGACTACAGTTCTCTACATTTTTCCGAGTCAACTACCATCGACGTGCGTGCGACAGTGTATGACGTGAAATTCAAAGTATTCGAGATATTCGAGGCGGTACTTTTCGCATAACTATTCGAAACCTCGAATATCGAATACTTTCTAGTATTCGAGTATTCGCGGATACTATTCGCACATCTCTAATATATATATATGAATGTTCAAAAACACAGTCACTAAACATAGACACGAAAAAAAAAAGAAGAAAACACTCACACGAAAAATAAAACTGAAAGACTTTCGCGGTTGTAGCCGCTTCATCAGTCAAGGAGAGATTGAAAGGCCAATGCTCCACCCCCCTCAACCTCAGAATAAATAATCACCGCGCCTCCTGTTGTCCGTCGTCTCCACACACATCTCTCCCGGTCCCCACACATTGTTTTTCGCATGATTCCATCTTTAATCTATGTTTCAAAGTTTCTATCATTGCCTCCCTGTCACCCACTGACTCGCCCCTCAATCTCCACACCCTCGAATTGGCATGCATCTGGCGTTTGCAAGCCAACAAGCACCCTGGTCTGAATGTATCTTGTTGAGTTAGCCCCGCCCCAATACACCCCTCCCCTCTTCCCCCCACCTTTCGCCTTTTTCCAACACACTCCTTCCCCACTCAATCTCTCCTTGACTGATGAAGCGGCTACAACCGCGAAAGTCTTTCAGTTTTATTTTTCGTGTGAGTGTTTTCTTCTTTTTTTTTTCGTGTCTATGTTTAGTGACTGTGTTTTTGAACATTCATATTATGTGCTACGTTGCATCGCATTTCTGCAAAACATTGAATATATATATATATATATATAAGTATGTGGCCGATCGAGGCGAACGAGCAAAAATTGTACTACTAAAAACATAGACACACGTAAAAAAGGGGTTTGTGAGTGTCCCCTTTTTTTATGTATGTCTATGTTTTTAGTAGTACAATTTTTGCTCGTTCGCCTCGATCGGCCACATACTTATATTATCGCTTAGTGCGCTTTCATCAAGATTTTATATATATATATATATATAAAACTTTAAAAAACCCTAGGTTGGGCGGAATCACAGAACACACTAAAAAAAGATAAAAAACACTCACAGTAAGTACTAAATTTTCGGTGGCGTATTACCACCTTCCTCAGTTAGGTAGGAGACATAACTCCTACCTAACTCTGAGGAAGGTGATAATACGCCACCGAAAATTTAGTACTTACTGTGAGTGTTTTTTATCTTTTTTTAGTGTGTTCTATGATTCTGCCCAGCCTAGGGTTTTTTTAAGTTATTTACCTCGTTGAGGAACATTTCAAAGTGTATATATAATATATATAATAATAATAATAATTTTATTTGTCCAGAAGATCATATATTACAGTGAGCCACAGAACATAGATATTGGACACGTCATGGAAGTTTAATGAATCATAAAAATGTAACATACTGAACAGTAGATGTAACACTAAACAATTGAACACAATATAACAATAAGTGACATTCACATACATTTATACATATTTTTAGGGATCAATATAGAACTCTTGGATGCTGTAGTAAGATTTGTTTACAAGATATCTTTTTAGGTCAGCTTTAAATCTGTTCATTGAGGAGATGCTCCTAAGTTTGGGGGGAGTGAATTATATATTTTTGAGCCTATGGCTATGGGGCTTGTGTAGGAAAGTTTTCGTCTGTGGAGGGTTATGTGGATGGATGTATGTGATCTAGTTTGGTGATTATGTATATCCTGATTTAGCTTTAGTCTATGAAGGTTGAGTTTAACTAGTACACATAGTTTAAATACATAGAGACAAGGAAGCGTGAGAATTCCCAGCTTAACAAACAGTGGTCTACATGATTCTCTTCTAGGTATACCCAACATGGTTCTGAGTGCCCTCTTCTGCAGGAGAATCGTTTTGTTAAGGAGAGTAATTGTTGACCCCCAGAATTCAATGGCATAATTAACTATACTTAAGAAGTTACAGTGATACAGGGACATTAGTCCTTTATGTGATAGTGAGTTGGTAAGTAATCTCAGACTATATAGGACTGTAGATAATTTTGTACAAAGTTCATCGACGTATATTGACCAAGAACCAGAGTTTTCAATTATTAGACCTAGGAATTTTGTGTTAGCAGTAGGATAGAGTTGGGCATTGTTTAACATCAACTGATTAAAAGTAGCATCATTATTGAATAGCAAGAGTTGAGTTTTTGAGGTAATCAAATTTAGTTTGTTTGCAGCACTCCATGTCCACACTGAGTTCAATACCTCCTGACATTGGCAATGTAGATCAGTCATATTACTCGCTGATATGAGGAAGTTTGCATCATCTGCATACATGATGGGTCTAATGTTGCTGTTTCCGTGTATAAATGAAGGTAGGTCATTGATATATATGAGAAACAACAGGGGGCCAAGAACACTGCCTTGAGGTACCTACGTTTATCACCTTAGGGTTGGATTTTCCCACTGAGTCGTGTAATACTAGTTCAACTTGCTGAGTTCTGTTTCTCAAGTATGAATCTAACCATGCCAATGCATTACCTCTCACTCCATAGTTACAACATTTTTTTAAGAGGGTTTGATGGTCAACCATATCAAATGCCCTAGAGAAGTCTATGAAGAGAGCAGAAACTTTGTCTCCATTATCAAATGACTCTGAGATGAAAGTCCAGGCATCCAGAAGAGCATTGCCTGTCGACCTACCTTTGCGAAAACCCCACTGAGAGTCAGAGAGAATTGCATTCTTTTCTAGAAAAGAGAACTGCCGGTTATAAAAAATACGCTCAAATACTTTTGATAGCTGAGGCAATAGAGAGATAGGTCGGTAGTTGCCTACATCATTTTTGTCACCCTTGTTTTTATACACAGGTACTATTCGGCTAGGCTTCAGTTGGTCTGGGAAGATACCAGTGGACATCGAGGTGTTAATTAAGTGAGTTAAAGGTTTAACCAATAAGTGTTTGCATTCAGCAAGTATTCTGCCTGGAATCCCATCAATACCTGGAGTTGAGGATTTAGATAAGGTACCTAAACACGATAGGACTTCCTTTTCTTCACAGGGGTGAAGGTAGAGGGATGATACTATGGATGCGTTCTTTACAGTGGAATTAGTACTATGACTGCAGGAGTTGATTATTGGGAGATTACAGAAGGCATCATTCACCAGATTGCATATTGTTTTAGAATCAGTGACCAAGGATCCATCGTTATTATAGAATTTAGGGGTAGATGGATTAGCCTTCTTACCAAGCTCTTCCTTAATTATTTTCCAGGTTTCTTTCATTTTATTGTGAGCATTGGCAATTCGTCCATCGTTGTATGTTCTTTTTGCATGCTTTAGTAGTTTTCGGTATTCACTTTTCAGTTTGAGAAATTCAGTATAATCTTTTTGACTGCAGCCCTTTTTACATCTAGATGATTTTACCTTCAGGATTCGTGAGAGGGTAATTATTGTATCAGTGAGCTAAGGTTTACTTTGATTATTGGCGTGGGTTTTTACAGTGACTGTGGGAATGCAATAATCAATATGATAGAGTAGTTTGTCATGAAATTGGGTGTATATGTCATTGAAGTTGTTAAGTGAGTATACTCCTTCCCAAGTTTCGATGGCTAAGGAGTGTTTAAGACATGAAAGATATTCAGGTGAGAATAATTTGAAGGTGGATTTCCTAACATCCTTAGATTGTATTTCCAGGTTAAAGTCAGTCATTACCATACAGTGGTCGGATAGACCAAGATCTACAACTAAAGTTGAGGCATTTTCAGAATCAATACTTGTCACCATATAGTCAATTGAAGTTTTGGAAGTGGGCGTCACTCTGGTAGGAACGTCAACAAGACAGTGTAGCCCATAGGACAGGAACAAATTAAACAGGTCTGTACATTGGGGAGAATCCACTAAGGAATCACAATTAAGATCACCAGTTATAATAATTTTATGCTTCTTAACAAGGGACTCAAGCAGTTTATCCAGTTTGATTAGGAACTCATTGAAGATCCCTGTTGGAGATCTATAAAGTGAGATTATAGCAACACTTCCTGAAGTAGTTTTAACTGTACACACTGCACACTCAAAGTGTTTCTCTTCAACAAGATCCATAATATTGACAGAATTTATATCACTTTTTAAACTGTTATGTGCAAAGATAGCAACCCCACCGTTTTTATAGGTATTCCTTCCAAAAAAGCACATCAAGTTGTAATTGCTAATGGACACCAATTTGAGTTCATCAGATTTCATCCAGTGTTCACTTATACACAGGAGGGTAGGCTCTTTGCCACTGAGGGAAATCTCCAGCTGAGGAATCTTATTTCTTAAGCATTGAATATTAATATGGGCTACTTTGAGACTGGTACAGGGTACATGATGGGATATGTTGTGTCATAAGGACACATCACTTGAATCTTGCTCTGCAATAGTAGAAGAATCTAAATTCCTTGCAGTTACATTGCTTGTATCACTTTTAACACACTTAATTATTTCTGAGCACAGGTGATTTTTCCCTTTACTATTCAAATGAAGACCATGACGAGTGTAGAATGAACGGTCTAGGCTATTTGTATCAATCATTGTTACATGATCGAAGTTGGTACTAAGTTTTAGCAGATCCTCATTTACCTTTTTAGTCTCAACATTGATACATGAGGTAGCAGGAAGGTCATGGCGATGAGGAATGTTAGCAATTATTACATTGGTATTTGAAAGCTTTGACATCAGATTACTCATGGAGTGAACAACAACTTTACCCTTATTGAGGTACACATCGTTCGTGCCGGCCATGATGATTATGTGGTCATTTTTGGTGAGGTTATGTGAGATCTTTTCGCAGGAGTTCGTGACCTCGTTGATCCCGGCGTTCGGCATCACTACACCACATGTATTGTACACTTTACTAACCTCGGTTGCAGCAATTTTAGCCGAAATACCACGGCCATGGCTGTCAGAACACAGCAGAATAGATTTCAGCTTCCGTTTTACGCGATGAAGACACTTGTTTTCGTTTTTGGGAGGTACAGGAACAGGATGGTCTTCACAATGTCGCACATCACTGTTTTCAGGGAGTTGATTTAACAATTCAAATTTGTTACGCAGCGGCAACAAGGGTGGAGAAGGAGCTGTTTTCCTCGTTGAGTTCACACGCCAGTTGCCGTGTTGAATCCATTCGTCGCTCATCTCCACGGAACTTTTGGCTGCGACGACGGGCCTGCTCGCATGTTGATTCTTGTTCAAGATATGTAGCTGAATCTCTAGATTTTTGTTTTTTTCCCGTAGAACACTCATATCATGCAGGAGTTGCGAGATCAGGGCTTCCTTAGAGGCGAGGTTACGTAGAAGGGAGACGTTTTCGTCTTGAACGGAGCGCGACGAGCACGCTAAACACGACCACGTTTTTTCAAAACTTGAGACGTTAATATTCAGAACATTGGCACAATTATTGTGGAATGATGACTTGCAGGACTTGCAATTAACGCCGTTTACTACTTTTTTGTGGCATATAGCGCATTTTATACTATTAACCAATATTTTACCGGTGCCTAGTACATTGGCGTACGTTCCACTTGACGCCATCTTGAAATGTGTAATATAACCATATATAATAACATATAATAACATATAATAGAAGTTAAAACAAAGAGACAGAAACATTAATGCAGGACGATGACACACTGTGGTGTGGAGATGGAATGAAGGCTGAAAACTCATGGAAAAAAGTTCACCTGAACCGGGAATCGAACCACGGACCTTCTGCTTTCCGGGCAGATGCTCAGACCACCGAGCTATCCAGGCTAATCTATTCTCCAGTGTTTTCGGCAGGGGTTTAAACAACCAAATCCCCCAAGGTCTAGCCCTATGATTTTGGCCAAGAGATGGCTCTGGGCGTAGGTACCGCCATGAACGAAGAACTGAACGCAGACAGAAGAAGAAATGGAATTAAAGATGCTCACAATCACACACAAAGTAGGAAAGACATAGCACATGCGTTTCGGGGAACGCTGATATATCTGGGCCGCATTTTTACCCTCTGATTTCTGGCTTTTTTCCACCTACCACAGCACTGTTGTCCTCGTCCTTTTTCTGTTCCATGTTCCTATCCCTTTCTTTCCTTACCTGTGAATTTATATGCATATTTGCGCTTAAGGCGTCGTGTGAATGAATGAAGTAGTGTATCGGCCATATTGGCTTATTTCACTTGGGCTCAGCGTGCCCCGAAACGCATGTTCCTGTCTCTTTCCTGCTATCGTGTGAGTGTGTATCTTTCCTTTCATCCTTGTGTCCTCGTCCATTCCTTCTGCTGGTGAGTGGTGAGCTGCCCCAGTGCCATCTATTGGTTACTCTTGTGGGCCAAAGCAAAGGGAGTTTACTGCATATAAACCCCCGCCGAAATCATGGTAAATCTAAGTGTCCTGGTAGCGCAACTGGCCGGCAACCAGGAGGTTCTGGGTTCGAGTCCCAGTCAGGCCGCATTTTTACCCTCTGATTTCTGGCTTTTTTCCACCTACCACAGCACCGTTGTCCTCGTCCTTTTTCTGTTCCATGTTCCTATCCCTTTCTTTCCTTACCTCTGAATTTATATGTATATATATATGTATGTATGTGTTTTCGGAGAATGGGGAATTCGTTTTGGAGAGAATGGGGTACAAGTCCTTCAGGATGTCCTGTCCAACCACAAATCCACCTCACAAATTTTCCCCTCTCTTCCACGGATCACGTATAAGAGACCACCTAACCTCACCACCATCTTCAAAGCCACCCGCCCCCTTCAAAAATTGAATTCAGTCCCCACTACCCCACCCTCGCCATGCAACCGTCCTAGATGTAAAACCTGTAAAATTTTATCTCCACCCCCAGCCTCTTTCCTCTCCAAACTTAAATTCCTCCCGATATCTCCTTCCACCACCTGTACCTCTACAACCATCATATACCTCCTTCAATGATACTTCTGCCCCGCTTTTTATATAGGCCAATGCACCACCCCCCTCAACCTTAGAATAAATAATCACCGCGCATCCTGTTGTCCGTCATCCCCACACGCATCTCTCCCGGTCCCCACACATTGTTTATCGCATGATTCCATCTTTAATCAATGTTTCAAAGTTTCAATCATTGCCTCCCTGTTACCCACTGACTCGCCCCTCAATCTCCACACCCTCGAATTGGCGTGCATCTGGCATTTGCAAGCCAATAAGCACCCGGGTTTGAATGTATCTTGTTGAGTTAGCCCCGCCCCAATACACCCCTCCCCTCTTCCCCCCACCTTTTCCCTTTTTCCAACACACTCCTTCCCCACTCATTCTCTCCTTGACTGATGAAGTAGCTACAACTACGAAAGTCTTCCAGTTTTATTTTTCGTGTGTTTCCTTTTTTTGTGTCTATGTTATATATATTCAATGTTTTGCAGAAATGCGATGCAACGTAGCACATAATATGAATGTTCAAAAACACAGTCACTAAACATAGACACGAAAAAAAAAAGAAGAAAACACTCACACGAAAAATAAAACTGAAAGACTTTCGCGGTTGTAGCCCCTTCATCAGTCAAGGAGAGAATGAGTGGGAAAGGAGTGTGTTGGAAAAAGGAGTGTTGGAAAAAGGGGAAAGGTGGGGGGAAGAGGGGAGGGGTGTATTGGGGCGGGGCTAACTCAACAAGATACATTCACACCAGGGTGCTTGTTGGCTTGCAAACGCCAGATGCATGCCAATTCGAAATTCAGAGGTAAGGAAAGAAAGGGATAGGAACACGGAATAGAAAAAGGACGAGGACAACGGTGCTGTGGTAGGTGGAAAAAAGCCAGAAATCAGAGGGTAAAAATGCGGCCTGACTGGGACTCGAACCCAGAACCTCCTGGTTGCCGGCCAGGTGCTCTACCAGTTGCGCTACCAGGACGCTTAGATTTACCATGATTTCGGCGGGGTTTATACACAGAAAACTCCCTTTGCTGTGGCCCACAAGAGTAACCAATAGATGGCACTGGGGCAGCTCACCACTCACCAAGGGAAGGAATGGACGAGGACACAAGGATGAAAGGAAAGGTACACACTCACACGATAGTAGAAGTAGATAGGAGGAGTAGCTTAAGGCACCGTGTGAATGAATGAAGTAGTGTATCGGCCATATTGGCTTATTTCACTTGGGCTCAGCGTGCCCCGAAACGCATGTTCCTGTCTCTTTCCTACTATCGTGTGAGTGTGTACCTTTCCTTTCATCCTTGTGTCCTCGTCCATTCCTTCCCTCGGTGAGTGGTGAGCTGCCCCAGTGCCATCTATTGGCGTGCTATCAGTGCTATCCCCTCGGCGGTGGACCGGCATATGGATGGCATCTGTATAAAAGGATGCACTCATACTCTTTGCATCTGGATGACATCCAGCTGCCAAAAAGAAATTTGATGGTTTGTGCCGGCTGGGAACACATCGTTTTCTCTCGAATCACGGTCAAAATCGCGCGATAACACTCGCTTTCTTTTACTGATGGCTTTATTTTCTTGTAAGTGCCTACATACTATGTTCAGTTAATAAAAGAGGCAACCAGCGCAGCCTATAATCACTAGCTGACGAAAATATTTCAACTAACTTCACTCCCATCCATGGAGACTGAATTACTCGACCGCATTGCTACTTCCGCTTCTAAAATTAGAATATTTCGAGAATTTTCCGCGACTTAAAATAAATCAAATACAGTTTCGCAATTATTTTATTCCCATATTTCCCGGTGTAGCACTTTCTTACTACCGCCTTGGTAATTTTTTCGATGCTTTCGTGAACGATCGTAGTTTAAAATTTATTGCGCTTAGCGACAGTCATATGTCTTGCCTGCGTATTTATGCCGCGAAATCTGACTATTCCATCGGGAGTCAGGGACGTCAATTTCTAGCAATACTGAACGAACATCAATCCATGCGCGGCAGTTTTAGGTGAAGGAGGCAGCTAATTAGCTGATACGCGGTAGGGCAATGAAATTTTTTACCGTCGCCGCCGCATTCTGAAGTAGTTCGCCCAGCATTCTCACCGGGAAATCACGTCCTTTCGCAGACCTAGCGTTTCTGTGTGCCCTCGACAGAGTTTTTCTTCGGAACGCTACGTGCATTGTATTTTGGAGAGAGGGAATTCAACAAAATTTTCAAAATTACGCTCAATTTTTTGTCTATTTTTTTGCGGCAGTCACGTGTTTATTTTTTTTATAATCTTTAACAAGTCACATGTTATAAGAATGATAAATCAATTCTAAAAGATATAATAAGGAGTATTTTCAATTATTTGCCGTAAATATGAAAATTACTTAATTAAGCATAGGCTGATTCGAGAAATAAAAGAAGGCGACTACTTGACATTACCTCATAATTAGCAATTTTCCTAGCCATCAACGAGGACAGGCAGAAGGCAGTGACCTTTGGAATACCATCATTCACCCTCACATCTATTTTAAACAACTGAGGAAAAACAGAAGAAACTGGCTAGGCTGCACAAATAAAAAAACTCAGGCAGTTAAATACGAGGATGAAGAAATTATGTTTAGAAATATAAAACTATTGTTCTTTCCTCCGAACACTATTAGTAAATTACAACCCTTAGACCAGGGAATTATTTCTTAGGTCAAAAGGCATTAACGAAAACAGCCAGTGATTTATTTACAGTGAAAATGGCATTAAAAAGTGCTCGTGGAATTGAAAACATTATTTCGAAGAGTTTGAAAAAAATTTTAAGCAAACCCATTAACTAATTTATTTTCTAAAAAGGCCTCTTGAACAATTTACTTTTACCTTTGTGTAACCATTAAATTGTAAATATATGTTCACTTATGTATACCTATATATTTAAATATATTAATATAATGGCTTAAAAGACAGTAGCACCTTTCATTCCCCAAGGATATGAAAAAATGGTGCCTACCACTTAAACCTCTCTATAGTGAACCTCCATACATCAAATTGCCCAAATTTTGGTCCCCTCCATTACGATGTAAAGAGGTTTTACTGTATATATACAATGTTTTGGAAAATATGATATGCACGTGGCACGTAATATAAATAAATAAAATAAATAGATAAACTCCTCGGATAACATTTAAGAGACCGCCGAATTTAAACACCATATTTAAAGCCACCCGCCCTCTCCAAAAGTCGCAGTCAGTCACTATCTCCACACCCTCACCTTGCAATCGTCCCAGGTGTAAAACCTGCAAGATATTCTCTCCACCCCCTGCCTCTTTTCTCCCCATGCTTAAATTCCTACCGATTTTCCCCTCCACTACTTGTACTTCCACCAACATCATTTACCTTCTTCACTGTAATTTCTGCCCTGCTTTCTATATTGGCCAATGCACTACCCCTCTCAATCTCAGAATTAACAATCATCGCGCCTCCTGTTGTCCATCTTCCCCCCACTCCTCTCTACCAGTTCCTACACATTGTCTTTCACATGATTCCATTTTCAATCAATGCTACAAAGTATCCATTATTGCCTCCCTCCCTCCCACCGACTCCGCCCTCAACCTCCACACCCTCGAATTGGCTTGCATTTGGCACTTTCAAGCCAATAGCTTTCCAGGTCTGAACGTCGCATCCTAACCCCTATTCCTAACTCCCCCTCCCCATACACCTCTCCCCTTACCCCTCTTCTCCCTCTTCCAACCCTCTCCT
Organism: Ischnura elegans; assembly: GCF_921293095.1. NCBI lineage: Eukaryota > Metazoa > Arthropoda > Insecta > Odonata > Coenagrionidae > Ischnura > Ischnura elegans. Next base: position 109,639,341 of record NC_060259.1, on the reverse strand, counting down.
TTCCTCACCATTCATACTTCAGCTGACGAAGAAGCCTGAAGTGCTTCGATAGCTTCGAGTTTATTTATTCAATGTGAGTGTTTCTTTTTTGTGTCTCTGTGTTTATCGATATTAACTTGAACTATATATATATATATGTGATATCTTATATTTTACGCTCTAGAAGGGGATGTAACACTAGACGAAAGCCTCTTGCTGTATAAAGGACGATTGGGTTGGCATCAATATATTTACCTTTTAATAAAAACTTTTGTCCTCTTAGAGTCCAGTATTGTGAATGTCTTGTCAACAATTATTTATACTGGGAAAGGCTCTTGACACAGACTTTGAAAGTAAGCCAATGTCCTCCCAAGTAGTATTGTCACAGATGAAACCACTATTTGAAAAAGGATATTGTGTTACAATAGGCAATTTTTATACCTCTCCAAAACTGACCAAGAAACTAATTTCTCTTTCCTGTGATACACGGCACTGTGTGCGGAACACAAAAAGGGGATTCCAGAGGGGCTGAAGAAGAAATAAATGAAGAAAGATGATGTGGCAGCTTTTCGTAAAGGAAAAATGATGGTTCTTCGCTAGAAGGACAAGAAGGAAGTGCCGTTACTCTCCACGGTTCACAACAGAGAAATGAGAGGTGCAGAAAAGGGGGGTAATGGTTGTGAATCTGAAGGTATTCGTCAACTATAATGAGACAAAAGGGGGGTGGGTGCAGAAAAGGGGGGTAATGGTTGTGAATCCGAAGGTATTCGTCAACTTTAATGAGACAAAAGGGGGGTGCTGACAGGGTGGAACAGCATTTGGCTGACTATCCAATCCCACGAAAAAGAGGGAAAAATATTATAAGAAATTATTTTTTCATTTTATGGAAATTTCTCTAATGAACTCATATGTTTTATATCACAAAAGAGGTGGTAATAAAATAAATTTACTCTACAGGCTGGACCTAATAGATAGGATGATTGAACTTTACTTCCCAAGTGTTCCCTACACTAAGGCAGGTAGGCCACCCACAAAAGCACATCTCCATCGAATACGGAGAGGCATTTCCCGGAACTAATCCCACCCACAGAAAATAAGGCAAACCCAACTGGGAAGCGTGCACTGTGCTCCTGAAAGCGAGATGCACATGGAAAAATAGTGAGGAGGGAGAGCCGATATTTTCGTCCTGACTGCTATGTGGGTCTTTGCATTGCCCTTTGCTTCAAAGCGTATCATACAGAAATAGACTTTTAGCTTATATAATATGTGACTGTGTTTCAAATTTGGAGTTTATACCAATATTTTTCTAACATTATCATCTGTTTTTATTGTGAATCAATTATTTACAAAGAAAATCATTCAAATGATAGAATAAATTATCAAGTAAAAATACACGTGCATAGTTTGCATTTAAATACAGGCAATTCTAATATACCTTTAGCCTCTATTGGAATTTTTTTATAGAGGAAGAGACCCATATGTTGTGGGGCATGTCCAGAATTTTTTGTCTTGTACTATGTCTAATGAAGATTTTTGGAACTCCTTTGTAGTTGAGTATCATAATTATGATACATAACTGTCATTTGAGGCATAATTATATTTATTTTTCATGGCATAAATGATAGCAGCAAACATATAAGTGTAAGGAAGATGAAGGATGCCAAGTTTTTTAAAGAGTGGTTGACATGGAGTGCATAGAGATGTATAGCACATCAGCTGTAAAGCCCTCTTTTGAATTTTTAATATTATATGAGTATTGGGTTTAGGGCCCTGAAAAAGAATACTGTAGATTACATGAGAGCAGAACTCGCCTTATGCAATAAATTGATAAGATTACGTGACTATTTACAGTTCTTATAAATCTAATAAAAAACATACTGAACTGAGTTTGCTATGCAAATTTTGAATATGACTCTCCCTTGATAGTTGACCATCCAGAGCTAGACCCAGAAGGCAAGCATTAGTATTTTGATAAATGGGTCTGTTATCAATGGTTACAGTGATATTTATATGAGGCTTATTTTTATCAGCATAATAAATTAAGGTAGATTTCTCCAGGTTGAGTGGAAGAGAATTTTCATTACACCATTCTAGTGGAAAGTGTAACCTGGTCATTTTAGAGGTGGGTGATACCATAGAGTAATTATTTATAGAGGGCTCACCATACGGTCAAAAATTGTATATATTTTTTATGTAGTTCTGGAAGAATTGTAGCAATATTTTTAATTTGCTCGTTCCACAAGCCTGAAATATATTCTGAAGCAGAAAGGGTCGCTACATTTATTGATGACAATAGTTAGTTGATTTTGTTCATAACAATTGTTATAAAAAATATTTCCTTGAATTGCGGCCATTGACTTGGCTTGTCCGAGTTTACATTCCTAATCCAGTTGCCAGCAGACTGTTCTTAGTATTGAATTGAAACTTGCAGGAAACATATATTGCTCATTTTTTTCCACACTGGTCAACTTAAATTTGTTCTCAAGTCAGTTTCAATATTGTTATGTTTGCTTATACATCTTTTGGACAAAAAATCTGTAATTTTGCGAGGTACCGTAAAATGGGCTAACTTCGGCCGCTTTTTAAGGTTTTCTATGAATATGAAGGTGATAATTATAAAAAATCACCACGATAAAATTAGACATTATTCTCCCTAGCTTTATATAGAGAATCCCATGAATGGATAACTGTCATATTACTTATTGTTTACTATATTAAATTATTAATCATGGCCGAAGTTGCCCCAGAAATGGGGCAACTTCGGCCATGGGGAAATGGGGAATGAAATTTCACTATTGGACGAAGTTACCCATACCAGGCTTTACTTCAGCCGCTAAAAACGTGCAGGAATACCTGTAAATTGATTTAACAATATTTTTCATTGGGAACTGAAAGAAACAAATGCCGCCATGGCTAATTTTATTGAAACAGTAAGATTAAAAAAAAAATTGTTATAAATCGGAAATAATATTTTTGTCGTAATATTAGCTGTGAAATTACTTATTTTCATAGCCAAAATTAGAAATTAAAGTATAAAAATTACAAATAGGAATGCAGTTATACCGCAAATAATCAAAAAATGTCCAAACTGTCCTTTATGTTTTTGAAAATATATCTTCCACGCCTTATCGGAATCTGCATTTGGAGTTTTCTCACTATTTGGTTTTTCTTAATGGAGCACATATCCTCGACATCTGGGAAAACGAAGAAAAGATTTTTCCCCGCCTTTTTTCGGAAGAACTTTACCACATAAGAGTCCGAGGCTTCTATAATCTCAGCTGCATAGAATCTTTGGTTTTTATAAGCGTCATTTAAATATTGGACTAGAACAAAGTCCCCTACGCCATATGATTCCGCAATCTCAGTGGAGATTTCAGCGTCTTTTTCAGCCAAACTAGAATCCTGAACTTCAATCGACTCATCTACTGTATTTGAGGTGCCAGCAGAAGCTGTTTCTTGGGTCTCCACGTCAGTTTGGATGACGTCTTCAACAGTCACACTCTTTCCAGGTTTTCCGCTGATTCGCTTCCCCTTTGATTTCCTTTTTTTATCCTCCCCCATGCGGGCAGTTTTGAGAATTTCGGTGAAGGAGTCAGTCCAACATTTCTCAACACTTTCGTTCCTTTGAGAATCGGGAAGTTTTTTCAGCACAGCCTCTCTGTTTACAGGAGAGATCCCTGCTGATAGGAATCCAGATTTCAAGTTTTTTTCTATTTTTTCTCGACCAATGCTTTCAACTGCTGTCTTTAACATTAAAGGAAATTCCGTTTTAGGCAGCGTACCTCGGTTCTTCTTTTTCCACTCATCAAGAGCCTTTCTCCATGCAACTTTTATTGGTCGGAAGAGAGCAATGTCGAGAGGTTGGGTGAGGTGTGTCGAGTTTGGTGGCAGAAGGACAAAACCAATGTTATTGCTCTCACACAGCCTAATTACCTCCAGTGAAAGGTGACTGGAAAGATTATCCCCGATTATGACCTTTCTTCCAGGCAATCTTCTAATGTAAGGAAGGCATAATGTTAAAAACCAATCTTCAAAAATTTCAAGGTCGAACCAACCACTATCGTTCCTGTTGTAACGGGACCCATCAATGCCGCCCTCAGTCCAGCCTGGATATAAATGTTTTGCCTTGTACAGCACATACGGCGGGAGAAGATCTCCAGATGCTGTCCCTGCCATCATGACTGAAACCCCACTTTTGGAAGTGTCGGTTATTCTCTCCGGATGTTTCGTTCCTCTCTTCACAATAACTTTGACTCTCCCAGGGTCATCCACAAAATTAGTTTCGTCATAGTTGACGATGTTATGCGGGGAAACACCTTCAAGGGACTTCTCCAAACTGTCAAAGTATGAATTTATTTCAATTTTTCCAACTGAAGCTCTGGCACGTTTAATATTCTCTGAAAAGCGGAATGCAAGATTTTCATGCCTCTTCAAAAATCCTCTTACCCAGTCTTCTCCAGGCAAATTTTCATTGAAGACAGCCACGGTTGTGCCTTTTCTATCTAAGTAGTTTTTGACAACCATTCTCGTGTCCTTTGGTGTCAAAGGAAATCCCCATAAAGCACATTGTGTTAGTCCATGTGCAAGAGCATTTTCTTCCTAATTGAATAAAATTTGAAGTTACTCTCGGCCCAGACATTATGTGCACTCGAGTTTGGATACGAATAGCGAAATGGCATTAGGACGCACAGAAAAAGTGATAACACCATAATTTTTCACACTCCGTTTTCGGAGTGTGAAATTAAAATGCATTTAAGTGCCAATGCTTTATTAAAGTTAGAAGAAGAGAAAATTGGTGACCAGCAGTATCTGGTTTACCAGTGAGTAGCCGATTCTTGCCATTTGTCATTTCATTCGCAGCAATAAATTGCATGAGTTTATACTTTGCATAGAGGAATAGGTGACGGGCCGCTGGCGGCCCGGAGTGGGCGAACGCGGCAACACTGCTCCGCTCGACGTAAAATTAAATCAGAAAAATTATGGTGCCATCGCTTAGGAGTGTCACAACATCTACATATATCAGGAAATTAATGTTGATATGACAATAATGATACAAAAATTAACCAACCTCTAAACAAAGAACGCAAGGGCGCCCGATTTTCCCCACGTGAATCTCCTTCATTCTGTCCTGAAGTGTTGTTCTAGGAACAGCATACTTTTCGGAGGCCTGACGGATTGAAATTTTGCCTTTCCGAATCTCTTCCAGAGCATTTTTTAGGTAAATGGGGTTATAATTGCAATAGGCGCGACCGCCGACTTTCTTCTTGGGTGCTCTCGGCATGGCCGAAGTTACCCTGAAAATTCATGCCCATGAACATGAATCCTACTCTACCAAACACTAATTGGAATTTAAATGTATTTTATTGTAAAATATGTTGAGAGATACTTACCCAATGTCACGGTTAAAGCGAGACTAACTTTCAAAATATAGATATAGCTGGACAGATGTTTGTCTTTACACCTTCACGCTGCGTTATTCACTACTGCCTAGGAATGAGCTGTCACTGTACTAAAGGTTTCGCGCGAATAGACACGTGGGGGCAGTAATAACGTCAGAGACATCTATCGATACACACAGCATTAATTCAAAAGGTTGAAACGTCACCTGACTAGGTGGTAGCATTAAAATTCAGGTTAGGCAACCTGATGGCCGGAATTACCCCGGTTGGCCGAAGTTAGCCCATTTTACGGTACAAAGCAATCGCCTGCTAACTTTTGTATCTTACGATATAGGTCCTTATATGCTGCGTATGAAATTTAGAGAAAACTAGGTATAAATATATTTTTGGCGAAAAAATTGTAACCATATCTTGAATACGAAAGGAGTTACGAAATTTTGATTTTCTCAAATATTTTTACCTCGTCATAATTTCAGCCGCTTGCTAATTTGTGGCAGTTATCTGTAGCTTATCATTCAACTATCGAGCAACAGTTCTTAACAGCATCCTAAAAAGTGCAGGGAAAGTCTTTAATGCCTAATTTCATGTATAGTTCAACCTTTTTGAATTTCCATAAAATGAAAAAATAATTTCTTATAATATTTTTTCCCTCTTTTTCGTGGGATAGGATAGTCAGCCAAATGCTGATCCACCCCGTCAGCACACCCCATTGTCTCATTGTAGTTGACAACTACCTTTGGTTTCATAACCACTACCCCATCAACATAGCACTGGAGAGTATAACAATTTAAGACTAACCTCACATAACCTACTCATTTTTCAAACAGGCCTGGTTATGCTGGAGTAAAATTTTATCTACGTAACCAGCAATGTTACACCGTAGATGAATTCATCTCACTGCCAAGTTAAAAAAAATTTCTTTCGTCCAATTTTATGCCCCTTCAAATATTGTGACATATTTTATACTGTGTGTGTTTACTTGTGCATGTTTATATTATCTGATCTGTGTTACATAAAATATTATGTTATTATTATTTTATATTTGCCAGCCTCGGTGGCGGTGGGGTTCGCCTGCCAAACCCAAGGTCGTGGGTTCGAGTCCCACCTGGGTAAGTTATCATTCTCCAGGGCATGGATGTTCGTGCACATTTGATTGTTAATTGTTAACAGACACCCTGATGTAAAGGCCGAAAAGTGCTTTTTTCGGAGGTGCGAAAAAATAAATATAAAATAAAATATATTGTGTGAAGTATATGATGAACATAGCATCCCCTATATTTCTGCCTGTAAATAGGCATAATGACATTTTCCACACTAGTACAAAACTTGTCGTCAGGAACCAATAAAAATATTATTATTCATCTCCCAATTCTGACACACATACCATCAATGTTCTTCATTATCCCTTTTGCATTAGGCCGAGCATTCTGAAGAGAGAATGCACCCCAAGCAGCAGATAATATTCATTGGATATGTAAATGAGGTTGATATATCCAAAACAGGTTGCCATTACATGATGGATTATTCTGACAACGTGACACAGATATCCTATTTGTAACATCCATGATGAGTGGTAAACATAACATTGCATCGATGTTCAAGTCATAATATTTGTGATTTTAATTATAAAAGGTGAAAAATTGAATTCCAAACAGAATCCATTGGTAGTTGATGTTCTGCATAGAATTGAGGAGCACAAATGTTTTGCTTGTGTCTCGGGATTATCAAAAACCATAATAATTTCATCCATTATGTACTAATTAGAATTTGTGAAGATATCTAAGATATGCTGTAATATGGACATCGCTGTGGGGTTGTTTGGTGGGTCCTATGTATATTTGACACATATCCATTCAACGTTAACTGGATAAACATGGATATTGCACAGATGTCTTATGTCCGACAATGTTGTAGGGATATTGATTGCTGCTTGGGACAGTGGCGTAGCGAGGTGGGGTTCGGACCCCCCAAAATATTAAAATATCAAATAATATCCTGTTTTTCAAAATTTTCCCCCCTGCTTTTGGACCCCTCACCAACAAAATTCCTGGCTACGTCACTGGCTTGAGAGTAGACGATTGGAAGGATGAGAAGATGTTGGTGCATGCATTATCATATTGCCTCATTTAAAATTACCATACTTCATTCAAATCAACTTGACTCAATATTTGCGAGTAGTTAGAACTTGACTCAAGAACAAAAGGAACTACTCGCATATCTCTCTACGTTATTGATTCCCATCTTCAAGCTAATATGAATGAAATAAACAAGTGCTCACTTTACTCACCCAACAAACTTCAGCAGGAACTCCTCCATGGCTATATCCGTTACTAAGCAAAGCGAGAAATCTACTTTTTTTAATTGCTTACTATCCAGAGATCCAGTTAGTAAAAATATAAAGCGATTGGTCACCCACTTATTTCCGCGAACTGATAAGGCACTCAAACTCTGAAAGATTAAACATAAGCAACAGGAGAAAATAATGAAAATAACTTGTACTTAATAGGGCTAATAAGACTGAAAAAACATTGCACCCAAGCCACCTAACCCAATTCAAGTCCATATTTACACGTCACTTTGTACTGGAATTAACCCATGACGTCTCAGATTTTGAAGAAATTTCGTGAAAAAGCTTCCCTATGCAAATAAGTAATACCATTTGAAGCATTTTACAATGAAAATGAGGCCACTGAAAAGCCAACCCAAAATCCCCTGATTTTTTCTGGCATTTCAGAATTTTGTAAACCATGTATTCGATGAGAAGTATTTGAATCTATAATTACCTTTATAGCAGATAAAAATTTGATAAACGGTAGAAAAATGATACTTTAAAGCACATTAATTAAACTCATGTTATAAAAATGAATTTTAACAGACATGAAGTACCGCCTCAATGATATCTTAAGATTACTATGGTTGGATTACCAAGATCCTCTGCTTAAGAGAATGAAGAAAAATCACTCCATGACTTTCACAGTAAATATGAATTTTCCAGACTTAATTTATAATTTTCCAAGGTAATCTATGAATTTCCTGGTTGCCCTTAAGGTGGCTACTCTGAATAATGAAAAATCTGAATAGTAATTGGCATTTTCAAAATAATGGTTTTCTCTGAAAACAACTTAGCTGAACAGATATGCGGCCCAAATTTGACAACTTAAATGTAATTAGCCCTTGATTGTGCCATAGTGATTGCTCTTACTTGAATAGCCCTTCAAAATGGCCCCTGGATATATAGACTCGGAGGTGGAAGTGAAAGGGATGGGATTAATCCCTTCTACCAAGCAGCCAAGAGCGCTTCCCCCCTTAAGAGCGCCTACGTAATGGTGGCTGTTGCTTTTTGAGACACTCTTTCATCACTATTCACTGACAAAATCTTTTGAGAAAACAAGGCGATGCCCGCCTCTTTCAATCCACATCCCTAGTGTGACAAGTCCCACCTTCTGGTGCAATGCCGCTCGAAACATTCTCAGCTTGCATGACTGGGCCAGTTGCATAGATATTTGATAAGGATCATAGTTGACGACGAGAGGGCTAATTGAGGATCCATACCTTACAGCACACACAAACATGCAGTATACATTAGTCCACTGGTATATTAGTGGTCTCACAATTCTTGCTATGATTTCACTCGTTAGAAGCCTCAAGATTTCACCAACAGTCAAAGAAGAGCGAAATATGAGTACATAAATAAAACGATGATGTTTGAGGCCTTATTGGGCCAAATCTACCATAGTTCATTTCAAACATCTTTGCGACTGCGAACGACTCCCTGAAAACCAACCAAAATTCAACAGGGTAGAATAACCTCAGGGAAATTCAGTTGCTTTAATATCTCCATGGTGTATGCTTCATGAGTTAGTCAGCAGTGTTAATAGGGTTCCATGCTTGGGTCACAGAGAGCAGAGTGGGTGGAAGACAGACAAATGCAGAAGCATTCAGCCAGAATTAGTCCACTCTCTGCCAAGCATCTGCATGGTCCATCTCCCTCCAATTCTGCTCCCATGTGAACTCAGTTTGTCATTGACACTACAATGCCTCAACTTGTCTGGCTACCTAGAACACCTAATGCAGTCATTTTTACCGAAGTTGATAAATCAGTTGAAAAAGGGACTTACTAGATGATAAACGATCTCAGGAAGGCTTGATTTTCTCAGGGGTCGACTTATACAAATTCAGAATATTTTCTATAGTTAGAAATTTTTTTTATAAATTACGTAATAGGCTATTCTATGACAATGCTACAAAAGATGAACATTGGGGTCAAATATGTATTTTGTTCAAACTTCTTATTGAATGTATCAGATTCTCAATAAAATCTTCACAAAGCCAATTAATGAAAAAAATATTTTTTCCTATTCATGCACATTTTCACTTTCCAGAGTTTTGGAAGAAAACAATTCCTTCAATGATGAATCTGAGCTTTTCCCGGAGAATAGCATGGATGAAGGATGAAAGCTTCTCGGATTTCCAACTGGGTCTGCCCGTTGTAGGCCGACGTTACGTTCGGAGAATTTCCCTCAGGGGTGATGATGCCCACGTAGCTGCGTTTCAATATTCATCCCCTCCTCCTTCACCTAGGTGCTCTCTGATTGGTCGGTAACTTTTCCTCCTTTCTCATCCTATTTATTACCAGGTTCCAGGCACTACTTAGCTGCAGTCCTCGATCTCTATTGATGCTGTTTGGGTGAAGACTGATCTCTACGGCTTCTTTAGTGATATGGTCCCAATAACCTTTAGTCTTTCCGAGTTGGGTAGTTTCTTCCCAGTGGATGTTGTGCTTTTCCTGGGCACAGTGTTCTGCAATGACCGATTGTTCCAATTGACCGTGTCGGAGATGGCATCGATGCTCCTTTGCCCTCCTCTCAATCGTCCTCTCCCTCTCTCCAATACACACTTTACAACATTCGCATGGAATGCCGTAAATGTCGGCTGTTTTGAGACCAAGAGGGTCCTTGGCTCGGACTAACTGATCTCGGAGTTTACCAGGAGGAAGGTGAGTGGTACAAATATGGTGTTTGGAAAGAATCCTTGCCATCTTTCCCGAGACAGTGGAAACGTATGGCAGGATGGCTTTTGATGCTGGAGGCCGTTCTTCATCTAGTCCGTCTTCTTTATCTTCATGGCGAAACAAAACTCAGTACTATTCCACAAACTTTTATTTTAACAGTCTACTAGTTTCTACGTTTATACTGTCATTATCAACACTAACAGCAATAGCGTACAACGTCCATCCTTATTTACCCAACAATAGTGTGAGGGAAGGAGGGGGGGGAACTAAAAGAGGAGGAGGGGGTGATTGGGCATTGTTGGTTGAATTTGATGGTCAAAACACAAAGTATAAAAGCTGGGGGGGGGGGGGACAGATAGAAGGTCAGGTGGTAACGAGGTTAATTGGAATGGGAGGAAGAGGATTGTCAAGGAAGAAGTCAGATTTTAAAAGAGTAGATAAAAAATTAGAACATTTGAATACAGTCATATCATTTAAAATTTTAGTGTTACGTGCAAGAGTGCATTTGGTGATTTCTAAAATATCCAGTTTTACACTTTTGTCATGTACATGTAAAATTTAAATATTGAAATCACTGTTGTGGCTGGATTCGGACAGGTGCTTAGAAAAATGGGATTTGGAGTCTTTCAAACGAGCACTTCTTTTGTGTTCATCAACACGAGTTTTAAATTTGCGGCCCATTTGACCGATGTACACACCATTGCACTCACCAGATGTCAGGGCATAGACACCACTTTTTTCTTCAGGATGCACTTTGTCCTTAGCATTAAAAATCACTATACCTAGGGAAGTCGGGGAGTAAAAGCACGCTCGGTATTTGTCATTGGGTATGAGGCTGTGAACACTGTAAGACAGGGGGCCAAGGAAAGGTAATTTGCACCACCGTTTGGGTTCTGTTTTGGGGACCGGCAGAACACTGATTAGGGTGGGCGATACTCTTATTCGGGTTTTTTCTTGGCCAGTAATTTGTGGATGAGGTCATCATTATAGCCGTTATTTGAACATATTGATTTAATTATATCAAGTTCCTGGTTGAAACTTGAAGCAGACATTGGGATACAGAGTAGTCTGTTTAACATAGAGTTAATGCCTGCAATCTTGTGGGAGTAAGGATGGTTTGAGTCTGCGGGGATAAGTACATCCGTAAAGGTACTCTTCTGGTAGATTGCGAAGTCATGTTTGCCTTCTTTGAGGGAAATGGTGAGATCTAGGAAGTGGAATGTGTCACCTCCACGTTCAGAAGTAAAATTGATGGATGGGTGGAGGGAATTGAGTAGCCCAAGAAAGGAGGCCAGTTGTCTCTTGCTACCAGTCCGCAGGCAAATAATGTCATCCACATATCTAAAGTAGTAGCACACGCTTTATGAAAGTTGAACAGTTCACTTTCCAGGTTATCCATAAAGATATCAGCCAGGATAGGCGAGAGAGGAGAGCCCATAGAAAGGCCGTGGTTTTGTCTGTAAAACTGGTGATTGAATTGAAAATAATTTTGGTCCATGCACACTGATAATAGTTTTTTGAAGTCACTCACTAGGTCATCATTCACGGATGATTTTCTGAGCCAATCTAGAGTTAGACCTATAGCCTCTTTGGCAGGTACAGAGGTAAAAAGGTTGGAAACATCAAATGATACCAGTTTTCCATTTGGTGGGGGGGGTTATTGTTGAAAGACTTTTTGCTAGCTCAGAGGAATTTTCAATGCTGTGCGTAGGCTTGAACCCCGAGAGGTTCCGTAAGAGTGTATTTAACTTTGAGGAAAGGAGGAGGGAGGGAGCAGAAAAATGGGAAACCACTGGGCATATGGGCACGTTAGACTTGTGGGTTTTTGGTAAGCCGTACATTTTTGGTGGAAATGGATTCATTTAAATAAGATGTCTCCTTTCCTGAGGTGAGAGTAAGTGTTCACATTGGATTTAAGTTTATCTTGAAAAATAGGGGTGGGGTCTTTGTTCAGCAGTTCGAAGTCGTTTGCCGAGATAAAGTCATAGCACTTCGTTAGGTGATCACTTTTGTTGAGGATGACGATACTAGAACCTTTGTCAGCTTTGGTGAAGATGAGATTGTGGTTTGTGGCGGCCGACTTAATAGATTTTAACAAGTGGGAGGAAGAGACAGGTGAGGAGTTTGGGATTCTAGTGAGGTTTTTAGAAATATAGCGATTTGGTGCTTTTTGCCGGGAGGTTCACTACGAAGGGCTACTTCACAATCAACCAAGAAATTACAAGCAGCCTTCGTGTTAATGGGTTGGGCGGGTGAGTATTACGTTCTTGTAAATTATCCTTGTCAGAGATCTTTTTGACCCTGGGAATTAATGAGGAGAGGACCGTGTTCTTCTGCGATGGATGATGATGACTTTTCCCATTTAGGTATAGATCGGTATGAGTAGGCTTCCAATATACTTTGTGCCCCAGGGTTCCATCTCCCCTGCACCAGATGAGGATGTCCAGGAAGGGCAGCTCTCCGTTCGTTTCAGTCTCCATGGTGAAACGTATGTTGGGGTGACGGCTATTCATGTGGTCGACGAATGAGGGCTGAGAATCCATTCCGTGGGGCCAAATGATGAATGTATCATCAACATACCTGAAGAAGCACTTGGGGTGCAGTGGAGCCGAGTTGAGGGCGTGTTCTTCAAAGTCTTCCATAAAGAAGTTAGCAATGAATGGCGATAGAGGTGAACCCATAGCCACTCCATCTGTTTGCTCATAGAAGTCCCCGCTGTATAGGAAGTAGGTGGAGTAGGGTGTTGCTTATTTTTTATTTTTTCTCAGATTTTTGATTTCTACCTCTTAAAATATGCTATAGGGTGCAGAAGGGATATCCTAAAAATTTCAGCTCAACTGTTTAACATTTAGAGGTCGCTCAAAGAGCATAAATGCAATAACATTAAATTTTCCTGATTTTTTGAAGTAGCATCATTTTCAGGGGTAAGGCACGATTTTGCGGGCCTTAAGGACCAAAATTCGCTCCACTTTAACGTCCGCTCAACAGTTTTCCAGGAATACATTACTTTTCCCCGAGCTACAGCAGCGCGTCACACCCCTGACGGCGAGCTGGTCGCTCGGAGGCCGCATCCACGGTCAGCGACCGTCATTGCCTTACGCCCCTCACGCCTTTACAAGCGAAAGTCGGCTTAAGAAAGGAGGAGTCGAATACTCTGTTGGCGTTTTTCATACCGAGTGTTTTCTGTGGTTTATCCTTTAAAATAACTACATCACAGTTATTCGAACCTAATTAATGATAAAAAAAGAAATTTTCATGTTAAGAATCCAAAAAAAATATGATAGATTGAGAACCTCAGATATGAAAGTAGGTAGTTAACTCTATTTAAGCTTGTAAAATCAATTGAAAATGCTTTATTATGCTCGCTAATCTCCACCCTTGTACGCAGTCGTGAACAATCTCAGCAGTGGCCACTGGCAGTTCTGCTGAGTTATGGAATCTTTAATGTTGTTTTTATTTCATCAATCGGCCATGAGATTTAAAGAGCCATTTAATGACGTAATATGCAAAATAATATCTACTTACTTGATTCAACGAATTAGTAAATATTTCCTTTAGTAGACAGTAACCCCTGTCTGTAACATAGTAGCAACAAGAACCATTGCTGCTCCTCTCGCGCCAATGCCCAAGGCATCAAAGATCAGTGCAATTTGGGGTGTAATTAGGATTTTCCTACCCATCTATCTTCTCTTCTATCTACTCGTCATATCTTCTCTTCCTCTCCACTCGACGCGCCGACTTCTCTGACTCCTCACTCTCTATTAAGTGCTAGATAAGGATCTCATTATTTGGCAAGCCAAAGGCGCGTTATAGCTGTCCCGGTAAATCAAGTCCACCCCAATCAGCCAATTTACAATGCATTTCATATAATGTGCATTTGTCTATGATGTGGGAGATTGATTTTTTGGTGCTAGCAGAAACTTGAAACTAATAATTGTAAGGAAGTCTTTCAGAAAGAAAAATATTTTGAAAACTCTCGTGCTAACTTATATTTTGAAGCAGGTATACTGGTCGCCTCTGTATTTTCAATAGCTCTTTATCCACATCATTTTGAATAACTTCCAGAGCATTTACCGCGGCAATATCAAACAATCAATCCAATTTTTCATTCAATTCCATGTCGTTCTTTAGCTGTTGCATAGGTCGCCGTCAAAAATAAATCTTGAATAATTACAGCTCACTGCACAGTGCCTCTATTTTATATATTCCACGTATTTCTTGAATAGTTTGAATTATCGACATAATAGTCTGCAATGGAGCCACGAACCTCATCGTTAGTCTCATATTTGCACACACTCCCTGTTACAGGGTTAAGTGGTGGTGGTAGAACACCTGCAGCACTTCGCGAATCAAAGGGAACTTTTTTTTCGTGAAACAAGCAGCTATAGCTGCTGGGACGCCGATTAGGAATACTTCAATAGACTTGCGCGCGATAAACGACATTGTTTTTATCAATAGCGTCTCGACTCCGAAAATTTACTCTACGCCATTCAAAATCCAACTGCGATGAGGTTAATGGGGGTGTGAAACACGCAAACTCGGGTAAGAAAACACACACATAGTTGTCTCTTAAACATCATTCTCCATGGTTCCATCTATTCCACTTTATCTCAACGAAAGTCTCATGAATTTATAACAATGTAAAACAATACAGGTAACTCCTCCCTTCTTCCACCGACTGTCACTAGGGAAGGCACGATGGGGGCGTAAGGCAGTGAGGGGTGCAGGACTTATCAGTTGACCGTGATGCGGCCTGCGAGCGACCAGCTCGCCGTCAGGGGTGTGACGCGCTGCTGTAGCTCGGGGAAAAGTAATGTATTCCTGGAAAACTGTAGAGCGGACGTGAATATGGAGTGAATTTTGGTCCTTAAGGCCCGCAAAATCGTGCGTTACCCCTGAAAATGATGCTACTTCAAAAAATCGGAAAAATTTAATGTTATTGCATTTATGCTCTTGGAGCGACCTCTAATTGTTAAACAGTTGCGCTGAAATTTTTAGGATATCCATTCTGCACCCTATAGCATATTTTAAGAGGTAGAAATCAAAAATCCGAGAAAAAATAAAAAATAAGCAACTCCCTAAGGTGGAGGTTAGCACGTGGTGGAAGAGTTCCACTGTTCTCGGGTCCAATATTCTTCCCAGCAAAGCCAGGGTGTCAAAAAGTGGCACTCTTGTGAATAATGACACCACGTCAAGGCTCACCATGATATCCGTCGACTGTACGTGAATGTCTTGTAGGGTTTTGACAAATTGCATGGAGTTCTTCACGTGGTGTTCACACCGTCCCACAAATGCTGTGAGTTCTCCATTTAAGTATTTTGCCAGGTTGCAGGTTGGGGCCCCCAAAGCTGAAACAATTGGCCTTAGCAGTGCTCCAGTTTTGTGGATCTTGGGCAACCCATATATCCTGGGCGGGGCTGGTGCCTTCAGTCGCAGATTCCGTAGCTCTTCCTCGTGAATGCCAGACCTTTTGATCAGTTCAGTGGTCTACCTGGAGATGGCATCTGTAGGATCACGAGACATAGCTCTGTATGCATTGTCTGCAAGTATGTCCAGAATCTTTTGGTGGTAACCTTCTTTCTTCACGAGGACCGTAGCATTGCCTTTATCTGCCTGGAGTATCATGATGTCCTTGTTGTCCCTTAAGGTTTGCACTTATGACACCAAAATTCTGTACTGCACAGTGGATTATGTTTTAGAAATAAGTTAGAGCCCTCGACTCTTTTTTATATGCAACATAGTAAAATTTTACCAAAATCATAATGAAACATACAAAGAAAGTCATACTTTGCTCAAATTAAAAAATTGGAGGAATCCACCAATCCCACCCCTGAGTATAAATCATGCCATTAGAATATTAAGCTATTATGAAAAAAAACAATAAAATAACATAACTGCCAATCAACTATTATTTTTAAACACAAAAAAGATAAATTATAACAAAATATTAAGTAATAAACCTTCACATATTGCACCTGTGCACAGTGGTCCGAAATCGGAAAAAGCCGGACAAAATTCCGAAATAGCGTTTTTTGAGGTAGAGACGTGAAACTTGAAGTATATGCTCAAAAATAATTGCTTATCATGAAACAATGACTCATTTTTCATAGATCTCATCCGTTGCTAAGATACAGAAGACCAAACACGCCCGATCTCATTTTTCTTCGAAAAACTTAGAAGTCAAGCTGCTCGTAGAGTTTTGGAAGGATTTTAATGAAGTAAAAAACATTATATTCCAGTAATATGGTACTTTATCTATATTTTCCATCATTTTTAAATATTTTGGTTTATATCGATGTGGTATAATGTCACAAAATGGCGCCTCCATTTTTATGGCAAAACCTGATATAAAGTAGACATTATCTTTAGTTTAAGAAATAATAGTCCTCCAATTTTTACTGAGAGTATTAATTGAAGTTAGCTTAAGAGTATAAAGCAAAAGTCTTGGAAAAAAGTTTGCAGCTGCAAAAATGAACGCAATTTTTTGATCACACTTCACGTCCCGACTCAGCGACGATTAAGGCTTAAGAGACTCGGTGATACCGATGGATATTTCATGTTTTTTGGAACTTAATTATTTAAAACCTTTATTTTATGCATACTATACAGTATCTATTGACCTGAAATACTAAATTGAAGATATTACTAGGATATTGGATCGTGCAAAAATAGACATTTTATGACACCGCACAGCCTTTTTTGTTATATAATGGATATTTCCGAAGACGTTTTTCCATTTCTTATTCTTTTTACTATACCATATGATCTACCGCGAGTAAATTATACTAATTAAGGGATATTGAAATGATTTAATAGCTTTTGTATAAGTAATATTTTTCGTATTTAATAATAAAATGTGAATTAATGCACTTAATACAATTGTTCAATTGAAAGTTTTAGCATTAAAAATCGTGTAAGATTACAAATTATTTAGAGTATATGTCTTATTCAATGCTAAAAAATACAGAATGATAAAAAAAGTGACAACAATATGAAGGAAATGTTGGATTGAGTCTCCACAAAGGAATAATTTGAAATCATAATTCTAATGAAAAAATTAGCAAATTAACCAAAATATATCCCCAACGAATGAAATACAATGAAATAGAAGGCCAGACGACTTAACAAAATGTACTAAATACATTGACCTGAAATACTAAATTGGAGATATTACTAGGATATTGGATCGTTATACTAGGTTACTGAACTCTTAAATCTAGTAAACACGCTTTGGTTTCACGCCTAATTACAGTCTCTGCTACACAGATCTTCCAGTTTTTTTTATTATTGCACTGCCTACGCACTTCGAACCATACACTTCTTCCAATTAACGATGAATATCAATCGGAGGAACATTCTTCGCCTAATTTACAGACCAGAAGCAAAACTTCATGACATACCGCAGTTCGCACTAAGTCGGAGCAAGAATAGGGACGTCCATCCAGAATGGGTGCTGTGCCAATAATTAGCTTGCTAATTGGTATTATTTAAGCGATGGGAAGGAGAAAGGAACAGCAAACATGACTAAGTAGTCAAATTTTGCTAACTGGATATGGCGACCCGTTGGGATTGCAGTGCTTCCTTTTCAAATCCCCTCGTACTTCCGTTTTTGGTCAGCGGTGTGTATTGCTGCCCAAAATTACAGTAACTTAAATTACGGTAAAGATTCATTAAAGATTATATTGTAATTAAAGTAAATTGCAGTATTCTTTGCGATTTTTAGCTCGAAATAAAACATGGCACACAGAGCAACTTATTTCCCGGATGCTATCCGTCAGTATCTACCATGTACTTCTACAACGACCTGTATGTATTTTCTGATTTTATTTTTTATGCTATAATACGGACAAAAGTTTTACTATCTTTATATTATATTTTCATTAGGTTCATTGGGGCAACCAGAAAAAGATTTTAGCACTTCCTCAGATAGATAAAAAAGAAGAAAAGTACATAGGTAGTATTTCAGGTCAATGTATTTAGTACATTTTGTTAAGTCGTCTGGCCTTCTATTTCATTGTATTTCATTCGTTGGGGATATATTTTGGTTAATTTGCTAATTTTTTCATTAGAATTATGATTTCAAATTATTCCTTTGTGGAGACTCAATCCAACATTTCCTTCATATTGTTGTCACTTTTTTTATCATTCTGTATTTTTTAGCATTGAATAAGACATATACTCTAAATAATTTGTAATCTTACACGATTTTTAATGCTAAAACTTTCAATTGAACAATTGTATTAAGTGCATTAATTCACATTTTATTATTAAATACGAAAAATATTACTTATACAAAAGCTATTAAATCATTTCAATATCCCTTAATTAGTATAATTTACTCGCGGTAGATCATATGGTATAGTAAAAAGAATAAGAAATGGAAAAACGTCTTCGGAAATATCCATTATATAACAAAAAAGGCTGTGCGGTGTCATAAAATGTCTATTTTTGCACGATCCAATATCCTAGTAATATCTTCAATTTAGTATTTCAGGTCAATAGATACTGTATAGTATGCATAAAATAAAGGTTTTAAATAATTAAGTTCCAAAAAACATGAAATATCCATCGGTATCACCGAGTCTCTTAAGCCTTAATCGTCGCTGAGTCGGGACGTGAAGTGTGATCAAAAAATTGCGTTCATTTTTGCAGCTGCAAACTTTTTTCCAAGACTTTTGCTTTATACTCTTAAGCTAACTTCAATTAATACTCTCAGTAAAAATTGGAGGACTATTATTTCTTAAACTAAAGATAATGTCTACTTTATATCAGGTTTTGCCATAAAAATGGAGGCGCCATTTTGTGACATTATACCACATCGATATAAACCAAAATATTTAAAAATGATGGAAAATATAGATAAAGTACCATATTACTGGAATATAATGTTTTTTACTTCATTAAAATCCTTCCAAAACTCTACGAGCAGCTTGACTTCTAAGTTTTTCGAAGAAAAATGAGATCGGGCGTGTTTGGTCTTCTGTATCTTAGCAACGGATGAGATCTATGAAAAATGAGTCATTGTTTCATGATAAGCAATTATTTTTGAGCATATACTTCAAGTTTCACGTCTCTACCTCAAAAAACGCTATTTCGGAATTTTGTCCGGCTTTTTCCGATTTCGGACCACTGTGCTACGGTAAAAATGACTGCCCGGGCTTTCTAGGCAGAATTAATTTTGTTAAAGAAAATAATCCAAAAGCACTGCACTAAAATGAGGTATGAAGTTAGGAAAAGTCAAGAAAGGTAATTCTTTTCTACTAAAAATATAGTAGAGGTAGCCATTTGAAATATCAACTGCAGTTAATATGACCACTCCCGCATTCAAGTATTAATGGAACTGTGGTAATATTGGGTCCAGGAAATTTTATATTTTTAGACCAGTAAACCAGCAGAAAAATACAGCAGTACCTTGATATAACAAAATTCAGGTAGGCCAAAAAGGACCAAATTCATTATCAAGAAATTCATGATTGCAAGGATAAAATTTTACACCAAATTTTCAAAGATGCAGTGGATTGAAATTTAAGTTTTAACAAGTGCATCATAATTCATCAATGCTGAACTAATTAATCTTATTACCTTGTAAATTACAAAAACAAAACTGTAACAATATAAAAAATAGTTCACAATGAACATGTTCTATCCATGTTCAAAGAGGTTTACACCTGTCTATACCTACTATGCTAAGAAGAAATGTTATTTCTGTGACAAATGCTTGTTTATCTGCCATAGTATTTGTCAGAGGCCACGATGCCCAAGTTTATTTTTTGGTGGGGTGAGGGCTTGCTGCAAATATTTCATACAGAATCCCTAAATTCCTAATTAGAATATGACTCCATAAAATCGGGTTCTTAGAAATTGTACATGTAAAAAATGATATTCATTTTTCCATTCAGTTCCAAGTAAATTTTATGAGTTCCATTTCATTAGATAAAATTGCAAAGTCATAGATTACCATTATAAGAAAAATAGCTCATCGCCTCTTTCAAATAGCATGGAGTGAAACTAAAATGGAAATCAAGGATGACAATAGGAATTGTTGAGGTTAATTTTTTACTTTTGAATTTAACAAGGGCTTGTTAGCAAGTGAAAAAAGGCTACAGATTTTGGTAAAAAATAAAATGATACCATGTGAAATTATGACAATGCATGATTTTTGTGCAGTGAACTATGAAACAGAAAGAGAAGAGGGCTTCAGCACAAAATCATCATAGCTTATGCTTTCAGCGAAGGAAAAAAAAAATTTTACTGCTGAATAATTAGGAATTATGCCAATACAATGATCAAATTGTCATACTTTTTGATGTGCATAGAATAAAAGTAAGCCTTCAAACGTATTTGCCCATTGGTTCCTTCTTTGGAAATGGGGCAGCAAATGTTTCATGTAAGGAAAATCCACCATTTTGAAAATACCTTTCCCTAAGCTCATTTATGATACATACATATATGCAAAATACTTCAAATAGTAATTCTTTCTTGACGAATAAAATATTTCAACCAATTTTTATCAAAATCAGTAAGGTAAAGGGCCACTTCAGTCTGAAGGGGCATAGAATAACTTGTACATGCATACATACATAAAACATTCTTTCAGAAATAGAATTCAAAGGTGGCGCAAAAAAATATAACTTGCATAAATAATTTAGCAAATAAATCAAATGAAATATGCATAAAAAATAAGATCTAACACAGAATTCGAACATGAAAAGTACATTACAAAGAAAACTAGCACATTTGCTGGAAATAACAGAGGATTATTGGACAAAAAACAATTTATAAAAAACCAAAAGTAAAAAAACACAGCACAAGAAGGCATGAAAATGCAAAAAAAACTAAGGATAGCAAAGCTAATTTGAACTGAATAAAAATAAATGTGCCACAAGAGAAAATAAGTGGCCTTAGGGACACTCAACTATTCAGTCTCTTATAGCTGGACCCTGGCTAGAGACCCAAGCACAGAAACAATTATTAGAAGAATCTATTGTAAAGACTTTCAAGGGGCTCACTCAAACCGTTGACACTGCAAATAATTAATTGAAAGTGATTTCGAGCCAAAGAATTTGCTTTACTTTGTAATTCATCATGCTTACTACCTGCCTAAAATTAGTTTCTCTACAATAGGAGCTAATGTGTACCAGAATTTTCCCTTTAAAAGAAATAACATTGTACCACACAGTTTAAACAAAATATTGAAGAAGGAAGCACATTCATTTATTTGTTAGATATCAGTGTGTCTATATATGGATCTATCATTTCCAATTTTGAAGTGATGTGTAATGTTTGAGTATCTTATTATTATAGTAAAGTGTTTCATATCTCTAATAGCCTCAACATATGTCTTCTCTGTTAAAATATTACCAAATCTAACAGTTTCACCCTATTTTCACATGAATTAAATGTTAGAGAATGTTTTAGATTAACTTTGCAGTTCCAACAGTACTCTTGGATTCAAAGGGAATTTTTATTACGTTCTGTAAGTTCTAGAAGTTTATGGTGGAGATGGTATGGATTGCTGGTTCAACTATGATTACCTTACCTCTGATAAAAAATTTCAATTCATACATCTCCATACATTTGTAATTATAAGCTTCATTTCATGCAATACTTCCTTACTACTCCAATTCACAGCTGAGATCATCTTCATTACTTCCATATTGGAAATCGCTATCATCTGGACCATCAATTGTATTGTTTTCCACAGCCTACCTATCTTAATATTAGAGTCAGGCATAGGGAGAGATCAAAACACATCATCACACCTCATTTAGTAAGCTCTGAAAAATTACAGTTTGTTCTAGCAAAAATATGTACTTCAAAATTTTTTGCTTAGTAATCCAAAAGATGTAAATCGAAGAGGAGCAGATCTATTAAAAAATTAAAGCTACATATTTAGTCATTGGAATTGTCTTCAGGGGAAATGGTCATGTAGCTACAAAGGCATTTTCTATGCAAAAGAGACTATTAAATCAATGCTAAGAGTTTCAATAAGGATGCCAGAAAGACCACAGTTCAGGAAACTCATAATACTTACTCTGCCATGTATGTATTTATATCCTGAATTGTTGCATGTTTGTCAGAAGTAATCAACACCTGTTCATGCCCAATTCTGCTATGTATACGTAGCCTTTACATGAGACACGTGGTAGATACAATGTTCATCTGGCTAATCCGCCACTAAATATAAGCAAAATAGGTCCTCACCGTTCAACCTCATTGATATAAAATAAGGTCACCATTTCAATTAAAAGCTTAGTCAGCTATTATCTTTAAAAATAAGTTAAAAGAAATACTGTTTCATAAATGTTACTACAGTATTGAAGAGTTTCTGAATGATAAACTTTTGTAATACGTACTACTATGGGGGGAAAAAAGTATCCCAACAAAGGCTGTGCCTTCACCATCACTCCACGGCAAAATGTGTTTCCTTTCCAGTGGGTAGCTATTCATTGGTCGGCAAGGGAAATTCAAACAAAGCTAACCATCTCCTGTCTTTGTCGTCCAAATACGTAACCTATCACTGAGTCCCCCACAACCCAGAGCATGACTCGCATTCATGTGCGCACATTTGAAACGTTCCTCTGAATTTTCCCTCACATGTCTCAACGAAATGAAATAAATCACTATGGGCCATGGCAAGCTTTCTCTTAAGGTAAACAAGACGGCCAACGAGTAGATTTGATAGAACACATACATATTTTAATGCAGTCAATTTTGAAGAAGTTTCAGCTTTGGTAGATGTACTGACCAGCACATTGCCAGAACACATTCTTCTTTGGATCGAGAAGGATATCCTCCTACCTTAATTTGACATGCCGTTGTCACCAGGAGAGAGAAGAAACATATTCGGCTAGATTGAGGCATGCTTAACAGCAGCGGAAATATCGAAAGATGAATAGAAGTACCATGTAGGTACTACTGGGAGGATTGCCACAAGTTGCTGAGGCATTAGAAAATCAGATAAGAGTAGGGAGCCCTATGTGTACAGATGTTGATGCTGATATACATTGAAGGGCTGTGCTGTGCTCTTAAACAATTTATAATTCTTAATTTCACAAAACTGGTTTTCAAAACAACTGATAAGAAAGTGATTTATCAAATTGGAGAAAATAAAGTTTTTTTTTGTTTTGAATACTGGCTAGAAAAATATAAATTTTTTCCTATTTATTGGATTTACCTCAGGAAAATTGTGTGTTGTCATTTAAAGGGAATAAGAGAGTGAAAAGTCCCCCCTCCGGAATTTTTTCCACACTTAGGGTATCTGTTTTTGGATTAAATGTGACTAACCTCCCCACGCCTGCAGCCCGCTTAGCTCAAAAATATGATTTTCACTCTATCGGTCAAGAAAGCATATCTTTTAATGCTGCTTGAGGCATTTGAAAGCTTAATCAATGGAGCAAATGTCCAATTTTTTCAGAATTTTCAGTGGGAAAAGGAGAAATGGTGTCAATTTGAAAATTTCTAACACATGTTTTCATAAAATAGGACCACGAAGAAAAAATGTTTTCCAGGGGCATTTTTGAATACCCTTCAGCTAGTGTATCGGAAAATTCATTTTGGGTAGTGGAACATCGCGAAAAAAAGAAGCTTATCTCTTATTTTTATGTAATTTTTATATTTATTTTTTTTTTCTTTATGACAAAATCCTACGTTATACTTGCATAACCAAGAGGGCATTATATTATTATTATTGTTAACATTTTAAAAACTGTTTTCTGCATGAATTATTTCAGAACCAATTCCTTTAGCCTTCAGCTCAGATTCTGGTTCTTAGCTCAAGAACTAATAGAATGGACAATCGAAGAGCCAAATTGACAAATCCCAATACCATTGCATCCCAGTGCTGTTACTTGGGACCTATGCACCACCAGGCAGGACCTAGAACCTCCCATCAGCCAGGGGTGGACAGAGAAAAATATAAATTTTTCTCTCTCCACCCCTGTCCTGAGGACCGGAA
The DNA here is from genome assembly GCF_921293095.1 of Ischnura elegans. Taxonomy (NCBI): domain Eukaryota; kingdom Metazoa; phylum Arthropoda; class Insecta; order Odonata; family Coenagrionidae; genus Ischnura; species Ischnura elegans. Next base: position 109,614,995 of record NC_060259.1, on the reverse strand, counting down.
CAACACAAATGCCTTATACAATGAGTTCCTTTTGCATCAAGAAAAAGCCTGAATACATTGGTTTCTTTGGGCTTTAGGCAATTAAATGAGTCATATTACCGTATATCTCCGAATATAGTCCCCCCTTTTTTTCCAAAAATGGCCGCGGAAAAGTAAGGGGGTGGACTATAATCGAGTGTAATCCAGTTTAGCATACTAAAGGTGACCATAAAGTTATAAATAACGGCATAATGGCTAATGTTCTCGTAGTCTTTCTATTTGAGTATATTTATGAGGATTATAATCGGAAATATTAGTAAATACTGCCACGTTTTACCGGAAATTGAGACAATTTTTACCACAAATGTTGTAAAGATACGATTCAAATAGCATATCGAATATGCGTTTTCACGGAATCCATCGCGTAGCCGTTAATTTTTCTTGGAAAAGTATTGTTAGAATAATTCAATCGACACTGATCACTTAACGACGCAAAACAGTAAATAATTAAAATGAAAACTAAACACACACTATCATTACATTAATCGAGCACTAGAATTAAATCAATAATATATGTACCCGTCGCTCATTTAATAGTTACACGATTTAAATAATTGCGAAAAATAAACAGATAAAGTGAACCTTTCGTGACGATTTAGCATTTCATTGCGTCCGTAGCTATGTGCCCGTGCGGTTCGTGTTTACAACCACTGCCTTTACCGCCTTCACAGAACAAGAATGCGCAATAGGTGATGTTCATTTGTTTCTGAAAAGGCGCAATAATCGACGACTTTAAACCAGAAGCGCCGGCATTACTGCATTTGATCGAAATCCAGCGACTCAGCATCTAAAGTGTTATCAATTTATTGAGGAATCTATTCAATTCGCCAGGGTAAGTAGGATCGATTAATTACGTCACATAACGTTTCGCAATTATTTCCGCGATATTTTCTTTATTAAAAATAATTTTCTTGCAAAGCGCTAATACATCGCGGAAGTCATTTCGGGGGTCTCGATGCGGCAGATTCAAAGAATTAGAGGAAAATATCGTCGAATTTGTGCGCAAATGCAGAGCAGAAGCTCTTTGTGTAACTTATGCAATGATTCGCGACGAGGCATTGAAAATTGATATCATATTTTTTTCAGTTTTAATGTTTGTTAGAAAAAGTTTATTTCTTAATTTTATTACTTTGACATTTGTAAGTCCTGTAGTTTAATTATTTTGCTTAGCAGGCATTTGATGGCAATATTTTATAATATTTATAATTTATTTAACACAATTTTATTTAGATTTCCTAAATTGTTCAGGTCACTTGGATTTGTGATGACTTGATGGGTGTGTTACACTGGATCTAAGGAAGTTTCAGGGCCAAATGCAATACTGTTTATGGGCTTTAAGTTAAAGCTTATATATTGACATTGTCTGTAGTCATTTGGAAATCAAAAATATTAATAATTTGCGAATGTTTAAAAAATACAATAGCCTTGGATGCTAAAAAAGTTTTCTCATTTCTTCATTACATCTGGTTAAGGAACTATAAATTACTGATACATGCAATGTATCACAACATGTTTTAGGTATAGTTATTTTGTTTTGATGGAAAATATGTGAACAGATTTGTTCTTCATCTTCACAGAAAATAATAGTTTTTATCGACTCTAGAATCTTAACTTGCTAACCACAGAAAAATTGCCTTCCTTTGCATTTTAAAATTTTTCCCAAAACTGAGGTCTCAAAATTGGGGGGGGGGGGACTATATTCAGAGGGGGACTATATTCGGAGATATACGGTACATGCTAAGAAACTTTGACTAAAAAGTATGACAAATATATTCCTCAATCATTATGATGATTAACCATTCAAATTTTTAACAAATGCATTCCCATTGATGATATCAACCAGCTGACCCACTAACTACCTCTTGAAGCATGGGATGATGTATCTTTGTACATCCCTCCATAAACAAAAAACATACCCTCCAATACTCCTAGAGTGTGCTTAATATGTCCATACTATTCCATTGCACTGTTTACTGTAAGACTCTTATCACCATCTACTCCATTTCCTCCTTGATTCAAATGAAGGATAAATTAATGAACATAGTAACCCAAAAAGGGTTACCATAGCAATTATGAGTTTCTAACTGAAGTTTTCATAAACCTATGAATATTCACTATGTCATTCTAAGTAATGGACCCACTTTCAAGAATCTGTGAGTATTAAAGTACAACTGCAAAATGAACAAGCTTTCTACCAATAAACAGAGGAAGTTTCAAAGTTGTTGGCAAGTTCATTTTCCATCAGGATGGAGGGTCATTCCATATCAAATCACCCAGAAAATTTACGCAATGACACCCACTGACTCGGATTTTGATGAATTTGTTATCACTAACTACCACCACCTATTTAATTACCCATTTAAAATATTTCCTCTCTCTCTATCATGGTTTACAAGTTATGAGGGGTCGAAGTTTGAGATGTTTGCTTGGGTAGTGGGATTCAAAGTGGGAATCACAAGAGAAAAATTCTTAGCCCAGAAACAGCATAAAATATTTGAATGAAATTTTGACCACCTGACTATCCAAGTACATAACTTCCATAGTAATGTCTTTAATTCCCCCTGCATTGCTATGTTTGCCGACATAATGACAACAATTGTTAATTAACCAATTTTTGAGCTCAAAAACATTACTTCATATTTTCAGAATTGAGGGCATCACCAGAAGGCAGAGTAGTCAACTCAAGCAATTTTTTTTATTGGAAGTAAACATCCACTCTAATATACTGTGAAATAAAAATGGTGGTGTTTTGACTACCACTATGAGCATTTCAGGTTTTACTCCTTTCTGTCTCCATGAGGGGGATTTTGGACACATACTGTACATAATATAGTAAGTGTATCTGTTGAAATCTTCTTAAAATGAGAGAATAACAGCTGCTCAGCACACACAAGTACATCTGTATTTTACATCAGTTACTACAACACTTAGTTAAATTTTTTGTTTCTAGAGTGTGCACAAGGGTATCGCTGGACAAGTTATAATTGTACTGTACACTAAGGTGGGCCGAAAAAAGATTTTTTTTCCTGATAAAATTTGCCCTAAGCGGGAAAGTTGTGAAATGATATAAGGATCTTGCACACAAATTTTTTTCTAACCAGATGATATTAACCACCGCCGCCAAAGTTCTAACGTTTAAAATTTTGCAAAAAATCAGGCTGATTTCAGAATCAAACGGTTATGAAGACGAATTTTATGAAAATATGGGATAATGGATAATATTGAGTGGATACATGTTTATAGTTTATAAAAATGAAATTTGAATTTTTTTTGACAAAATCAATGGTTCAAACAATGACTATGAATTAACAACAAAATTATAGTATAGACCACCCGCACAACACAACTCATTTTTGCCTACGTTTCTAAAATTCCATTTTGGGGGCTAGGTCACAGATAAAATACTATTTACTTTGATTGAATTTAATTTTTTAGCAAATAAGTCATCATATGGTAATAAATGATCCCACAAAAAGTAATAATAAGGAAAATTATTTTAAATTAGCATCAATCTTAATGACGAATAACGTACCTGTGGAGCTATTTTCAACAAGATATTCAGCCAAAGCTGAGAAAGAACAGAACCTGAACACCAAGCATTTCACTCTAGCTCTCTGCTAGTTTCGTGAAGAAACTAACCAGAACTCACCATGAGGAAGTGGCTACCATCGTGTTTCACCTGTGTCCCCCCGACCAACCTTTCAAAAGGACACGATTGTGTAATCACATCAATTACTCTGACAAAATCATATTGTGATTTTTTTTTTTCAAATTTCGGGCTGAATTTCTCTGTCTCTTATGCACGATAATGTCCATCCATGCCTGCGTTCTTTACAGCCGATGTCCCACGGTCAAATTTGCATCAAAATGTTTGTCCAAATATTTTGATGCAAATACTTTGATACAACTGGACTGGGGGTGTCCCACGATGCATCTCTTGATCAAAAACAAACGAAAGACGATATTTATGTAAACAACTAGGAAACTTGTGGAGGTGGAGGATTCTTTCTTTTTAAGCAGACGAAATTGTCTGAACAGGCCTCTTGAACATTAAAGATGCGAAAAAAAGAAAACAGAAGGAATGCTGAACTTGGCCTTGGCTGGAAAGGGGGTATGAAAGCATTGGAATAAGCATGCTAAACACGTTGGAGAAGGAGTTGGTCGCCGATGTTCCCGTTTATTATCGATAATAATTGACGACAAGTCAGGATATTTTCATGTCCCTTATCAGCAAGGTTGAAGGCAGAATAAAACGCCAGGATACAAACGTGAGGCAGTTTATTCCCGCTAGGAAAATGTTATTGATAAATGATGGACATTGTGGTTGAGGAGATGTTATGAATAGTGCTGTAAGCGTGTATTTAAATCACATTTTTCTCTCCTAATCTAGCAGTTTCTAAAATAAGGTCCTTATCCTATAATCATAGTACATAATAGAAACGGGCAGCTGTAGTGTTTCACAGGTACAATCGTCAGTTCATATTAGTCATTTCTCCAGCTGCTCGCTCGCATTGTATGCCTTCCACAAAGCGTAAAATTCGGCCTCGATACCTTAAGTAAATCTTTTATTATTTCCAAAACATCCCTCCTGGTATTGCGATTCTAAAGATCGCTTCCTTTCTATTTAAGATCAACTAATTATTACGGATTTCCTAGTTGAGAGCTTCCATCGCCTATCACTAAGACAAATTTTTGCCCATATTTACCTTTAGGGCCACACCAGGCGATGAAATAGACGATCACGAACGTATATATATATTTGAAATAATGTTTTGTGAATTCACTTCGTGGTATGGTGATATTATAAATTGAAAACTAAACCTTTTAGTATTCCATACAATACTAATGAAAAAACTCAATCGGTTTCGATATTTTCAGGTCCTTATCTAGAGGTTTACGATTAAGATAACGACCTGAAAAGGTGGAAACCGGTTGGGTTTTTAATGTATACTGTGTGGAATACAACAAAGTTTATTTTTGTGTCCATAATATACATAATTATTAATTAAAATACTCATGCAGACGATAAATAAGTTTAACCTATTTGGCCTGTGTGTCAGCGCTTGGCGATGCTTTTTTGTCAAAGGCCCTGTGATTGGTTGGTTTCATCCAATTGGATGAAAATTTAGAACCTGTCCTATCCATTTGTACAAATCGGTGATTTGTACAAACGATAGGACCAAAAGCCAGTTGGACAAAATTTTGACCGTGGGACAGGGTGCGCGTCAGTTGCATCAAATTTTGATGCAAATATTTTGACGTAAATTTGACCGTGGGACATCGGCTTACTGCACACGGATTTTGATGCTAAGATTATCATTTGTACCATCCTTTCAACTGCTTCTGTGGAAGAGAAAATGTACTTCTAATGCAGATCTTTCCGTAACAAGGTCTTCCAAGTCTTTGTTTGTCATCCCAGCTACTAATGGTGGTTGATTTACCTCAACTCTTCCCAGTCAACCAAGTCGATATAATTTTGAGCATCGAAGTTTAGTTTTGGAATTTCGAATTTCCTCAATTCCTCCCGCTGAGTTTCCCTCGATTTCAATGTCTTTGTGATGATCATTGCACAAATTTGTCAGCTTTCATCGGCTAACATTGCAAGCAGAATATTCTCTGGGTGAGCAAAATTCCCTGAATTATAGAGTAGAGGCATAATTTGATGTCTCTATTCATATATTGGATAGATGGCATTGGTGGTAAAGTAATGCATTTGGTTGCCCGAGAGAGCCTCCACAGATGTTAAGGAGATGCCTTAACCTCTATGGTAAAAATAACTACCGTACAAGTGCGTGTAAGAGGTGCACCTTATTCCCAGAAATTGCAGCTGATAATGGGGGTGCGTCTCTTGCACAAACTTATCTTCCCCTCTCCCCTTCACCGATCGCAAGTCCAAGGGGAACTGAGTGGCCTTGGCTTTCAGCATGACGCAGTCATCTGAAACCCTAGGTCAAAAACAAGCAGCAGGCACGGGAGTTTCTCCCTTGTTGAGGTATTTTTAAAATGCTCCTGTTTGCTTCACTTACTTGCAAGCATCAGGCCGTCACGTCGGTACCTCAGTGGTGAACATTGAAAAGATTGCACGGGGTTTTTCGCTCCAGAGGGCACGCTAAATTTACTGCCAGGAGTGGGCATTTCGCGGCATGTATACTGCAAATGGTAATCGCATATCAAACGTAGAGAAACGCATAGTTGTGAAGGACAATGCCTGGTTAATAGTCGGCATCTGTCTGGCCGAGTAATTTCCATTACGCTAAGGACCTGAGTTTTCAAAAATCATCTTCAGATGCTATTTTGAGGATTATTGCAACTGAAAATTATATTGGAGTCAAAACCTGCGGTTGGAAAAATTCGAGTCGTTCTTCAGTTTACATTGCCTGAAGTTTCCAGTCCATCTCTTCTTGTATGAATGCGCTCATCCTACACTTGTTTCTTTTGGACTATTTTAATATCAGTAGCCTTACTGTGACTATAAATCTTTGGGTCAATAAATTAGAGCTTAAAAAACTAAGTGGTGTCAGGTATGCGTTGCGTTATGTCTAATTCTTTTGTGAGCTTTGTGCGTGTCATACAATTGCTGAAAGCTATCGAGATATCTTCAAGCTTAGTAGGTGACTCACCCGGCATTTGGCCTCCAGAAGCTGGGAGAATTGAACCTCGTAGACCAAAAAGGTCAGCTGGTGAGATGGGGTAGGGATGAAACACATTTTCATTGTTCCCATATACTTGATAATTTCCTTTGAGTCAAGCGTTTAATGGTCTGTGGGGTCTTGGAAAGAAAAAAAAAATGGCAGAGGCATTGGCTGATAGAGGGCCTAGTGTGGTTCTGAGAAATCTACCACGTGGTAATTATTCTACGGCGCTGGATTCCCCAGATTGTTGTTCAATCTCTTGGGAAGGTTCATGTCATGAAGGTGCCTATCTTGTTTTGCCTTAAAATTTTCCACGGCTGGATTTCTATCGCAATACTCCTACGAGAGCTTTTAAACAAAATTGTTCGTGAGAAGGACAATCATCATAGGGCAACGGCATGGAGAGATATGCGAAGAGAGGATCAGCACTCTTTCTACTTACTCTTATGGGACGTTGCATTCACGAAAACATTGATTTAAAATTTCGGATTCCAATTCAATTTTTTCGACGAATTTGGATTCGGAGTACGAGGTGAAGGGCATTTGTGGATATTTAGATCCAAGGTATCCAATCCGACCATCCCTAGCAAGCATCAGAAGGTTAAGGCTACAAGTGAATATAATTCTCCAAGCGCCATACATATCGTGTAAATTCAGTAGAAAAAAATGCCTCGAACATTCTTATTATTGAAAGAGGAAATTTTGATAACTGTCGAAAGTCCAGGCATACGTCTGCAACACCGCACATTAGGATAAAAAATGCCGCAATTTTTTTTCTTTTGCTTCAATGCTAAAAGTAAGGGTGCATCTCTTACACGTGTGCAGAATTTACATGCGATTATACGGTAACTTCTGCAAGTCTAGAGTTGAAAATATCAAGTTCTGTTTCATTAAAAAGGAAACTATTTCAAGAACCCAACAACAGCAAGAATCCAGGTTCCACAAAGTAAAATCCACTCCTAGCACGCGTGGATTTCACCATTTCACGCCTCTCTCCAGTAATTCCATAGGAGCAAAGAGAATCAGTTCAGATGGAAACTTCAGCATCACATGGCTAATCAGTTTTTGGTACCGATTCCTGGCCCCGGTGTGTTGTATCCTTGTAAGGGTCCCCTTGGATCCTCAATTGCTGTTGCTTCATTCAGGGGTGCAGCTAGGAATTAAGGCTAGGGGGGGCTTCAGGTGCAACTAATACTGGCGGGCTTGGGGTATTGCATACCCACCAGGGTAAGCGGGAGGTGCAGAGGCCCTCCGCCGGAAAAAAATTTAAGATGAATGGTTCAAAATGGTGATTTTTACCGCCTTCTGAGGGATATTTTATTCATCCTCACACTATTCTAATATTAATCCAATAAAGTAAAATAGATTTAACTTAAAAATTTCTATGAGCTCTGGGGGGGGTTTCATCCCACAAAATCCCCCCCTTGCTGCACCACTGGCTTCATTGACCAAATGCCCACCAACTAATGTGGCCAGCCGCGTGACCGCCAAGCAGTCCATCCGTGGGAAAAATAGTATCTGCCCTTCGCAGACCCTTATAGCCTGGGGTGGGCCGAAAAATGTCTGTTTTAAGGATTACATCTGGATTTTGTGGGAAAGTTGCCAACTTACATCAGAGGTTCAGATCCAAAATTTCTCATCATCATCATCATTAGTCAAGATCCTAAGATGGTATGATGCTGCTTTCCATTCCTCTCTTCTATCCGCTAGCCTTTTCATAGTGAGGTATTTATTCTCTTTTGTATCATTTAAGACCTCTCCTATGTAACTCATTCGGGGCCATCCCTTGCCCTTCTCTTCCGCCTGTCCTACCATTTTTTTCATCCAGCCGTCATGTCTCAGAATGTGGCCAACTAAGTCTCCTCCGTTAAGGTTTTTAGTAGAGATCTGCAAATAGTATCCACGAATACTCGAATACCTCGAATACTAGAAAGTATTCGATATTCGAGATCTCGAATACTTATGCCTAAGGTACCGTCTCGAATACCTCGAATACTTTTAATTTCGCGTCATACACTGTCGCTCGCACGTCGTTGGTAGTTGACTCGGAAAAATGAGGAGAACTGTAGTCGTTTAGTGCATGCAGCGCCGTTTTAGGCAAGCTGACGGACTACATCAAATTCGCGGGTTAGAGCGGTGAAAAGAGTTCGACGTGGGGAACCGAAATTGATCGAGTGAAAAAAAAGCTGAAAATCCTACGTGTCCCACATCAGGAGAACCTCAGTGCCGTGGGATAGCAACATTGGCCCATTTCCCACGATCCGCTATCCCCTCCATTCAGCATTCACCCCACCCAATCTGACGATTTCCTCTTCTCCGAAATCAAACAAAGGTCCCAGCTCCTGCAGGGATCGTATTATGAAGACCTTAGCTTCGAAAAAATATCAAGTTACTGGAAAACAATAGAATCGCGTTGCACCCTTCACTCTTTCTCCCCCCACTGACCATTTTCCCGAATCCATCTTTTGATAAAAATAAGATGTGGTGTTTACCATGTGCACTTTGTGGCTAATAACTACAAGCACCTTTGAATCTTCCCCAGGAGATGACACCACCAAAGGGAGAAACTCAGTGCAGTGGGATAGTGACATTGGCGCATTTCCCACGATCTGCTATCCCTCTCCATTCAGCATTCGCCTCACCCACTCTAACGATTTCCTCTTCTCCGAAATCATACAAAAGATCCCAGCTTGCGCAGTGATCATATTACGAAGACCTTAGCTTCGACAAAAATATCAAGTTACACGAGAAAAATAAAAACGTGTCTCACGCCCCCCCTCTACTCACTCACGGGCCTTTTTCTGCTTGCCTGCTTCGAAGTTCCCCATTTCTGGAGGTCAACTGCTGCATGAGTCATCTACTAGCCCAAAAGTTGACTAACAATGACTTTCGACTATTGATATTACGCTTTTATTGGATTGAAATATTAGTAATAAGCGCGTAATTTAAAAAAGAATAAGACCAAACACGACATATTTCTGACTTTATTTAAGCATTTTACGCAGGAAAATAAATGCCGGAAAGACGAAGAAATACGACGGAGGCTTAGCATTTTGGCGTAATGCTCAAATAGGGTGCTTTCCTATTATTTTTTTATTGCCAAAATCGAAATATTAATACTCCTGGAGTACGTATTTAACACTTTTAGATTTTTATAAGACCATATCTATTTTTCGCGTTTAAATTAAAAGTGAAAATTTTCAAGCGCGCGAAAACGTGATGGGTAAGTATGAATGCTGGGAAAAACTCCGCGTGACGTCGTTCTGCTTCCCGCTGCCGCGAGTGAGGTGACCTTGGGGCGAGGCTTTGAGCGCTAATACAACGCATGATGCTAGCAGGTAGCCGAGTACCATGCTAGCTGGTAGCGCTTGGCTTAAATATGGATTATTAATACCTTATCAAACGAAGAAAACTTTCCGACCTTAGCCAGTTTTAATAAGTGATTATTAAGACATGTTTCCCTGAGCTCTGTGCCTCATGCATGCATTGGTAACCTCAGGCGATGTAAAACTCCTATCCTCTCGTGTAGAAACTAGGTCCCTGTGATGTCACGTGGAGTGGCATCGCATGGGCGCCAATCTGGCCTTTTTCAAATGAGGATAAAATTGACCATTGCCATAGGTCTAAACCGGTATTTCTAGAACCATATAATTTGTATAATATGAATACACCAATGGTGGGTAACGAATCACAATCAATGCCTTTCGTTTTCTTTAATGAAGGAAACTACCCTATCATACATAAAATTAAAATATTCCATTAATCAGCTAAATTCCTGTTTGAATCCTTTAAAGGCAATCACAATTACTCGCCAAAATCTTGGGTTTCCTGCTGCATAGGCGACCTAGTCAAACATTTTCACATTCATCGTTTAGTATTCAAGGTATTCGAAATTCGAGGTATTTGAATATTTGAGCAATGATTTGATATTCGAATTCGATATTGGAATTCGAGAAATCTACTATTCGACCCATCCCTAGTTTTTAGAATAGAAGACTTCTCTTTTCTGCCACTCTTCTTAGCACTTCCTTATCACTTACACGGTCGATCCATTTTATCTTCATCATTCTTCGGTAGCACCACATTTCCACTCTTGACTTCTCTGTTGTTTTCAACGTCCAAGCCTGCTTCCAGAGAAAATCATGCTCCATATTTAGCATCTGATGAATTGTTTCCTTACTTCTATGCTTATGGCCTCCGCTGTAAGAAGATTCTCCTTTCTGTATAGAGCCCCCTTCGCCTACATTATTCTACTATTTCTTTCTTCCTTTGTCCATTGTTGGTAATTCGGCTTCCTAGGTGAGAAAACTCTTTCATCTCTTCAAGCTTATGCTTCCCTAGGTTAATGTTTGTCTTAGCCTCCCCTTGCTTGCTTCATACTAATATCTTAGTCTTCTTTTTGTTGATTTTTCTGGTCATATCTGGCCATTGTCCTTTCCATATTTGTCAAAGTCTTCTTCAAATCCTTCTCTGTCTCGGCTATGAGTGCTATGTCGTCAGCAAATCGCAGCATACTAATTTTTTCACCATGGATATTGACCCCTAAAGCCTTCCCCTCGATTTCACTGATGGCTTTCTCGTTGTAAACATTAAGATTTATGTGCAAGTGCACACCCTTGTCTCGTCCCTTTTCCTATTCTTGCTTCTGCACAGTTGGGTCCACATTTTATCACAACTAGTTGGTTTTAATACAAACTGTGGAAAATCCAATGGTCACTGTAGACCATGTGATTTCTTTCAGAATCCTAAGCATTGATTTCAAATTCATGTTATCAAATGCCTTCTCTATATCGAATTATCTCAAAATCTAAATCACCGCCGCCTGGGCCCCAAAGTTAAAGTCAATTAGAAACCTGCAATTTACATTCAAGCAACAATAATCCATATAGCTAATTCATATAAACAAAGCATGAGTTGACAGCAAACCAATGCCACTGGTAGGGTTATAAACCATGAAAGGAGGGAGCACAACTACCCTAGTAGTCCGAGATAATGCGGAGTCGGCACTAGGAAGGATCGAAAAAGGTTGGTGTTGAGAGTGTGTGATTATCTGCGAGACCCTTCTTAACAAATGTCCAACATAAATGCTCCATACAGAGGGGACCGAAGAGTCTCTTGGAGTCCTGCATTCATGCTAAGAAGAGAACTCCACCTTCTTGAAAGAGTTAAGAAAGTTAAAAATGAGCCTTGAGATTAATCATAAGAGTACTTTTTCGATAAAACCACTTATTACATTTGCAAAACATGACAACCTCTTAAGCAACTGCTATGAAGTCAATACTAATGCAGATGGCTTAAAAGTAGAGATGGGTCGAATAGCAGATTTCTCGAACTCGAGTATCGAATTCGAATATTAAATCATTGCTCGAATATTCGAATGCCTCGAATTTCGAATACCTCGTATACTAAATGATGAATGCTGGAATGTTTGACTCGGTTGCCTATGCAGCAGGAAACACAAGATTTTGGGGAGTAATTTTGATTTCCTTTAAAGGATTTGAACAGGTTTAGCTGATTAATGGAATATTTTAATTTTATGGAAACAATTGGGCATATAATTAATTCAACTAACATCGCTTTACCCCCACTCCTGCTGCCAAGTGCTAGCTGACAATCTTGAGGCATTTTGTAAAATACAAGCTCTTCTCCACCGGATTTTCTTCAATTATTTTCAGTCCATCTTTGGGAGTTCTCACGAGAAATGAAGATGAATTGGAATTGCTATCAGGGAGAAACCAAATATCCTGAGAAAATATCCCTTCGTCTGGGACTGTAACAATAAAGATTTATAGCACCACTCATAAATTGTATCTTGATACATATATGTTTTCGGAAAAAAATACCACATCAACTTCCGAGAAGCTCTGCTGCTCATATCGAGTCTCGCCAGAATGCCAAGCCTCTGTCCTATTTTGACATTTATTTCCTCGCGTAAAATGCTTAAATAAAGTCAGAAATGTGTCGCAGTTGGTCTTGTTCTTTTTTAAATTACGCGTGCATTACTAATATTTCAATCCAACAAAGGTATAATATCAATTGCCGAAAGTCATAGTTAGACACCTTTTGGGCTAATAGGTGATTCATGCAGCAGTTGACCTCCAGAAACTGGAAACTTAGAAGCAGGTTGGCTGAAAAAGGTCAGTGGGTGAGAAAAGGGGGGGGGGGGGGCACGAAACACATTTCTTTTGTTCTCGTGTAACTTGATATTTTTTTCGAAGCTAAGGTCTTCGTAATATGATCCCTGCGCGAGCTGGGGCCTTTTTTTATTTCGGAGAAGAGGAAAGCCTCAGAGGGGGATAGCTGATCTTGGGAAATGCGCTAATGTCACTATCCCACGGTACTCATGCAGCAGTTGACCTCCAGAAATGGGGAACTTCGAAGCAGGTAGGCAGAAAAAGGTCAGTGGGTTAGAAAAGGGGGGAGTGAGACACGTCTTTATTGTTCTCGTGTAACTTGATATTTTTTTCGAAGCTAAGGTCTTCGTAATACGACCCCTGCCCGAGCGAGGACCTTTTGTTGGATTTCGGAGAAGATGAAAGCGTCAGAGTGGGTGAGGCGAATGCTGAATGGAGGGGGATAGCAGATCGTGGGAAATGCGCCGATGTTACTATCCCACGGCACTGGAGTTTCCTGGTGGGGGAAACCGGGGATTTTCGGATTTTTTCACCCGGATCAATTTAGGTTCCCCACGTCGAACTCTTTTCACCGCTCTGACCCGCGAATTTGATGTAGTTCGTCAACTTGCCTATAACGGCGCTGCATGCACTAAAAGGCTAGAGTTCTGTACATTTTTCCGAGTCAACTACCAACGACATGCGTGCGACAGTGTACGACGCGAAATTCAAAGTATTTGAGGCGGTACTTTTCGCATAACTATTCGAGACCTCGAATATCGAATACTTTCTAGTATTCGAGTATTTGCGGATACTATTCGCACATCTCTACTTAAAAGGCATCAACCAAACTTACCTTTCCTGAAAAATGTGACGATAAATGAAATGACATTAATCGAAGCATAATATCCCATAAAAAACAATGTAAAAAGTGAATAATGGCTCCTAGACTTCACAATTCCTCTGCAAAAAAATTTTAGCGTATCATATCTGGGGCATTTTTTACAATGGGAATGGGAGTTCCTGTCTTCATTGACGACAATAGCAGCAGTGACGTAAATCCTTCTCCATTTTTGTATCTTCTCGCATTTGCTTTTCAGCTTCACTATGGGGTGCGGTCCAATGAATGCTATTTCCGATACCAGACGCTACAGACGGTGCTCCAGAGCACCATCTGCTATGCTACGAGAATTTCTTTTCGGACCGGTCAGGAGCGAAATCAAAATGAATGAGGGTGGGCAAACTGGGATTATGAAATCGAAGAGATGGTTTTATTTGCGAATTGAGGCGGGCAGGCGTCGCCTGGGCAATATCATCGCTGAAACATCGTCGCAGTAACGGGAACCAAAATTATTGTGAACATTGTTCTCTTGGACATTTTCGTGGAAATGTCTCTGATGCTAAAATTTGCTAAAACCGTAATCGCAATTAACAATATACACACCGTTTTACACTTTGTATAGACTGACTGTATTACCAACCACGAAACGAACAACCTGCTATGCCTGCCACTTCGCCTTTCTTCTCGCGTAAAATTGAAAAGGCTTGACGTTATCACAAAGCGAAGGTGCGATAAACGAATGACGATCTCAAAATTTTCGTGACGTTATCGCGAAATGACGTTAAACGGGGTGATGTAGAACGAGGACTCACTGTATTAGATTTGGCCAAAGTCGAAATGATTTTTTTTGCATTGAAGCTCAGTGGAGAGCTGAATATTCGACGATCGGTCCACTAATAAGGAGAACCCCCTCTCCTCCTATCCTTTCTGTTCCTTCCTTCCCGTCCCCCAACTGCTTGCGCTTTGTTCTTTCAAATAACAAAACATGTCCATGGATGTCTTTAAACGAATCAAATCACGCATTTGACGGCAAGGCAAGGTTGACAGCCGCCGTGGTCACCACGGCGCCCATTTCAATCCGGCCCGGCGTTGCGCCGTCTACGGGGTGAAATACAGGCAATGCTACATTGGGGCCGCTTTCTGACGAAACGACTTTTTGCCGGCCGCCATTCACGTCACGACACTGTGAAATACAGGCCGCTTTCAGACAAGAGGACTTTCTGCCACGCTGTGAACGGTGGCCCGTTCCCAGCCAACAGCTGAGTTTAAGTCAACAAAATTGTTACATTGGACCCACACTCAAGGTTTTCCTGCAACAAGTTATCCGATAACGTTGTCTAATGCGTCGCGGTGAGTCACCAGAATTACTGCTCGGCATTGACACGTCCGGGCATGTCAGCTAGTATTTCCGCTCTTCCGCAGCTGCGCTAAATATCTTTCAGCACATTTTTAAATTATAACATCAAATTATTCATGTGAGAAAGCGCCTCTTTCTAAATATTTCAGGAATAATACATGGGAATCGCAGAGAGAGGTTTTGATAACTTTAATGGCAAATTCTGGCGGAGAAAGCACTACAGTGCATGATATTACGCGGATGCATTACGCAGATGACTATACTAGCCAATTGACCTTGGAATCGTAATGAGATAGAGCAAATAATGAACGTCAGCAGCGTTCAACAATGAAGGCTTAGGCTTTAATAGATTCAGACTCATTAGATGTGATTTTTTTGCTAATTTACCAAAAATCGCAAAAACGTGAAATTTTGATTTTATTTACCGATTTTGCGTCATGTTGTGTTATTTCACAATATCCCGTCTCGGGAATTTCACGGACCTCTACTGATAAGAGAACAAATCTAAAAGAAGACATTTTGGTCGCAATAGCAATATTTCATTTGAAATTACAGACATTTAAAAGTAATTTTTCTCTCTATGTAAGCTGGATATATGGATACGCGAAGGATAAAATATATAAAATAGGTGAATTCAGTCAATACTCCATGTATATTGTTGCTTAAATTATCCCTCGTCAACAATATCCTAAATTTAAGGCAATGGGTGGGCCACTGAAAGCATAGCTCTCAATCAACATCAAATACATATTTTGA
This sequence comes from Ischnura elegans, assembly GCF_921293095.1. Taxonomy (NCBI): domain Eukaryota; kingdom Metazoa; phylum Arthropoda; class Insecta; order Odonata; family Coenagrionidae; genus Ischnura; species Ischnura elegans. The sequence continues at coordinate 109,599,257 of NC_060259.1, read as the reverse complement.
TGTTAAAATAACACTGATTTCAGGGCAAAATAACATCGCTTTTGTAAAAATATATCACCACTTTTGGCTATAAATAACCCCACCTTTTGCATGTCCTTACCCATGATATAAATTAATATAAGCGTACCTAATTTAAACAAAGAATATTATTGCTATTATAAACTAAATCTACAACTTTCTCTTTGTGTGATAAATTTCAAAGCAGTTTACAGGATGTAATGGAATATTTCCACACTGTTTGCATTCCCACCTAGTTTCTTTCCTTCCAGGACAAACTCGGCACACTCTACGGGGAAATTTCTTCTTTTCTGTGGCTGGGATATGCGTTGGGAAATATCTTTCAGTAAGACAAACAGGTGGGTCAGTTTTTGGGGATCTTCCTCCTTTGACCACTTTTCTTTTTATGGTATACTTCTCTAAAAGTCCATGAATGACTTAATGTCTAAACTGTAGAAGAAGGCATTTTTCTCTACCACTTTTTCCATACACAATATGAGCATTCAGAATACTAATGTCCATCAAATGGAAGAACAGCTTCCTATACCATCGGACACTTTTTCTGAGGCACTATTACGGTTTTATTTTTTGGTCCTATCGATCCACTCCTCCCAGCATTATACTCTTATCACGGCCTCTGGTTTCTTCACTGCTTTGGTGGTTTTCCTGTCTCGCATATTTTTCCCCTGTGATACATGGATAACATTGTCACAACTTTTATGTCATGCCATTTTATTGCAGAATAAACTCCTGATGTGTAGCAAAGTATGTCATCTTTCTTCAATATTGCTGCCCGGAAACATGGCTTATTAGTTTCTGCGAAGCACTTTCATCACCCCACCTTTCTTTCCCTTGACCAGCATAATTGAAAAAGTCCTAGGGATAACCTGATTGAGATTCACAAGTAAAAAATATTTTTATACCGAACCTTAATCTCTTTAGAGGATTACAATAAACTCTTGATTTTACGAAGTCAGTGGGACCGGAAAATTGGCACTTCGTAAAATCGAGTTTCGTAATTTCAAACCTTTTTCATAAGTCACGAAAAAAATATTCGCTTTTGTTTCTTTCGCCTTTTTTTGTCTTTAGTGGTCTTATTTAAATGTTTTTGGTGGTTATTCTCGGTATGATTAATAGAAAAGGCTTTTTGTTATCGATTTATGCTGTGAAAGATCGTTAAATAATTATACCACCATAAAATTCCCATTTCTCGTTCATACTTCAACATCAACGATCGCTTAAGAAATTCCCGACCAGTTTAGTAAACGTAATTAAATAATGAATTGCAAAGTTTATTATAAGAATTTAATGTTATTAATTTGTGGTTAGGAGCGAATAACAACTATTAAGTTCGCGTAAAATATATATTTGTTTCCAGCACCCACGGAATTTTAGCGGCAGCCGGCCTAACCGCCATTTATGTCGCCCTCTATCGCTCAGTGACGAGAAAAAAGAGAAAAACGAGGGCCTCCACCCGTTTCCAAAATAACCTTCGTAAGTTAATATTTCGAGTTACTCCGAATTTTCAGTTGAATGTGCTATCTTTTCGATTAGTTATTTTCATTGAGATTCAGTTACGATTATAAATTACGTAGGATATGATTATCTTCTGGCAAATATTTGAAGTAAATTCTGTTTGAGTTCTCCGTCCGGATACTGTGCTCCGTCATCTTAGCAGACATTGCTACGAAAGACTTTATTCTTCATCAGGACCATATTCTTCATACCGGGTGTGAAGTGCTATGTTCATATAGTATTTCTCTCTTCTTTTATGCCGACTGAAGCAAGGTTCCAACCGGAAAACAACAGGAGAAACATCTTCCATTATCGGAGAAATAAAGAGAGAAACGTTATTATCCGCATTGATTGTTTTCCTACAAGAGATGTTTCATCATTTCTCAACGTGTGTGAAGTATTGGTTCACTTACGTGAATTCCCAAAAATGACACGCAAAAACCTGTACATTCACCTCATTTAGTTTTCGTGTCCCTTTCTCCGCCGTATTGAAAGTTATGCAAAGAATCATTGACGTAGAGAAAAGATTTTCTTAGCTTTAGCACTAAAAAATAGTCGCGCCATAATCGTAAATAAATATAGTGAGGAAAGAGCAAAGAAAATAATTTCAATTGAAACGCCAGCAGAGAAGAAGAGAGACAATTATAAGCATGGCACCATTTCCCCAACAGTGGAAGATACTTCTTCAGCCTCTCTCCGGTTAATAACTTACCCCCGTTGCAGGTAAAGATGAACCATGCCCTTCTCCACAATCGGGGAACGTTCCCAGTGGGTGGGGTGAATAAGAGTGGGATGGGGATTGCCTGAGGAAAGAAGCAGTCAGCATATGGTGGGGTGAAGGGGGCAGGAGAAAGAAGGGTGGGGAAAGGGCCTTCAGCTCTGCCTCAGTTTACGTTTGGGGGGCGTATTTTTCTACGACGCACTCAAGCTCCGTAACCTTAGGGGGGGAGTGAATGGGAAATGCTGGGGAAGGAGGGGTTTGGGATGCGTAAGGTGGGTGTCAGCAAGATCAGCAGAAGGCCGCGGGAGGAAGTAAACAAAGACTTTGGAAAGAAAGATCTCTCGGCATGGGAAAACGGGGAGACACGCGTGAAGAAAGTTCATGGTTAGAGTTAGAAGTGCGTCTTCATTACGAGTAGCCTGAAAAATAAGTTTGTGGTTGATAGAGCCCAATAATTAAGATATTTAAGTTGTTTACTCAGGAAGGCTGTTATATACACGAAAAGATACAACTAAAAAAATCTGCTATTTTTTTTTTTATGCCGTTCTCCATCGCCGCTTCCACCATGGTTTCTCACTTGCATAAATGGGAATGAAATTGGGGACCTAACTCGATAGCCAGATCAAAATATCTTAATTTTTGGAGGGCAGCCTGTACTTCTTTTTTATATGGTGAAATTACTTCCTCACTTTCATCCTCGTTGTCACTGCTATTCTGACAAGTTCCGGCCGCTGCTTCTTCCAACGTATGTACCGGCGTCGCATTGTCGCAAGCCCGGAGATCATCGTCAAGGGCAATATAATCGATGTTGCGTGCTGTGCTCTTCCTGCTTTTTTCCAAGAATTTTTCAGAATCATCTTTTAAGCCTCTAATCTCCTCCGCGATTTTATCCGCTGCAGCTTTCTGAAGGTATAACGTAACGAATCAACTATAGCCGTGATATTACAGCAGTAGAATTACTAGTAGGCTAGTTGCATCAATTACCAACCTCGAGAACAACCTCATGATGCGCTATCAAAGGGAATCCGGCCGATTTCCGGCAATTTGCGATTGTAGTGGAGGAAATAAAGTACCTCATTGAACCGTGTTCCTGCAATGAAAAATGACAATTTTATTAACTTGGCCATTTTAGCTAAGTTAGCAAAATCGTTATTTCTCATCGCAGAAACACGGTTCAGAGACGTACTTGAATGCCTGATTGGCAGGAGTGCGATGCAAACAATCATTTTTTGATGATGGCATTGATTGATAGATTTTCAAAATGCAGTAAGAGCGGTCACTTTTGGGGGGGAGGCCCCCCGCTCGGAGGGTTGAAGAGAGGGGCCAGCGAGGGTGAGCTCTTCGAGGAAAGGACCCCGGATTAGGGACCCTTCGAAGTGCTTCGGTGAAAAGTAGTCTTCGAAGTACGTTCACAGCAGCCTGCCTACCAGGTACGTTCACAGCAGTCCAAAGGGTTAAGTAGGAGTGTACGAAATACCCCGCGCGACCTTCCTGACATGTTAAACTACGAAGTATTGTCGATGTGATGTTTATGAATAGGAACATAAATAGGGGCATTATGTCAGTCGCGATATTTTACTTAACTCCTACTTCCCCTAATTTCCCACTGTGAGGTTTTAGGCGAACCCTTTCTCTCCAAAGTTGCACTATCATTTACGATTTCACACTTTTGATGAACCACAGTTGGAAGTGCTGATTTTTTTTAGCTACATACGCAGGCGTAACTAGTTTTGTTGACAAATATTTTGCCATAGTTCGTATAAACGAATGCCTTTCAATGCTGGGGACCGATCCGGGGTTCGTAAATTCAAAACATTTCGTAAAATCGAAACTTCGTATAATCGAATAGCACCATATGTACTTACCATAGGCTTTTCACCGGGACCGCACTATCACTTCGTATAATCGAAAGCTTCGTAAAATCCTGCTTTGTATAATCGAGAGTTTACTGTATATTGTTTCATTAGTAACCTTCCTTTGAATAGCATTGGAACCAACGCCTGAATTAAAAGCATCCTCGCGGCACTTATTGGCATATCTATTTGTCTCGACTACAACATGGTGCACAAAATCATCAGTGAAAAAAGTTCAAAGCATTGCACAGGAGAAACATCTGAACTAAGTGGAACACAAACACCAGTAAATATTGGTTTCCCATACCATCCTCTACTTGGTCAATGTCATATTGAGTCCACTGGAAATGATGTTCTTGTGTATCTGGGGAAACATTTTGTGGCAAAATGTCTTGACTCTCCGAGTCAGATAGTTCCTCACATGATTCATAATCATCGCTTCTGCAACACTCTAGGTCAGATTCACTTTCAGATGGGCTATATTCACTTTTGACTAATATGAAAATTCTTTGAAATTCCCCTTTTACTTGCTATATGTATATGTTGTTCATTATGGATTTGTACATGAATAAATAGGTAATGAAAATGGGTCTATCGTCTAGAATAACCCTGCACTTTAATTCCACTGAATGGCTTGTATGTATCTTTTCATAGCATGTGTGTATTTAGTAACAGTTCGAACATTATTTTATATTGTATCATGGCGAAACACATGGATGTTTATCTCAGTTACGTTCATATATGCTAATAAATATTATTATTATTAATTGGTATTAATATACTAATTTTAAGCAATGCACATGAGCGCCACTTATCATTTTTTGAAGTATTAAAATAACTGATAGGGAACAGTTACGAGAGTTGAAGGAAATTTTCTAGGGGACCAGGGTTTGTGATCCCTGCCCTTGTCAAAGCTTCCTGTTTCAATTAACCACCAGTCTATTCGACCATTAATTGCAAATGTTATTTTGAAGTTATTCTTTTTCATGGTGAGCAAAATTTAGCCCAAAATGCTAAAAGGTTTGTACTTCCCTCCCTATCACAGTACCTTTGGGCAGCCATCAAAGATGATGGTGGATCAGACCTTCAGTTACCAATAGTTAGTTTTTTCTGGTCAACCACAACAATCCAGCAGTTGAACATCAAACCGTAGGTCAAAACCAACCTTGAGCTGAGTAATTGGTTTCACAGCCTCGATTGTCAACGCTGGGCACTCCCTGAGGTTCAGATGCGTTATAGTTTCATTCATCTGTAAAACCAAGGTCACAAATGCACCACGCACAAGGGGCGCTCTTGACAGATCCACAGTTTTAAGAGACCTTGTATAATATGCTATATTCTGAAAAGGAAGCAGATAAAAATCATTATTTCTTAAGGAAAAACTCAGTCATTATCAACATTCATGTATACATCTATTATTTGACTGTTGAGAATGCTGAATTAGCATGATACTGGCATAATATATCAGACAGCAAAAAACAAAACACTAATATTGGACTTCATTGAAAAACAGCTAGTACAATAATTTAAAACAAAGATTAAAAGACTGACAAACTACATAATTAGGTATGCTACCGTGTAATGGCAATGATACCCCTGACAATGAGGCGGGAATAGCAAGCTAAGAACAAAAACAGCTGCTTGTTTGAGGAAGCAGTTTTTCTAGGTTTTACTCCTTGATAGTTCACGATTCCTTGGATGACAGTTTTGCCAGTGCTGGTGCCACCTTCAGTTAGGGACTGTGATGTTCAAAGTCTAAAGAGGTCATCACATACGTTGAGGATGGCCCATGTTTAGGTTCTGCAAGCTCAGGAAAGTAAAATTTTGGAGGTCCAACAATAATCTAGTTTGACAAGTAGAACAAGTAAGGTGAGCTATAGGGCCTCGATCATGATAAACAAAATAGTCTCCAACGGCCGTAACGTAGGGATCACATCACAGGTACAAAACATATGCAGCGGACTTCCAATTATCTGGGTGTGGCTTATCTATGTTGCAGATTATCCGTGCATGAGTTCATACTCCTTCGATGTTTTCCATGATCTTTGTAAAAAATATAAAATCGGACACAATAGCAGCAGCGTATGTGTCACGCTGACTTGCATTCCCACACTTGGTAGCTGTAGAGCAAGCAGATACCTAACGCCTTCCTCTCACCTCCAGCATCCAGTGAGGACAAGCTGGGAACTGCAACCTAGCGGTTGCATAGGTGGGAAAGAACGCACGTCGTGTGGAGTTGGCTTGGAGATGATGAGTGGGGTGGTTGCACCTAAACGCTTATTAAGTGGAGTTATGAAAAGACCAGGAATTTGTTACTACTGTATAAGCATGTGTAAGAGGCGCACCCCTATTTTGAGCATCGAAGCTTTAAAAAAAAAATTTTGCGGCATTTTTTTATCCTATCGTGCGGTGTTGCAGACATATGCCTGGAATTTCGACAGTTATCGAAATTTCCTCTTTCAACGCTAATTTAAAGAGAAAATTTTGATAACTGTGGCGGTAATAGCGGCATAAGAGGGAGTAGAAAGAGTTCCGATCCTCTCTTCGCATACGCCGTTGCTCTACGATGCTAGTCCTACTCACGAACAATTTTGTTTAAAAGCTCTCGCACGAGTATTGCAATAGAATTGCAGCCGTGGAAAATTTTAAGGCAAAACACGACAGGCACATAGCATGAACCTTCCCAAGAGATTGGACAACCATCGGGGCAATCTCAGCGCCATAGGATAATAACCACATCGTAGATTTAACAGAGCTACACTCGGCCCTCCATCAGCTAATGCCTCTGCCGTTTTTTTTCCTTTCCGAGACCCCACAGGAAAATACCAAGTTACAGGGGAACAATGGAAACATGTTTCATCCCTACCCCATCTCACCAACTGACCTTTTTCGGTCTACCAGGTTCAATTCTCCTAGTTTCTGGAGGCCAAATACTAGGTGAGTCACCTACTGAGCTCGAAGATATCTCGATATCTTTCAGCAATTGTATGACACACAAAATCATGTGCTCAGCGTAATGGCAAGACAGATGTTGACTATTAACCAGGTATGTCCTTCAAAACTACGCGTTTCTCTATGTTTGATAAGCGATTACTATATGCAGTATAAATGCCGCGGGATGCCCTCTCGTGGCAGTAAATTTATCTCGCGCTCCGGAGCGAATCACCCTGTGCGATCTTTTCCATGTTCACCTCTGGGGTACCGCCATGACGGTGCGATGCTTACAATTAGAGATGGGACGAATCCTATATTTTCTCGAATCCGAATCTCAGAAGGTTCTCGAATATTTCGAATCCACCAAATAAATTGATTATTAATTCAAAGAAAAGAGAAGCAATGCTTAAAAAGAGGGAGCTTTAAACTGTTGCTGAATTTCATACCTTCATGTGGCAAGAAATGAATTTGTGAACACACACTTTTACATGAAATATGTACCGTATAAGCGTGTGTAACAGGCGCACACGTGTAAGAGGCGCACCCCTATTTTCAGCATCGAAGCTATAAAGAAATTAAATTTGCGGCATTTTTTTATCCTATCGTGCGGTGTTGCAGACGTATGCCTGGAATTTCGACAGTTTTCGAAATTTCCTCTTTCAACGCTAATTGAAAGAGAAAATTTTGATAACTGCGGCGGTAATAGCGGCATAAGAGGGAGTAGAAAGAGTTCCGATCCTCTCTTCGCATACGCCGTTGCTCTACCATGCTCGTCCTACTCACGAACAATTTTGTTTAGAAGCTCTCGCACGAGTATTGCAAAAGAATTGCAGCCGTGGAAATTTTTAAGTCAAAACACGACAATCACATAGCATGAACCTTCCCAAGAGATTGGACAACAATCAGGGCAATCTCAGCGCCATGGGATAATAACCACGTCGTAGATTTAACGGAGCTCCACTCGGCCCTCCATCAGCTGATGCCTCTGCCGTTTGTTTTCCTTTCCGAGACCCCACAGGAAAATAGGAAAATATAAAGTATCAAAAAAATTTCAGGGAACAATGGAAATGTGTTTCATCCCTACCCCATCTCACCAACTGACCTATTTCGGCCTACCAGGTTCAATTCTCCTAGTTTTTGGAGGCCAAATACTAGGTGAGTCACCTACTGAGCTCGAAGATATCTCAATATCTTTCAGCAATTGTATGACGCGCACGAGGTTCTAAAACGAATGAGACCTAACGCGACGTATATCTGACGGCATTTAAGCTTTTTGAACTCTAATTGATTGACACAAAGATTTAAAGTTAAAACAAGGCTACTAATATTCAGATTAGTCCTAACAGCACAATTTCGGAAGAAACAAGCGTAGCATAAGCGCACTTAAACAAGACGAGACGGACTGGAAACTTCAGGACGCGCAAACTACGTATATCACATTGCTGCGCCCTCGCCGCTTTGCTTTCAAGGCAACGACGTCAAATGCAAGATCGGATGTGGTTTCCCTTGCTCCTTCGCTCATAGCCTCGTAGCTTGAAATACGGAGGTGATACGCTCCTCGTAGCTTGAAATACGGATACACTCCTTCCCCTCGACCTCTCCTTCAGCGCTCTTCACTTATAAGTATTTCCGATTGCTTCTATCCACCATTTAGTCCAACAATGAACACACTCGTTCAAATTTTTTAAACTGCAGCTTTTGACACCAATATAATTTTCAGTTGCAAAAATCCTCATATAAGCGTCTGAAGGTAATTTTTGAAAAAATCATGTGCTCAGCGTAATGGAAATTGCTCGGCAAGACAGATGTTGACTATTAACCAGGCATGTCCTTCAAAACTATGCGTTTCTCTACGTTTGATAAGCGATTACTATACGCAGTATAAATACCGCGGGATGCCCACTCGTGGCAGTAAATTTATTGCGCGCTCCGGAGCGAATCACCCAGCGCGATCTTTTCCAAGTTCACCTCTGGGGTACCGACGTGACGGCGCGATGCTTACAATAAATGCAAACAGGAGCATTTTACAAAAACTTCACTAAGGGAGAAACTCCCCTACCTGCTGCTTGATTTTGGCCCAGGGTTTCAAATGACTGACTCACCTTGAAAACCAAGGCGACTCAGTTCCCCTTGGACTTGCGGCCGGCGAAGGGGGAGGGGAAGATAATAAGTTTGTGTAAGAGGCGCACCACCCTTTTTGGCTTCAATTTCTGGGAAAAAAGGTGCGCCTCTTACACGCGCTTATACGGTATTTTTTTAGAAGATACAATCAAAGGTTAAGAATAATTAAAACAATCGTTTTGGGCCACAAAAAATTTAAAAACTTCAATGGAGATTTTTATTCAGGAAAACTAGCATGCGGACTCTCTCTGGGTCCAGCCTACTCCGTTTTTTATTGACTATGATTCCTGATGTGCTGAATAGTCTTTCGGAGAATGCTGTTGACATTGGTGAAATTAAAAACTTCCTTGCGAGTTTCCTCAAATTTTTGTACTTATCATTGACCTTCCAATATTTAAAGATGTTTGCAGATGGCGAAAGTAATGCTTCTGCCATGTAGGCATTTATTTCTTCTTCAGGGGACATAGCGTGATTCATCTCTCTGCTATTAGACGGTAACATTAATTGAGAATAGTAACTCCACATACTATGGCCTCCTTTCTGTTCATGTGCTAGTTCAGTGGTGTTTCCTTCACTATGGTCCAATGATGGCATGTCATTACAATTTAATTGGCTGTTAATATCTGAAATTTCAGCAATCAGTGCTGATTGAGCTTGCTCAAGGTTTTCTTTTCTCAAAAATACACTGCCCTTGAATCTAGGATCAAGTACTGTACCAAGAGTATACAATTTTTCTGTCTCAACATATTGATAACGCCTTTTTAGAGATGAAAGTAAATCATTTCTAAAGCCTTGAACAGAACCTAAAGTTGATTTGAAGTTTTGCAGTGCATGAATGGTGCTATTCACTAAAGGAATTACTTCTGAAATTGTCACTTGGCTTGAACTGGCAACTAAAGTAGCTCTTTCAAATACATCCAGTATTTGTATCACTTCCTCTATTGTCGTCCACTGTCGAGCACAAAGATCAATTTGAATGTTTAAATCTGAACCAGATAATAAAACAGCTTGCTTTTGTTCCACAAGACGACGGAGCATGTGAAGCTGTGAGTTCCACCTTGTAGGTTCATCTTGTAGCAAACGATGAGGTTTGAGATTTAGTGTGGCTTGAGAAACTCGTAACACTTTCATGGCTTTAGAAGAATGCTTAAAATGTCCCACTACACTTCGGCAGGATGTAAAAATTGTCTTAATTTCACTCAATTTCAGTAAACCATCCTTAACGACTAGTTGAAACGTATGAGCCAAGCACGGTAAGTGATCAAAGGTACTGCGCTCTAAACCTGCAACCATATTAGGAGCATTGTCTCTTATGAAGCACACAACTTTCCTCATAATATTCCATTCCTTCATAGTACTTGTGATGAAAGTTTCTATTGCTATGGCTGTGAGTGAAACTTCTGCAAAAGGAATACATTCCAAGCACAAATGATGGTACTCAAAGTTTTCATCTAAAAAATGAAGTCAAACTAAGGTAATCATCAGAAGACGTTGAAGTCCACATATCTGTTGTGACTGCAAGAGAGTCAATTTTTTTTAAACTCTCTTCAACTTTTACTTTTTCTTCCACATACATATCTGGAATTACCTCCTGGGAAATAAATTTCCTGCTTGGCATTATATATCTCGGCTCAAGGTGGTTAATCAGCTTTTTAAAACCTTCATGTTCCACTATGGACAGTGGTTGGTTATCTTTGCAGATCATTTCAGCTACTAATTTGGTAATTGTTTTAGTTCTTTTGTCTCCAGGCTTAAAACTTTGCATTTTATCAACAAATGATCTCAGAGTTGGTTGGTTGGTAGACAATAACTTGCGTTTCCCTGGAGGTTGTCTGAAAGGTCTGAGTTCTCCACAGGAGGAAGCAGCAGAATCTGGACTAGGAATTGAGCTAATCGATGTAGGACTACCATCAGCAGTGGGTTCACCAATACCTTTGGTTGGGGAATCAATTCTGACAACTAAAGGACCAAATGTAGGAGAAGCTGGAGTCAGCACTGGTGTTAATGCACTTGACCCTTTCAGTTCTTGAAACCTGGATGAATGTTTAGCTTTCAGATGTTTCCACATGGCAGAAGTAGTGTGCGATTCTTTTCCTCTAGATATTTTTACTGATCACAGATTACATATAGCATAATTTTCACTGGTTGAAATTTGGTAATAGTTCCAAATATTCGATGCTCGAGGCGATGCCATGTAATGGGATTATATGAAGAGGTGCTGGTCAAAGATGAGAATGCTGTGCGCATTCGGTGAACTCCAACCTTGGGCTGAAATTAAAGAATCGATGTCTTCCTTATTTTTCATGACTAAGCATCCATATGACCGTAAGTCTATTATGGGTCATTCCATGTCAAATCAACCAATATTTTGACCAAATGACACCCACCGACTCGGATTTTCATGAAACTTGCCATGGTCAAACATCATGGTATGGTTAGAGATTGTGTGCAATTTTAGCCTCCAATTGTCAATTGTTAATGAAATATGAGTAATTGAAATTTGAGCATGACCCCTAAATTGCAACGTGCAACACATGGTGATTTTTATTTTCATCCATAACTCCATTCCTGTGAGATGAAAAGACATGATTTTTTTTCCTAAAGCTAAGGAGTCCATAATGATCCCACGATTGTCATTAAATATTCACTGCATGAAGTAAGTCAGCTGCAAAAAAATAAAGTTTACAAAAAAATCTCGCTTGTACCATTTTTGATTGTGAGCATCCACAGGGAAAGGCCATGCGAATACAGACTCATGGTTCAGTTTAAAATAATCATTAATGTATGACCAAGATCCTGATGAAAAAAAATCATGAGTCCGGCGTTCCTTTTAGTAAAAAAAAATTCTCATTCATGGTCACGGGAAAAAATGGCATTTTTTTCAAGGCACATGGAAATTACACAATTTAGAGGAGAGATAAGCTTATACTCATGATTAAAAAATATTGGAGCATGCATTATCTCACTATAGTGTATGCTACTGGCTCTTACAGAAGGAAACACATAAGCAGTCATGTCAATGTACTCCCCACATACTGCTAATTTCGTGTTATCAGGACTATTCCTACTATCTCTTCCATGGGTAATGGGTATAAATACTAGATCAATAATATGCGTTAGTACTCGATTATTTCATCCATCACTAGTTTGAATAAATAAAAAATCAGTTCCTTTGTTTGCAAATTTCTTGTGAAAACGACTTACCTTCTGCTTGAGGAATGAACGATCACCACAGGTTTTGACACTGGTGCGTAGGTAATTGGCCCGATGAGCGAGCAGTCGTTTTGATTCTAGGGTCCAGCTGTTGCTTCAGTGTTTTAAAAGTTTTATTAGAGGTTTTTAGCGAACTAAAATACTTTGGCGGAGTTTACTCCCAAGAGAAGTTCTAATATTCACGATACAACTTCTACGAACTGTAGCAGAGAAGCGGTTGGCGCTGGTTGGTGCAGTCAATTGTTTCTCTCGTAAACTCGTAAATAGTTCTTTGTGAATCATTAATTAAGACAAATATATTCATAAAAACGCAGATGATCGTAATTTGAAAATTCGAGAGACAAAAACCATTCTGAAATAATAGTAATTTTTCATTATAGAACCTCAGTCACAAATAGAACTGCTACATTCGGAGAAGCTTCTGCAGCAGTGACTCAGCTGATTCTCGTATTCAAAATTTTAGATTAAAGAGTGTTTCATTATTAATTTATATGACATATAAATATGATTAATTGATGTGACGTGACTGAACTACAGTGCAATTACAACATATTCCGGCAAATAAATTCAACATTCACAGTTCTTCTCCTTCGCGTTTCGTTTTTGAGTTGCAATTATTGGCTGCTAGTTTGACGAAGATTCGAAAGATTCGAATCACGAACAAAGCATGAAAGATTCGAGTTTTCGAATCTCGAATATTTTCTAAGATTCGAAGGATTCGAATGGCCCATCTCTACTTACAATAAATGCAAACAGGCGCATTTTAAAAATATGTCACTAAGGGAGAAACTCCCCTGCCTGCCGCTTGATTTTGACCCAGGGTTTCAGATGACTGACTCACACTGAAAACCAAGGCCACTCAGTTCCCCTTGGACTTGTGACCAACAATGGGGGGAGGGGAAGATACGAGGTTTGTGTAAGAGGCGCACCCCCATTTTCGGCCGCAATTTCTGGGAAAAAAGGTGCGCCTCTTACACGTGCTTACACGGTAATTCCTTCATTCCTTTCCTCGTATTCCCTCTGCGTTCTCCAGCAGACCCGAGAGATTTACAGCAGGGTATTTTCATTTTAATGCAAGGAGACAGCGGGCCTATTATTTGCATTAGAACTCCCATGGAATTGCTTTACTTACTTATTCGCTAGCAAGGAATGTTCCAAGGTTATGAGTTATAGCCAAGCACTTGCTTGCATAGACTGTTTGCCTTAAGCCCTGGTTTCCTATAACCACTGCAGGGCGATAGGGTGATTGAGTGCCAGTTGTCATCACAGGAGTGCCGTGTTCCTATTTTCCAAGTATCACGGTGGTCAATTACGCTTGGTGATCATGGATTTGCATCCCGGGCAACTTGTGCCAGAAGCGAATAAGTGGTGTGGTGCCTGACAGTGTAGTTTCCGACGTCGTACAGTGCTTTTGAAGCATTTGTGCAGACCACATTTCTGAACAGGTGATCTCACAGCCACGAATGCACAGTTTTCGGAAACTAGGTAATTCACAGAGCAGTAATAATACGAGTGCAATCCATTATCACGACAAAAAAAATTGCAGTCGGGAAAAGAAAGCTGTTAATGATTCCGGAAAGCAATTTGTGTTTTCCAATTATTCGTGTCGCCTCTCCCCATTATTAGCCCGGAGTATGCTGTACTGGATTGGTTTGGTGGAATGAGAGAACTCACAGCAGTGACCAACCCTAGTCTCTCAACCGGAAACTCTTTTAAGCACTCATTCAACTTGGAGGAAAATGCTCATCCCAATGGATTAAATAAATATAATTATTGTTTCAGATACACCAAGTGAACTTTCTATATAAGCCATTGGGTATTTAATTTTCACTAAGTACAAGTGATGATAATATTTTGACATGCCTTATGTTTGTAGAAAGATAATCTGAAAGGGACAAGACAGTATTCTTTTTATAACTTCATTTCACTAATGAAATTAGAGCTAATTAGTCTTTGCTAGCAATAACTCAGCTTGACTATCATACACGTACATGCCTTGGTGATTAAAAAACCCACCAAGGATGGATTTGATACAAGGACCTCTACATCAGCACCAAGTATGGATAATCATCAATCCACTCCAGATAGAGTAAAAAATGTTCTAGTCATCTTGGGAAGGCCAAACTTCACACTCCCACAGACAACTGCCAAGAGCTGCAGGAGCAATATTTTTCCACTTTCAATTCAAGGTGGTAATTGAAAGCACATATGTATTGCTGTATCTATAATGAGTGTACCAATAAAGAAATTCCTGTCAACACAACACCGTATGTGATGCACCTTTCTTTTAAGAGTTCAGATATGAGAAAAAGTTCGGGGCTTATTTCTTAAACCTATTGAGAAGAGCAGAGGATTTTTGCAGGCCCAGGAACACATTTTATCATAAAATCTATGTACTTGTAATGAATGTCACTCCCCTTGCTTTTTACCCCACTGCCCCCCAACTACATATAAGCAAGAAAATGATCCTTTACCCCGATCACTTACATTTAGCCCCAATTTATATTCTGGGGACTCTTTGAATAGGGCAGGGAGACAAGGAATTTGTTTTTGATGAGTACTCTCATTTTCGCCTGCCTCTCGGGGAAAAAATGAACTTCTTACACAAGTTTATATGGTAAATATATAAAACATACCATTCTTTGTTCTTCAGGTACATCTTCCCATTCCACATCCTTTAATTGCCCCAAGTACACATTAATTAAATAATCGCTTTCTGGCATAGCTAATTTCATGTTCTGTAGGTCCATAACTGATAAGTAAGTAAAGATCTCAGCGTACAAAATATCTTCGGCGGGGAGCCTCATAAGACCTGCCATAGTAAATAACTTGTATCAACTTCTTAAACCTGCAAAACAGAAGTCACAGTAAAGAACATGTCAGTTACCGCTTGACCATATTTTAACATGCATGTCTATTAGTGCAGTCTCAACCTTTTGCCAGGGGCAGGGTCCATCAATTTGACATGCTCAGTCACTTTTACTGTAACTGGTGTTATGTACATACATCACATGTAAAGTTGATACTTTTGTTGACAATCAAATCCACATGACACTTTCCACACTAAATATGCCACTATAAATTTTAAAAATCTCCATTGTCAGCTAGCAACTATGTACATATCCACAATTAAGAATTTGAGATATTAAAATGTAAAATTAACATGTGATTACCACAACCACCTATTGAAGCTCTTGATGTGAAGTATTTTTCTAATGAAACGACTGTAAGTAAAAGGGTGTGGCAAACTCCATGATCAAAACTAGGACACATTACGGAAAAATTAGCTCTGCAGCCAATTTGCTCAACTATTCGATGGGACAGTTCCATAACTGGCAAACACCACAAAATAACTGTTGAACAGGCTTGTGCTATGAAAATTACTTCTTGATCATATATGTAAATTGTTAAAAAAATTCAAAATGAAAATCATTAATTTCAATTCAGCAGCCTCGATGGTGGTGGCGTAAAGTCCTTGCCTGCCAAACTGTAGGTTGTGGGTTCGTATCCCGCCTGGGTAGGTGGTCCCTATCCAGCGCATGGATGTTTGTCTTGTGCTTTGTTGTCGTCCTCCATTGTAATGGCCTTTATGTGCTGTTTACGGGGCAGTTGGAAAAAAATAAAAATCCTTTTCTACCTGCTAAGATTTATCAGATGGCTTTACATTAATACACCCATTACCACACTACTGTACTCATAAGAGATTTCAAGTGTCTTTTCTTGGATCAATCACATAGAAATCATATTGTCAGGATACAAGCATTCTTGCTAGGAGATGCCTTAATCTTATACTATACAGTAACAAACAGGGAGATTTCATAAACCACTTAAACATCTAGAATACATTAACTGGTAAGTGGATAAATTCACCATCAAGAGGTATCTTTCAACAAACAAAAAGGTGAGGGGAGGCAAGGATTCTTGATAAATCAACTTCTATTCACATTCAAAATCCAGTTTAACTATACCCGTTTTCCGAACTGATGGTGGCTAGGTGGTGGACTTTCTCCTGTCGCACTTCTGTGATTGGCTAGAAGAGTGGGTGGGTCTCGAGAATGCTCAAGGTCAGCCGCTCAGCTCAGTTCAGAAAAAGGGTATAAATTTTCAGGTTTTTAGCATTAAGAAACTATCTTTCAAAACTTGACCCTAAATTAAAGAAAAAAACTGAGTCCTCCTATGGGGTCATTTTGAGCAACGCAGAGACCTGCAAAACCTTAAATATTGAGCAAAGAAAATAACTTTCAAAGTATTTCACCACTAACATTTAAGTAAGGGGTCATTCCATGTCAGTTCATCCAGGCGTGACACCCTCCGACTCGGATTTTGTTGAAACTTGGCAATTTTCATCCTTCCATGTAGGGATGAAACAGTGTAAAATATTTCTTGGCTATCTCTAATAGCTTTTTTTCACGACCATTTGAAGCTGGGGTGAAACTGTAGCTTTTCAATGAATGCAGTCTCCAGAGGCACTTGTACCTCCAGAGGGAAATAATTTGTCTCAGCCATAGTTTTCGTCCGATTCTTTGCAATTTGAAAATTTGCAGGTTTACTATAGAAGTCACGAGGTAAACAAAAAGTGATTGAAAAATATCCTAAGGGATATTGGAAATTCTCTAAACTCGTATGTTTCATAAGATTTTAGAAAATTTTGCGTCAAAAACATGGTTCTATAAAACATCAAATTTTAACCTGAGGCAATATCTGAATCAAGCTAAATTATTTTTTCTAATATTCCTTAAGGTATGACCCACCACCTGTAAAAATAAAATTCATGGCTTTTTGCTTGCTTTGTTGTTAAAAAAAAATTTATTTAAAAAAATCCCTTTTCACGACTCTGGTAGTCAGTGTTGGGTCCTTCAAGTGTGATGAAATGCTTGTGTTAACTGTTTTCTGTATCTAAGCAAATATTTACAACATGCATCTAGTACATAATACATTCAAAAATTAAAACATTTTTTATGTGCAGGTTGTTTTTCTCCCAATTAGAAAAATATATTTTTGAAATAGAATATTTTAAGGAATTCAT
The DNA here is from genome assembly GCF_921293095.1 of Ischnura elegans. Classification (NCBI taxonomy): domain Eukaryota; kingdom Metazoa; phylum Arthropoda; class Insecta; order Odonata; family Coenagrionidae; genus Ischnura; species Ischnura elegans. The sequence continues at coordinate 109,581,877 of NC_060259.1, read as the reverse complement.
AGCACTTACCCATCATTGCTGGGAAAAACTTTATTGTTACTTTATAAAACACATCAAAATACAGGATACATGTCAATATAAGTTAAATTTCTCTATTTTGTATTGACAAAAAACTTCACAAATGTGTTTTACTTCATTAATGTTGCACAACTTATAAATCAACAATCACAATATATAGTCACTTTTGTCTGTGCATCAGTTTGTGGTTAAATAGCATAGTATCCAAGGTCTTCACTGAGGCCTATCTACGAGAAACTTAATATTTCAGTTGACACTAGTTACATTTTCTTTCCAGTCATGGTAATTCCAAGTTTTCCTTTTAAATCCAACAGCCGCTGGTTCACACGTTCAATGTCTTACTCCGAGAAGTAATACATTCGTCTTGAGCCAATTGTGGTAGGAGTTTCCACATTAAAAATGATATTATTTACAGGAACATGGCAAATATCTTCTTTCTCTTTTGGCCAGTAAAATGATCGTGAATGGCCCATAAGGATGCAAGAATTTCACTTTTATATCACATTGATAACATCCTTTGACATAACTAGCTTAAAAAACCAGTGCTTGTCATACAAGCAGGCCAAAAAAGAATTAGTACAAATTTTTGTCATAATTCCTTCCAAACTTGACTTTATCAAGAAATTGTGGACAGAACTGTACGTGGTATCAAAGCTAATTTTTTTTGTCGCAATAATCTTACTAGAAATTGGTATAAAAGAATGGTATCTATGAGTACCGGGGATTGTTTTTGCATGGCACCAGCAAGTTTCTAATTGTTGATAACTGTTCTTTTTTCAAAACATAAAATGAAATTTTATCCACTTTGTACTTGCACAACTCAAACACCTTTTCAAGGAAAGTCATTGTGTTACTCAGATCCCGCTGAAGGCTTTCTCTTGTAAGAATGCGCTTAACTGTTCCGCCTATCCCATCACATTGAGATTTCTCATGAGTAGTTGCAAAAAATGACCAAGAAGCATGCAAGTCAAAGTCCAGGTGATGATGGCACAGGTTTATGGAGTTTTTAGTTCTTATATTGGCCAGCACAACCATCACTGAAATTTTGCACTTTCTTTACTTCAGGGAACTTTTCCTTTAAAAACTGGGTGACTATGTTTTGCGCTTCAAATGCAAAAGCTACATCATGTTCTAGATCGTCATAAAATACAGACAAACTTGACACACAGAGATCTTTCTGCAGCTGTCCACGAGTATAAATTACCGCTGGATGTAGGGAACAACCATCCTGATTCCAGTGATGACCCTGAACCTCATCTTGTCACATAATGGTAGTTTTCACTGAAATCCAGCAAAACAATGGCTTCATCAGGCTGTAGGTTATTTTTTAGTTCTTTTAGGTATCTCGCCTTTGGCTATGAAGGAATGTGGGAGAAGTTTTTCCAGATTGTTCACCAGACTATTGATGTATTCATCCAGAGTCACTGTTAACCTAATTTGTTGGGTTCGATCTGTGATCACCCATGCACTGTATGTATCTTCATCTGCAGGGTCCCATTCCTCAAATTGAATTTTTTAGATGTTTCTTCAGTCGTTTGTCAGGCATACATTCTGAACAGTGCCGCAACATGCAATCCCTGTTATCTTTGGAACATACAAAGTAATCAAATAGGTCGTTGTAGGTCTCCTCTATAGAGCATGCGTGGAGAAGAAGTGATGCATTCTGATGGATAGCACAGGCACATACAGAATGGGTTCCAGAGGAGCCTGCTAACATGCACCATTTAGGTGGCAACATACAGAATTTTGAAAACCCTATTTTTACACGTGGGAATTCAAATTTAAAAGCTGCATACAGCTCAATAAGGTTACTTAGAAGTAACCTCTTTTGCTTGTGGACATTTTTGGACACACTCACCTTATCTTTCATTCCTGGCATAAGGCGTGAATACTCGTCATTTTGGTAAAATGACTGAACTAAGTCCACTGCAGTTTGTTGTATGTTTTTGCCCCTCCTTGGATCTGGTATGGCTATGATGCCTTTCATTCATAGAAGTTCCCTAGCTTGCCCAATTGTATATTCACTAACATTAAATTCGGTGGCTACCTTTTTTCCTAATCCATGAAGTCGGAGCTAGTGTTAGTAGCTGAATTATCTCTCCCTGACTGCCTGCTGTCACCAGTTTTTCTTTTAGTAACCCAACTAGCACATCCATATAACTCGCTTAATCAAGAACTTCTGAATCAGGCTCTGGAAGGAAATCTTTATCCAGTACTTAGCAAACCTTTTTGTTCAAACACATTCGTGAAGTTTATTGTCAATACAAAATGGAGTTACAATTAAGTTAACTTGCATTGACATGCATCCTGTATTTTGATGTGTTTTATAAAGCAAAAATCAAGTTATCCCAAGCAATGATGGGTAAGTGCTGTGAATTCCTTAAAACATTCTATTTCAAAAATATATTTTTCTAATCGCGAGAAAAACAACCTGCACATACAAAATGTTTTAATTTTTGAATGTATTATGTACTAGATGCATGTTGTAAATATTTGCTTAGATACAGAAAACAGTTAACACAAGCATTTCATCACACTTGAAGGACCCAACACTGACTACCAGAGTCGTGAAAAGGGATTTTTTTAAATAAATTTTTTTTTAACAACAAAACAAGCAAAAAGCCATGAATTTTATTTTTACAGGTGGTGGGTCATACCTTAAGGAATATTAGAAAAAATAATTTAGCTTGATTCAGATATTGCCTCAGGTTAAAATTTGATGTTTTATAGAACCATGTTTTTGACGCAAAATTTTCTAAAATCTTATGAAACATACGAGTTTAGAGAATTTCCAATATCCCTTAGGATATTTTTCAATCACTTTTTGTTTACCTCGTGACTTCTATAGTAAACCTGCAAATTTTCAAATTGCAAAGAATCGGACGAAAACTATGGCTGAGACAAATTATTTCCCTCTGGAGGTACAAGTGCCTCTGGAGACTGCATTCATTGAAAAGCTACAGTTTCACCCCAGCTTCAAATGGTCGTTAAAAAAAGCTATTAGAGATAGCCAAGAAATATTTTACACTGTTTCATCCCTACATGGAAGGATGAAAATTGCCAAGTTTCAACAAAATCCGAGTCGGAGGGTGTCATGCCTGGATGAACTGACATGGAATGACCCTAAGGCATACATAGGATGCTTTCATGATTACCCTCTATGGTTAACTTTGAACTTCTTATGGCTTCTGAGAAATCCCTCAGTGTTTTGGTAGCATGAGCAATTAAGGCATTTCCAACCATGTGTCTCTTCCAAAATGATAAATTACTCCCCGCACTATCCACCTCTAAGGCAATAGCCTCATCACCAATTCACATGTACGGCATACCCTAACACCTCCCAGGCAGAGGCCTGCCTGCTAGCATCTTTAGTTCATCCATTTTATTCCCAATCTGTTGATGCCACCAAAAAAAACTTTCATCAGGCCCACCATTGCAAGGAGGCATTGACAATACAATGGCTACCATTCAAGTACAGTCATTGCTTATCTCCAGGATCCAGCCTGGCTCTCATTGTCAGTGGCCCTCACAATTACTTTTCTTCCCTTATGTTCGTACACAGTGGTGGATCTTTCACAAAGGGGGCTATAGCTATATATAGGGTAGAAAAACACACTTGATAAAATAGGAATTTTTTGGAGTTGCTATTTAGTACAAATTATTTATGTAAGTAGTTATATTTCCGATATATTAACCTACTTTAATGATTTGAAGTACAAATTAGCTCTAGACTTAAGGCCTATTTTACACACTTTTGGAATGTTACAATCCAGAGATGGGCTAGGGGGGCGATAGCCCATCTCTTGGGTATCCAATTTACACTGGATAGAATGGTAATTTTGTTTGGCCCACCACTACTGCTGGGAGGTTCCTGCCCAATTAGCTCCCCCTTGTCCCGATCCTGGATCTGCCACTGCTCGCACACCATACATCAACAGGAAGAATGATCATGGAACCACAAAAGAATTCAAACACAACGACAAATGCGAACAAAGACAATTTCCTGCTGAGGTTGACAGCTTTTCCATTCAAGTTGTTATGTGCCAATCAAAAGAATGAATCAAACATAAGTGTGGTGTGCTTCGCGAGGCATGATTGACACGATGACCAAGGGAGCGAGATTAGGGGAAGTGCTGATGTGCATGATTGCCATCATAAGTGGAATCAGAGTGTTGCTGGTGGCATACGCTGAAAGGAGACCGGACGAGTAATGACAGTGTCCCACGCCACGTGCGGGAGGAGTTCACCCCCAGCACCTTGGATCATCTGGTCCTAACCGTTTTGCAACAGATGGTTTTCTACTGTTCCAGCTTCAACCATAAACTGTAAGAACATCGCAGTTAGCGACCCTTCCATCATCTGTTGAGGTCAGACGACCAATCACTTCCCTCAGTTAGAAGCTAAAAGCTCTATTCTCCCAGTCCACAGAGCAAATTGTCCTCGTAACTTATTTTAAGAAGTGCTAAGAAAGTAAAGGTCAATGAACTTGCTAGCGAGCTTCAGAAACTTTATCGGAAGGCACTTATTAACAGTGACCCAAAGATTTAATGTTACATTTTCTTGAAACTTGTACTATTTAGGAGGGAGGCAAAAACATCACATTCAAATCATCGATTTTTTTTGTTAAGTGTAATCAATTCATTCTTTTCATCCTCATCATGGTATATTTTTTTGTTGTGAAAAATGTAATATGCAGAAAGGTTTAAATATATCATGCAATTTAAAGAGTGATTAATGTGGTGTTTGACTCGATCATTCCTTTGCTCGGGACGGTTGATTGCTTCCCTTCATAACACGTATGTGACATCGTGTTCCGTCACAATATATATATCCATCTCCTATTTCCTAATTTTCCACTCTTTCATTAAAGGCAAGAGTTTTACTATTTTTATATACTGATAATTAAATACATGACCAAACAGACAAATTATTGATATTGTAACAGCCTATCATCAAAAGCTAAAACCAGTAAATCAAACAATAATACTGAGTGGAATCTAAAATACACCAATCCCAGGCATGTGAATCATAGTGAATTTCTTGCAGGAGCTGCTTCCGCATGTGTTCAGTCCAAGGAAATGCCTAAAAAAATCAAACCCTCAAGGAAGAAAACTTCTTGGATCAATAATGGTTCATAACAAACGTGAAACCAAACTGTTCTTGAGAATTTTGACACACACAAAAAAGTGGCTTTGGTTATGATCCCAAGCTGAGAAAAGGGTTCAATAAGGGAGTAAATTTACTGGAGTTCAGAAGAATATATCTCCTCATCTTCATGTATGTTACCAGATTGATTGTCTTCAAAAGTCCAACAAGAACAATGTAAACCACATTGCATGCCACTTACTGAACACACACTGGTTGGGGGTTACATGATGTGTCTACCAGGGGCGCAGCCAGGAATTAAGGCTAGGGGGGGGTTTCAGGTGCAACTAATACTGGGGTGTCTGGGATCAGTTCAGATGGAAACTTAAGCATCACATGGCTAATCAGTTTTTGGTACCGATTCCCGGCCCCGGTGTGTTGTATTCTTGTAAGGGTCCCCTGGGATCCTCAATTGTTGTTGCTTCATTCAGGGGCACAGCTAGGAATTAAGGCTAGGGGGGCTTCAGGTGCAACTAATACTGGGGTGTCTGGGCGTATGGCATACCTGCCAGGTTAAGCGGGAGGTGCGAGGGCCCTCCGCCAGAAAAAAATTAAGATAAATGGTTAAAAATGGTGAGTTTTATGGCCTTCGGAGAGATATATTATTAATCCTTACACTATTCTATAAGTAATATTAATCCAAATACATAAAATAGATTAAACTTAAAAAATTGTCTGAGCTCTGGGGGACCTCTCCCAAACTGCTATTATTCAGGAGAACCCATCTTTGAATGACCCATGCACATTAATTCATGAGGCAGCAGCCTGTTCAAGACAAATTCCACTACCATTCACCGATGGCCTTTGGAAGGTACACTTTTGAATATTTTGTCACAGATAAAAGCAAGGAAGAGGACTGTTTGTATTTTACTGAAGTTTCTTAAGACTGAAGAAACCTACTATTTCCCTGTTCACCATTTCACCTCTCTATCTCACTCCCTTTGCATTTATTTTCCCTCGCATCACCTATCCTTCCCCTCACCTCCACAAAAAATGGTCATTTACCCAATTCCTGTCCTCTCCTCCTTCCATATTTCCCATCATCACCTTCCCCTCCCCTGCCACATCCTGCAAATCATATATGAACTGGCTAAATTAAACACCATTTGCATTTCCAATACTCTTCTAAAGCACCTTTCACTTTTCCAATAAACACGCCTCAGATACTTCCCTGAAATATTTCAGGAAAAGATTCTTACAAGGGCCACTTGTTGGCTCTAATGTGGCATTTGTATAATTTTGAAACATGTAATTACTATCAAACTGGCTTGTCTCTCTTGCTAATAACATTATATGGTTTACTAACTTAGAAACTCTTCTACTGCTAATGTATTCTCAATAATACGTAACACTGTTGGTAAACGTTCCTAGCCTTTGAATGAAGCAAAGTAGCTCCTACATTCAACATCTTCATGCTTGCCGAAAATATTTGCATGACAGTTATCATTAGAAAGAAAATTCTAGAGAACTCTTACCAGCGGTTAATCACTGGATGCCTAAAAAATATTAAGCTACGTTTTTGCCATCACAAGTTCAATACTTCCAGAATCCAACTCCTGGCACATTAACTATGCCCCCTCAAGTTTGGATGTGAACAACAAACAATGAGCTCAAATTACACTCATCATAATTATCCATGCACATTTCTATTTGGTTAACAAAAACACATCATCATTAGCTCATTTTAATTCCACACATCACCGACATAAGACATAAAGAACCTTCAATAAATGAAAATTCATACCTCAGAAACAAGTCTCAAATTTCACTGAAGTTTTCACGCACAAATACAGAACAGGTTATCATCTTTTGCTCTCTTTAAAAAATGCACGTACATAAAAAACACATTCATTCCTCCTAGTGACAATATTTCGAAATTAAATTATCAAACCAATAAATCATTAAACCAATCGGGTAACAAAACAGCTTTTAAAAATTCGTGCACACTTGGCATGCCTGACTTTAAACAAGGATTAAAATAGTGGAATAAGCCAGTACTCGTACCACCAAATAAGTGTTTTTTAATGTAAGAAACCGTAAATATATGCATACTTCTCAAGACTAGATTGTTGCATTTTTTATGTGTAGCTTTTGAACAGTGAATATATTATCGATGAAAATATTGATTCGGGTGACTACATTTCACACTTAAGGTTTAATTCCTCGAACATCGAACTGACATCATAAAATTCCGTTCCATGAGGGAACAGAGGGAAAAACTAAAAGGTAGACAACTGAAAAATACTAACTGTAGTTCTCCTAGTTCCTTTATACTGCGCTTCACACCGTGCATCAACTTCGGGTCGTTTTCAAACAATGACCTACGGATATGGCATTAAAAACACCCTCAGGTGTGTATTCGCTCGGAACAGCCACTTTGATAATACATGAGTTATGCAAACGTCTGCCACATACAACAGTTAACTAAACACAGTTACAACAACGTGAATGCTTATTTTTTCAATCCAGACCGGCCACCCTAAGTTACTTCCAGCAGCCCTTACGTACTGTGACAACAACGGCTTAACATGCATTGAAAATAATAAAAAAATAATACGGTATAATGACAACGAATTAGTTGATTCATAAGGGAAAACATATACAAGTATAAACATTTTCAACATTCACTCTTACCACCAAATGGTCAAGCCTTAAATGAGTCCAACTAAGGGACAATATAATTGTGCCCACTTCGTTGACAATCTTGCAGGATCGGATTATAGTGTCGCTGGACCGTTTCACGACGAAGATACAGCAGGTGATGATACCCACTAAATACGTGGGGCAAATTTGGGACGATTTTTACTTAGTTGTAGCACGTACTTACTGACATTCGCGCTCTTCGTATTCGCCTCGACACTTTCAATTGTTTATTTCTGCGGCTGCTGTGATTTCGCCCGGTTGGTTTAAATACAAGAAAGGTACCATCTTATAAAAGTTTAAAAATACGAACATTAAAACAAAATAATATAATTGTACATCCCACTGAAATTTAACAGCATAACTGCGGTAATAATTACGCCTGACGTAATTGTTCGTGAATGACTGCAGCCCTAGTTAGCTGTCACAGTCAAGATGAAATTCCCGGCTCCCAGGCTACGTTCACAATATATCCGACCATTTCAAAAATTATATTTATAGAATATTTTGTTCACTCCAGATAATAAATAATTGACCAATATCAAATTTGAATCCGAATAGAAATGAATAAGTACGGCAGAAAATGAATTTTAATATCCGCAGTAGTTCTGTGAATCATTGGGGATGACTGCATGTACTTAAGTTGATCAGCAGAGTATCAAGAAGGAAAAGCACGGCGCCTACCCCAACCCAAAGCTGGCAGCAGTCCTAACTATGCCTCAGAGCTTCAGATCAGCAACTCATATTTCCTCCTTTAATGGATAATTAATCCTCTGATGGGTTTTCCCTCGACAGCAGTCCATTGGATAACATCATACTTATCAGGCCAGCATCAGCGAGTAGTTACAAATGATTTACGCTCAATCGATTGATGGATCGATACAGCAAGAGGTGCACCTCAAGGCTCTATACTAGGACCTCTGCTATTTTCCCTCTACATTGATGATTGCCCTTCAGTGATTATCATTCTAAATATCATCTTTATGCTGACCATCTCCAAGTACACCTATATCCAAATTTTAGAAGTCTGTGCATTGGGATATGCAATTTAAATTACCTAGAAAACGTCAACAGTTAGAGTAAATCTAACTTTATAAGCATAAACCCCAGTCAGTCGCAAGCTATTATAATTGGATGTCAGAAAATACTCAAGTCAATTGACAGGGATCAGTTACCGCATCTCGCCCAACAAAGACCTATTATTATTAAAACTCGTCATCTGTTGAAGCAACCTTTCACTCCAACCCACCTCCATTCAGCCCTTTTCACTGGTAACTTTAACCCTTTCCCGCCGAATTCCGCACCTGTGCGTCCTGAATGTTCTTACCCTAACCAACGAATGCCGCGCCTGTGCGGCACAGGTCGAAAAAAGTGACCGTGGCGGACACAATAGACCCACGGACGCGGTCGCCCCTTGTGATCCGCCTTAGCGCGAGCCCAGCCCCTTCTTCGGCCGCTCAGGTCGACCCTTTCCTATCCTCTCCACGCGGTCAACTACTGTTATTTGCAGTGTGTTTTCCAAAAAAATATTTGTTGCTTACTTTTGAAATCCAATGCTAGAAATGAATTCATCTTTTTTTGCTAACCACATGGAAATTTCAAACGAAATTCTAACGTTAATATCTACAGAGTTATAGAACAACTAGTAAATATACTTAATCCGTCTATATAAACGTTAGAACTTCGTTTAAAATTTCTGCACGCTCAGAAAAAAACACGAAATTCATTTTGAATTTAAAAAAATCGATACGAACAACAAATATTTGCATATATTCTGCGTTAATATTTTAGCTAGTTGACCGTGGACTCGTGCTAGGAAGGGGCTTTTAATCCCTCTAGGGTCTGCGACAGAGGCCGAGGAAAAGGATCGGCGCCCCACCGAGTTGGGTCCAAAAATGCTTCGGGAGGGACCCACTGCCTTTAGTCGACGCGGAAAGGCTTCGTACAGAGGAGTAAAGAAAACTTTCAAGAGACTCGTATTGAGGAAGAATTTCCTTCAACGAAGGTCCGGCGCGAAAGGGTTAAATACATAAATGTATCTGGCCATTTAAGAATAATACATCCCACATTAGAGCATGTGTTGAAACCAGGTTGGTTTGGAAATTAAAATTGTGGAATTAATAGCAAATTCACATTATGAATTCAAGTTTCTCAAAGACACAAGTGATTTCATAATGTCAAATACTGTCTTGCATACTTACCTTGATAACATCATTTAAGTGAAATTTTTAACTGGGAATTGCCAAAGGATGAAAATAAATGTTTGCAACTAACTTGCCTTCAAACAGATCTTCAAGCAACTTGGAGGTCAATTTTGCCATTTTTAACAATCCTTGAGATATGATAACAGTTTCATTTGGTGTTGAACCAGGGGTTGTTTCTTATGACAGACAAAAGTAGTACACTGCCTACATATCTGAAGGGCTCAATGTTATCCTTTCGAGGTGTCATTAATGTAGAGGAAAAGTGAAACCCACTTCCAGACATCAATGAGCAAATAAGGAATTGAAGAAGAGATTTTGACAGAAAGACTACATAATAAGAGAAAACAGGACCTAGAAATCAAGAAAGAACAAGATGTGGATGAGATTTTAAAGTGCGGCACCAAGAGAGAAAGAAAGTTTGTTCATTCTGAGGATATTGATCACTTGTTTGACACTGAAGAATCCAATAACAGTGAGAACATAATGGTTGTAAAATCATTTGCCAATGAAACCACATAGTCAAACATACTAGAAGCATCTTACAGAACTTCTACACAGAATGGGTGTGGGAAGTCAAATGGTATAGAAATGGACAATCTAAAATCAGATTGGGAGTTACTAACATTGATTAAGAGTGATTCCTTGAAATTATTTTCCTTTGATTAGTTGCGGATATAGATGGGGGTGCATGGGGCACGCACCCCCCCTGGTGAGGCTCCCCCACTGCCGAACATTGTAGAACCACAATTGCAAATTTTTTATATTAAGATATTGTCTTGTACATATATGTATATAATGAGTATATAATGAGTTTATACATAACTTTCTTCAACTTTGCTATGTGGATTGATTAATTTTTTATTACGATAGAAGTAAAGGTAGCTCAATATATCCTTTGCCCCCTCCTTGAGTTTTTTCTGTGGGTGCAGTCCAATGAATGCTACTTTCGCTACCAGACAGAAGTGCTCCGGAGCACCGGTATAGGCGCTACCTTCGCTACGAGAATTTCATTTCGTACCGGTCAGGAATGAAGTCAAAATGGCGGAAATGAATGAGGGCAGGCAAACTGGGATTATGAAATCGAAGAGATGGTTTTAAATGCGAATTGAGGCGATCATGGTCATTGAATATTAATAAATATGTTTGAATATCATTTAAATGAATTTTATTTTCCAATATCGAGGTTCCACAAAGCAAGAAACTTTGGACCGTATTTCTCACACCTACCCTCGCCTACCCCTTCTAACTGAAACTCATTTTCCTAGTAAAGGAAAAAGTAGGTACTCTACTGTTTTCTCACTTGAAACATATTAACTTATTATGGCTAACGACCATTATAAAACATTAATCCATTCCATTTGTATCCTATTTTTCTTCAGATTTTAATTTATGGCATGAGTTGATGTGTCGATATATGTTCTTACAATCCTTTATTAGAGTACATGTCCCTTTTAATAATTTTTTGTTGCATTTGAATGTAAAGGTTGCTTCCAGAGACATTTGAGTTCATTTTGGGGGAGATACGAGAATGTCTATGGAGATATAGTGCTTGCTATATATTTATTTAAATAACTATTAAATTAGCATCTATTTACTATGTGAGCCTACTTCGCTACTCCGTAGTCACCTTTACAGAAAAAAGGCGTCCACATTCAGCATCCAACAACTGCAACGTTAGTAAGCTCTCCATTGCCTCAGTGGATTCCCTTCGAATTTCCACCAAAAAATGACTCGCTCCTCCGCGACCCAAGTTTTCAGGGGAGCGTCTGGAGCTAGGCCGGAAACGGGTGTGTGATGTTTTCCGTGACGTCACACCTTAACCTGTAGCGCTCCGTAGCGAATAATGGACTGCCTGGGAGCTCGTTTGTGGCGCTCCGAAGCATTGGTAGCGTTCAACGTACCGCACCCTGTATCCGCTACTGCCTTTGATCCAGATCGAAGTATTGATAAATACAAGGTAAGACTTGGCAAAGTCAATCTAACAATCGATGTAAACTGAAAGTCAAAAATACCAAGTCAACTGATGAACGATAGGGACCATAGTATAGATTCTAAAAACTGCTGAAATTAATAAGTTTCAGTTAGCGTAGGTAGATGTATGGTGAGAATTCTTGTAAAGAAAATTGGAAGAGGCATCCATGCATTAACCAGAGGTTGAGAGTTAACCTACAAGAGTGGATGATTAGGTCAGTTGTGGTCATATATATGGCATAGAGCCAAGGGAGTCACTTACTTGAGCAAGAATCCTTTTCATACTGTCCTCATCACTTCTCACATTCTGCAAAAGATATCTATATGACAATTGGCAAGACGCTAGACGTACAAGGATAATATCATTCACTTCAAGTTCTGACCCCACTACATTAGCAACTCAACAATGGTTAATATGACATTGAGTTTATCACTTTTTTTAAGAAATACCCATGTGACATATTCTTATGATTGTGAGAACTATCAAGTGCAGTAGATATGGATTCCAAGGAGAGAGAGCTCTCATCATTTCTGGCCCTTACTAGGAAGATGGAGATATAGATATAGACCCTACCATTCCATTAGACCACTAAAAGCTCACATGAAAATTAAAAACTATTTTGAGAAGACAGAAGTAAGCATTTTGACAGTTTATAACCTGAGGAAGGTAGACAGTATGTATATAGCACACCTCCATAAAAAACACAACTGTTTTAAAAGGGGCACTTCAGCAGCCCCTGTGCCCCACTACATACCTCGTTCCCTCAGAGGAATTAAGGGATTTAATTCCCATGCTGATTCATGACACCAAACAAACTCATAATTTTACAGTTAATTTGCATTTTTTTATAATTTGTCAAACTAAAATGTAGATAGAAATGAACTGAATGCATCCAATATGTTTCATTGCCTTTGTTTAGACGGACACACACCAGTTTTTAAACTGTACTTCCATAGATGCTCATGGCAACAATCATTTGTGTAGTTTTTGGCAAGGTTAAAGTCATTTGCAGAAAATTATAACACATCATATGGTAAAAATGTTTTAATAAAAAATTGAATATATAAAAGTATAATTATTCATTTTTGTGGGAACCCCTTAACAAGACAAGATTTGCTTACTGACTGCACTCAATGGTGTTCTGGTAGATTAACTGATAATAGGCTACGGGGGTGTTATTACGTTCCATACTGACACCCAAGGGGACTTATTAGACAAAATACACATTCTATTATATTTAGATTGATTCCATGGATTAGACAAAATGGGAAGAAGTCATGACAATGTAACACAAAAACAACATAGTACTTCCTCCAAATATTATGGCTTCAATTTATAAGAGCTTATCTCTTAAAAGCACACTAATCCTTACTTTTAAACATTTCAGCTTTATTTAAACATATCGTGTTGCTTAATCCAGGTAGATTCCGGGAAAGCCATTCTTTTCACTACATTACTTCTATTCTACCTTCACTTATGAATCCCCAACAAAGTTGCGATTAATAAAGTGGCAAGAAGCACTCAGAACACCAACCTTGAATGGAATACTGACACATAATTGGTAATTCCCTCTCTGAACTAACAAATCACACACCCACAAGTCCCATGTGTAGCCACCAATTCTGCCACCGCCAACTTTTGACAACGTTAATGCTTAGTGATTACACACTAAATACAGAGCTTATGTCAAAATCAGCCATTAGCAACTCATGGAATTGATATGCTGCTCAGCTATCAGACCCCATGCTTCAGACTGGCTTGGAACCTTACCTCACCCCTTAAATAAGCACATAATGAGCTGCACTGACTTCTTAGGCTGACAATGACCATTAGGATTTCAACACATCAGCATTAAAACATCCAATATTGTTTCTTACTGCTCATTGCAAACAGTATAAATCCATTAATACCCACTTATTCTTGAGACACATATACTCCTCAGCCAGAGGCAATAATAGCCACAATTACGCACATGCAATAGAATAACGACTATATTAACTGAAGAGTTTCTGTATTTTTGGTGCACAAATTTATTACACAATAATGATATTTTAAGCTTACAAGAATTCTGGAACACCACCTTAAGACACATCTTCAGATGAACTAACCTAGCTCCAATAGAAATAACAGACACTTCCTCTGACAGCATAGACTCTATTACAAACTTGTTTACCAGTTAATTTATTCAACTATTTTGCTAATGAGCAATAGAACTCACATTAGAGCAAAACATCGTTAAAAAGAGGCAAAATTTTCCTTCAGCCTTCCTGATACATACCATTCTCATTACTTCAGGCTTGGGTATAAACAATAATTTCATTGCATAACGGTTTCATAAATGCATCCAATAGTTGAAATGGCTATGAATCACACAACAGACACGGCCAAATTGTCCCTAACTGAGATTATAAATACTGCCAACTCACTGAAAAACCTAGGTGCTCATTGAAGATGTCGTCGGTAAACACTGTACTAATTCTTACCTAAAACGCACCCCAGCTGAAGGAGGAGAGCGGCGGTTAAAGAGTTCAAAGTCTGACCCACTGGGGCGGTCAAAGAACGCGTCTCGAGATGCAGGCGAGTCTCTGAGGGGGGGCAGGGGGGCCGGAGGGCCACGTAAGCTTATGGGGGGAGGAGGTGGAGGGGGAGGCAAGGCATCTCGGGGCCTGGGGGGCAGGGGTGGTGGGGGGAGGAAATCTCGCCCTCGTAGGCCGGCAGGCCCCAAGTCTCGGGGAGGAAAGTCCCTCGGTGGAGGCATGGGTAGAAAACGTCGTTCAAACAACTCCCTCGAGTCGTCAAATCTCCTGTCAAAGTAGCCATCAAAATAGCTATCCTGAAAACAGAAGAAATCGAGAATGAATAAATTTCATAATTATTGCAAAGCAGTAAATTGAGATCTAGAGTCTTACACATGTATCAACGCTAATTGGTCAGACTGGAAGCTAAATTGAATATGTAATTTTACTTTACTTTGCATGGTAACTGCATTGACTATTCAATTCATCAGATAATGTACCAAGTATACATGTGAATTTTTCACTGCTGGTAAACAAGAGTATTCACAAACAACCTAGGACACTAACCATGTTGGTTAGAAGCTAAATCTATTTCAAATCAACACCTCAAAATAGTTTTCCATCAGCAACCTTTGGCCTCAATGGTGCTCAACTGATCCATGGATATCAACCTCAAGACTACAAAATCACACACATGCCTGCCCCCAAGCAATCACTTCTTGAAACTGAGCCAAATAAATCCTTAAGGGTTCTAACATCAACCATCATCGCTCATGATTAAATTTGATGCTCAAAATTGCTAACTAGAATAAAATTTCAGGGTTATTCTTCTTTAGAGAATAATCTACCATTTCCTTAGATACAGCAAATTCCGTTTAGCTAGCAGTAGCTCACATCACCTTCATGTCAGTATCGAGAATCTACCACCCCATTCACCCTGCCTCCCCTATCCTTACCCAAGGTCTCATCAGGCTGTCATTGAGGAGGTGGCTCCTCCTTTCCCCTGTTTCTTTCCCCTCCTCTCTGGCTGCATGGGTGCATAAATCTTGGACTTGATTCCCGTACCAGAGAGGCATTTCACGGGCCTGCCCTGAGTACCCATTTCCAATTCAACACTGCTCTAAGCCCACTTTAGAACACCACTGTTACTACACATGAATAGTATTTCAAATTTACTGACCTCTCACATACAAGCATACTCATTTTCTTAACTATTGAAAAGTAACAAAGAGCCCAGGTTCTCTATTATATAAGATGAAAGAAAAATCACTAGATAAAATAGATGGTTGGCAGAGTATTTAACATGATCTTCCACGAAACAAAACCTAGAGTAATATTCACACATTAACCCTTTCGCTACTAATGACGAAAATATGCGACAGGAAGTTTCTTGACTCGGGAGACCAAAGCTGCAAATTTTCGTTGGAGATTTTTCTACGCAGGAGAATGAATGCTGAAAATTTACGTTTCCTTACTCTTCGCCTTTCATGAGGTTGCTGGTTCGCAGAGTCTGAGTTTCGGGACCCAACAAAGCGGGACTTAGGCCAGACCCTCAAAATCCGGGAGCAGGTACCCGGACCCCTCGTCTTATATCACACCTCTTTGTGGTAAGGGTCATTCAATTGTTCATTCAGTCACTTTTCAAAATAAATACTTGTTCCTTTCTCAAAAAATATAAACTAAGAATTGGATTCTTAGTCTTTTGAGCAGGGTTTACAATTTTTTTAAACAAAATTCTACAATAAATATTAACTTATATCTCAATTTCAGTATAAACATTCACAAGGAAATTGATGCTGCATCAAATGCATTAATATTGACCGCAGAGCTTCATTCAAAATTTGACAATTCTCAGAATAAAACGAGGAATTCAATTCCAAGTCTGCAATTTACATGCAAGCAACAATTATCCATAAAGCTAATTCATATAAACAAAGCATGATTGACCGCAAACCAATGCCGCTGGTAGGGTTATAAACCCTGAAAGGAGGTAGTCCAACTGGAGTCCCCACTAGGAAGGGTCGAAAAAGGTTGGTGCGAATGTCCTGCAAAAATGCTCCATACTGAGGGGAGAGAAGAGTCTCTTTGGGCTCAGTACAGCAGTCATGCATGCTAAGGAGAGAACTCCACTGTATCGAAAGGGTTAACAAAATGAAATAGTATGAAAAACACAGATATTCACTTAAACACAATAATCAAAGATTTTAGCTTCTCAATTACAGCATTTAAGTAGTCAGGCTGATAAGATTAGCTTCACTCTTTTATCCTTTGATTCCTTGATTTCATACAAACCTTCAAGGCATATAGCATAGTTGTGTGCGAGTTTATTTAAGTAGGGAAAGAGATTTATCTCCAAAAATGATTTTTTGACTGACTTCGCAATCATACATGGGGAGATGAAGTGTTAAACAAACTCATTTTACCTTGCGTTTGAATTTAATTTCTTTTCTATATTTTACAGCATTCTAACAGTTTCTTTTCATCATAACTTCTAGACTAGTTTTCAGTGTTTTTAACATGGCCTATGGTGCCTTTTAATTCACCATATTTCAGCTTGTCGTGGATATTGAATCTTGCAGGGGATAGCAGTGTGCCTAGCATTTACTCATTCTATCTCCCACAAATTTCATCATTTAAGGGGCATAATTCCAAGATGCCAGCAAGGCCATTGAAGAAATTGTGTTGCCTTGACATCCTGATTCTCACTCCCAAGCATACTATTGAAGTTATAGGCCATCATCCTGAGACATGTACCAGCATTAAAGAATAAATGGATTTCGAAAAATTTCAAAAGAAAGGATGGAGGATATCAGGGTACTTGATTTTATCCCAGGAAGCATAGCATCACATGAAGTAGATTTCTAGAGCGGAATAGGGAACTGAGGCAGAACTGGGAATCATTAGAAAAAAATTCCACAATTCTATTCTTGAGTTGCATATACCTGCATGAGTTTTGGACAGACTGTTGAAGTATTGGTTTGAAAAATAGTTTTTCTGGATTCAAGGGATAAAAGGGAAATAAAAAGCACATGAAACAAAGAAAAAATCCACCCACTATCAGACACATTAAAAAATGCTTATGTGTCCTTACTCTAGACATCAAAGGCCACCGACCTGCACAGAAAATCTGAATTTTTCCTGGTAAGAGAAAGTTGGGGCTTTCATTATTTTCCTCAAAACCATTTTCAGTCTCCTACCTATGCACAAAATTTCAGCAAGGAAGCGGGAAGTAATGTGTATCAATCAGTCACAAAAGATATTAATAATGAGTTATGGCATGGAGAAGCTTTATTTGTTACCACATTCTAAATTTCTAGTCACTTTTAAAAACTTCCTAAGAGGAGTCCACTGCAACTGCTGTATTAATGGCTCCATGAACCTAACCCTCATACAAAAAATTCACCATTTTCCACACGCTATCGGTTTGGTTATGGGATGGTATAAAGTTAGCCACAGATTTGCCATTGCCACATTGCCACTTTTTTGCCATTGCCATTAACCAAACACATGGAATGGCTGTTCTGTGCCAGCTTTTGACCATTGCTTGGATACCTGTTAATTTTCTGAAGATCTCTCCTAAATTATTTTATTGGGCATGATTTTCTTCTCAATTACATCAACCAGTTCAACTAATACATCCGACTTCACATGACCAGATATGGGTTACGTTTTATAGAAATTTTCCCCAGTAAATTATAAGCTGTAAATAACAAATACATCACCATGGCCGATTGTCAAAATCCTTTTGACAAGGTAGCACACTTGTCTTTTAAGCAAAGTTTGCCAATTGAAGTTTATATTGGTCATTAAGGGGTCTTTATATTTCATACTTTACACAAGATTAGGCCTTATATTAAGTCTTACACTCGTTTATAAAATTTCTTTAATAAAATAAATATTCCGAGAACTCAAACAAATGAATATCAAATGGTACAGTATTTACAAAATCATTTTTTCCGTTCCTTCAGCTGTCTTTTGGCAAGATATTACTTTAATGATGCACTGATGTGATACCCTCTCAACCCTACTCTGACATAAAACAGAAGCCCACAGTATATCTAAGGCCCCAACCAAGAATGGGACTCTGAGCCACTAAGGGAATATTTTTGAGGAAAGGGGGACTGGATGTGTGTATTTCTCAAGTTAAGAAACACATGAGGGATTACCAATGGCATAACACCACAAACACTTTCTGACATTATTCACTAGGACAATCTATTGCATATTGATGTAGGCCATTTCTAGCCAGTTCTTTTTTATATGATTACTATATATTTAGTGCTTTGAATAATGTCCTGGCTTCTTTACCTGGTTATATTGCATTTTCACTATATGCCTGAGTTCCTACTAGTATTCAGTTATTTGCCAAATTACTGCCAAGTACTGCACCATGCATGGCATTGATAGAATTTTGTCACGATAATAATACACTAAGTCACAGCTTGCTATACTTATGATCAAATACATAACCAGGAGTATGATAATTAATGATTGAGTTTATCATAGAGTAATAAGAGAGTTTATCGTAGAGTAGAGAATTTTACTTTCTTAACAAAGCAAGGCCACATTCAAGTGACAATCACAATGGAATTACTTTAATTTTGCATGGATAGTATCATTTTTTCATTGGTAACATTACCACTGCAATATTACGTCTTACTGGCCTGATCTGAGCGATTAAAAAATATCATTACATCAAATATTGACACCTGAGGCCATGTTTTGCACAGTGCAGAGCTTAAAGTTTACCAAATACAGTGGTATACTTTGCACTACTAACTTTTTAAGAAGTTTGGAATAAGTAATACTGTTGTGTATATCTAATCATTAATGCTTTTTTTATTCGATTGAATTTTTCTCTACAATTAGACATGGGTTTCCATATCCCAAAGGTATCCAAAATTGCTCTGTGGTAATCTCCACACAATAATTTACAAAAGTGGAATTAGAGGACATTTTTGAGAAAACAAACAAGCTTCAAGGGTCCAGATGTGATGGCCCACCACCTTTCGAGATGGTGGAGTTCTCTTCTTAGCATGACTGCTCGACTGGGCCCCGAGAGACATTGTCCCCTCTCTACGGAGCATTTTCGTAGGACATTCGTAGGTCTTGCGGATAATCACACTCTCTCAGCTCCAACCTTTTTCGACCCCTCCTAGTAGGGACTCCGCATTTTTGAGGAGGGTAGTCGGGTTCCCTCCTTTCTGCGTTAATTACCCATCCAGCAGCATAAGCTTGCGGTCAATTAATGATTTGTTTATTGACATTAACTACATGTATAATTGTAGCTTGCACATAAATTGCATACTTTGAATTGAATTCCTCATTTTTTTCCCGAGCATTGCAAAATTTTTAATAAAACTCTATGGTAAATATTAATGGATATTTTGCATCAATCATTTCTATTCCAAAGATGTGCTCCTAAAAATGTTCTTATTGATTCCAAACCCTTCGACAAACCTCATTAACTATTTCTTTGAAATGCATTAGTCGAGGTAAAAATTTCCTTGCTAGATTAGCTCTTTGTCATAGTTAGGTCACCCATGTATCGCTTGGAAAGTATGTGCCACAAGGGCATACAAAACGTCTGTGGAGCTTCTCTGGAATTGCATCCAATGGTATAATAATGTTTTTCTTGGAATAACTTTATGTCCCTTGTTTTGTTTGGAAAATACGCTCCATGATGAGCTTAGAGAGCTCCAATAGAGCTTCTCTGGAATTGGATCCATCAGTATAATTATGTTTTTCTCAGAATATCTAAATGTCCCTGGTTTCATTTGCAAGGTTCCCACTTTAACTACATGATAAATATCACGGTTTTTTCCAGGTTTTCACGGTCTAAATGTCATCAAATTCACGGTTTGTAGATAAGGCGTTTTAGGCAGAAATATTGATCACGTAACAATCATCGGCCGCACGCTAACTAAGAACGTAACAAACGCGACAGATGCCTTGAATGCAAACGCAGCAATCAAAGTGCTCTCTCTCATGACGTCACCTACTCTCAATTCCAGCCCGGAAGACGCCAACTACCGGCGAAAAATGTAAGCAGCGCGATGGTGATAGAGTGACTGTTTACGTGTAACTCATATGCCGAATATAGGCTGCATTGTGCCTTATAGTAATCCATGATGCCTGTTGGCTTCTTGTCTGACAATCATCCGTCTTTAATAGATCTTTCGCTAATTGTCTCGCATTTCTGTGATACCTCCAAAACTGTATATTTCATGTAACTCTTAACTATAACATACCTGAATTTTCTTTTCTCACAGCTCAGCCTCTCACATATTTGAACTTTGCTTGCAGTCTTTTCCATTATTTCGTCTCGGGAATTAACTGTAATAACCTCTTAATAAGTCTCAAGCATTTATAGTTCAATTTCTTTCATTCCTTCTTCGTTCTTTTTCTGTCGTCATGCACTTTCATTTATATCCTATATTCCATTCAAGAGGAAAATGAACGGCAAGGTGACTGCGTCATGGACGCGTTTTTTGGTGGAAATTCTTCCTCAAGAAATATTAATTAGGGAGAATGTGTCCTCAAAGCAAGGCGTAGGTATAGTTCCTGTGGGCGCTAAGGTGAAGAGAGAGGATCGCGATCCAAAACACATTCATTGTATTTTGATATCCTAATTGGAGACGTGGTGAAGTGAAATAAGTTGAAACAGTTCATTAGAATAATAACTTTTCTTACTTAATAACATTCTTCGTTTGAGAATTCAAATTTAACTTCACCTCATAAAATCAAAGATTTCTTATAGTTTTCAGCACTTTATCAAGCAGGATCATTAAATTATCTACATTAAGGTTAATATCCCCATCTGGAGTACGATACATAAAGGTGACAACAATATATAAAGAAATAAGTGTACAAAAAAATAAGCTTCTCAGTGTCAATAGGTACTCATATAGTTCTCTGATAGTTGTTATGTAGACACACTACTGATAGTTGAGCGTTGATTAACATAATCTCATTGATGACTTGATGCCAGGTCCATTCTTATAAGGCCAGCTGGACGCCTTAACATTATTTATGTCTTTTTGATGAGAAGTGCTTATCTATTAGTCTCTGATGAAGAGTAAGGTGGATTGGAGAGGTTTAACACTAGGAGGACGGGAGTTTCGCGCTACCTAGAAGGACGGCTAAGGGTCATTTGACCCCTAAAATGTATTTTGGAATAAAACGCCTAATTTTCAACCAATATTCAGTTTAATCGTATTAATTGTTGAATCAGTTCATTAAAAACAATATTTAACATTATTTAATATTATTTCAATCGTCAAAAGTTAATAACAATTATTTTAAAGAATCATGAATTAAACCGTAGGTAGTAGTCGATTGCAAATCAAATAATGAAAATACATACACTCAATACAAAAGTTGTGTTACATGTTTAAACAATAGGGGTACTGGGTTTACAAAATTTGCATTAAAATTTTTGAAACTTATTGCTTTGTTGTAAATCTCAGACAGACAGTATTTTTTCAGCGCTGTTTCCACAAAATTTTTTTTGCTCTGAATGCGTTCATTGGACGATTTATTCATCTACATCTACATCTACACACTAACCCGCAAGCAGCTTAAAAGCGTGTTGCAGGGGGTGTTAGGACACCAGCCATTTGCACATGAAAAGGAATTTGGAAAATGGAAAGGAAATTGGTGCAATGATTCAATTTGATGGTATTTGGCACCTTTTTCTTTTTTGTGCCCGTGGAGATATGGCTGTTGGATTTGGAGACGTGTAAATAAATTGATACATTCTATCCATCATATCTACTCCCGCTTTGTTTTTATTATGAAATAGGATGGTCTCTAGTATTCTTTTATTCGTTTCGGAAACAGTGTCGTCTGAGATCATGCTGCTGAGTGAAAGTACATTATTGTTCTAGTTTGCCTGATTCTACGTAAGAGTATGGCCTAAGGTATTTTTGAACACTCGCGTTGAATGGATTACGTGGCTATTTTAGGGGTCATGGATATTTGTGCGTAGAAATTCATACAAAAGGACAAAATTTTCAGAAGTAACGCTAATTGCCGTTCGAAAGGCAGGGACTCAACCGCCAACCGTATCCTGATTCGTATCTTCCAGGAACTTGCAGTAATGCTTCTTATCCGACCTACGTGCGGATTCCAAAGGTAGGATTTACAGTAGAATTTTACAGTCCACCCAATTCCTCCGCTCTCTCAAAAAGAGACAGGACTTTTCCTCAGGACGCAGCGTGCAGTCAACCCGCCCCAAACCCCGACGGGGTCAGGTGGCACTAATGCTGGACACACGGCAAAGGGGCTAGGTCAAGTGACAGTGCCGTCAGGCCAGAAAAATGAAAGTTATTCGTAAACCTGATGAGTCGGTATTGAAAATAATGTCTCTAAGAGCTCTGAATCTTGGACGACGGAAAAAAATTCTTGGGATACGTGACCATTTTCCGGTGTGGGTAATACAATTATCATTGAAAAATAAATAAAACAAAATTAAAATATCATAATTACATGAATTTACTCAAATCAAGGATTGAAAAGGTTTTATTTCCCTTTGCTGCCCAAAAAATATCGAAAGATTGTGCACCACAAGTTGCTATGCCTAGGTTTTCGAATACAGATAGGAGCCCTTGGGACGAAACTGGCATTGCACCAGGTACTTCCAGATTCAAAATGAAGCAAATCATCTACCACACTTGCCTCTTGCTGATTATGTGATATAGGTATATGGCACAAAAGTGCCCACTGGCAAGAAAATAGCGCGAAAACCAGTTGTGGGTCAAATGACCCCTAGCCGTCCTTCTAGGTATAACACGTCATAAAAATAAAAAAAAAAAAACTTTATTTATGAATTTTCACTAATTTATCAAAATATATAGTCCTGCCGCCGAGAGTTGTCCGTTGACAGCTGGAAGGGGTAGGGGGCAGGGTTGCCAGGTAAGATAGGGAAACGCCCACATCACATGTAAACAGAAGGGTTTCGTGAAGAAAGGAGCCAGAAGGGACGACGAGCGTGAAGGATTCAAAGGAAGAATCCTTTGTTTTGGCGATTCGCAGAGAGGGCTTGTTTTGGTGGTTCAGGCTTGTTTCACTGCTTCATATGCACGTGACAACATTGTATGACAAGGCGAGGGTGTGAGGTGCATTTGGGGGACAGCAATTGGTTGCAAACCGTGTTGGCGGAGGGTTCTTCGCCCCTCCTTCTAAGGTGCCATCGGACAACTCTCGGCGGCTGCACTGTAGACCAAAATGAACAAAGTCAAAAAGTTTCAAAATTAAAAAAAATATTTTAATAAGAGAAAAATAAATTTGAATTCTGAAAATGGGTCAAATGACCCCTGCCGTCCTTCAAGTGTTAATAAGGTGGAAGTGCAACATGGATATGGCGGCTGAGTAAGCCAATGCAATCATTTCTTCCAATTGCACTGTCTCCTTCATCACTCCATCCACTTATAGCTTATTTCACTTCTCCACCTACATAATTTTTGGTCTTTCTCCAGTCATTATGAACTAAACATCCAGTTGACATGCTTAAGTACAGACCTGACCTAATGGTATCATGCAGCTGCTGTACTAGTGAGTAACCATTCCAGCCCACTAAATTCTTTCTTACTCCTACTCACTGGCCCCTATCCCTACAAATTACTCAAAATAGACTCAACGCAAACGATTCTACTCTCAAATGTAGACTAAGCAATTTTGACTTCGCTTCCTATCATTGGTGGTGAATACTAGTTACAAGTGGAGTTACATACTAGTTACAAGTACAAGATGACAATAAAATATTTATAGCGAGTTTACAGTTACTGAGAGGTCTGAGAAGTACAGAATTTTTCTGATTATTGGTGGGCAATCCTTATCCCTAATTCTTACAACTGCTTCACTTTTTTAAATTGATGTACTGAAATTGGTAAATTATAATGCAACAAACCCCAACTGAACTGATAATACAGCCCTAATTATAAAACTTATGGCACCCCTAAAAAGCCTATTTGGACCCTACATTAGGTATTTAAAAAATTAATTATGTACAATCACAACCACTCATGCACTGGAGAGGAAAACTATCTCAGGCAGTTCTTGCACCCATGACCTTCAGCATGCAAAGCGAGGCCTTTGTCCCACCACAACGAGGCCAGAATTATTGAGTTTAATTTACAAATACCCTTCGATGGCTGTCACTTAGTGTGACTGGACTCTTATCAACTGATGGTGGAGTGGATAGATTAAATAAAGTAAAGGTGCAACATGCAGACAATAACCTATATTGACTCAGGATCAACTTTGTGAACACAACTTATTTTAACATTAAAGGATAACAACAAAGTTTTTCTTTTCATCTATGATGCACTGACAATTACTAAATTGGACTTAAATTTTGTTGGACTTACACTTTGTTTACAAGTACCAACCTTAACAACTACTTTTTTCACCACTCCACTCCACTGTACTTTTCATCATCACAGCCCACTAACTACTTTCTGTCAATCTCCTCGACTCTGTCCCCCATTATTCATCAAAATTAGCTAACAACAAGTGACCAGGTAAAATAGATTCCATGAACTAAGGTACCAAGAAAATTAGGATGGCCTTAAGCAAAATTGAAGAAAATTTTACGTGAATTCATTTTTTATTACACTTGTTGGACATTTTAAAAACAGGATACAAGGAAGAGGTAGGTAGAGAGTACCAAGGTTATGAAGATTACTTGAGTGTTGACTCTTAAGGAAGAATTAAGTGATGGGTTTCCTACTCAGATCATGGACATTAACTTGGGGGGAAAGAAAAAAACATTTGTGGTACACTACATAGAAAAGTGGCAGGTGGATAACATAAAGGGCTTTGAAGTCAATATAAAATAGTTCAGTTAGCAAGCTCGTTCATAAATACAAAGCCATTGATGTCAACAACAGTGAGGACATTAAAATCACAGTTCAATCATGGACCTAATCATCAAACAAGTGGTTTCTTAAGATGAGCAATGATAAAATCTTCATGAAGTAAGGCCCAGTTGGCATGTAGGTTCATAAATACAAGGCCATTGAAGTCGACAACAATGAGGACATTAAAATCACAGTTCAATCATGGACCTAATCATCAAACAAGTGGTTTCTTAAGAAGAGCA
Source organism: Ischnura elegans (assembly GCF_921293095.1). Classification (NCBI taxonomy): domain Eukaryota; kingdom Metazoa; phylum Arthropoda; class Insecta; order Odonata; family Coenagrionidae; genus Ischnura; species Ischnura elegans. The sequence continues at coordinate 109,556,278 of NC_060259.1, read as the reverse complement.
ATGATAAAATCTTCATGAAGTAAGGCCCAGTTGGCATGTAGGTTCATAAATACAAGGCCATTGAAGTCGACAACAATGAGGACATTAAAATCACAGTTCAATCATGGCCCTAATCATCAAACAAGTGGTTTCTTAGGAAGAGCAATGATAAAATCTTCATGAAGTAAGGCCCAGTTGGCATGTAGGTTCATAAATGCAAGGCCATTGAAGTCAACATAATTATGTTGACTTCAACTTAAGTGACGATATATAAGTCACAGTTCAATCATGGGCCCCATACTCACACGAGTGATTTGTTAGATAGAGCAATGATAAAATGCTTATGAATTAAGTTTCAGTTAGCATGCAGTTTCATCAATTCAAAGCCATTGAAGTAAAAGTAAATGAGGACATTAAAAGCACAGTTCAACCATTGGTATAATAAGAGGAAGTTTTATGGAGAAAAATGTTTCCAAAAAGGAATCTGAAGGGAATGTAATGGATCGGCGGTTCTATTTCAGGGTTCGATAAGGCCACCGAATAACATTGAGAAACACTTAATTTCTCCTCATCGTCGTTTTCCTCAGTGAGACCATCGCCTCATTAGTGTTTTCCAAGATGCTTTACAAGTTGAAACATTACGATAGAGTTCTAAAATGAGGTTAATAATGAATCAACGGAAAGGATAAATGTGCACCAATGTCATGGAGAGTGGTTCAAAAAACGATGTATATTGAATGAAAAAGTGCACTACATACGGAAAATCCTTTGTACTGTGACGTGCAAATACGATACTTATGAACTCGATAGATATTAAGGAAAAATATAACAGATGATGGAGCAAAATAGCCATATAATGCTCGTTGCGATCTAATCTATTAACATACTTTATCACCAATATGTCCGCCATTTTGGAAAATTACGTCACCGACGCTAGCGCCGCTAGTGGTGATTTGAGTCGCCAATAGTTAGCAAAATTCATGTCCGACCAAAAGGGTGTGAGTGGGAAAATGAACAGAGCAGGGTGGCAGGGAAGTGAAGGAGAGCCTGATTTTTGTGAGGATTAACGTCTTCCAATCGCAGGCTTAAGGTCAATGTGCTGTCATGGCACACACGGACCAATTAATAGTTGCTCTTTCGATTACACGTGTGCAGGTAAATGCGTGGACATTGCCTGCACGTGAATGACCTTGAAACGTGAATAAAATAACGTTTTTTCTTTTAACCCATCTATCGTTGTTCTACAATCAAGTTGGAGAGATTTTTAAGGTTTTAGGACGAAATTCACAGCTATTTCCAGGTTTTTTCACGGTAGACGAAATTCACGGCTTATTCACAGTTTTAAGGTTTTCACGGTTGAGTGGGAACCCTGATTTGGAAAATACGCTACACCGCGAGCTTAGAGAACTCCCGTAGAGCTTCTCTGGCATTGCATCCATCGGTACAATAACATTTTTCTCAGAATGGGTAAAGTTCATTCTCACTCAGATTCCCACAACTCATTTTGATTGTGAAGTTTCTCTTCACTTCTGTCTCAGTAGTTCTTCGCTTCAAACCTTGGACGTTTTCATTCCACAAGTGATATTTTTACCATATTGAGAAATTGGCAGTGGAATGCCAGTGTTTTCACCTCCATTTTCTTCAGCTGGAATCATGGCGAAGAGATTCGAAACTGATCAACATATTTTGGAGATTGTGACCCGGAGTGATAGAACGCATGGAGACCTGTGCCTCGACATCTGAATTTCAGCCCTTGACATCCAGGATATTGCGGAAGACCTGCTTCTCAGGGGCTACATCTGATGATTTGCTGTCCAATGCGCAGGAAAATGCTCCCAAGAAAAGGCACTGTTTGGCTATCCAAAGTTTTAACATTATGATATTGAATACGCTTTACTGGGTATGCATTATCAAGTGTCATTATGATATTTATACTGAAATTGACAAACCAGTTAATACTTATCGTAGAATTCCATTTCAAAAATTGAAAACGTTGCTCTAAAGACAAGAAGTCGAAGAACATATGAAACGTAAAGAAATGGATTCGGCTTATGGAATAGTGAAGCAATTCTTTGGAAATCATAAAACTAGAAGCAATGGACTACGGAACGAAAATGGCAAAATAATTTACCAACAAGATGAATTGGGAAAAATGTGGAAACAATACATCGAGGAGTTAGTTATATGATGGACATATGACAATTAGTACAAGCACAGTGGTTGAGAACGAAGGTGAAGTCAATCAAGAAGAGGAAGGAGACAGCATACTGAGGGGAGAATTTGACAAAGCAATATCAAAACTCAAGAATAATAAAGCACCTGGCATACATGACATACCAGCAGAACTATTGAAGATGACTGGAGAAGAAATACATAATGCACTATATCAACTAGTGTGTGAGATTTACGAAACAGGTGACATTCCCTCAGACTACCAAAAGTGTATAATGATACCAATCCCAAAGAAAACATCAGCCAACACATGTGAACAGTACCGCACATTGAGCCATGTCACACATGCCTCTAAAATACTGACTAACATTGTACTAAGCCGGATTGAAGATAAGGTTGAAACTCTCCTCAGCGAAGACCAATTTGGATTTAGAAAAGGTCGAGGGACCAGAGATGCAGTACTTGCCATTAGAATAATACTAAAAAAAGACTGAGTAAAGGAAAGAACACCTACATAGCTTTTGTTGATCTTGAAAAAGCTTTTGATAGTATTGATTGGAAGCAGCTCTTTACGATAATGAAAGAAGCAAAAATAAATTACAAAGACAGAAGAATTATCTGGGGTCTCTATAGAGAAGAAATTGCAGTGCTGAGATTTGGACAATATGAACAGCAGGCCAAAATTAGAAAAGGAGTGAGACAAGGATGTTCATTGCCACCTGCACTATTTAACTTATACCTACAAAGATCACTGGATGAGGCAGAGAGCAATTTAACGGAAGCAGGAATTAACCTTTTCCCTACGGAGGGCGTGATTTCATGGCCTGAATTTTCCGATGCTAAAGGATGAAGGCCAGGTTTTCACGGCTTGAATTTTTCGAAGCAAAAGGTCGAAGGCCGTGTTTTCACGGTTTTGCGGTCAAGCATGACAAGTGGGTCCCAACCGTCATTAGGGTCCCTCGGCGCGAGAGGTCCGACCCTTTCCTATTGTCCGTGTGGGGATTATCTCGGCCCATTCCGGCACCTAGTGTCCCACTCAAGAAAGGTGCTCATGGTCACTTTTTTTGTTTATAAAGTGGAATAACTAAAAACGTACATGTTGCATTTCTTGAAAATCAATGCCAAGAATTACATTCTGGATGTTTTGCTGATCGGTTCCAAATTTTACACGGAACTCTAGCGTTCATATTAACGGAGTTCATCATCACATAGAACAAATTTTGGTGACGCTAAGGTTAGATGTTTAATTGTTACTTTTAAAACTTACTAGCAAATTTATCGGAGCGATATTGTAATGATTTACATCTAAAGAAATATGTTACTCTGTTTGCCACATTTTATGTGTACATTTGCGGTGAAATTCGATAAAATATCAGATTTAACTCCTATGAAAAAAGCCCTCGTAATATAATAAAATCTGATTCTCTCAGTTCTTTGCCGTGAGCCAAAATTAGTGACTTTTTTTAATAACCTCTTATCAACCTTTGAATACAAACGTATTATACATTAATTTCGCTATAAATATTAATTAATGCATATCCTAAAAATTCGTAAATTTAATGTGCAAATAAGGAATGCTTTACGTAGACATGTGAGAAGCATTCCATGCCATTGCAGGAAAGAGCACTGCTCTATCCAGGTAATTACTCTCATATCTTGGTTCTCTGGTCAGGTTACATTTAGGTGGTCTGCCTTGAGCACCTCACAGCTGGCTTGCTTCGGGACACATTAGCGCATTAATGTTTTCTTGGAAAAACTTATTGCCCTCCAACTGGCACACCCAAGAGAATATTGGTGTAAGTATTTTCCTACTGAAATATGTAGAAGAAAATAACCTCACTCTTCTCGGAATAACTCATTCTCTTTTCAAAGTTTTTTTGGCGTGTATTCAAATTTAGCCGTTAACTATCTGTACGCATTCCGCTACCTATACCAGGGATGGTTTCTGTAGAACCCTGCTGTGCGATGCAGCCCATACCATGAATGGAACGAGAACTGCTCTACCCAGGTAATTACTCTCATATCTTGGATCTCTGGTCAGGATCCGTTAAGGTGGTCTGCCCTGTGCACCCAACGGGCTTACTTCGGGACACATTAGCGCATTAATGTTTTCTTGGAAAAACTTACTATCCTCCAACTGGCACACCAAAGAGTATATTGGTGTAAGTATTCTCCTACTGATATATGTACGTGGAAGATGATAACCTTACTCTTCTAGGAATATATCTCATTTTCTTTTCAAAAATTTCTTGGCGTGTATTCAAATTAAACCGTAAATGTTCTGTACGCATTCCCTTTCCTCCTCATGCATGGATTTTCTTTCAAATGATGTTTCAGTGGAACTACAATTTTTTCTTGGAATTATACAGCCAGGGTTTTTTTCTTGAAGTGCCTTTCGTTAGTTCCTTAGACCTTTCGCAAGTTTTGCTTACATTCTCGACGTGTTCAGAGTAACTTGGACGGGTGGAGCATAAGGCAAATTTGCTGGACAGGACTTTGCTTGCACTGGGAAAATGTCCCGGCTAATAACGGATCAATCGATCCTGGAAATACTCACCCGAACTGATAGCGAAGACGAGGATGGTGAAGATCTAAGTGAATTTGCTTTATAAATATAATTTAGCCATTTCAAACAACAAATTTGTAAGATTCAAGTAGTTTTATGAGAATTTTTTGGGAAAATATTCTTCTAAAAAATTCTAAATGTTTCATTGTCATATTTTTAGAGAACTTGTGGAGCGCAGACGCAAATGAGGAGAGTGAGGATTTGGACATCATGGATCTGAAATATGTTAACAACATAAATCGTGAACACCGAGAAGTATGCTAGGAAGATTGAAAGATTTCATTCCCTTTAAAATATTTGTTGGTCTATGATATCATGCAGTTTTGCTGAAAACCCTAAAAATAACCGTAGAACTTCGTTTAAAAGTTCTATAGGCATTGCAAAATGAAAGGTATACATTGATGAACTGACATTTACTGCAATAGTAACAATTTAAAAAAATTAAAATCGAACTAGTAACAATAAACTGACCGCAAAAGTACGCGGTGATGGGCTGCCTTCGGGAAAAGGGTGGGAGAATGTATTTGCCCAGTTGCGGAGGAAAGGGTCTGGCACCCCACTAGGAAAGGTCATTAAGGGGAGGAAGCGACTACCTGGACAGTCCCAAGCCGAGAAAAAACTCCTTACAGGGCGAAAAAGAAATTCTCAAACCCTTCGTACAGCCAAAAGCAACTTCCCGTGAAGGAGCTCGGCGCGAAAGGGTTAAGGTCCATGGGCAGAGGATATATAAGCTATGTTTTACGGACGACTTAGAAAGTGAAGACCAACTACAAGAAGTGCTTAGGGAGATGGAAGTCACGCTGGCTAGATACAATCTAAAGTTAAGCAGGACCAAAACCAAGACACTCGTTGTAAGCAAAACAGGAATACCAGCACATATAACCTTGGGTAATACGCAGCTGAGCAATGCAGAAGAATTCATGTATTTAGGAAGCAAGATCACCACGGATGCCAAAAGCAAAAGGGAAATTAGCAGTAGAATACAATAGCTTTCAACATGAAGAGAAAGATATACGTTTAAAAAAAAATGAGTATCAAGATTAGGATGAATCTACTCAAAACTTTTGTATGGAGCATAATGCTTTATGGTAGTGAAACTTGGACAATAGGAGCAGCAGAGAAAAAAGAATTGATGCTTTTGAACTATGGTGCTAACTAGAGGTGGGTTAAACTGTTCATTTTTATGAACCGTTCACTTTGATCCTGTTCAGTAAAAAGAACAGTTCAAAATATCGGTTCATAGTGAACAGGTAGGGTCATTCGGTAGAAAATATTGTTTATCATGCGTTTAGAGTACATGAAAGCTTAGTGTGGTATCATAAGGTTTGTGGAGAGTGTTATGGTAATTTCGAGCAAGTTCTGCCCCGAGCCTTTACTTGGTTATCCACGCGCAAGAAAATATCTGCTGTCCACTTTAGAATAAGCCAGAATTAATATTTACATATCAAGTCAGTGCCAGATGTTATTCGCATATCTAGCGCCAGAAAAGTTTTAAAATGCTCCTTTTATAAGAAACTTTGACTTTTGCACAGCTAACGATTCTATATAAATATTTTGAGTATACAGATCATTTGTGAATCCCTCTTTTAGACTCGTCGGTAAAATATCAATTTTTTCTCCTCGTTACAGCCTGTGCCTGCAAAGAAAGTTACTCGTAGCCTATGATAAGATGGAAAATTGTGCTTGATGTTATATAACAGAGAAAACCAAATTAAAAACTTTGTACCTTTAGTAAAATTTGGCCTGCGAAAATGTTTCTATATAGAGAGAAACAAGCAGACTAACGGAGATAAACGGAGTGTCCTCACGTGTTCCCGTGGCGCCTACGATGACATTTTTTAAGTGCGATGTGATGTGAAATGTGGATGCATCTCCAAAAATATTGCTTAAATCGCGATTCATGAACTTAAGAAACGATTAAACTCCTAGTTAGATAATGCACCTGAAAAAACTAGGTCCAAAGACTTTAATTGTTTCTTAAGTTCATGAATCGCGTTTTAAACAACATTTTTGGAGATGCATCCACATTGCACAATACAGCGCACTTAAAAAATCAAAATTCAAATTAAAAAAAAATCAAAATTAAAGTCCAAATATCAACTTGGTAAAGGGACCGAAAAAAAAGTTCCACAATCATGAGTTCAATCGTTTCCTAAGTTCATGAATCGCGTTTTAAACAATATTTTTGGAGATGCATCCACAAATCCACAAATGTTCAAAATACGAAATCAAAATGAATGCGATATCCCAACTAAACGCCCCGAGGAAACTAATATTTGATCTAATATTTCGAACGGTTCGAAAGAACTGATATTTTAAATATCAGTTCAAATATTAGTTAGAACGAACCGTTCAGTGGCTATCGGAGGGGAATAGTAGAGAAAGAAGGGGAGGGGCTCGGTCGTCTACGACGCACTTCGGCGGCCTTGGATGGCCTCCCTCGTAACCGCCATCTGTTGTACCCACAACGCACTTGCTCGAGTAAGCTGCAGTTCAAAATGCCTCTTGATGATCATACCTACTGTACCGAGTACGCCGCAATTGTGCAGTGCCGACATGAACAGTGAACAGGGTGTTTTAGAGAACAGTTCATTTTTGAACCGGTTCATTTCAGTGAACAGTTCGTTTTGGCAGTTCGGTTCTTTTTGACCCATCTCTAGTGCTAACGTAGAATGTTAAAAGTTTCATGGGTAGACATGGTTACGAATGAAGAAATACTGGACAGACTGGGAGTGAAAGCAGACCTGTGGAATATTTTGACTGCAAGGAGAAATAAATGGGTTGGTCATTTACTGAGACATGATGGATTGGTATAGACAGTTTAAGAGGGCACCGTGGAGGGGAAGAGCGGCAGAGGAAGGCAGAGGTTGAGTTACATTACCCAAGTAATGAAGGACAGGGGCTGCAACAGCTACCTGGAGCTGAAGAGGCTGGCGGAAGATAGACGGAGATGGAATGACTACTGCAAACCAACCCAAGGGTTGACTACTTAGAAGAAGAAGAAGATTTGTGACCTAGCTCAACAGGGCACCCATCCCTTGCTCCAACCACTGGGCTATACCCCCTAACCTTATCAGGGCAAGAATCCATGGTCTAGTTATTGCGCTACCCATTGTTTCAACCTAACATTGTATTTGTTTTCAAAAATTTACTCTTCTAAAAGAATTACAATTTCTAAGCATTACAGAACTTTAAACGGGTTTCTAGTGTTAATAAGAGCAACATTATTAATTGCAAAGTAATAAGGCTATGAAGTCCAAACGTCCATTATTTGTAACACAAAAATTTGGTTTAAAAGTTGCTTACGCACGGAACAAAACAAAGAATTCATTTCAAAGTATAAAAAATTGGCACTATAACCACATATAGCGGCAATATAACCACTTTGCAACAGATTCCTGTGGTGAGGATGTTCATTTACGAGTGTGAGGGTCGGGCTTAATTGCAGAGGAGTGGCCCTAAGGACTTGCGAAGTTGGGTCTCAGACAGAGCCTGAATGCATCCGACAATTACTACCTCAATGGTTACTTCCCTTCCCTCGCATCGGCCAGGGCCGACATTCGGTCGTCCGCGTTGAAAAATCCGTGACAGCCTTACCCAACGTCAAGTCTTCTGCGTATGAAAATGCCAGTTGGCTCCACCTTACATCCAGAGCAAAAGGGTTAAGGGCAGTGGCCCTATTCTTTCAATACACACAACATTTCTTCACACACTGAATAAACTTACCTCTAATATCTAGAATGAGAAGATTGATACCATCAGAGAAGACCACCACAAACCCAACTTTCCATTACTTCTTGGAAAGAAACAATCTAGATATGGCCACTTGATTCCATGGTTATGAAAAAAAGTTGAGAGACCATGTTTCAAAATATTTTCTATCCATTTGGCCACAACCTTTTCCACATGACCATTACCACACACTTGCAAACAAGCACACCCTAGTGACATGGCCATCAACAGACTAAGCTTTCAGCAATTGCCAGTATGTATACTTTCATAGCGTGCAAGTGCAGCCTCTCCTTAAAATAAAACCCTAGGATGGGCAGTATCACAGAACACACAAGATAAAGATTAAAAACTCACATTAATAACTGAATTTTCGGTGGCATTACCACCTTCCTCAGAGTTAGGTAAAAGACTGTAGGTAAAGGGTAAAGGATAGCTGAGGGAAGGGGAAATAGAGGGGAGGTAGGTTCCAAAGAGGGGGGGGAAAGAGTGAGCTGAGGCAATTAAGGGATTATCGGTTGATATTTAAGCCGGGAGGAAGAAATGCTTTGAATAGCCATATGTAAGTTAATTCAATGGAATTAAGTTTGAGTGGGTGGTCTGTGGGGGGAAGGGAGGCTAAAACTGCAACATTGTAGCAATCATTGAATTGGCGCTGATGAGTGGCCGCATGTTTCGCCACCGGGAAGGACGCAAAGTCAGAGGAAGTGCATGATGCCCTGCGGTTATTGATTCTTAGGTTAAGGGGAGTTGAGGATTTGCCTGTATAGAAGGAGGGACAGTGTATGCATTGAATTAGGTAAACTACATTTTTTGAAGTACAGGAGGCCGCAGGAGGTGGTGGTAGACAGGAGACGAGATGACTAGGGATAGAAGGAGGGGTAAAAATTGGGCAGGTCTTACATCTAGGACGACCGCAGGGCGAAGGTGTACTATTGGGAGTAGTGGGTAACTTCTGTAAGGGGTTAGTTGAGCGGAATAAATTTGAAAGGTTTGCAGGTCATCTGAATATGACAGTAGGGGGTTTGGCAAAAAGATTGGCTGTCGACTTATTGTTTTTTATAGAGATGTGCGAATAGTATCCGCGAATACTCGAATACCTCGAATACTAGAAAGTAATCGATATTCGAGGTCTCGAATAATTACGCGAAAAGTACCGCCTCGAATACTTGGTATTTCGCGTCGTACACTGTCGCACGCACGTCGTTGGTAGTTGATTCGGAAAATTGTTCACAACTCTAGTCTTTTAGTGCATGCAGTGCCGTTATAGGCAAGTTGACAAACTACATCAAATTCGCGGGTCAGAGCGGTGAAAAGAGTTCGACGTGGGGAACCTAAATTGATCTGTGTGAAAAAATCAGAAAATCCCTGGTTTCCCCCACCAGGAAACTCCAGTGCTGTGGGATAGTAATATCGGCACATTTCCCACAATCCCCCTCCATTCAGCATTCGCCTCACCCACTCAGATGATTTCATCTTCTCCGAAATCAAACAAAAGGTCCTTGCTCGGGCAGGGGTCGTATTACGAAGACCTTAGCTTCGAAAAAAATATCAAGTTACACGAGAACAATAAAGACGTGTCTCACGCCCCCCTTTTCTAACCCACTGACCTTTTTCTGCCTGCCTGCTTCGAAGTTCCCAGTTTCTGGAGCTCAACTGCTGCATGAGTACCGTGGGATAGTAACATTAGCGCATTTCCCAAGATCCTCTATCCCCCTCTGAGGCTTTCCTCTACTCCGAAATAAAAAAAGGTCAAAAAGTTACGCGAGAAAAATAAAAACGTGTCTCGCGCCCACCCCCTTTTCTCACCCACTGACCTTTTTCTACCTACCTGCTTCGAATTTCCCCCTTTCTGGAGGTCAACTGCTGCATGAGTCATCTACTAGACCGAAAGGTGTCTAGCAATGACTTTCGGCAATTATTATTACACCTTTATTGGATTGAAATATTAGTAATGTGTGCGTAATTTAAAAAAGAACAAGACCAAACGAGACGCATTTCTGACTTTATTTCAGCATTTTACGCGAGGAAATAAATGTCAAAATAGGACGGAGGTTTGGCATTCTGGCCAGACTCGATATGAGTAGCAGAGCTTCTCGGAAGTGGATGTGGTATTTTTTTCCGAAAACATATATCAAGTTACAATTTATGAGTGGTGCTATAAATCTTTATTGTTACAGTCCCAGACGAAGGGATATTTTCTCAGGATATTTGGTTTCTCCCTGATAGCAATTCCAATTCATCTTCTTATCTCGTGATAACTCCCAAAGATGGACTGAAAATAATTGAAGAAAATCCGGTGGAGAAGAGCTTGTCTTTTACAACATGCCTCAGATTGTCAGCACTTGGCAGCAGGAGTGGGGGTAAAGCGATGTTAGTTGAATTAATTATATGCCCAATTGTTTCCATAAAATTAGAATATTCCATTAATCAGCTAAATTCCTGTGTGAATCCTTCAAAGGAAATCAAAATTACTCCCCAAAATCTTGTGTTGCCTGCTGCATAGGCAACCGAGTCAAATATTCCAGCATTCATCATTTAGTATTCGAGGTATTCGAAATTCTAGGTATTCGAATATTCGAGCAATGATTCAATATTCGAATTCGATATTCGAGTTCGAGAAATCTGCTATACGACCCATCTCTAGTTTTTTAGAATGGGGAAGAGGTCTTTAAGGATAGATTGCAGGGATTATATTCCAGGAAAGTAAGTGGTGCAGAGGGAAAGGTCTCGTGGTTTGTTTCTATTGCACATTTCTGGGTGGCATTTGTGTTTGAGAATTTTTTTACGTAGGAGGGACTCTGGGTAGCCTCTCTAGAGGAGGGAACGGTGAAGGTTGTGAAGAAAATTATTTAAGGCATCAGGATTATTACAAATACGGTGGCCTCGAATGGAAAGGGAATAGGGAAGGGAGCGTTTAATGTGGGATGGATGACAACTGCTAAAATGAAGGTACTGCTGCTTATTCGTGGGTTTTACATGGACAGAGGTGAGAAATTTGTTGTTGACAAGAGAGATATCGACATCAAGGAAGGTAATCTAGGAATTAGAAATGGTTGAGGTGAAAGAAAGAGAGGATGAGGAATTGAGAGTAGCAATAAATTTTCGAGGGAATCATTACCATGTGGCCATAAGAGGAATATGTCATCAATAAATCTGAGCCAAAGGAGGGGTTTCAATGGATATTGGGAAAGGAAAATTTGTTCAAAGTGGCCTAGGTAGAGGTTTGCGTAGGAGGGACTGAATCTACTACCCATTGAGCCACCTTTGATCTGTAAATAATGCTTATTATTAAATGAGAACGAATTGTGTGTTAGGACGATATTAGTTAGGCCAAAGAGGAAGTCGGTGCTAGGGGTATGAGGAGTTGGGCGTTGGGAAAGGAAGTGGCGGAGGGAGGAAAGACCTTCAGAATGAGGAATTGATGTGTAGAGAGAAGTGACATCTATGGTGGCCATGGTAATTTGGGTGTCAGGAGGAATTTGGGTGGATTGGAGACGGTCTAGGAAGTTATAGGTGTCTTTGATATGGGATGGTAGAGACAAAACTAGTGGTTGGAGGTAATAGTCAATGAATGCGGATATTCTTTCCGTGGGTGAGTTGCAAGATGAGATAATAGGACGGCCAGGGTGGTTGGGTTTATGTATTTTTGGCAAAATGTAAAAATGTGGAGTACGTGGGTTTGGGGGGGAAAGGATGGAGATATCAGACGAAGAGAGGCCTTCCGGTGGGGCATGTTCCTTGAGAAAAGACTTGATATTTTCCTGGAAGATGGGGTTAGGGTCATGAGGCATGAGTGTGTATGAGGAGGTATCTGTCAGTTGTCTTTCAGCTTCCTTAATGTAGTCAGAAGTGTTCAGGAGAACTACTGTGGATCCTTTGTCAGCTGAGGTTATGACTATATCAGGATTGTAGATGAGTTTTCGGAGGGCAATGTTCTCCGATTGAGAAAGGTTGGGTTTGGGCTGAAGAGATTTTGGGAAAGAATGGTTGCAGACTTTTGAAAGCAGCAGATCTATCAAAAATTTCAATTGGGTGGCCGGTTGGGAGAGGTTTAGGTTCATGGGTCGAGGGTGGTCGAAACCTGGAAAGGGCACTATGGAGAGGAATTGGAGCATTTAGTTCTTTCTGTGTATCCCAAAAGGCTTTCCACCTTAGATTTCTGCAAAATTGCATAATATCCGTGACTAAGGGGACATGGCGCACTTTAGGGGTGGGAGAGAAGGAAAGGCCTTTGCTGAGGAGGGAAAGTTCTTCTTTGTTTAAGGAGGCAGATGATAGATTGATCACTGGGATGTTTTCATTTTGACACTCAAGCTCATGGCTTTGGAAGGGGGGGCGTCGAAATTGTTCTCTCTCTGGCAGTCGTCTCGGTGGAGACCAAAGTTGCTGCGGAGGTGGCGGAGGAAGATTAAATAGGGTGGCTAAATCAGGTCTGTAGAGATGTAGAGGAGGTGGGGAGGGAATGACCACAGCTTTATTGAAAGGTAAAGCCAACCCGACTTGAAAATGAGACGCACAAAGGGAGGAGAGCTTTCTTAGGGATTTAGTTTGGCGGAGTTCCAATGAGCGGCGGGATGCATGGAGTATTTCATTTATATTATTGAGTACATGTGGTACTGTCACAGAAATATTATTAATTAAATTTTTGATAAAATTGTGGATCGTTTTAGTTAACACATCATATTGATCACGAATAAAACAACAAAGAAGAAATGATCGTTGGAACGAAAAAGCATGAAGGAATGTCCGTAGGTATGGAGGGAGGCCAGAGAGAGGGTATTTCACATGAAGTCCAATGGGGAAAATACCTAATGCAATGCATGATGAGATAAATTCTATATACCTGCCAAGAAACATAACAAAATGTAATTGTTGAATCCGCACTCTGGATACCTTTTAATTTTTACACCAAAATTCGACATTCGGCAGGTGACATTCGTGATTGCGTATATTTCGCATGTTATTCCTGTTATTCAAAAAAGACAAACGGAATTTGGGTGATATTTCGTGCAATATCGTTGCTGAACGTGTACATGAATTAAACAGCACTCAAACGAAAAAACTAGTGATGGGTCGGTTCGATTCTTCGATTCTCGACCAAGAATCGAAGAATCGAACGGATCGAAAATCGGTACTTGCCAAGGTGAAAAATTGATTCAGATTCCAGTAGTACCTACTTCAAACAACAAAATATACGACCGCGTTTCCAACAGTCATTTGAATTTTCGCGCCACGTAATCGTAATGACAAAACACATATCTTCTAGGGATGTGCGAGTACTCGAAAATTCAAGTCGATCGAGTAGTTGGTACTCGACTCGAGCGTTTCGAGTAGCATTACGAATGTCGAGTCGAGTATAAGTTTACAGAGCTTTCGAGGCTAGTAGGTCCAGCAATCTGCCGACAGGAAGAGCTATCATGAAACTCATGTAATAATGCAGTTTTTAAAGCCGATAAGTCATTCTAATGCCTTGGCCAGGTAGTTTCAGCTTGCCGAATACACTATAGTTGTCTACGTGGGCGCCGAATACCTTTACGCCAGCCGCGGCGGCCGATCGTCTTCCTACCCGGCGCACACTGGTCCGATATCGGAAAAAGCTGGAATAAAGTCCAAAATGATCTTTTTGGGGATAGAGACTTGAAACTTAGCGTAAATAAGCTCTTATAAAAATTTTTTTTTAAAAACCAGCCTTTATATTTAGATTACAGGGGATGAGCAACGTTTATATATGACACAAAGCAAAAAAACTCAGTGACCCCGAAAAACCAAAAGTGACGTATAGGGGGGCTATAGGTTGACTGGGGGGTGGTTAAAGGGGGGTTGGAGAGAAGAAGTTATATTTTCATGTATTGTCATCGGAAATGAAGAAGTGTGCAAAATTTCAGCGTTTTTGCTTCACAGGAAGTGAGTCAAATTTGAGTTACAAGATTTGTACCAGACAAACAAACAGACAGGTTGGTGAGTTGATATAAAGGCTGGAATAATTATAAATCATTATCAGATATAGATTTATATGCCATTTTACATGTATACCAACCTTTAGTGAGATACAGAGGCCCAAACATGACCAATTTTTCGATGCCACGCGAGATATCGTTTTTCCTAAAAAAATCTTTGAATTTATCCAAGTGGTTTTGCGTTGGTATGAGTTTTATGGAATAAAAAACGCAATATTCCTTTGATCTGGTGCTTTGCCTATACTTTCAATGACTTTTGAAGATTTTGGCTCTCATTTGTCTGGTTTTACGACGCAAAATCGCCGACCCGTTTTTCACGTGAAATTTGACATAAAGTAGACATTATCTTTCGTTTACGAAAAATATAACTCGGAAAATTTGAACCACAATATAGAGATTTCTAAAGAGTACTAATTAGATATCTTGGAAAAAAAAAGTCTGCGACGAAGGTAATAAGAGCGATTTTTCAATCGCCCGTCAAGGCTCAGCTACACGCCGCGGAACTCTAAGGCTCGGTAACTGAGGCCGATTTTTCAAGTTTTTAAAAACATTAGTCTTGAAAATCGTCATTTAAAGCATGGATAATCGTCTTCATTGACTTAAAACACTAAACTGAGGATGTTGAAAAGGATTATGTACAGATCGACTAGAACATTTAGCGCATTACTCTAGTGAAAATACTAAGGATTGGATATTTTTCGGAACTATCCCACGCATAAGAAATATGCCAGGGTATTGAAGTAAAGTGAAGAGATTAAGTCAGCATGCTTAAGAGAGAGAAAAATGAACTGTTTCCGTGAAAGGCAACAACCGATACCCTTTTTCCCTTTCCACCTTCGCCGAGGTGAGTCGCGCGGAAGGGGGAGTTTTCACACCACAAGGCTCTTTTCGCTTTTTTTTTATTACTGCGTCCATCCGATGTGATATTCATTTGTAGCGTTTAGTTTCTTTCTTGAACTAAAAAAAAGCAAGAGATTTTAAGGTTGATTAAATGACGTGAGAAGAATAAATTTTTTTGGCTCTACAAAACTAAAGTTTGGTTCTATAGTTCGTTCTCTTCGTCCACTTGAATTCCATGAAGATTCAAGATCCAAAAAAATCGTTGATATAATTTTTAATAAAAATTCCAAAGTCTCCATAATCTTGCAATTTTGGTAGAAAAGTACTTGCCCAATCACACAAGTGTGTAGCAAAAGGCAATTTTCTGCAGGCAGTAATACTGTAACATGGAGACGTCAAAACCTGCTGGCTGAGCATGTAGAATAATTGGTTTTTCTGCTTGAGAATTTGAAAGGGCCAAATATTACATGATTAATGTATGTAGTATGTAATCTTTATTAGGGCTATGAAAATTTCTGTACTCAGGGCTCTCCCTTGTAGTTTGGATACATATATATGGTCGACATATTATGAGTGCCAATATTCTAAAGTAATACCTATCATGTAACACCACTTTTCAGGTATTTTCTGTTTTGAAATTTAGCTATTATATTTTAATTTCATAGTGATGATAAGAAAGATGCTTTTGTCAACTGACTCTTTTACAGAGTAATATTTTTTAAAGTGGTTTTCTTGTTGCCTGGAATTAAGTCATATTTTTCTTGGAGCCTATGGCATCAGAATCGATGAAATCGGTATAGGTGGAATCGGAATAGGGATCGGAATCGATAAAATTTTGGAATCGACCCATCACTAGAAAAAACACAATTAGAAAGAAGATATTACTAGTTTTATTGAAAGCTATTCGATGATGTCTAGTCAACTTTTTTGAAAAATCTCTCAAATGAATGCTTTCTTCTTCTCTTGATGAAGGAGCCTATAGCAGGCAGTCCCTCTCCCAAATAAATCACCTAGATTAGAGTCAACTACCAACAATTCCCTTCGTTGTATATGTTCGTATTGTTGGCATATACTGCCATTTGAAACAATTGAATGTTGGAATGCACAATAAACATCGCGGGAATTTAAAAAAATTACAGACCAACGCCCGAAAGTCCGAAATGTACGAAAGTCGAGGACCGCCTGTATATATGGACCACATACTTATATATATATATATATACTTATAAGTATGTGGCCGATCGAGGAGAACGGACAAAATAAACACTGATAAAAACATAAGAACACATAGAAATGGACACTCACAAAGAATCTTGCAAACGTTTCAGCGGGTTGACCCGCTATCCTCAGTGCTGAAAGTGAACTCTCAGCACTGAGGATAGCGGGTCAACCCGTTTATATACTACTTCATTCATTCACACGACGCCTTAAGCGCAAATATGCATATAAATTCACAGGTAAGGAAAGAAAGGGAAAGGAACATGGAATAGAAAAAGGACAAGGACAACGGTGCTGTGGTAGATGGAAAAAGCCAGAAATCAGAGGGTAAAAATGCAGCCTGACTGGGACTCGAACCCAGAACCTCCTGGTTGCCGGCCAGTTGCGCTACCAGGACGCTTAGATTTACCATGATTTCGGCGGGGGTTTATATACAGTAAACTCCCTTTGCTTTGGCCCACAAGAGTAACCAATAGATGGCACTGGGGCAGCTCACCACTCACCAGCAGAAGGAATGGACGAGGACACAAGGATGAAAGGAAAGATACACACTCACACGATAGCAGGAAAGAGACAGGAACATGCGTTTCGGGGCACGCTGAGCCCAAGTGAAATAAGCCAATATGGCCGATACACTACTTCATTCATTCACACGACGCCTTAAGCGCAAATATGCATATAAATTCACAGGTAAGGAAAGAAAGGGAAAGGAACATGGAATTCCATGTTCCTTTCCCTTTCTTTCCTTACCTGTGAATTTATATGCATATACAGTGGAAGACCCTTATAACGAGTACGGGATATAGCGACAAGCTCGAATTAGCGACAGCTACCCAAGGAACCATTTTAAACCCTATGATTTAAATGTAAAATAAATTCGTATTAGCGATAATGGCTCGATTCCTCTCTTGCGCCATTCGCAATTACGACAGGTTGACTTTTTGACCACGTGCCACATCTCTGGAATTCAATGCTTTTAAAACGGCATTTTTTCCGCCAACGTCGACGTCTACATGTTCCGTATTCTCCTATTCTTCTTTCCTCATTAAATTTCTCGAGTACACATTTCATTGCTCTTTTGTCATCTCCCTCCCGCGCCTCCGCAGTGAGGTTAAAAATTATTCCGCCCGTCTGCTAGCACCATGGCTGGTAAACGCAAGTCCTTGGATTTAAAAACCAAAATGAGAATTATTGCAGATTGTGA
Source organism: Ischnura elegans (assembly GCF_921293095.1). Taxonomy (NCBI): domain Eukaryota; kingdom Metazoa; phylum Arthropoda; class Insecta; order Odonata; family Coenagrionidae; genus Ischnura; species Ischnura elegans. The sequence continues at coordinate 109,538,610 of NC_060259.1, read as the reverse complement.
AAGTGGAGAGTGTTCAAAGAGTGAAATAGCGAGGCGATTTGGAATTAATACATCGATATTGTTCACTATTTTAAAGAAAAAAGAACAAATTCGTTCGGCAGTGCTTAAAGAAGGGCGTCCAAGCACTCAAAAAACACCTGCGGCCCGGAGAGCATCCGCAGCTAGAAACTGCTCTTTTCTCGTGGTTTTGCCAGCAAAGAGCCGCAGGGATTCCTATCACCGGCCCAATGATGAAGGCTAAAGCTGAGTATTTGTGTGAGAGGCTTGGTGAAGACAATTTTAAGTGCTCGGATGGATGGTTTGCACGATTTAAAAATAGGAAGGGGATATCCCTCGTCAAACTATCAGGTGAATCATCAAGTGTTGACGTTAATGCTGTGGAAGGCTAGGCTCCGGTCCTTAAAGACTATTTGGACAATTACAGCCCCTGTGATATTTACAACGCGGATGAGACGGGCATATATTTTTAACCTTCTCCCGGACAAAACTCTCGCCACTCGAACGGACCCCTGCAAAGGAGGGAAGAAAAGTAAAGACCGCGTAACTGTTCTTTTATGCGCCAATATGGATGGTTCAGATAAGTTAAAACCGTTCATGGTGGGGAAATCCGCCCATCCCCGATGTTTTAAGGGAGTTAAAACTCTCCCTTGCACTTACGAAGCAAATAAAAATGCTTGGATGACGGCTGCTATCTTCACGCAGTGGTTACGAGCGTTTGATGCTAGGATTGGTGGAAGGAATAAAAAAGTACTATTATTCATTGACAATTGCCCAGCCCACCCACTAATAGAACTAATAAACGTTAAAATTGTGTTAATGCCGCCTAACACTACAAGCGTTCTTCAGTTCCAGTCAGCATTCCTATCAAAAAGTGTGCGCTACTGCCGCTAGAGGTCTCTACGTCCGCTGATATTGCGTCTGATTGCGTGAATCTCTACGAAACATAAATATTGCTAGACAGACAAAGAGTGGACTTCATTTATCATTTGTCCTTCTATTTATTTGAAACAGTTTTTCACCCTTTCCACCGAAGATAATTGATATGACTAATATGCTTTTAGATGCCGTAATGCAGCAGAAACAGCCGTGGTGACGCCTGATGAGTGATTTTTTTGTGACGATGTAATTGCATTCGGTAACAACGACAACTCACTATAGCGACAGATTTCTCTGTTCCCAACAGCTGTCGTTATAAGGGGCTTCCACTGTATATATATAAATATATATAAATCCCGCTATCATTTTGGCACCCATTAATGAGCAAGTTGCATTCAATCTGGCATCCGAGTGTAATTTGGGGGCCGTATACCGGACGCCGGATTACAAATGTGTAAAAATCGCTGGAATCGACTAATTACATCATGTAGACCCTATTTCCTAAAATTAGTTTGGACGCCAATTTGTTAGCAATATGTGCAAATTTCGTATATTATTAGTTCGGCATAATTCCGGGCCGAGAGGCGCTGACCGCGGTGAATACCGTGCCCCTGAATATCTCCGTACAGTCTTAGCAGCAAGTGGCGTCCACTGCTTGGCAACACAGCTCTGCCTGGTTCTGCTATGAATTTCTCTTGCCTAAGCCTCTCCGAGGAGTTTTGATCCCTCAGCGGACTGTGCGGTAGCCGAGTGCGCGTCATCCCACGCTACCGCTCCAGTTTTTACTTGGTCCAAAGTCAGTTAATAGGACTTGCGCTCTGTAACTTCAATAACAACATGACTGCTGTCACGGTATTTTAATTGGCACTTAAATAATTCTTTGGGGTGATTTGAGTTAAATAAATAAGGATTAGTGTATCTGGAAAGCCTTTTTTCAGTTTTCTAATCTTTTCAGTATTAATATTTTGCGCAAAAATTCAAGAAAGAATGCCACTAATTTTATCTTCCCTAAAAGTATAATTGGATACCTATGTTCTTAATCATATAGCCACTCGCATATTTTCTTAATTACAATAAAATAAAAGAAGGCTTAATGGCAGAGGGAGGAGGCAGGGGAGAAGAGACTCACGATCTGAATGTCTCCGCATATCGTATGAATCGAAAAACTAACACTATATTCGTGGGAACGCGTAATAAGAGCGATTCTTTGACGAAGGGAAGGCAGGAAGCTTGATAAAATAAAAGAAAGTCAAAGACCAAAGGAAGGGGGCAGAAGAGGAGGGACTCTCGATCACGAGGTTCCCGTATGTCGTATGCATCGAAAAAGCAACGCTATATTCGTGGGAACGTGAAATATGAGCGGTTCGCAGACTAAGGGAAGGCAGGACGATTGAAAAAATAAAAGAAGGCCTAAGAGCAGAGGGCGGGGGCATTAGAGGAGAGACTCAAGATCTCGAGGTTCCCGAAGGTCGTATGCATCGAAAAACAAATGCTATATTCGTGGGAACGTGAAATATGAGCGATTCCCAGACGAAAAGAAAGCAGGACGATTGAAAAAATAAAATAAAGCCAAAAATCAAGGGAAGGGGGCAGAGGAGGAGTGACTCGGGATCTCAAATCTATTTTAGATAGACTGATACACTTTCTTACGGAAATGCCCCCTCAACGGAAGCAGATGTGGCAGCTGAGATGAAGAAGGACGGGAAAGGATGGATTTTTGTTCTGCACGCACTTCACTCTAAAGGAACTTACGTGCTCTAGGAACACTATTATTCAGCTTATTTTGCTTTCAACACCAAATCGCATGCATCCTTTTAACGCTTAAATCTTTTTCTCTCATAGTTCATTTCTTTATTCGGTATTTGGATATCTGAGTGTATTATTATTTAACCCGTATCTTTGCTCATTTGACAACTGTATCATTCATCCAAGAATCTCATTTTCGCTGATAAGTGTAACATTTTTACAACACTCGTTTAAAGTTTTAACTGAAGTGCATTTAATTTTATTGAATATTAATTTTACTTTATGCAATGATTTTGATATTTATTGGGTAATTCATGTCCATTTTTTACAAGTACCTACGCATAATGCTCACGTGTTTTGAGTGAAAAGCAAATTGGGTGAATATCAATTTGGAAATAATGAGATACGAGATAGAGGTTGCCACATTTAACGCGTCGATCTTTAAAAAAACATTAGTGATTCATTTTATTTTTATGTAAGAGTCAGTAGCATGGCCTGAGTATGTAGAAATTCCATACGGCGCACCTACAGTTCCAACTACCACTCTACAGGTTTGGGTGTTAGACGATTTTCGTCAGATATTCTGGAATCATGCTCCAACGTAACCACTTGTAAGAGCTGTTTGTTCCTTAACTTACGTAGAAAAACCCACGAAAATTATTACAATCCATTAATCATAGAAACTTGTACCACTGTAATTTTTGCTCCTGATACTTGTTCCTTATGAAGAATAAACTCGTCACGTCAGATTTTCTCTCTTATCATTTGTATTTTGATATACAATAATTGGCGAGAATTAAAAACATTCGCTTCTCTCATAATAACAATGGTAGTAGATCTACAAGGCAAAGTAATTCCGGGATGGCTGTGGACTGAAATGCATTCTTCGTGAGGCATTGGTTCTTAGTCCTTTAACTAACTCATTCTTTGGAATAGCTAAACATTTCTTCCCACGGCTCCGCAACCTTTTGACCAAGACTAACGCATCGTATACATAAGAGAACGAAATTTATTCAGCTGGAAATACAAACATAATTTGAAAATTAAGAGTCTCATTCCCTTAGGATCTCATCCACATTTGATGATGCGTCTTATTTCATTACAAGAAAATGGATTATTTGGAAAATCAAGCTGGTTTTTTTCTAGAGCGTGGTACCTCACAGGCACTATTAATATCACTTATAGCGGATTCAATTTATTTTCGAATTTAATGAATTTCTCGTGTACAAAAATAACTAATTAGCAACATTGCACTCGTCATAATGCAAGTACTCTCCAAGATGGAACTCAAATTAGTTTTAAGTGGGTTTAAGATTCCAAAGGTATACATCTACATTGGCCTGAAAGATTCGGAAAGAATATTTTTATTACGCACGTACGGTAAATGTGATTCATTTATTTCGTTTGCTCGTAGAATGCCAGTAGCGGCATTCATAGGAAACATAATTGCATAGCAAATATAGCAAAACATAGCAGAAGCATAGAAAATATAGCAGAAACATAGCAAATAATATCAAATTGACCCCACTGTTCAGCCTTCGGATATTATCAGTAACTTAAAAATAATGTATTTTTTTAACACTATGTGATTTTTATTATAATCATTGTTGAAAAATTCACACAAAATAAGATAAAGGGATCAGTTGAAACAATTGATTGAACTGGGGGAAAATAGCATAAAATTGTCACTTAAATCCTGCTAATAGTTCCAGTTTAAAAAATTCTTATAAACCAAGTTCCACGATTGAAGTTTCGATGGCATTTAAAATGATTCATTTGTACTCCTATTTTCCGCCTTTCATTTCTATGAAGTTCACTCCATATATTTTCTGTCACAGTTCACATTCTTAAATCGGTTTATCAGAATTATCTCTAACAAATGGAGTCGCCTTTTTGAGTTAGAAAAGAATCTTCCACGTACACCCATGCCTCGTATTTCGATTGGCGCAATTCCGATATAGCGCAAATTAATTCTTCGGGGAAACATCCCAACACAGTGTGGCCTAATAAAAAAAATTAACGCTCTCATGATAAAACGTTAACTTGCGCTAAGTACGCACAATATTGCTATAATTTCACGCTTATTAATAGTACTGCTTGCCTCAAATCTTTTTGTTTTTATATATTATTCGAAATCCATTGCTGAGCAATGGCCAAAAGCATTACTCGTCATTGAGTCCATACAGCCAGCCTATCGAAGTAATTTATCGCGTCTCCTTAACAGAATGACAATTGTTAATTTAGATCATTAATTATACTTGGAGGTAGTGGAAATGAGTTATAAGAAAGCAATACCGTTTGAGACGTAATTTATGTCGTCATAGGTTATCGGGCGATTGACTTCCAGGTAGAGGGTCTACGCTTAAGCCTTCAAGGTCATCGGTAATCACGGGGGGGGGGAAATGGAGGGGGGGCCGAGTTGCGTTTGAATAGCATCAACACACAAAAGGGTCTGCAATAGAGTCTCAAACACAAAAGCTTCGTTCCCTCTCAGCTGTCGTAGGCCCTCTGCGTCTCAGAAATACAGTTCAGCAGTAGAAGGTGATTTCGATAGAGCCAAAAACCCAGAGAAAAATGGCAAAAAATAGGAATGCAGGTAGAAAAATCATAAAGTTATCAAGGAAAACCATAAACCTAGAAGAGAAATTGAAAGAGGCAAATTGCTTTGAAAATGGGGAGCGTGAAAGCGATATTGCGCGGAAGGTTGAACTCGCGATGTCTTATTCTGAATAAAGACAAAGTTAAAACACTAGTGACCTCAGCCGCACCCACTTCAACCAAGCGGTCAACACATACAAAAAGTTCATTGTGAATCAGTACGAAAAGGCGAGGATGGTAATCGCACCGAGACAGTGGCGGTGACTCCATGGGGCCTGAGGGGGCCCGAGTACCCGCAAAAATTCGTTACAAATTTGTGGAAAAAATGTGTCAGGCTAGTCAATTTTCCTCGGAGTGTCCAGATATCGAGATTCGAGTGATCAGGGTTCTAATGTTGATCATATGACTCATCTAAAATGCTTAAAAAACTTAAATGTTGATCACCAGCATGTCAATATGAAGTTCTCTGAACCAGAAAACTATGTAACTCAGCTCCATCTCACTAATTCATTTCTTTATTTCCATTGAGACTCTTCAGCACATTATATGAAATGTGCTACTGAGAAAAATAATAAATATTACTCGTAGAAGATAAATGTCCTCAGAAAACTAAATCTTCACCACTACTTTCTTGATCTCCACATTTTCATCCCAGGGATGTTTTCAAGTTGGAATAAAGCTCATCAATACTACTGGCACCACCATTTATCACTCTAAACATGGAAAAAAAATATTCCTAAACAAATGCACTCCACGACTGTCTTCAAGATTCAATTCTTAATGGTGTGCAGCATTTCTAAAAAAACCTTTCACCAGTCCTCACATATTTTAGGGAATAATTTATATGTATGTTCGCAAAGCATTAAGAAATTCCCACTTAAGACCTTGGTCAACACATCACCGATTACACTACTATGTGACTGAAAGGATATTATCATTACTAAATATGACTAATGTAAAATTTTAATCAAGAAAAATATGCATAAATGATAAGGAGTACTTACCCCATATCGAGCAATCATCCGGTCTCGCATGAAGGGAGGTGGGGGCGGCAGGGGTGGGTAAGGTGGGTCTCCTCGCCCAAACATGCGACTCTGGAATCCGTTGCGGATTGGCCCGATGGGTGTGAACCTGCTAGAGAGCATGCACAATTAGGATAGCTATAATGAAACACTTCAGTGGGTTGGGATTATCACTGGATCACCATAGATGCATCACATTTTTAAAAACGTTTAGCAACTCTGCAAAATAGAGAGCTTTGCCTTTGCATTCTCCCACTCTTCAATAAATATTACCCCTCTTGCATCTGCTGACAATAGAGCACATAATGACATGAGTAAAAGAAAGTACAGGAAAACAAAGATCTCTCAGGGAGGCCCTAGAAGTTGTTACAACTCATTGCCACTAAGAAAAAAACAGTTCAGGAGCAAAAAGAAGATATGTACCAAAAAATAGTGCAAAATTGTCACCCTTCCTCCTCCCAATGGGATTGGTCTTTAGGCATTGCTCTGAAGATCTAGATTATTACTGCAGGTACTGGTTAGTGATGGCATAAACAATTCCTTTTGGTGAGCTGCCTCACCGGACACAGCACACTTCAGAGAGCCACTTGCATAGTACAACTCAGAAAAGCCTTTCTGGGTTGTGGGGGGAAAGAGGGGAATGGAGGAAAGGGAGGGGAAAGTAGGGAGGGGGGAATTTTAAGTGAGCTTTTAAAAATGCAAAATTTCCTACATCATTATTTGAAATATTTATTTCCAATTAATCACATCGCAAAATCACAATGTTCAACAGGTGATATAACTCTGGAACCATTTCTGCTGATGTGATAAATCTAGAGATGGGTCTGTTCTGGTACATGGTTCTCGGTACTGCCGGTTCTTGCCTGTGGAACCGGTATCGAGAACCTATCGCATAAAGTCAGTACTTTGGAACCCGCTCGGAATGGTGGCAAGGATTTGAATTTGCCGACCGTAGCTGAAAAGGTCAGCTGCTTATTCAAAGCCAAAAAAGTTCTTAAAAATTAACGAACCCATATATTACTTTCTGATCGCATTGTTTTTTTCTTTCGAGAGTTGCTCGCTAACATGCGCATGGAGGGGGTTTGTCAGTTTGATACTCTCGCCAACATTGTAACGTTTCCATAGCCACTTTCAAACGAGCTGACTTTTCGCCTGCCACCATCCACAGCACAGCACCATTCTTTAAACTTGCCATGAGTTTCTATGTCAAACGAGTCGAATTGCACCGTTGACAGCATGGTGCTCAATTCAACCCGGTCCCGCAATGCGCCTTCTAAGGCATGAAATGCAGACAATGCTACATTGAGGCCGCTTTCAGGCAATACATCTTTCGCCAGCTGCAGTGAAATTCAGTTGGCTTTCAGACGAGACGACTCTCTGCAACCCCGTGTGCCGTGCCGTGACCGGCGGTCGGCAGAAAATCGTTCAGTCTAAAAGTGGTCTTATCATTGAATAACGTACATATATTGATGCATTCCGAGAGCTTGTTCGTAAGATAATAAACCTACAACCTAAAACCTAGCTGAACATGGAAAAGTTTGGTTATCCTGCAGAATGCAACACTGCATTACAATTTTGCGTTAACTCGTGGCAGCAGAGTTTATCCATGGTGTCGCTGCATCAGCGTGTTAGGCAGTTTATAGTAAAGGTTACAAGAACTGTGACAGTGAAGCATGCTAATAAGTTGTCAATTAAGGTAAAATTTTAAGCTTCATCGCAGAATAAAGAATATATTTTGAACTAACTCACAAGTTACTAAATATCAACAGGAGATGCCAGCAGGAGTTGGGGAAGTTTCACTGTTGACCTGATGCTATGCAGTATGTTAACTGTGCTCCAAGCATAATTCATGCGGGCCTTCAAAATCAACATCGACTACTACTGTTTTCAGTGAACCCCTGTTCAGTACTGGAGGCAATATTTCTACCAGAAAAGAATAAATAGTGTAAAAACGTTCAATTTTAAAAATAAAAAACCTGGAGAAAGAACCAGTGGCTGCCTGATGTAATGTGACAAATCAGTCAATCATCTATTCTTTAACAACGTGGTATTTAAACTGTTACTTGGTAAATAAAATTATGTAGACGAACCTAAGTTTTTTTTACAGAGCTTTCCTCCTAATTAACATCTTTAGTGAAATTATTTTCGTTCACTTCATGTGGTTGTTCATTTAAATTTGCCATTAATTCAGATAACAAGAGTTCATTCCTGGAACCTAGTATCGAGAACCGATTGGGGAGAACCAGACCAGTTTCAAGAACCGAAAAAATTTGAGAACCATCTCATCCTTAGTTATATCTTTCATGGAAAATGGACAATAAATTCAGTCTCCTGTGCGTAAGAGATGACCAAAATTTAAAAAATTCAATTCCATAAAAATATTCTCCCCAAAACTAAATGACCATATTCTGGCGTAGGTTTCCGCGGCATTGCTCATGGTCAGTGCTGATTTTCGGGTTCCTCAGCCACGTTGGTTGTTTTTGGATGACAACAGTTTCGGGAGCCATCCTCGGGAGACGGGAAGACGGGAGCAGGATGGCTCCCGAAACTGTTGTCATCCAAAAACAACCAACGCGGCTGAGGAACCCGAAAATCAGCACTAAATGACCATATTTTCAAAATCATAATTCATTTCCTCGATTAATCTCAGTTGTTTGTACAGGGCCATGTTCTAATTCATAGGGTGCATGCTATGCTCTTGCACACTAGCAGCTCTTTCTTACTCCGATAGACAGTAATGACACCACTGTTAAGTGGCAATTCCGAAATTGAAAAAAGTTGACAAACAATTTTGAGGCAGAGATCAGTACGTTAATTGTGTCTTTCTAGTTGTGTGGCAATACAGTGGAACCCCGATCTATCGTTCCCGCATTGATCGTTTTCCCACATCCATCGTTTGACGAAAATGAGACAGTGTTTACAACGTGTTATTTGTGGCTAATAATACCAGACACATTGTTTGAATCTTCCCCAGGAGATGGAAATACTATTGGGAGAAGCTGAGTGCCCTGGGATAGTTACATTAGCGCATTTCCCAAGATCCGCTATCCCCCTCAATTCAGCACTCACCTCCCCCCCTTTGAAGCTTTCCTCTTCTCCGGAACAAAAAAAAGGTCCCAGCTCATGCAAGGATCGTATTACAAAGACCTTAGCTTCGAAAAAAATATCAAGTTACACGAGAACAATAGAATCGTGTTTCACGCCTCTCCGATTCTCGCCCACTGAATTTTTTTCAGCCAATGAATCACCTACAAGCCCAAAAGGTGTCTAACAATGGATTTCGGCAATTGCTATTATAATTTTATTAGATTGAAATATTAGTAATGTGCACGTAATTCAAAAGAGAATGATACCAAACACGACATATTTCTAACGTTATTTAAGCATTTTAAGCAAGGAAATAGTTGGAATAATACGATGGTGATTTCTAGCGAATCTGGATATCCTCGCAGCTGATTGTGAGCTTCTCGGCAGTTGATGCAGCATTTTTTTTCGAAAACAGGGTATCAGGTTACAAATTACGAGTTATGCTACAAGTCTCACTTGTCAAAAGCGATGCCTTCTCAGGATATTTTGTTCATCCCTACTAGCAATCCGAATTCATCTGCTCATCTGGCGCTACGCTAATTAGAAAAGAATGGATAATTTGCCTTATCTTTAGGACAAAAAATTTCATGGCACAGTCATATGTTAATGCTTCACCCTCTGCAGTAAGCTCTGCTTACGCTGCACGCAATAGTATTAGTGCCGAATTTCACCTCGTACAGTTGGTTCCATAATTTGCAGGGTGAGTTGACTTCAAACCAGCGAGTGTTTTCCGTGCGGATTCAATAAAGTCCAGTTTCATTTTTATTAGTTATATTTTTATTCGTCTTCGGACCATGGCCCTTCCGAAGAAACAAGTGAGAGCTTTAAAAGATGGACTGAAAATAATTGAAGACAAAGAAAAGAATCCGGGCTAGAAGCACGTGAATATTGCTGAACGCCTCGGGTTGTCCGCTAGCACATGACGGCAGGGGTGGGGGTAGAGCGATATACCTGGTGAAAATAAAAGTGGGATGAAGCGGACGAAGTGGGATGAAGGGCTGATGATTAACGCACATTGTTCACGCTTTACACATTGCCTCAATCATATTAAAAATATCATAGTTAGAAAGGAACATTTCAAATAATAAACAATTTTTGACCTTTTGATACATCTCACAACCAATCACTGCGTTGGCGAAAGCGGCTGTTTTAGGCATAACATGCACATTGCTCTCGTAAATATGTGTACTTGAAATGGCATTTGATGGATAAGAATTTTTAAATCAGACAGAAATCCATAATAGCAGTGAAAATGCAGAGTGGAGTGCAAGCAATTTTTATCAAGGTGGCGTGTTCCTTTAGGATATTTGAAAGAGATACTAGTCGAATCAACAATATGACCTAAGTGGTTCATGTAATAATGTTCCTGTAATCAGCAAAAATCTTCTTTGAATCCATTAATAAATATCATAATTCAAAAAATCCAGCGTTTCCTGGAGCATAAGCAACCTTGTCAAACATTCCCGCATTGATCGTTTTCCTGCATTCACCGTTTTTTTCATCCATCCCCCTGAAAAACAATAGATCGAGGTTCCACTGTATTTTATTGCATTAAATGGAATTGCAGAAGTGATAACAAATTAAATTAAGCGACGGATAGTGGCTGCAATTGTGGCCACAACATTACACAATAAATTTATTGAATATAAATTAAATTAATCTGATTAAATCTGTTGTTTTTGCCTTTTGCCCTTCTCCATCACCGCTTCCAACATGGTTTCTAACTTGCATAAATAGGAATTAAATTGGGGGTCCAAATCGTTAGCCAGATCAAAATATCTGAATGTTTGGAGGGCAGCGTATACTTCTTTTTTATTAGGTGAAATTACTTCCTCACTTTCATCTTCGTCGTCACTGCTATTATGACTAGTCCCGGCCGCTGCTTTTACCGACGTAGGTACCGGCGTCGCATTGTCGCAAGCCTGGAGATCATCGTCTAGGGCAATATAATCGTTTGATGTTGCACTCTGTGCTCCAGCTTTTTCCAAGTATTTTTCAAAATCATCTTTTAAGCCTCTAATCTCCTCCGCGATTTCATCCGCTGCAGCTTCCTGAAGGTATTACGTAACGAATCAACCATAGCCGTGATATTGTAGCAGTAGAATTTCTAGTAGGCTAGTTGTATCGATAACCAACCTCGAGAACATTCTCATGATGCGCTATCAAAGGGAATTCGTCCGATTTCCAGCATTTTCTGATTGTAGTGGAGGAAATCAAGTACGTCTTTGAACCGTATTTCTGCGATGAAAAATAACAATTTTATTAACTTGACCATTTTAGCAAAGTTAACAAAATCGTTATTTCTCATCGCAGAAACACGGTTCAAAGACGCACTTGATTGTCTGATTGGCAGGAGTGCGGTGCAAACAATTATTTCTTGATGATGGCATTGATTGATAGACTTTCAAAATGCAGTCAGAGCGGTCACTTTTGGGGAGGGAGGCCCCCGCTCAGATGGTCGAGGAGAGGGGCCAGCGAGGGTGAGCTCGTCGAGGAAAGGGTCCCGGATTAGGGACCCTTCGAAGTGCTTCGGCAAAAAGTAGTCAAGTAGTCTTTGAAGTACGTTCACAGCAGCCTGCCTTGCGAACGTACCAGGTACGTTCACAGGAGTGCAAACGGTTAAGTAGGAGTGTACGAAATACCCCGCGTGACCTTCCTGACATGTTAAACTACGAAGTATTGTCGATGGAATGTTTACGAATAGGCACGTAAATAGGGGCATTATGTCAGTCGCGATATTTTTACTGAACTCCTACTTCCCTTAAATTCCCTCCGTGAGGTTTTATGCGAACCCTTTCTCTCCAAAGTTGCACTATCATTTACGATTTCACACTTTTGATGGACCACAGTCGGAAGCGCTTATTTTTCTAGCTAACTACGCCGGCGTAACTAGTGCAATTTTGCCGGGACCGCAATGTCACTTTGTATAATCAAAAACTTCGTAAAATCCTGCTTCGTATCATCGAGAGTTTACTATACCAAGTTCCCGCAATGTAACAAAAATACTTCAGTCATCAATGATCCCTTGAAGGTACCCAGCACTTTGCAGACACATAGATCCCACAATGTTACTTAAATGAGGCATTATATTTAACTGTCTAGATGATATGCTCAGGCAGAATATTCATCATTTGTTTAATCACATTCAGAGTGGCCAAATGAAGTCATAAAGAAAGAGGATAAACTGCTTCAAAACGAGAAGTTGAGTAACGGATGACAAGCATAAATGCATCATCATCAGCAGGGCTGGGCTGTCGATAAAAAACAAGTATTTAAATGCACATATTTGAACTACGTTTGTAATTTTCATTTGGTATTCTCTCATTCTAAAATAAAAAATACATTAGTAAAATACTTTTGTAGTAGCTCTGATAACACTTAACAGCTCTGTTACATTATGCTTCAGAGATTACTTCATCAGAATTGTCTTCTTCATGTTTGCAACTATCCAAGGCAGGCTTTTTTTTAAAGATCTCTTAGGTTCCATACAAATGTATTTTGTATAGAGATGTGCGAATAGTATCCGAGAATACTCAAATACTAGAAAGTATTCAGTATTCGAGATCTCGAATAATTATGCTGAAGGTACGCTCTCGAATACTTTGAATTTCGTGCCATACACTGTCACATGCACGTCGTTGGTAGTTAACTCGGAAAAATGTAGAAAACTCTAGTCTTTTAGTGTATGCAGCGCCGTTTTAGGAAAGTTGACGAACTACATCAAATTCACGGATTAGAGCAGTGAAAAAGAGTTCGACGTGGGGAACCAAAAATCATCGGGTGAAAAAATTCGAAAATCCCAGGTTTCCCCCACCAGGAGAACCTCAGTCCCGTGGGACAGTAACTACGTAGCAAAATTCCCAAAATCCCCTACCCTCTCCAACCATCAGCCCTCAGCCCCTACTCCGACGCTTTCCTCCTCTCCAAAATCAAACAAAAGGCCCCAGCTCGCGCAGGGTTCATATTACAAAGACCAGGAATGAAAAGCTTTAAAATAAAATATCAAGTTGCAGGAGAACAATAGAATTGTGTCTCACCCTTCCTTCTTTCTCCCCCTCTGACCTTTTTCTGCCAACCTGCTTCGAAGTTCCCCATTTCCGGAGGTCAACTGCTGCATGAGTCATATATTAGCACAAAAGTTGTCCAACAATGACTTACGGCATTGACACCGCACCTTTATTGGATTGAAATACACCCATGTCTCATAGAGCGCAATTTCGATTAGCGCAATTTCGATATAACGCAAATTCGTTCCTCGGGGAAACATTGCAACGCAGTGTAGCCTAATCAAAAATTTTAAACGCTCTCGTGATAAAACGTGAACTTGCGCTAAGTACACACGTAATTTCTATCAATTTACGCATATTAATATTATTTCTTGCCTCAAATCTCCTTTTCTGTTCATATATTAATCGAAATTCATTGCTGTGCAATTGCCAAAAGTATTACTCGTCATTGGGTCCAGATAGCCGGCCTACCGAAGATTTATCTCGTCTCCTTAACAGAATGATAATAAATAATTTAGATTGTTAATTAAGCGTGGGGCTAGTGGAAATGAGTTTTTTTTCAGCAATACGGTTTGAGACGTATTTTTGCCGTCGTAGGTTACCGGGCGATTGACTTCCAGGTAGAGGGTCTACGCTAAAGCCTTCAAGGTCATCGGTATTCACGGGGGAGAAATGGAGCGGTGGCCGAGTTGCACATGAATAGCATCAACACATAAAAGGGTCCGCTATAGAGTCTCAAACACAATGGCTTCGTTCCCTCCCCGCAGTCGTAGGCCTTCTGCGTCTCAGGAATACAGTTCAGCAGAAGAAGGTGATTTAGATAGAGCCATACAGAGTAAAAATCAAGAGAATATGGCAAAAAATAGGAATGCGTGTAGAAAAATCAAGAATTTATCAAGAAAAACCATAAACCTAGAAGAGGACTTGAGAGAGGTCAATTTCTTTGAAAATGGAGAGCGTCAAAGCGATATTGCGCGGAAGTTTAAACTCACGATGCCTTATTCTGAATAAAGACGAAGCTAAAATATCAGTGACCTTAGCCGCACCAACTTCAACCAAGCGGTCTACACATACGGAAAGTTCATGGTGAATCAGTACAAAAAGACGAGAGTGGTAATCGCTCCGAGACATTTAGTGAAAGCGGTTGCTTCCAGAATTTAAACGGCAAGCAGGTATTTTCAGTGCGGCGATATCAGGTGAATCTGCAAGTGTTGATAGCGCAGCCGCCACAACATTTTCTGATGAACTCCAAGCTGTTATTGAAAGTGGCTCCTTTCCCCCTCAACTAGATCTAGTGTTGACGAGACGATATTCATTTGGAAAAGAATGCATTCTCGTTCATTCATTTTCAGGGAAGGAAAACCTGGGTCAGGTTTCAAGGCATTTAAAGACTGTTTCACGTAGCTGCTAATGACTCGGAGGACTTCAAATTAAAATGATTTATCATTCATAAACTCCGCTAGCTATGAAATGGCATTTAAAGTAGCATTTTCCTGTCATTTCGATGAGCTACAAAAGGGCCTGGGTGACACAACAGTTGTTTTTAGACTAGTTTGAAAAATCGTCAACTGCCGGCAACGCATTACGATCCCCTGAGATAGCAGATGTTAGCCCACCCGCACGACAGGATGGAATTTCGAAAGCACGTAAGAATTTTTTTTAACGTGAATAAAAGTCTTTGAATGCGTGAATACTATCTTTAAAGATTTAAACTATAAATATTTATAGAAATAATGTTTTCTAAGGCTTTTTATGGGAATATAGATGTTTTAGAGGAAATTCAATACCAAAGACCTATGCTACCAGGAACGCATCCCTATCTTCCCTATGTTAAAACGCTCGCGTATAACGCAAATTCGTATAGCGCAAAGACCCCAAGGAACGCATCCCTTGCGCTATACGAGACATGGGTGTATTAGTAATGCGCACGTAATTTAAAAAAGAATAAGACCAAACGTGGCGTGTTTCTGACATCATTTAAGCATTTTACGCAAGGAAATAAATGTCAAAATACGACGGAGACTTCAAATGAAATTCGGGAGAATTGTCAAAATACGGCGAAACTCTATATCCTCATAGCTGAGCTACTCGGAAGTTGATGCTGTATTTTTTTCCGAAAACATATATCAAGTTACAATTTATGAGTTATGCTAGAAATCTCTATTGTCATAGTCACAGACGAAGGGATATTTTCTCAGGATATTTGGTTTCTCCCTGATAGCAATTCGAATTGATATTCTTATCACGTGAGAACTTCCAAAGATGGACTGAAAATAATGTACTTTGCAAAATGCCTCAGATTGTCCGCTAGCACTTGACAGCAGGAGTGGGGGTAAAGCGAGCTACCTGTTGAAAATAAGAAGTTGGATGAAGCCGAGTATCAGATGGGCGTGCCGCTGAAATGGCGTTTGGTAGATAAGAATGTATACATTACACAGAAATCCATCGTAGCAGTGTAAATGCCAAGACGGCATGCAATCATTTTTTCGCGAGGTGGTATGTCCCCTTAGAATATTTGAAAGAGATGTTAGTTGAATCAACTATATGCCCAAATTGTTACCATAAAATTAAAATATTCCACTAATCAGCTAAATTCCGGTTTGAATCCTATAAAGGAAATCGCAATTACTCGCCAAAATCCTGGGTTTCCTGTTGCATAGGCAACCTAGTAAAACATTCCCGCATTCATCGTTTTTTCGTGCCCCCTGAAAAACGATAGATCGAGGTTCCACTGTAAACCTTGTTACAGACGGTCCTCGACTTTCGTATGATTCGTACTTTCGTACGTTCAAAATTGACACCTTTTACTTGACTTTCGTACACTATATTAGGACTTTCGGACGTTGGTGTGTAATTTTTTTTAAGTTCCCGCGATGTTTATTGCGCACCCCAACATTCAATTGTTTCAAATGGCAGTATATGCGAACAATACGAACGTATATAATGAAGGGAATTGTTGATAGTTGACTCTAATCTAGGTGATTTATTTGGGAGAGAGACTGCCTGCTATAGCCTCCTATATCAAGAGAAGAAGAAAGCCTTCATTGAAGATATTTATCAAAAGAAGTTGACTAGACATCATCAAATAGCTTTCAATAAAACTAGTAAGATCTTCTTTCCAATTGTGTTTTTTCGTTTGAGTGCTGTTTAATTCATGTACACATTCAGCAACGATATTGCACGAAATATCACCCGAATTCCGTTTGTCTTTTGTCTTTTTTGAATAACTTGCGAAATATACGCGATCACGAATGTCACCCGCCAAATGTCGAATTTTGGTGTAAAAATTAAAAGGTATCCAGAGTGCGGGTTCAACAACTACATTTTGTTATGCTTCTTGATATTTCTTTTTATTTATAGTGGACGTAATAAGTGGAATGTCAACTTAAATGCCAAGAGGAAGTTTCACTCAATAGCCCACGGATTTCTTGTTTTTTAAACTTATATTTGCATTTTCTGCGTATTTTCGAAATAAATTAGATGATTTGAGGGGTTTTATTAACATATTTTTAAAATTAAGTCAATTCAATTAATGGATTCCGTGAAAAAAAAAAGGTTTTAGTACGTATATTCCGCTCTTTAGGAACGTAACCCCTAATTAGTAAGGGAGTCAATGGTTCGACTTTCATATAAGTTTTCGGGAACGCATTGTGCACGAAAGTCGGGGACCGCCTGTATTTATACATTCACCAAGGGAAATAGAAAAAAAAACATACCTTTAATGTGATTGGGCAATTCTAGTATTCGAGGTATTCGAATATTCGGGCAATGATATAATTAGTGATGGGTCGATTCCAAAATTTTATCAATTCCGATTCTGACATTTCGATTCCGATTCTACCAATACCGATTCCATCGATTCTGACACCATAGGCTCCAAGAAAAATATCACTTAATTCCAGGCAACAAGACAACCACTTGAAAAAATATTACTCTGTGAAAGAATCAGTTGACAAAAGCATCTTGCACATCAGATAGAAATCCATCGTAGCAGTGTAAATGCCGAGACGGCATGAAATACTATATGCCCAAATTGTTTCCATAAAATAAAAATATTCCATTGATCAGCTAAATTCCTGTTTGAATCCAGTAAAGGAAATCACAATTACTCGCCAAAATCTTGGGTTTCTCTGCTGCATGGGCAAACTAGTCAAACATTCCCGCATTCATCGTTTTTTTGTCCATTCCCTTGAAAAACAATAAATCGAGGTTCCACTATATACCTTTTTATTCATACATTCATCAACCGCAATAGAAGAAGAAACAGTATGTTTAGTATGCTTTCCACAATTCTAGTATTTGAGGTATTCGAATATTCGAGCAACGATTTAGTATTCGAATTCATTATTCAAGTTCGAGAAATCTGCTATTCAACCCATCTCTAATTTTGTAATTCAAATACATTTGGAGTTGTATTTTATATTTCAAATACTCATATATTTACTGCCCAGCCCTAATCATTTCAGCAATAACATATAGCCACGTCTCTCTACCACAACACTGGATATAATGATGAAGTTTTAGAATTGAATGATAATTATTGGGCTTGATTTTCTTTCTTAGCACTGAATGGAAAACAATGAAAAAGGAATATTGGAATCTACTTCATTTCAAAACTCAAATGACAGCCTTAATTTTTCTGTGCGCAAAAAAATAAATTGAGATCATGCATTTAAATATACAAAAATAATAATAATATTATAATATAAGATTCAATATTAGTTGCTAGATTAAATTAGTGAATTTTCGGAAGGCAATGTTTTGCATGTCAAACAAGTGGACATAAACACATCGGGCTGTTTATCCGTTTGCAAAAAGTGATACATATGCAGTTTTCTTAAATTATTTACATATAATGCTATACAGGCATCCCCCGAGTTACGTAAGAGATGCGTTCCGGCAGACTCTGCGTAAGTCGAACCTTCGCGGTGCTTCAGAGATTTTGATCGGTGCGGTGAAATTCTCTGCGGAGAAATGCGTGGTAAACATACTTTCATTCCCTCATATCTCAATAAAATAACGTGAAAATATCATCAATTGAATATTTACTTCGCTGGAAACATCGAAGAGTATTTCCAATGCACGAAACTAATTAAAAGTGAGCTTTTATTCAGCCAACTCCGTCGTCAACTTGCAACAAAGTTAGTGGGGAAGCTTTCAATTACGCTCTTACGCAATTACGCAAACACTCATTTACATTTGCACACAATATTAGAGAAAGAGAAAATTCAGCTTAATAAAATCTTTGCAAAATACAACACGGTAACTGCCAGAAACATGTAAACAATTACACAATATCACGTGTCAACTTTTTCGCAGCGTTCATTGCCAACACTCAAAATTTAAATGCCGTTACGTGGGTACTAAACAATTCTTTTCCGCAATAAAGATTTCTGCTCAAACTTCATTTTCTTTTAATTCCACAGCTGGAAATGTCCAAACTTAAGGATACAATTTTTAAATAGTTGAAAGTCGAAGTTCGGGTGTACATACTGTATAACAAGCTGTATCTTACAGGAGTGAGCACAACCACTTCCATCGCTAGAACTGCAAATTTTCACGTTGATTGTTCACTTGGGATTTATAAGCGATTTTTACACGGAAATTAATGAAAATTTCTTCGAGGAATGACAGAAATGTGTCACTTTGTTATGTTTAGCTTGTAAAAAACTCTATAGCTATTCGATATTTTTTCTACCATAGGTTGTAGGAGCGAATATCTACTTCCTCGCGCTCGCATTCGAAAATTAATGTAATCATTTAAAATGAGGTTATCGCTTACGTAAGTACGGATTTACCTAAGTCGAGACATATGTAACTCAGGGGAAGCCTGTACTGCTAATTTATAACACTATCTTTACAACAGGGTTCCCACTCTAACTACATGATAAAATTCACGGTTTTTTCCAGGTTTTCACAGTCTAAACATCACCAAATTTACGGTTTGTACACAAGGCATTTTAGGCAGAAATATTGATCACGTAACTATTATCGGCCACACGTTAACTCAAAATGTAACAAACACAACAGATGCCTTGAATGCAAAAGCAGCAATCAAAGTGCTATCTCTTATGACGTCACCTATAGTTAGCAAAATTCAGGTCCAGCTAAGGGGTGAGTGTGGGAAAATGGAGAGAGCAGGCTGGCAGGGAAGTGAATAAGTGCTTGATTTTTTGCCAGGGTTAATGCCTTCCAATTTCAGGCTTAAGGTCAATGTGCTGTCATGGCACACACAGACCAATTAATAGTTGCGCTTTTGAATAAACATATAAATAGCAGATAAATGTGTGGACAATACCTGCATGTGACTCGGCCTTAAAACACGATCGAAATATCGATTTTTCTTTTAATCTGTCTATCGTAGTTCTACAATCAAGTTCGAGAGATTTCTTAGGTTTTATGACGAAAGTCACGGCTATTTCCAGGTTTTTTCACGGCAGTCGAAACTCACGGCTTATTCACCATTTTAAGGTTTTCACGGTTGAGTGGGAACCCTGTACTAGATAGAACACGTGAATCTTAACAACCTAAAATATCTTCAAAAATGAGAGATCTGAAAACTTCAAGCCTTAAGATACAAAGCAAAAAACAGGAAAACCCTGTACACAAGCATACAGTCCTGACACTGCTTAATTCAAGTCTTGAAATGATGAAAATAGCTAAGTTTTCTTTAGCTGCAAATTTTACATCTGATTCTAATATTATGTTATTCTTCTATTGAGCATGCAATTATATCTATTCCTTCACTACAGAAAAACCTCACATCAATAATTATTATAATTGGAAAAGTTCTCGACAAAATAGCAGTTGAAGTGGAACTACTGCTTTCCGTACGTCACAAACCGTACCTTTTTTCATACAGAGCACAAGAAAAAATCGCTCAAGTAAGAACGAATTGCTGATGGCATTGAGGAAACACAAATATATTCACTTTCACTTCCAGTTTATATCAGTACAGTCAATTAAATTGTTACCGAGATACAACACTTGTACAAACTCTGAGGTATCTCAACTTTATGCAAAGACAATAGGTCCTAGAACTGTGTCGTTCATGAATGAATCATTCTTTTTGAACGGTTCATTGGCATGACCGAATGAATTCAAATATGGGTTCCTTATTCTAAAGGGTTCATAACGTATCAAGTCGACCGTGTGGTTCATGAAGAATCAAAGAATCATTTGAACAATCGTCCGAGTAGTAGAAGTAAGGTCTTGAATTACTTTGCGGGCAGCGGATGACAGTAGGTCTTCCTAGTCAATTAAGAGCAGTGACAGGCAGACATTTTTCCTGGTGTGACATTTCCGTTTAATATGGCAAATGTTATACCGCATTACCCATATGTTGCAGGGGCCACGTGCACCATACCTAACAATATTACTAACACCGCTGAGTCAGGGCTGTTGCGTGAGTTACCCAGAATAATTTCATGACCACTGCGCTCCCGGTAAAACCGTCTGTTTTTTGGGAAAGTTCCTTTAATGTATATTGCCAATTTATAGAATCACTGAAGAGGAAGGAAACATGTTTAGTCGTTTTTATTAATTATTATCTTAAATTTATATTTACTTACAGGATAGGTACACTGAGATTTGTTTCTACGAAAAAAAAATTTTATTCCTCAATTTTCGGGGATGGACCTCACATTGAGGTTAAAAAAAGAAAAATGCTGCTTTACTATTTATCGCACTTTCCAAATTCAATAAATTCTGAATCATTCCTATGACCATAATCACTCTTCATAAACATACTCGCGATTGGATGCATATACAGACATGAAGATATGTGTACAAATAATTACATACCGTATATCTCCGAATATAGTCCCTCCTTTTTTTCCAAAAATGGCCGCGGAAAAGTAAGGGGGGGGACTATAATCGAGTGTAATCCAATTTAGCATACTAAAGGTGACCATAAAGTAATAAATAACGGCATAATGGCTAATGTTCTCGTAGTCTTTCTATTTGAGTATATTTATGAGGATTATAATCGGAGATATTAGTAAATACTGCCACGTTTTACCGGAAATTAAGACAATTTTTACCACAAATGTTGTACAGATACGATTATTCCGATTCAAATAGCATATCAAATATGCGTTTTCACGGAATCCATCGGGTAGCCGCTAATTTTTCTTGGAAAAGTATTGTTAGAATAATTCAATCGACACTGATCACTTAATGACGCAAAACAGTAAATAATTAAAATGAAAACTAAACACACACTATCATTACATTAATCGAACACTAGAATTGAATCAATAGTATATGTACCCGTCGCTCATTTAATAACTACACGATTTAAATAAATGCGAAAAATAAACAGATAAAGTGAACCTTTCGTGACGATTTAGCATTTCATTGCGTCCGTAGCTACTATACGTCCGTGCGGTTCGTGTTTACAACCACTGCCTTTACCGCCTTCACAGAACAAGAATGCGCAATAGGTGATGCATTTGTTTCTGAAAAGGCGCAATAATCGACGACTTTAAACCAGAAGCGCCGGCATTACTGCATTTGATCGAAATACAGCGACTCAGCATCGAAAGTGTAATCAATTTATTGAGGAATATCTTCAATTCGTCAGGGTAAATAGGATCGATAAATTACGTCGCATAACGTTTCGCAATTATTTCCGCGATATTTTCTTTATCAAAAATAATTTTACGTTCAACAGTGAGGTGATGAATCAAGTAGGAAGATGAGGATCAATCCTGCCGCAGATTAGAGGCCTTCAAAGACGGAGTTTCCATGCCAATTTAAAAATAGCCGTTGCAGAATACGCCGTAAATCATAGTATTTACAGCGCTAGCAAAGGGCTAATACATCGCGGAAGTCATTTCGGGGGTCTCGATGCGGCAGATTCAAAGAATTAGAGGAAAATATCGTCGAATTTGTGCGCAAATGCAGAGCAGAAGCTCTTTGTGTAACTTATGCAATGATTCGCGACGAGGCATTGAAAATTGATATAATTTTTTTTCAGTTTTAATGTTTGTTGGAAAAAGTTTATTTCTTAATTTTATTACTTTGATATTTGTGAGTCCTGTAGTTTAATTGTTTTGCTTAGCAGGCATTTGATAGCAATATTTTTATAATATTTATAATTTATTTAACACAATTTTATTTAGATTTCCTAAATTCTTCAGGTCACTTGGATTTGTGATGACTTGATGGGTGTGTTACACTGGATCTAAGGAAGTTTCAGGGCCAAATGCAATACTGTTTATGGGCTTTAAGTTAAAGCTTATATATTGACATTGTCTGTAGTCATTTGGAAATCAAAAATATTAATAATTTGTGAAGGTTTAAAAAATACAATAGCCTTGGATACTTTAAAAAATTTCTCATTTCTTCATTACATCTGGTTAAGGAACTATAAATTACTGATACATGCAATGATCACAACATGTTTTAGGTATAGTTATTTTGTTGTGATGGAAAATATGTGAACAGATTTGTTCTTAATCTTCACAGAAAATAATAGTTTTCATCGAATCTAGAATCTTAACTTGCTAACCACAGTAAAATTGCCTTCCTTTACATTTTAAAATTTTTCCCAAAACTGAGGTCTCAAAATTGGGGGGGGGGACTATATTCGGGGGGGGACTATATTCGGAGATATACGGTATATAATTATGTAAGTTCATGCATAAAGCCTTCCATATTTTCAGTGAACTCTGTATTACATCAGCTCATTGCAATCATTTGTTTCACATTGTTCACTTAATTCACAGAGGTCATTTGGTTCATGTAATTCATTATGAACGACATGAAAGTACAGTTCATTCACATGAATAGAACCAAATGAATCGAAAATCCCACCTCTAGTAGGTACCACGCAAGACTTCATAAGATGAAAACAAATTAAACGAGGCTATTGTTTAACACTGACAGTATTCAGTGTTAAACAGCCTGAGTCCTTACCCCGGGGTTCTGGGACACTCTTTGGACCAGTGACCACCACGGCCACATCGATAGCATTGCTCAGGGTCTCCCATTCCAGGTCGATGCCTTACTTTACTGGTTGATACTTGTACTTTAATCGGTTGGCCACCAACAATGAATCCATTTAGCTCCTTTATTGCCTCATTAATGTTGTCATTGGATAATAAATGCTGAAACACAAATCACTTCTTAGTCAAGCAAGAAAATTCCAAACTTTAGAAACAGTTCAAGTATGCTCCCATGAAATACTCACAACAAATCCATAATTGCGCACAATATCACACTCAACCACAGTGCCAAACTTGGAAAAAAGCTGTCGAACCTCTTCAGCCTTGGTTTTATCAGTTAAATTTCCAACAAATATCTTGGTAGTGGGTGTATGAGGACCTTTACGGCTTGTTGCTGCTTCAACCTTCATTAGTTGACCATTCAACGAGTATCCATTTAAATTTTGAATGGCGTTTCGACCAGCTTCTTCATTTTCCATGTGCTAAAAAAGTAGAAGAGGCACATATTATCAATTTCAGCGCATAACTATTTCCAAGAAATGAACAAAATCAGAAATACAAGCATATGGTTAATTGATAAATCAAATTAATCAATTAACCATACGCTTTTTAGAATTCCACAAAGGAAAAAACGCTCACCACGAAACCAAAGTTTTTCACTACATCACACTCCACCACTTTTCCGTATTTCTCAAACAATGGTCTCACATCTTCAATCGTGGACTTATCCGAAAGGTTTCCAACAAATATTTTAAAGGTTCCTACACTATTTGCCCCCGGCATTTTCGGTCAGTCACTGGGACCTGTAAGTGAGAAAAAAATTATAAGCCAAACCCTTCAGACTTGAACGGTTTAGGGCCGAAAATTGAGGTGAACGCCATAACAGAAGGAAAGGCTAAGTTACAGTTCCCGGGCATGAATTCTAATTCAAGAACTGATAACAGCCAGAGCAGAGACAGAGAGGGCACAGAGACAGAGAGGGCACAGAGACCAAGCCAATGCTTCTTAAAATTAGGTCTTCTGATACCCTCAGCGTCAAAAGATTTCCCAAGCAAGGAATAGATTCCTTGCGGTAAGGAGTATCGAATACAGCTATTGCCTAAACTTAATCATTATCTATGAGACATATTGTACCCTAAAGCCTCTAATAAGCACTTAAATACCTTTAAACACAAGAAAAACAGACAAATAGTCAATGAATGGTCACGCTCTCATTCATGGCAAGGACACAAAGCTTCGGTATCTGCATCTTTTCATCTTACTGGAAACAAGAAATAATCACCACATTTTTAAATGGAGGAAAGGCAGAAATTCATTTAAACCAATCCACTAGAAGTTAAGAGTAATAAAATATAACGACCAATACAAAGAAAGAAGGCTTGTTTACACGTTGCATTTTCCCGCACATGAAATAAAAATTACATAACATAATTACGAGTATGCGTAGTTCAATCGCATAACAATTACTTTCTCAATTCCATGCATAAGAACAGGCCACCACCAAATCTAAAGATGCGAATGTATGCACCACGTAAACATGGCTTAAACTTGAAAGATTGTTTAGTCGCGAAATGGCGGCCGGCTTACTCATAGGCCGCCGGTGTTACTTAGAATAACCAGGCATGAATACTATCCCATTAAAACTTTCCTAAGTACAATATAGAAAACAATTTCAGATCATATAATACTATTATCATCCAAGCATAAAAAATACGCCAGTTAAGGGCGAAGATTTCGACGAAATCTCTAAATCACTCAGATACTACATCAACACGAGCTAGAACTTCTCACAAGGTCATTTTTCTACAACCTTAAGTTTATGACAAAACAAATAATATAAATACTACCTAATACACATTACTTACCCAGAATTAATCAGACTACCGGCAAAAATATCGACGTTCACGAAAGGCCAGGGATGGCGTCCCCAGGTTTGCAAGCTTCAGGCTAGTAAATTATTTTAACACCAGTGGCGCGTCATTCTGACAAGCAAAGTATTTAAATTCGGATTTGTTATACATCGGCCGTATTAGCGTCTATGAGACTCGTATCGAAAGCTAGATTGTATGAATATATCATTGCGCGAGGCATGAATGATTCCTAAACTAAGATAATAAGGAATGATGCTTATATGGCCAAATTTGAACCGATAGTAGATTCCTTCGCCCACCGCACCGAATCACCTCCAGCCCCGTGGCTGCTACAGCGAGTGCTTCCATGGTGGATTAATGGTAGAAATAGCACATGATTAAAGTGGTCACGACACGGATTGAATTATCATTTATTGTTAAGTTATAATTAAAAATATTAGTAAAAATTACGTGCGTTCCCATCGTAGTGGGCATAGTTCTAGGGAATTCATTTCTTTCAGGACAGTGGACTGATATCGACAAAAAGGGTGTACAAGCTTTAAAAAGTATCGTTTTTAAGTCTGTAAATATGTATAGGCCTTCTCAATCTATCTATGCTCCCACGTCTAAGGCTCTTTAACATAGTACTCATACATTTAAAGTATCCGACATCGAAGTTAGGTATCTTAATTTTGGAAAACAAAACTCACGATAAATTTTCTCACAAATCAAGCTCTCCCCTAATATTATATATATTTATGAAAGTAGAAAAGTGGAATAAAATGTAATGCTATATTATGAGGTGGTCATATGATCTATGTTATACTAACTAAACCGTGAAGTGTAAAAATATGAGCAGTTGAAGCAGCTATGGTTCTAGACCAAAGTACATATCCCTATGCCCCCATAAAATGCTGGCCAAAGATTTCCAAACTGGCTTGTTTGCAAACTCACCTGAACTCATTGCTCTATAAGCCCTACCTGTGGGGCCAATATCCATCAAAGAGAGTAAGACCACCCACGCACAACTCCGCACACAGGGGATGCCTTCAACTCTACAATAAATTGCCACCTGAACTTAAGGCACCATCAAGTGTCACTACTTTTAAGACCAACTTACTTAAATATTTGAAATTAAGAATGTATTATTCTGTAGATGAATTCTTAAACAAATTTTGATGTATCCTGCATCATTGTATATTTGTATTTATTGTATATATATTTTTATCTTGACGTGTCCTATATCCAGTGCACCCCTTGTACTTCTAGATCTCTGGACAAATAAACATTATTATTATTATTATTATTGCTCTACAAGCAGGATAATGCTGGGGCCTAGATGAAGTGCCCCAATAACCACCTCCTGCCAAAGTTTCATGCCCATCAGTCTTGTTGGTGATGAAGATGACAAGTGGCCAGAGATGAGGTGGTGTACTTGCTGACCATGGTGACAGTTTGTGGGCACCCTGCATCAGTGGCATAGCCAGGGGGGGGGGGTCAGGACCCCCCATAATATAAAACACAATTATTTTCCTTCAAATAAGAAAACGAAATATTGAAAAATCATGAATTTAAAAATATTTCTTTCACAAATGAAGTTTTTTCAATTATTAAAAGTGTTAAAATTAGTTTAAAACCCTCTACGTAGTACCCTGTTTTTCAAAAATGCTTTTGGACCCCCCCTGAACGAAATTCCTGGCTACGCCACTGCCCTGCATACTGGGATACTACCTATAAGATCATGAAGAGTGCTACCAGGGGTTAGTAAGTCCCCAACATCACGTATGCCTAATTAATTTATAAGTATCCAAGATTATCCCTAATGAATACCAATTGTGCAGATAATTAAAGCAGGCCACTGCTATGAGCATGGCTTAGGAACAGGAAAGACACTACCTTGGGGCTGGTGGAGACATTCCTATGTCCATACTAAAAAGTCAAAATCTCTAGATCTCTGCATTTCTCCAGGGTTTTCTTCCGCGTCAGATTGTTGGTTGACAACAGTTTCGCTGGCTATCCTGCCAGCGTCTTCAGGTCGAAGGTGTCGGCTGTTGGTTTCTGCCTCGCTTATATACTGTAGGCTGGATGGGAGCTGCACTGTGATTGGCTGTCTGACTGGGTGCTTCTCTCTGGTTGGCTCTCTCTTTGATCACTCTTTTCCAGGCGCTGTGAAGGAAGTATCCATCTTCTCTATTGAAATTCAAAGGTGTTTTTTGAATTTCTATTGCTTCCCTGATTTGTCTAGGGAAATATCGGCACTCCTTAACTAATAGTTTCTTCTCGTCAAATTTAATGTCATGGCCGGGTTCCGACCATGCATGTTCGGCGATGGCAGAGAGTTGAAACTGCTTGTTCTTGGTCGCCCTTTGATGTTCTTTAATCCTCACATGCATGGAGCGGCAAGTTTCCCCTATGTAGGATTTTCCGCAGGAGCAGGGCACCTTATATACCCCCTCATGCAGTTCTTGAGGAATGATATCCTTGGGCCCGGGGAGGAAGTCTCTTATCTTGGTCACACAGTTATATCTGGTGACCACGTCGTGCTTTTTTAATATTCTGGCGATCCTCTCTGACGTTCCAGCAATGAAAGGGATGGTGACGTATAGCTTCCTTGACGATTCTTCTTCTCCAACGTCATCACTCTGGTTTTCAATGGTGGCCTTGCGTCGCTTTTCCTCCTCCTTCGTGGTCCTTTTAAGGACCAATTCTCTCCTATAGCCATTTCTCTGCAGTGCCGTAGTGAGGTGCTTTATCTCTGTGGAGAGGGAGATATCATCGGAGATATTATACGCTCTGTTAATTAATGTAGCCACTAGTGAGGCCTTCTGACTCGGATGATGGTGAGATGCTGCATTTAGGTATCGGTCGGTGTGCGTAAGCTTTCTGTAGACAGCATGGCCGAGTCTCCCGTTGTCTTTTTTGGTCACGAGGACATCCAGAAAATTTAATGACTGCTCCTTCTCCATATCCATAGTAAATTGGATTCCATGATGTTGTGAGTTCAGGTGCTGAAGGAACCCTTGTAATTCCTGTACACCATGCGGCCAGATGACGAACGTGTCGTCCACATACCTCAGCCACAACTTCGGCTTCTTTTCGCAGGATTCGAGTGCCTCCTTTTCGAATTTCTCCATGAAGAGATTGGCTACTACTGGTGATAGTGGTGAACCCATCGCCGTGCCCTCCGTCTGTTCGTAGTAGCAACCGTTCCATAGAAAAAATAATAAAATCTCTAGATATAAAAATATTGGCATGTGTAGACTAAGACCTTGACTGGGAGGTGGGAAAGAAGATATTTGCCTGACAAGAATAGCAAACATAAGCATACCAGAATAATACCTCACCTCTGAAAACAAGGTATTAATGGCCAGGGACCAGAGAAAACTTTGCTGGAGTCCATAATTTACTCTCAACTCTGAGCACCAGTGGCGCAGCGAGGGGGGTCTTGGGGGATAAAACCCCCCCCAGAGCTCTCAGAAATTGTTAAGTTAAATCAATTTTACCTACTTGGATTAATATTGCTTATAGAATAGTGTGAGGTTTAATAAAATATCCCTCAGAAGGCCATAAAAATCACCATTTTGAACCATTTATCTTAATTTTTTCCGGCGGAAGGCCTCCGCACTTCCCGCTAACCCTGGAGGGTATGCAATACCCCAAAAACCCCAGTATTAGTTGCGCCTGAAGGCCCCCCTAGCCTTAATTCCTAGCTGCGCCCCTGCTGAGCACCACTCACCCCATAATTCCCACTCCATAATTCTCACTCTTAATAGCCTTGCTATGGTTCCAAGGGATCTGAATACCAAGGTACAGCATTTAAAGACCATATTCTCACACAAAAGGCGAAAAAAAACTGGTGTAATACCAGCTCCACAACTCACTCAGCCCACTTAACATTCCATCGACAGTATGCGTGAGAGCAGAATGAACAAATCATGACCATGCAAGTGCCATGGAAGACCTTGCTGCCCTCATACAAGGCCTATCACACAAGGATGAATGGAGCACCTTGCATTATTGATTTTTTTTTGGGAGGAATAAATAATGAAAATGCATCCCAGAGGAGGGAGGATAAGCAAATATTCAGGTCAAAGGGATGGCTTCATACCCAAACATTGTTACATCAAAAGGTATCGCTTCCAATTTATTCAATAAAAAATATTGAAATCTAAAGTACCTATTATTCTCCTCTCTGGTATTACCTATATACTAGAACGTGCCCTCCGAATTTGCACTAAGATTCACAGCTTCTTCCAAAATAAATGGTAAACTCACCACTACAACAGGAGAAGAACCAACTTCCTCATTCATGATTCCAGATTTTTATGATATCCAGGTATTTGTCACAGTTTATTAGATAACCAGTAACCAGAAAACAACATAACATGCTAATTAGAGAAAAATGAGGGAAACATGTTCAAAAAATCACCCAGAATAGTGAAAGAAACAGGGTCTTGCACTATGAAAATACCATAAGTTTACAGCCAACCAAGCACTTTGAACATACTCCATAGTCTCCTAGTCCATCCGCTACAAGCTCTACTTTATGCTGGGAAGTCAGTGCTAGTGAATCCACACTTTAGGATGGAAGAAGAAAGGGGGATGTGGAGGGGAGGATTGCAGAGCTTCAGAGCTTTCAGACAGAAGGGAGTGTCCAGAAATGTTTCATAAGATAATAATACTTTAGTCTATTTTCAAAGCAACTTGATGACTGTGAAGTCTCTCATAGATTGGACTAGCAAAATGCACTTGTAAACCAAGCCCTGAATGCAGGCCCGTGCTGGTCCCCTTCTTAGGGCGGTGGACGACCATGGCCAGAGGGCGCCAGCACTATGCAGGGGGAACACTACTGGGGGGCACCAAAGATTTCCAGGCTGGAGGGCGCACCGGGATACATGGGATATGTCCCGGTGGCGCAGCACGGGCCTGCCTGAATGTTGTAAAGCCCATTCAGGTAGCATCATTGTGCGAGGACTCATTTGGTTCTTGTTCTAAAAATGGTCACCAATATGTATGTATATCAGGTCAATAAATGAAGTAGCAGCATAGTCCCATTATTTGGGAATTACAGACTGCTCTATGATGAGACACGAAGCTGAAAGACGTGGGGGAGCCAAAATGCTATTCCAAAATGGACATAATTGGTAGGACATAATCCATAAGAAAGATGGTCAACGCTCATCCTTATGGCTTATTTATAGCCAACCAGAAGATGTCTTGAGCACAAATGCCACCTTTGCAGCATCCCACTAAACCAGAAGTGGGTGGCAGGTCATTCATTTGACACCAGCCTTATGCCCAAGAAATGAAAACCATGTAAAATACAAAGCATATATATAGTAAACAAACAAATATCCCCCTGAATTTTATGTTTACGCTTCACTGAGTGACATATATCATATTATATTAACAAATTTAGTGGTTTGATGTCAACTAGCACCTAAGAATAAAGAAAAAATGTCAACATACAAATGCAAAGTTTGGAGGCAATGTGATGGGTGACACAAGGGTGCCTTCCCATACAGGACCGTCAAATGATAGAGGATGAATGGTAAGTTCCTTCCATGCACAGTACATATGTGAACCCTCAGAGAGAATGGGAGGACCCATGGGTCCCCAAAAGCACACCTGAGTTCGTAGTAAGTCAGTTAATGTGGTTAAAAACAATGGAAACTTAGGCAGATAGTTATATAAAGCAAGAAGTAAATGCAATGAGAGTGGAGGATTACATTTCCCCAAGGGTAGCTCGGCAAACTTCAGTGTCATATGAAAAACCACGATGAAAAGACCAGTTTTGAGAGCCAGACATGATGTAATAAATCAACTGTTACCCATACTGCCTTCATTTTGAATTTTGTTTTACAGTTTACATATCCCATTGGAGACAGTTAATTTCTTACATCTTATGGCTATGGATTGTAGATAAGGCCTTAGACATATAACTAACATGGATTCTGTAACATTCACTGAATTGGGGGCTTGAAATGATGATCATAAATGATTTCTTCAAAATTCTTTATTAAATCTGCTGACAGTAAAACAGTATGTACGCTTCCGCAGCTAGAACATCTTTCTCTGACACTTCTTTTACATATGAATCACTTATGTAATACCACTTATCAACCATTTTATTATTCTGAGTAGTTTCTCTCTTCGGTAAATCACCCATCACGTCCTGACAATCATTAGCAAGGTTTGCCCCATGTGCTGACGTTTCTAGTGATTCACCACAGCCGGGTATTTCTTCAAGAACCTAAACAAAGTGATGTATACATTAGAAAACCTTAAAATAAATCAGTTAGCAAATTTTGGATTTTCTTTCATTTCAACAACTTCAACATAATGACCATGAGTATAAGACAACTTGGAGAGGGCAAATACTAATTCTGACTTTGCAATGAAGAAATTCTATGTGTGTGTTAATATGATAACATCCTAGGTTCTTTCCCAAGCCACTTATTCCTGATCTACCATGGTTTTCATACTGTGCACCATATTCAGGAAATGTATAAATTTCAAGTAAAATTAACAACTTGTGGTAAAAAAATTCCTATGCCTTACATGGTGATTTGTTAAGTGGCGGAGAAAGCAAAAAATACTAGGAAGGGATTGAGGGCCCTTCATTGACATGTCTAGTAATGCAAAGATGCACACACTGGGGATTGTGGCTTGTGAAACAATCATATGAAACAGTTGCTACGTTTCCTTCCTCAGATAAATTTCCTTGGCAGGACATGTTTCAACATATAACTGTAATTATCAGATAAAAACACTCCACAATGTTTACCAAAGATTTAACATATGTGACTTGGGTGGGAGGAGAAAAATTCCAGGTGTAGGGTGAGAGATGGCATTTGGGAACAGGATTGAGGTGAATGGATGTTAGTTTGTGGATGGTTGGGACATGGATGGAAGAAAACTCCACCACCATTGCCACCCAAGTTTCTCTTTACTGAGTCATTGCATACCAGAAGGAAGAAGCATATATTAGAGTCGCAGCTTCTCAGCTACAACACTGGCAGCATAGGCATGCAACAAATCATAAGCACAATTTGAAAGCAAATTTGGATGTTGCAGTGGCCAACCATCTTCAATTGTTCTATCAAACACCTCCATACAACAAGAATGGTCACAAGTTAAAGCTATACTGGAGGGAGTAAATGCTATTCCATGTATGTACATTACTTTGGCTTAGGCATCATAGGTGCACTACATACAAAAATGACAATGGTCAAAATTAGACAGCCTACTCAAAAAAACACAAAAAAATTAACAGCTTCCCCTCCATCTGGAACACAGGTCACACTGGTAGTAAGACAACTAGCTTCCATTAACATTTTGATCCCTGGCCATTTAAGCACGGGGACGTCGCCCAGGCCTAGCCATTTTTGACATATTTCATATTTTTTAATAAATTACTATATAAATTCAAAATCCAAATTATTATTAATAGAATTAAGGATCAACACATATATTTTGGTGACATACAAATAATAAAATGTATGTTTTTTTTCCATTGGATAAAATACACAGCCAAAAGAGTTTTCTGATGTTTTGAGAGGGAAAAAATTTTACACAAGATATGTTTTTGCCAATACATGCTATTTATTCAGAATATCCCAAAAAATTATAACTACATTCAGTTTCATTAATATTTTAAAATTAATGTTAGGGCCATTTGCAAAAGTTTCCTTTTGTATGATACATCATGAAGCACTCAGGGTAACATAAACTGACGTTACAGATTTTACAATAATCTCTAGCATCTCTCCTCAACCTATTCCCAGTGGTAGCCTTTCCCCTATCTGACCAAACTTTGTACATTCTATCCGAGTACTTTTTTCCATCTGTTGGTGGTATGGATTTAGAAAAGTGCTTTCCAATTAACCTATTCATTTGTTCCCCAAACTTTTGTCCCACAAGATTCTCTTTTCCTGCTTTCTCCACTAGATTATTACCAACAGCCTCTATGAAATTAGCCAGTGAAATATTTTTCTGGCAAGGCTTTAGATTTTCATAAATTATGAAGCTATTTACAATGCACAAATTATTTAGGTGACAAAAGCTTTTTTTCCACCACTTCACCGTTTTACACCCAAATGTGTAGTCGCTTATTAGCTGATCGCTGTGATCAACTCCAGTTTTGTGGATATTGTTATCTAACACCAGGTCAGAACCTGCCAGAACTCTCTCCATTCTATTTATTTTGGGTTTATATAGACCCAAAAATGGACCAGGCCACGGAAAGGGTAAATGCCCTCATCAACTGTTAGCCCCAGGAGAGAAAGAGCTCTGGAAGTTGAAGTTGCAGTTCATCCTCTGTCCATTCATTTGAATCTCCTTCCAATCTGCGTCTAGCTCTCTGCCTTGGTATGGTCATATTTTGTTGGACTTCTATAGGAGGAGATTCTATTGCAATATTACCTGGTTTCAAAGAAATAACATATTGTTAATATTTGTATGGTTACAAAGGAAAAATGTACAGATGAAGTAAAGGGAGTATTCAATACGTGCCAAAAACAACAATGTTCCATGAATGAACAATATATTTTTGTTATATACCCCATGATTCATCATCCTCTGAAGTTGTTCGTGCATCATCCGCCAATTCTTCAAGCTCTGATTCATTTCCATCTAAAAGAAAAGACCAAGAAATGCTACAATAATCAAAAAGTCTCCAGTGTATCAGAAACACAATCATTTGATTGGAAAATATAAGAAACAACCTAATAGTTTACCTCAACCAGGCAATAACAAAATATTTAGGAGAACAATAAAATATGGCACTGAAAATAGGAGAAAGTAAACAAAACTAACCTTCTTCCACTGGTTTGAAGTTTGGATCATCATCAGATTGCCATATTTCGATCCAGAATCAGCCAGTAATTCCTGAACATCGGAGTCATTCGGTGGTTTCACTGAAGCCATCGTAGAATATTAAACTCAGAAAAACTATCTATGTCCTGAATTCAGAGCCAAGAGTATAGTGGAAGGCAGCAATCCACACGGAAGGCTTAGAGAGAAATTGACTGCGATGTTACAAAAGACGGAACTACGAAAATCAAGTGGGGTGAACTTAGGGGGATTCCGCAGAAAGCAGGAGACATTCCGCTACAGAGTGTGAGAATAATCTCCAGCGGAAAGGTTGGGCAGAGACTGACCAAGTGTGGGTCAGGTGACGGAGACCAGAGGTGACACGGTGAACGTGCCGAGGGGGTGCAGAAAGAACGAGGCCGCTGCAGACGGGCCTACGGCATCTCGGAGGTCGGGAACGCGACAACGGAGAAGGCCTGCCGGAGAGGAGAGCACAGAGTGCAGGCGAGGAACGAGAAAGTGTCCTCGCCGCGTCAAGACATCACGACAACATCTGAGGATCCACGGAATGCAGTTCCCCGCGGTTGACGGATCGTGATGCGGCGACCAGGATTCGGACCCGCCAAAGTCCCCAGTGTGCATGTGTGTCGTCATAATAACCTAGTGGTCTCACAGATAAACTCACGTCATTCTTTCCCGGTCCAAAGACCGTCTCCATTGTATCACGTTTCTCCCATTCTCGTCATTCCATTAGGATTGAGGTCAGATTCATTTTGGTAAAAGAGAACGTGGAGCCTGTAATATTTTAAGTAAAGCAACGAACTTTATCTAAACCTGTCTTAAAATGAAGTTCAGTGGATTTGGTCGCAATTTGAGAAAGATAACGAGTGCCCGTGTCATGTCGATTCCTGAAATGTTCAGTGTCATTTTTGCTCATTTCTGTGCATTTATTCCAGTAGTCATCTCATCCCTCATATATTAGGTGTAAGATTTCTTTCTTCTTGTTTCTTGCGTATTCATCATTTTTGGCATATTCGTTTTGTTTTTGCAGTGATATGTATGTCATTTATGTCTCGCCTAAGTCCGCATCACTCCATCTCTCATTAGCGTTTAAGAATTAAATTGTTCATTTTTTTTGTTTAATAAATGTGTATGATATTCAAATGCTGTGTACGAGGTCCTTAATCTCCTTGCTGCGCCATTGCATTCAAAGCTGCGTCCTTATTCTGAGTTCCCATCTTGACCGCGAGTCGCAGAACCCACGTAACTTTAAGAACTTAGATCATAATCTTTGTTTGACGATGCACAATAAACAGGTGTATACCATATATATATATATATATTCAAAGTTTTGTAGAAACGGGATGCAACGTAGCACATAATATGAATGTTCAAAACACAGTCACTAAACATAGACACAAAAAAAGGAAACACTCACACGAAAAATAAAACTGAAAGACTTTCGTAGTTGTAGCTACTTCATCAGTCAAGGAGAGAATGAGTGGGGAAGGAGTGTGTTGGAAAAAGGGAAAAGGTGGGGGGAAGAGGGGAGGGGTGTATTGGGGCGGGGCTAACTCAACCAGATACATTCAGACCCGGGTGCTTGTTGGCTTGCAAACGCCAGATGCACGCCAATTCGAGGGTGTGGAGATTGAGGGGCGAGTCAGTGGGTGACAGGGAGGCAATGATAGAAACTTTGAAACATTGATTAAAGATGGAATCATGCGATAAACAATGTGTGGGGACCGGGAGAGATGCGTGTGGGGAAGACGGACAACAGGAGGTGCGGTGATTATTTATTCTAAGGTTGAGGGGGGTGGAGCATTGGCCTATATAAAAAGCGGGGCAGAAGTTGCATTGAAGGAGGTATATGATGTTGGTGGAGGTACAGGTGGTGGAAGGAGATATCGGGAGGAATTTAAGTTTGGAGAGGAAAGAGGCTGGGGGTGGAGAGAAAATTTTACAGGTTTTACATCTAGGACGGTTGCATGGCGAGGGTGGGGTAGTGGGGACTGAATTCAATTTTTGAAGGGGGCGGGTGGCTTTGAAGATGGTGCTGAGGTTAGGTGGTCTCTTATACGTGATCCGTGGAAGAGAGGGGAAAATTTGTGAGGTGGATTTGTGGTTGGAGAGAATGGGGTACAAGTCCTTCAGGATGTCCTGTGAGGCATGAGCACCGGGGAAGTAAGTGGTGAGAAGAGATGGAGAGCAATTCTTTTCGGCACGGGGTTTATTGGACCTGTAAGGTTTTTTTCTAATTTTGTTGATTAACAGTTTATCGGGGTACCTGCGGCGGAGAAGAGAAGTGTGTAGATTGGAAAGGAACTTCTCAAGGTCTTTGGGGTTGTTGCAGATTTTGTGACCATGGACGGAGAGAGAAAAAGGGATTGAACGTTTGGTATGTGGTGGGTGGCAACTGTCATAGTGGAGGTATTGCTGTCTGTTGGTGGCTTTGATGTGGACAGATGTCTTGAATTTGTTATTTTCGGAAAGAAGAATGTCCACATCTAGGAAAGTGATGTTGGTGTTAGAGATGGAAGAAGTGAAAGAAACTGAGGCGGAAGAGTTAAGTGAAGAGACAAAGGTGTTAAGGGAATTGATGTCATGCGACCAGAGAATAAAAATGTCGTCAATGTATCTCAGCCAAAGGAGAGGTTTTAGAGGGTAATTTGATAGGAAATTTTCTTCGAACAGGCCGAGGAAGAGATTTGCATAGGAAGGGCTAAACCTACTTCCCATAGCACAGCCGGAGATTTGCAGATAGTGATTGTTATTAAAAGAGAAGGCATTGTGGGTGAGAATGAAATGGGAAAGATCAAGAAGAAAGTCAGTGCTAGGGTTTTGAGGAGTGGGTCGTAATGAAAGATAGTGGCGGAGAGCAGCGAGTCCCTCAGAATGAGGGATTGAAGTGTAAAGTGAGGTTACATCAATAATGGCCATGATAATGGGCTGATTGGGGGGGAGGGAAATGGAATTGAGTTTAGAAAGGAAGTCATGAGAATCTTTGATGTATGATGGAAGGGACTGAACGAAGGGTTGGAGATAGAAATCAACGAAGGCCGAGATGCGCTCCGTAGGAGAGTTTCGAGAGGAAACTATGGGGCGGCCTGGGTTATTGGCTTTATGAATTTTTGGAAGGATGTAGAAAGATGGCGAAGTGGGGTGAGCTGGTAAGAGAAGGGAAATGTCAGATGGGCTTAAACCTTCGGGGGGACCTTTTGTTTTTAGAAGTTCGTTCAGTTCTCCGATGAAATCAGAGTTGGGATCTGATGAGAGAGGGGAGTAGGAGGAGGAATCTCCTAATAATCTATTGCACTCTGCGGTGTAGTCGTTGGTGTCAAGTACAACGACCGTGGAACCTTTGTCAGCCGAGGTAATGACTATATTTGGGTTTTTTCGGAGTTTCTTGATAGCGGTGGACTCCGACGGGGTGAGGTTTGGTGGTGGGTTAAGAGAGCGTAGGAAGGATTCGTTCGCGACCCTGGAGAGGAGACAATTGATGAACGTTTCAAGAGGGTGGTGGGATGGAAGAGGTTTGGGCTGGTGAGAGGAAGGGGAGCGGAATTTTAGGAGAGCATTGTGAATACTCTCCGGCGCCTGATGTCTTGTGTGGGAATTCCAAAAAACCTTCCAACGGAGATTACGGCAAAATTTCAAAATGTCAGTGAGAAGAGTGGTGGGGTTGATCCTAGGCGTTGGAGAGAAAGAAAGCCCGCGGTTGAGGACAGAAATTTCGGCGGGGCTGAGCTCAGAGGAAGAAAGGTTTACCACCTGCTGGTCGGTAGATTCCAATGGGTCCTGGTTATTAGGGTCAGTTGGCTTGGGAACGGAAAGCCGGGTGGGGCGCAAGGGGGCTGCTGCGGGTCGCAGCGGAGGTGGGGGTGGAGTGGGTAGGTTGTAAAGGGTGGCCAGGTCAGGTTTAATGCCTATGAGTGGAGGGGGGGCTGTTGGGGGTGCGGAGAGACGTAGAGGGAGGGATAGGCCATTTCGGAAGTGCGACAAGTAAAGAGAAGAGAGTTTTGTTAGCACACGCAGGAAAACCTTTTATTTTACAAGAGGTTATAACGTACACATCCACTGCGAACAAGAGAAACAGTTACATCTAAAACATAAACATAACCTTGGCAACGCCTTTCAACGCCAACGCATTTGGTAAGAGTTTATTTTGTTAATAACGTACTCCAACACCTCCCCTCGGGATTGACAAAATAATAATTTGAAATATAAATCTCTTAGCACTCCTTAATATTTAACATCTTACAAAATTCTTTTGTCTTAGTTCCTGACAGTGGCTTTGTCAACATATCAGCGACATTATCATTTGATTTGACATACTGGAATGAAACCTCCCCTGTTTTTACCATTTCCCTGATATAATGATACTTGATTCGTATGCGTTTGCTTCTGTCTTTGATTGAGTTTCCAGATGCTATACACATAGCCCTTGATTGTCGGATTGGATAACACATGGAGTATCAATAAATTTACTTTGTCCAATTTCCTGCAAAAACGCTCTCAACCACACAAGTTCAGTCACAGAATCATATATAGCCAAATACTCAGAAAAAGTAGATGAAGTAGAAACACAACTTTGCTTTTTAGATCGCCATATGATGGGTCCTCCACCTAATGTGATTACATACCCTGTATATGACTTACTGTCATGCTCATCATTACCAAAATCAGCATCACTGTAGACCTGAATGGTCTTACCTGCCTTACAAAAATGCAAAGAATAATTCTTCGTCTGCTTTAAATACCTGAGGACATGCTTCAGATTTACCCAGTCGTCCTGGATTGGAGCCTCACAAAATTGGCTTAACTTAGACACTGCACAGCTTATGTCTGGCCTTGTACTGGTGGATATGTATAACAAACATCCAACAGCCTTACGGTACAGAGTTTTGTCAAACTTATTCTTATCTGTAACCTCCTCCCTAGGATTTTTCATGCTAATCAATGGCATACTAACACCTCTACATTCAGACATACCAAATTCATTAAGAACAGTTTCCACATATTTTTCTTGACTCACAATTAGTTCTCGATTACTGGATCTGATAAAATGTAAGGATAACATATTCGATAGCTCACCAAGGTCCTTCACTTCCATAAATTCCTTGAAGTTTATCTTAAACCTCATGACCTTTTCTTTCTCACCAATGACTAAAAAGTCATCCACATATACTCCCAAAATAATATCCCTCCCCACATACACACAAGGATCACTTTCACATTGATTGAAACCAAGGGCATTCAGGCATTCATTTAGGTAGTTATTCCAATTTCGCCCCGATTGCCTCAATCCATAAACACTCTTTAGTAACTT
This sequence comes from Ischnura elegans, assembly GCF_921293095.1. Taxonomy (NCBI): domain Eukaryota; kingdom Metazoa; phylum Arthropoda; class Insecta; order Odonata; family Coenagrionidae; genus Ischnura; species Ischnura elegans. Next base: position 109,499,331 of record NC_060259.1, on the reverse strand, counting down.
GTAAACATATCTGGAACGATTTTTACCCATTACCTTTGTGCAGGGAGCTTGCTCCATGTACACAGTCATTTCAAGAGGACTATTTAAATATGCTCCAACAACATCTAACTGTTCCATTTCCCATTCATTTTCCACGGCTACAGCAAGTAGTGTACGTAATGATTTCTTATGGATTACTGGGCTAAATGTTTCCATGTAATCAACCCCATATACTTGACTAAAGCCTCGTGCTACTAACCTTGCTTTATATTTCACGATGGTACCCACCTGATCCCTTTTAATAGCAAATACCCACTTACTCCCCACGACATTGACCTCAGTGGGACGTTTGACTATCTCCCATGTACACTGGCGTTGCATGTTCGCCAGCTCTTCCTCCATCGCAGTCTTCCACTTCTCCGCATCCGGTCCACTCAGTGCCTCCTCTGCATCCACCGGGATGTTACTATCTGGACCTCTGCAGCAGGCGATGTTGCAGCAGGGACAGGTCTTGGGATTCCTCTGTCTCTGAGACCTATGTGGTAGACCACCCTCCGCTCCTCCTTCATAGACGGGGCTCATTTTCACAGGCGATGATTACCTCCCCTGGCCCCTGGATGGGTGTCACCTCCTCTGCCTCTCCTCCTCTCACCTCGAGTTCCTCCAAGTCATCGTCTTCTCCTGCTACACAGTGGAATGGCAGGTCAACATCAACGGTTGGATTTGTGTATTGATGTTCACCGGTAGATTTATAAGGAAATATGTGCTCCCTGAATCTCACATCTCTACTTATGATTATCTTTCGTTTTTCCATATCCCAGAGACGATATCCTTTAACTCCTTCCTCATAACCTATCATGATACATTTTCTCGCTCTCGGGCCTAATTTTCCATCCCTTAGGCCTTCTGCTACCCATGCCCATGCCTCACATCCAAAAGTGCGCAAGTGATCGAAATCCTGCCTCTTTAATCCTCGTCCCTCCCATACTTCCAATGGGGTCTTATACTCCAATGAAGATGACGGGCATCTGTTAATGATGTAGCAGGCTACGGCAACTGCCTCCCCCCAGAATGAAGTCGATACTCCAGATTCCACCAGCATGCACCTGACAATATTTTGTAGTGTTTGATTAAATCGTTCTGACAAACCATTCTGCTGGGGTGTCCTAGGGACTGACTTGCGGTGAACTATACCGCGGCTGGATAGGAATCGTTGAAATGATGCTCCTGTGTACTCTCCGCCTTGGTCACTCTGGATCTCCTTAATCTGTTTTCCCTTTTGTAGTTCAACTCTTGCGTGATACTAAATGAATTCTTGAGTTACATCACCTTTGTGTTTGATAGGAACTGCTGTGATGAATCTAGAATATTCGTCAATAAAAGTGACAACAAATTTACATCCCCCAAGTGATTCAGGAGAGATGGGACCCATAACATCAGAGTGCACCCTTTGCAGCAGCTGGGTAGCCTTCCTTCCCTCACCCTTGGGGAAGGCATACCGTTTCATCTTCTCAATAATGCAACTGCTGCAATCATCCTTCTTCCAGCCTCCCATTGTCACCTCTTTCAGAATACTAATCTTCTTCATACTTTGCTCGTTCAGGTGCCCTGAACGACTGTGCCAAGTTTGAAAAGAAACTCTGGAAGCCTTCTTTCCCATATTGTTAAATTCTTCACTAATCTCCTGTATACTGATGCCCCCCACAGTCGACACATAGTAAAGTCGAGCGACTCTTACTGCCCTTAGAATTAGTTTCTCCCTAAGATAGATGTTTGCTATGCCGTTGAAGGTCTCTATTTTGCAACCTTTCTCCTCAATTTGCCCTAGCGAAATCAGGTTCTCTTGTAGTGCTGGTATATAGAGAACTTTCTTAAGTTCCACATCTTTACCTCCGCATTCGTCCGATATGTTCAGCATCACACTTCCCTTGCCTTCAATTCTTAAAGGGGCGCCGTCACCAACCTCTACTTCTCTTTCCATTGGTTCAAGTTGGTGAAATAGTTCTCTTCGCGGGCACATGTGATCTGAAGCACCACAGTCCAATAACCACACTCCCTGGCCGTCAGGTACTTTCCTCTTCGCGCAGAGCGACACGAATTCCCTGGACAGGATGGCTGTTGACACTTCTTCTGTTCTACTACGATACTTTCCCTTTCATGTTCCTTCTTCCTAGGGCAATTCCTTGAAATATGTCCCTCATTCCCACAGGCAAAGCACCAAAATCGTCGTTCGTTGTTGGCTGATTTCGCTGAATAGTCCTTATAATCTTTCCTCGGATTACTTCCGTCCATCCTGCCTTCGTTAAAAGTCTTTCCTTTCTGTTTAGAAGTCTGGGCTCGAAAGGCTAAATGTTTCTTGTAATCTCCTTGGAGTCCCAGTTTCTTTTCTGCCGCCAACAATTTTGATTTAAGGAGAGACGTTGTAAGGTTAGAGCTCTCTATTTCCCATGATTTCACATAGCCCTGGTACGTCTCCGGTAGATTACCGAGAATTATGCCAGCTACCTGCTTGTCCGTCATCTCGAATCCTCCCTTGGCCGCCCTCTTCTGGAGAGTTTGCATCTTTGAAAAATATTCTTGGATGGATACATCTTCGGTTTTGACACAGTGAGTGAGTTCTTTCAAAACCATCTCCAGGTCATCGCAGTTGCACAGTTGGTCTAGAATGTTCCATGCCTGTTTCGCCGATGCACATTCCGCGATATCTCCAAGAAATTCGTCCCCAACAGTTTTGTAAATAACGGACAAGGCAATTGTGTTACATTTCGTACGACGCCGAACTTCACCCTGAGATAACAAAGCACCTTCCGCATCGGTATAACCTTCAATAGCCTCCCATGCATCCCTAAGTAATAAATCTGCTTTCACTCGCAACGCCCAAGCAAAGTGATTATTTGAGTTCAAACTTGGTATCCGGCTCGCGAAGTCTTCGTTCAGGGATGCCATGATCACTCAAAATGTACCAACCGCCACTGGCACAAACGACTGTTTCCTACCTCGTTTTTCACTTTCTCAAATCGCAGATCTCACCTTTTGCAAAGCACCCTTTTTCGCAGTGGAACCCGTTGTGTCTGGGCCCAAAACCTGTTAGCACACGCAGGAAAAAAAACCTTTTATTTTACAAGAGGTTTTAACGTACACGTCCACTGCGAACAAGAGAAACAGTTACATCTAAACATAAACATAGCCTTGGCAACGCCTTTTCGAATTCCACCCAGGCGTTGCTTATTTTGTTAATAACGTACTCTAACAAGTTTGTGTAGAGACAACTCGCGTTTTTTCTCGAGAGAATGGTGTGCAGTAACTAGAATAGTATTAACTTCCTTGAAAAGATTAGGCGCACAAAGTGAAATTAATTTAATGAGGGAGTGCAGGGAGTAATAATACTGATTAACTAGCCTTTGATATTGTGTGAGGGTGAAATGGCACAGGGAAAGCGAGTATTGATAAGAAAGAAAGTGGAAGGAGGGACGCACAATAGGCGGTATGCCCGAGAGAGGGAATTTTACTCGGAGACCATTGGGAAAGGTGCCTAGTGATATGACCTTAAAGACCTTAAATGAATCTCTCATTGAGCCTCTCAGTATAATAATCAATACTTGTCTTCAATCTGGTGTCTTTCCGCATCATCTTAAATACTCAAAAGTAACTCCTGTATACAAAAAAGGCCCTAAAGAAGATCCTAACTCATATCACCCTATTTCTGTCATACCAATCATTGGTAAAGTCTTTGAGGTAATTATTAAATCTCAGCTATATGACTATTTAGAAAGTAATGGTTTTTTCAGTTCATCTCAGTATGGTTTCCGTAAAGGTAAAACCACCACAAAAGCTCTACAATTTATCACCAATATTATCCACAACTCTTTTGAAGATCAATCATCAGTGGCTTTAACCCTATGTGATCTTACCAAGGCTTTTGATTGTGTCTCTCACTCCATATTACTTGAAAAATTAAAATACTATGGTATCTCAGGAGTTGAGTTGTCTCTTTTCCGATCATATCTAGTTAATCGTCAACAATTTGTTGAAATGGAGGGAGTGCAGTCCTCCTCCCTCCCTACCCAATACGGTGTTCCCCAGGGGTCTGTCTTGGGACCCATTTTATTCTTAGTAATGATCAATGATCTACCATGCAGTATACCTTCAAAATCCATTCTTTATGCTGATGATACGACCTTAATAGATGTCTGCAAAACTACTACCTATGCTGCTCAAAGTGCAGACAATCATCTAGTATTGGCCAATGATTGGTTTAGATTCAATGGCTTTATACTTAACATAGAAAAAACTCAAAAGCTTATCTGTAACCTGAAGCCTGCCAACAAAGTCAAGCCAACAAAGTTACTTGGGTTTTATCTGGACTCTAAACTCAGTTGGAGCTATCACACCACTGAGGTTAATAAAAAGCTTTCCAAAGCTCTCTTTATTTTAAGAAAGCTAAGTCCAATAGTCCCTTCTGATTATATGCAATCTATATATTATGCTTTTTTTAACAGCCACATAAATTACGGCCTAGAAATATGGGGTAGTGCCCCTGATATAAAATCAGTGTTTCTTTTGCAAAAAAAGGCAGTTAGAATACTAACTAATTCTCCATCTCGTGAACACTGTCGCCCACTATTTATTAGATTGAACATTTTAACTATTTACAGTATGTACGTGTACAGAGTTTTACTATATATGAAAGAAAACCTTGATCTTTTCCCTATAAGAAGTACAACTCATAACCATAGCCTAAGAAATAAGAATTCCTTATCACTAAATCAGTGCAGATTAACCAAAACCCAATTCTCCATACATAATTTAGGTATCAAGCTATTTAACCATCTCCCTATCTCAGCCAGAATGGCTAGCTTGACCAAATTCAAGAGTGTGATTCACTCATGGCTAGCCTCACAGCCATTGTATTCTGTCAGTGAATATTTTACTCTTAACACATGTGATATTGTATTCTAATATATTCATATACTTTCTATTATATTTCATTTATTTTTATTATTTTTATTAATTGTACACTGCCTATGAACTGCAACTATCTTTTCTTGTACATTCTATATGTTTGTGCAATTGAATTTCATCTGTGACGAGGTCTGTGTATCTAATGAATACTATTGACCAATAAAGATTATTATTATTATTATGCACGATGAGAGAAATTCTGTGTGGCAGGTATATTGGGCTAGTTTGAAGGAGAATTTTTTGATTTGTTTTATCCATAGTGTGGTGGGTTGAATGTGATCCATTGGGAGGGGAATGGGAAAAGGTAATAACAAAGAAATGATAAGAGGAATAAGGGTTTAAAGGATATGAAAGGAGAGATAGGACACTGAGAAAGGTCAGCTACAACTCACAGTACAGGAACCGAAGAGGCAGCCGGTAGACGGACGAAGAAGAAGAAGACTGATCCTGGCAGATCCTGGCACAAATATTCAAAGTTTTGTAGAAACGGGATGCAACGTAGCACATAATATGAATGTTCAAAACACAGTCACTAAACATAGACACAAAAAAAGGAAACACTCACATGAAAAATAAAACTGAAAGACTTTCGTAGTTGTAGCTACTTCATCAGTCAAGGAGAGAATGAGTGGGGAAGGAGTGTGTTGGAAAAAGGGAAAAGGTGGGGGGAAGAGGGGAGGGGTGTATTGGGGCGGGGCTAACTCAACAAGATACATTCAGACCCGGGTGCTTGTTGGCTTGCAAACGCCAGATGCACGCCAATTCGAGGGTGTGGAGATTGAGGGGCGAGTCAGTGGGTGACAGGGAGGCAATGATAGAAACTTTGAAACATTGATTAAAGATGGAATCATGCGATAAACAATGTGTGGGGACCGGGAGAGATGCGTGTGGGGAAGACGGACAACAGGAGGTGCGGTGATTATTTATTCTAAGGTTGAGGGGGGTGGAGCATTGGCCTATATAAAAGCGGGGCAGAAGTTGCATTGAAGGAGGTATATGATGTTGGTGGAGGTACAGGTGGTGGAAGGAGATATCGGGAGGAATTTAAGTTTGGAGAGGAAAGAGGCTGGGGGTGGAGAGAAAATTTTACAGGTTTTACATCTAGGACGGTTGCATGGCGAGGGTGGGGTAGTGGGGACTGAATTCAATTTTTGAAGGGGGCGGGTGGCTTTGAAGATGGTGCTGAGGTTAGGTGGTCTCTTATACGTGATCCGTGGAAGAGAGGGGAAAATTTGTGAGGTGGATTTGTGGTTGGAGAGAATGGGGTACAAGTCCTTCAGGATGTCCTGTAAGGCATGAGCACCGGGGAAGTAAGTGGTGAGAAGAGATGGAGAGCAATTCTTTTCGGCACTGGGTTTATTGGACCTGTAAGGTTTTTTCTAATTTTGTTGATTAACAGTTTATCGGGGTACCCGAGGCGGAGAAGAGAAGTGTGTAGATTGGAAAGGAACTTCTCAAGGTAATATAAAAAAAAATAAAATAAAAATTGAAATCTTTTCAAATATAAAAAAGGCAGCAAAAACCAAATCCCAGCATAATTCCCTTGAAGAAGTGACCAGCAGTCAGTCACGAAACGTCGGGGCAATCTCCATTACGACATGCAGCATACACCCTTATGTGAGTTATTCTTTAATGCAAGGATTGAGTCGGGAGTAGATTGTAAGGGAGTTCCATTTCGTCTGCATTGTATCACCTGGGAATACTTCTTAAGATAATCCACTAGGATCGGAGTCCTTTCTTCCACGGCTTCAGGTTTACACTGCAGTCATCACCAGCAATCATGAAGGGAGATAACGCTTTCGTGCTTTGAATTAGTGTAACCAACCTTCCGAACTCTCCAAGTTCTCTATTCTCAATCTATCACAGAAATACTCAGATTTACCCTAAGCATAGCCCCTTTCTCAGTCGTTCCCACAGACTGAAGTGGGCAAAACCACCCAAACAAAGCACCTTCTAACTATTCATGTTCTGCATTCCTTGGGTGCTTTTGCTGTGATGGTTAGCCCTCCTGCACCGTGGCAGACCTAATCTTCTCTTTGTTTTTTTTTTAATTGTGAAGAGAGAATGGGAAGATAAATTAATTACGCCACTCTCGCATTACTCTATTATTTTCATTTTCTTGCTTACACGTGTTGTGCATTTTTTTGCCATTGAGCCAATCTTCAAATGCTCTCTATTCACGCAACTCACAGATATGTGGGTATGCTGTCGACTGCTTTCTACCACCCGAGGAACAAAAGAAGATCGGAAATTTGCAAATGTTTTCCTATCATTCGTCGTACTACTGTGCATATTGAAATTTCCATACAGTCATATAGTGGTGATAATATATCAGCGTGAACATACTTTCGTACTATTATTGCGACCGGTCTACTATCGTAAGATTTCCATTGGCTGTAAGCTTATTAATTACCTGTAGAAGTGCAGGGGAATGGATATTTTACACTTGTAAAATGTTATTTTCGGCGAAGCTAGTTGCACAGCTGAACCGTGATGATTGACAATGATTTTTCCTTGGGAAAAGATATTCGAGGCATATTCTCACGAAGCCTTCCCAAAATGATGGAAAAAAGGTTTACTCTGTTCATTTGCAATAGTTTATTTTATCGTAACAACGATCACGACCGAATGTTTCACCAAACAGTTAGCATTGACTCTTATGTGTGTTATCAATGTTTTGGTGTCAAAGTGGGCGTGGCTATCCTACCCAAGCACTCCCATTCCTGCCACACTGCGCTCAACGCTCACAACCACTGGTGTCCCCTCCAGTATACTTACTATCTCCTTGGTGACAATACTTTGGCATTAACATTCGTGAATTTTTGATCTTCCTTTGTTCCTCGGGCAGCAGAAAGCAGTCGACAGCGTACCCGCATGTCCGTGAGTTGTGTGAATAGCGAGTATTTGAAGGTAGATACCACGGCAAAAAATTGCCAAGCATGTCTTAAATTAGCAAGAAAATGATAATAATGGAGCAATACGATACTGGCATAGTTAATTTATCTCCCTATTTTCTTCTTACAATTAAAAAAAAATAAAAGCACCTGAGGAATGCAGAAAATGAAGGAGCTTTGTTCCGGTGGTTTTGCCAACTTCGATCTATGGGAACACCTGAGAAGGGGCCAAATGATTAAGGCTTAAGTGTAATATTTCAGTGATTGATTGAGAATCGGGAACCTCAAGTGGCCAGAAGATTGGTTATGCCGCTTTAAAAAACGAAAGCATTATCTCCCTTCAATATTACAGGTGAAGCCTGCGGTGTAAATCGAAAGCCATGGAAGAAAGGACTCCAATCCTCGCGGAATATGTTAAGAAGTATTCTCCACGTGATATAACGAGGACAAAACGGAACTCTTTTACAACCTCCTCCCCGACAAAACCCTTGCAGTACGGGTATTTCTTGCAATGATGCTTATAGATGCTGGTAATGAGCTGTTAGTGATGACATATGTGAAGAGCTGATGCTTGTGCTTTAAGTTCATTTGATTCTGCATTCTTTTTCATGTTTCGCGGTCATTAGTGAGAATTTTAAATCAATAAATTCATACTTGTAAGTTTTTTTGGTCTTAGGGTCCATCAGAAGTGCATGCTTTTTCATTTCTTTTTTGCATATCTTACCCATGTGTGTTATATTAGTCGCAGTTTTTTGCAACTTGCTTTTGTTTTCCTTAAGTGACATCAGCGTAATATCTTCATTATATTTTTCGTGAAACAATATCAAGTCAATACCTTTTCTTATATTACCAATTTTATTTCAAATCGTTTTTATTTCAGTGCCGTGGTTACGCTCAATATATTCTTTCAATGACGTCGCGGGCATAACACTCAAAATGGAACTTCTTTTAAACATAGGCAATTTTAATCACATCATTAAGAATGTTTAGCATACTTTATAGTGTAGATAATGAAGATATTACATTGGATGATAGAAAGGTCTTCCGAGGCAGGATCATTCTACCATCTTCCACCATTTTCGTCTGCAGAAACAAATGAGATTATTTCACATTACTTCTGCAAAATGTACATAAACAATAAACATACACCAATGACAGCATTTTAGGCATTAAATAACCATGATACTGTTTTATCAGCAATAGTTTGACATTTCAGCAGAAAATATCAAAATAATAGATTGATCACGTAAATGCACATCGTACATAGAAAAATGGCTTCATTGCGTGTGCATTGGGATAATGTTGATAAAGCAATGCTTTGCATGAATTTTATTAAGTTCAGCGCTGATAAATTGAATGGCTAGTTTGTTATTAAGGTAAGGAAATTTAGTGATGCAGCAAAAACAGCGCCTTTCATCTGGATTTATGCTTATGTTCGTTGGACAGTAATGCCTCCGTTGCCACACCAATCCTGTTCCTTTATAGGTGTTTACAATGAGTTCATTGACTCTTATTTGTTCCACCTCTAATAAAGCGACAATTCGCTATAGTGAGAGTTTATTTGATCACCGTGAGGTCTCGTATTATCGTGGTTGCACGGTATACATTTATCAATTAACACTAAGAATATAAATATTCCATAGCAAAGTGAAGTCCTGATAAATTGTAATTGATACTGTTTGATCCGGATTTAACGTCTTCGCATTTAACGTTTTTCCGCATTTAGCGTTTATTTTTTGGGGTCCCGATTCATTCCCTATTAGGACAATGTAAAAATTATCCGTATTTAATGTTTCTGCGTTTTGCGTTTTTCCGCATTTATGGTCGTAAAAAATTTTCCCGCACAAGATTTTTTTGCCCGATTAAACGTTTTTTCATGACGGCTCATGCAAGTGGTTATCCAAATCTTTGAATTTCTGCTCATCAACAAGAAGAGCCTCATCAGCACTGGGACCTTCAACTCGCAAGCTAGGTGATTTGTCTTCTCGTAATGTTTGGCTCCCCTTCTGATCCAAACACCAGACACTTTTTGTATCAGATCCAATCTAATGGAGCTAAGTCATCCCTTGATCACCTCTAACTACTTTATCCTTCACTTCGTGAACTTCGATGACACGTGACGACTGATGACACGAGTTATCCTCCGAGGGCCGCTACAATGATGGTTTCCTCGTAATGTTTTCAATTGACAGCTTACGCCCCTTTCAACTCTACTCTCTACGGGCAGTCCATTGTTAGCCATATATTTTTCCAGTCGGCTACTTTCTCTTTTCAAAAGAGGCCCAATATCATTTGCGCAGTTCACTAGAAGATACTTTAAATACATTCCAAGGTCAGTTTCCACGGAGGAACAGCGAAACAACCGAGGAAGTGTTTCCCCTGTCATGATCGTGAGTGAAAGCATTCTTTCCTAACGGAACAACATTATTTTACATCGTAATTTACATATCCCGGAGCCCATATACCGACATGCGGCTGGTTGATATCGCTGTCGATTCAAAGATATTTATCTGGTGCTATTTTATGTCAAAAGAGATGACAATCGGAGTTTTGACGAACTATCACGGTCCGTGACTCTAAATAAATCGCTCATGCTGGAAAAAAAATCACCGCATAATCACGGTAAAATAGATGAGCGTGGAAAAATACAAAAATCCAGCAGGAAACCCCTGGTGGTTGACTGCGATATCATAACTCGGACAAAATTGCCAAACTCCAGAGGCACTGACAATTTTTCAGATGAAATCCAGTTATGTTGAAGATTAAACCTTTTCACTTAACAGAGTTTAGCTAATCGTTATTCAAGGTCCAACCAAATTTTATTAAAAGCTGCCAAGAAACATGGTGGGTCGGAGTCAAGGTGATCAGCGTGCTGCATAAGCAACTTCTCCCGGCTCCATTCGACCTGCATGAGGCCGTGGATATATGACAACAAATCTGGTGTTATCATCGAGTTTAATCACTATCGACTTTAAGGCATGCTAGAAAAAAGATTCTCCTTTTTTGGATGACCTCAAAATCCAAAATGTGCACACAGGAGGCTCATAAATCGCTCGTTTTGCCGAGGCAACAGAAAACGTTAAATTGGCAAAATTCTAGAAAACCTCCCTTTTCCTAGATATTCGGTAGTTAAGAATTTGGGATTAGCGATCTTCTCCTGTCCCGTTATTTCACTCATCTTTATTGATGCAATGACGATTTTTCGAGTACCTACTTACACCGTTTTAATTATATTAGAAATGCTATAGTCACCTACAAGTCACTTTTACAGAAAAAAATTTCTTAGAGGCCACTGAAATATGCAACCTTAATTGGACAAAGAACATTTAATCAATGAATTTGTTGCTGCATGCAGCACCTTTTAGTTCCTTAAAATAATATTTTTTATTCATAAAAAGTCATTCCAATCATTACAAACCCTAAAACCTGAAAAAAATGGCAGGTCTTCATTTAGTGTTTTTCTGCATTTAGTGTTTTAAATTTTGTCCCCGCTGAAAAACCTTAAATCAGGATTCTACTGTATATTTATTTACCTTGACATACGCTACATAATGGCCCGAAGACATGTGACCTGAGTGCTCAATTACTCCATAAAGATGATAGCAAGGTGCTGTATTGGGCTGCTTGGCCTGGAGAGAGAGAGAGAGAGGTAGAATTTTACAAAATTAGCTGAGGATACAAAAGAATATGCAAAGTAGTGCATACAATTAAACAAAAGCCACCCATCTCAGAATAAGTAATTCCTCAAAATTTTAATGGTAGAAATTCATCCTAAGAGGAAGGATTTCCTTACACACTGATGATAAATACCACACTGAGAATTTTCACAGTTTAACCCTTTTGAGACGGCGGAGTTTTCGTCTTAGTATGACTGCTGTACTGAGCCCCAAGAGACTCTTCTTTCTCGTGGCACGGAGCATTTTTGGAGGACATTCGTAAAGAAGGGTCTCGTGGATAATCACACTCTTTCAGCTCCAACCTTTTTCGACCCCTCCCAGCGAAGACTCAGCATTATCGCGGACTGCGAGGGTAGTTGTGCTCCCTCCTTTCCGGGTTTACGATCATACCTGTGGCATTGGTTCGTGGTCAACTTATGGATTGCTTATAAGTATTTAGCACATGGATAATTGTTGCTTGCGCGTACTTTGCAGACTTTGAATTGAATTCCTCATTTTTTTCTGAGCATAGTCACATTTTAAATGAAGATCTAAGGTCAATATTAACGCATTTAATGCAGCAACAATTTCCATGTTGATGTTTATACAGAAGTCGAGATATAAGTTAATATTTATCGTAGAATTTTGTTTAAAAATTGTAAACGCTGTTCAAAAGACAAAGAATTCAATTCTTAGTTTCTATTTCTTGAGAAATGAACAAATATTTATTTCGAAAACTGACTGGATAAACAATTGTATGACCGCTGTCCCTTACCGCTAAGAGGGGTAATAAAAGATAAGGGGGTCAGGGTACCTGCTCCCGGAAGGGTAAAACCTAAACCCCAAAGCCTTGGGTCCAGAAACAAAGACGATGTACACCCACGACCGTGATAAAAGGGGGAGAGCAAGAAAACGTATATATATGTACACTAGGGCGGATCGCAAAAATCGATTTTTTTCAAATCCATCTGGCCCAATGAAAAAAAGTTGTGGGACCGATCAAAAATAAGGCCTGAAAAATTTGAGACCTCTACGTGAACCCCTGACCCTCGCTCAAATGCGATTTAGGGGGGGAAGGTCAAAATTCGAAAAATATAAAATTTTATGGTCATTTCCTATAGATTTTGCCGAGTATTTCTCGCTTAGGACATACATTTTGTGCATTTGGACGTATCTGCCACCGTTTAGCCACAAAATGCCTAATTTGAGTCCGCGCCCGCGAAGAAAATATTACAACGCCCGCGCAGCGTCGCGGATACAAGAGCTGCTAGCCGATCCCGTCCCCTCCCCGCTCGCTTCTCCCCCTCCCATGCCTCGAATGCAGCAAAATTCATCTCGCGTGTGCTGCTAGGAGGGCGTTTATCTTTGATAATATAAATCGGAAGATGGTAGAAGGTAAAAAACGGTGCGTAGTGAGACGACTTGTCCCTTATTTGGAGCCTCGTCGGCGTTAAACAAATCGATGTTACCAACTTATAGAGAAGTGATGAAATATTTTTAGATCTGCGAACGCAGGAAAGGAGCCTGCGGTCTATGAAGACGCCTCTCGAGCGGCTATAAGGTGTGGGAACTTAGGATATACACTTCTATTCCGGTATTGTCCGACAGCTGTGTCTAAATGGATTTTGGGTGAAGGCCGCTCGCGTCCCCTCCCCGCTCGCCTCTTCCACGCCCGAAATGCACCAAAATTCACACCAAGTGCGTCTTTCTTCGTTGGTCTTACTAATATTTGATGTTTCAGCATCGTCCGGTGAGGAACAATCACGAAAGAATTACTCAATTATCTTCTTTCCAGTCTATATTTCTTATATCAGTGTCATTCCTCGTCTTTCGCTGCTGTCAACAAAGTTTTGGTGAATTCTTTCACGAATATCTCGTCCGCATGTATAATAAAAAGAATATTTAACTTCAATTTTGAACGTTCACTAATAGATTTTTCATTTCCACAGCGCTAATGTCAGATACAGCCGAAGGAACCGGAGTCTCTCTCCAATATATCATCAGCGTGTAGTCCTTTACGTCGATATTAAAACCCAGCAATTAAAAAAATCTCGGATTTGTTGCCAACAGCATCCTTGCAGCAACGCAAATTGGGTCCCTAGATTACCCTCCCAATGTTTATGTCGCAAATCCAAGTCAGCATAGTGCAATTAGCAAATAGACCACAGTAAGGGATGAAACACGGATTTAATGCTTTCCCGACGAATGATGTGGGTTAACTCTTTTCGGGATTCAACAAAATTTATCTCTTATGATGAGCCCCGAGTCGGAGATTGAAATGTTGGCCACTATGGAAAAATTAACCCGGTGGGAATCCCGAGTTGAGTTTACTCTTTAAGGGATGTTGGAATTATGCTTATAGCAAAGGGATGATGCCTCCTTTTTTAATTTTGCGTATCTACTTTTCACTCCGAAAGGAATCGATAATTGCATAATAATAATTTTATAACTTTTGCTAATCCTCTGACGGGCGAAGCAAACCTCCAAAAGTGGGACCCTGTTTCTTCAATTAACACCACACATTCCCCTCTAAACTTGTATTGATAAGTCCTCTTGCCTTTTTTCATCAGACAAGAGTATAGTCTTTCGTTCCAATAAAATGAAGCCCTTTGATGAAATCTCTCTTTTCTTATCCACAGTAGGCAGGGCTGGGCAAAATACAGGCCGAGGAGTATTTGAAATACAAAATACTGCACAAAATGTATTTGAAATGCAAAATACCAAATACTTTGGACTTCGGTATTTGAAATACAAAATACAAAATAGTATTTTAAATACTTTTTAAAATACAAAATACACTTGTAAGGAAACTAAGACATCTTTTAAAAAGTTCTAACACATAAATAAACATAAAAATTCTAACATACACATATACATTTGAGATTTTTCAAAATAAAAATTATCAAATGTTGCTCTCTATGAATGAATTATTCCCCTTGAGGAATACAAGTTTTTCAAAAAGTTTGTCTGACAGAGCTCCCCTCACAGGGAAATGGATAAACCCAGCAAGTGAAAATAAGTCTTTCCACTGGTGAAGATGAGCATAGGCTTGTATTAAATCTGATGAACATTTTCTTAATATTCGGATAATTTTGTAAACTCGACAGCGATTTGTCAGTATGTAGCATCTTTTTCTGTGTACGTAAGTGATTCTGGTACACTAGCTTTGATGTATCTTACGAAGTTATGACTTTTGCGTCGGCTAAAGTTGCGGGAACGATCATTGCTGTTGTTTGGTTCTTGCATATACCTCTATCACAGTTGGCAGACGCATTTTCCCCGAAGAAGTTCCAATTTGAGTTTATAGTCCTTAATGTTTATTTTATGAGGAAAGTAGAGATACAAATCGGCTAATTTCATTTTCTTCGAATGAATTGATGAAGAAAAGTTTTGATAGTATTTTCCCGTACAAGAATTGACGATGTTGACTCATCGATCACCGATTATTCCCTTTTTTCCTCAGTTGTCGAGTTTCTTTAGGATTCAATCCAGCAGCTATCATCTTTCTTTTCGTCAGCTTGTCTTTCAAACTACTTCTTCATTGGGGGAAACTTATGCTCCTCCTTGCACTTACACGCAAAAATATCGCATAATTAAACATGTTCCTTTAAAATTGTTTGAGCTTTATACTTCAATAAAACCCTACTTTTTGTCTATTCTAATTTTCCGCAAGTTATAGTACTTCCTGTGGTACCGCTAAATCCATTTAGTCACATTCACAATGGAAGAGAAGCGCATCACCATAGTTCGCACACCTTTATAGCCACTCGAGAGGCGTCTTCATAGACCGCAGGCTCCTTTCCTGCGTTCGCAGATCTAAAAATATTTCATCACTTCTCTATAAGTTGGTAACATCGATTTGTTTAACGCCGACGAGGCTCCAAATAAGGGACAAGTCGTCTCACTACGCACCGTTTTTTACCTTCTACCATCTTCCGATTTATATTATCAAAGATAAACGCCCTCCTAGCAGCACACGCGAGATGAATTTTGCTGCATTCGAGGCATGGGAGGGGGAGAAGCGAGCGGGGAGGGGACGGGATCGGCTAGCAGCTCTTGTATCCGCGACGCTGCGCGGGCGTTGTAATATTTTCTTCGCGGGCGCGGACTCAAATTAGGCATTTTGTGGCTAAACGGTGGCAGATACGTCCAAATGCACGAAATTTTTGCCCTAGAAGGGCAGTAACTCGGCAAAATCTATAGGAAATGACCATAAAATTTTATATTTTTCGAATTTTGACCTTCCCCCCCTAAATCGCATTTGAGCGAGGGTCAGGGGTTCACGTAGAGGTCTCAAATTTTTCAGGCCTTATTTTTGATCGGTCCCACAACTTTTTTTCATTGGGCCAGATGGATTTGAAAAAAATCGATTTTTGCGATCCGCCCTAATGTACACGGCTTTCGTTCACTTGCGTAGGAAAATCTCTGACGAAAATATACGGCTTTTGTCTCCTGGGTCAAGAAACGTCCACACGTATATCTACATCTTTAGTAGGGAAAAGGTTAAAGGCAGAACATGAAACTCTGCCTCACTAAATAAAAAGGGATGGGATAGCCAGATATCTCATATCAGATTGAGGTCAGGTATACCCAGGTTTATTCCCTGGTTACTCAATTTTTTGAAGGTAATTTCTTCAAGTACATGTGAAGGTATGAATGAGCCTAATAGCTATTAACAAAACACAAAGACTTCTAACCCCAGATGATGGCACAGAAATGATAAAAAAATGATGCTTGAAATGACCATGAATTCACGACTAACATAGACCCTCCTCAAGGGAATTCCGTCACCAAGAGAGAGAGAAGGGGCTGAATTTTACTAGCTCTATATTTCACTATGCAAAGTCGAAGGACCAATAAAAATTAATATTATTATTTAAAATTCTCATTGTATATACTTCACATACTTGCCAATGAGTCTGGAATCTCCAGCACTAGACTCGGGAGAACTGTATGAAGTTCGTGAAGAAGGAAAGTGGAGTACAGTGACAGCACACAGTGAAAAGTTAGAATTGGTTACATTATAACCAAAAGGCACTTTACTCCTTTGCAGCCCAGATATAAGTGAAAGGAGTTAGTGAGGTAAGTATTCTGGTCAGGGTCTGATCAAAGGGAGGGCATAAGGGGCCCAGGCCCTCATCCACCCACCAACCCAGGACCACCAACCAAGCATGACCCTTTCCCCAATGTAGAGGAAAAAAAAAAAATGGAAAAATAGAAAAAAATGGGGGAGAATAGACAAATGAGGGGATTCGAAGTGAAGATGAGTTGTTTTTTGATCAACATGTTGTCATCAGCATTGACTTTAAAAAATGGTGAATGCTAAACCATATACCGTAAAAGCATGTGTAAGAGGCGCACACGTGTAAGAGGCGCACCCCTATTTTGAGCATCGAAGCTACAAAGAAAAAAGTTTTGCGGCATTTTTTTTAAAACTATCGCGTGGTGTTGCAGACGTATATTCGATAACTGTCGAAATTCCAGTACGCCTGGAATTTCGACAGTTATCAAATCTTCCTCTTTCAATATTAATTGAAAGAGGAAATTTTGATAACTGCGGCGGTAATAGTGGCATAAGAGGGAGTAGAAAGAGTTCCGATCCTCTCTTCGCATACGCCGTTGCTCTACGATGCTTGTTCTATTCACGAACAATTTTGTTAAAATGCTCTCGCAGGAGTATTGCAATAGAATTGCAGCAGTGGAAAATTTTAAGGCAATACACGACAGGCACATAGCATGAACCTTGCCAAGAGCTTGGACAACAATCGGGGCAATCTCAGCACCGTAGGATAATAACCACGTCGTAGATTTAATGGAGCCACATTCAGCCCTCCATCAGCCAATGCCTCTGCCGTTTTTTTACTTTCTGAGACCCCACAGGAAAATAGGAAAACATCAAGTTACAGGGGAACAATGGAAACATGTTTCATCCCTACCCCGTCTCACCAACTAACCTTGATCGATCTCTCAGTTTATGGAGGCCAAATGCTAGGTGAGTCATCTACTGAGCCCGAAGATATCTCGATAGCTTTCAATAATTGTAAGACACGCACGAGGTTACAAAAAAGAAAGAGATCTAACGCGACGCATATCTGACAGAATTTAAATTTTTTAAGCTCTAATTGTTTGACACAAAGATTTATAGTTACAACAAGGCTACTAATATTCAAAATGGTCCAAACAGGACAATTTCGGAAGAAACAAGCGTAGCATAAGCGCATTCAAACAAGACGAGACGGACTGGAAACTTTAGGCAACGCAAACTGTGTATATCACATTGCTGCGCCTTCGCTTTGAAGGCAACGACGTCACATGCAAGATCGGACATGTTTTTCCCGTGCTCCTTCGCTCATAGCCTCGTAGCTTGAAATATGGAGGGGAGGGAGCGTGCTCCTTCCCCTCCGTATTTCGTTGCTTGCTACGAAGACGCGCGCTCCTTCCCCTGGACCTCTCCTTTCGCGCTCTTCACTTATAAGCATTTCTGATTTCTTCCATCCACAATTTAGTCCAACAATGAACACACTCGTTCAAATTTTTTAAAGCGCAGGTTTTGACACCAATATAATTTTCAGTTGCAATAATCCTCATATTAGCGTCTGAAGATGATTTTCTGGAAAATCAGGTCCTCAGCGTAATGGAAATTACTCGGCAAGACAGATATTGACTATTAACCAGGTATGTCCTTCAAAACTACGCATTTCTCTACGTTTGATAAGCGATTACTTTATGCAGTATAAATGCCACGGGATGCCCACTCGTGGCAGTAAATTTAGTGCACCCCCCGTAGCGAAAAACCCTGCGCGATCTTCCATGTTCACCTCTGGGGTACCGACGTGACGGCGCGATGCTTACAAGAAAAGCAAACAGGAGCATTTTAAAAATATGTCACTAAGGGAGAAACTCCCCTGCCTGCCGCTTGTTTTTGACCTAGGGTTTCAGATGACTGACTCACACTAGAAACCAAGGCCACTCAGTTCCCCTTAGACTTGCGACCGGTGAAGGGGAGGGGGGAAGATAGGAAGTTTGTGTAAGAGGCGCGCCCTCATTTTCGGCTGCAATTTCTGGGAAAAAAGGTGCGCCTCTTACACGCGCTTATACGGTATATTCCTATTAATAGCCTTAGAAACCTTTTTTATGTTAACAGTTATGGTTTAAAATCTCTTTAACAATGGTAGGCACACATTGAAAGAAGTTTATTCTCATAAAAAAAATTCTTACGTGCTTTTGAAATTCCCTCCCAACATGCTGGCGGGCTAATATCTAGGAAAAAAATGCTTTCTAGCTCGGGGGTTTGCATCGCACTGCTGGCAGGTGACGAATTTTCAAACCTGTCTTAAACAAATTATTGTGTCACTCAGGCCCTTTTGCTGCTCATCCAAATGATACTTTGGATACAATTCTATTGCTTGCATAGTTTGTGAATGATAAATTATAACTGGCTTTAATTTGAAGTCCCCCAAGGCATTACCACCAAGCAGCAACATGAAATGGTCCTTATGTGCCTTGAAACCTAACCCAGATATTTCTTCCCTGAAATTGAAAATTAATAGAGGGGGAAAGGAGCCACACTCAATCACAGCTTGTAGTTCATTAGAAAATGTTACGGCGGCTGTGTTATCAGCAATTGCAGTTTCACTTAATATCACAGCACTAAAATGCCAGCTTGCCGTTTAAAATTCTAGAACCAACCAAAGGTTCCACTATATGTCTCAAAGCAGTCACCACACTCGTCTTTTTTTATAGATTCAAATAATTCCACAGCTTTTGCACAAACAACTGCCTGCAATAGAGGAACATCATTTGACTGTTTATGATAAATCAAGGTAATTAGAAGTATTTCAGTTTTTTTTTCAGCAATTAGGGATGTGCGAGTACTCGAAAGCTCAAGCCAAGTCGAGCAGTTGTACTCGACTTGAGAGATTCGAGTAGTATTACAAATGTTGACTCCAGTTGAGTAGTTTCAGTTACAGAGCTGTCGAAGGCAGTACGCTCAGAAATTTGCCGACTGGAGGTGCTATCATATAACTTATGTAAAATCATCATAATATAATTCCCTGAATTGGGAGTTTCATCTTGTTTATACACAGCAGTCAACCACTAGAGCAGTCGACGTGGGTGCCAAATACCTTTTCGTCAGCCATGGCGTCCGACCGTCCCAGCACAGCGGCCTATTCGGAGTAATCGGAGTGGACCACACCATTGCTCATACTTTCCTATGCGATACTTTTGTACCCTACCATACTTTCTTTACTCAAACAACAAGGGAATAAATACAAATTGTTAGGATTTTTATGGAAAAAATGAAACTTTTAGATTTTAGCGGGCCATGCCGGTTTTTCCCGGTGTTCGACATCACAAGTAGCCTTCTTGAGCACTAGGTACGGCGAATGCTAATTTTTGTTTATTCCTTTATTTCGTTTAGTTTCCATTTAACAGAACTAACAGAAAATAGTTGCTACGGTTGATTAAACCAAGTAAGAAAGAAAGAAAACATCTTTTTTTGATCTACAAAGCTATAGCTAAGTTCTATAGTTTGTTCGCTTCATCCACTAAAATTCCATGAATATTCAAGATACATATAAATCGTTGACATAACTTTTAATTAACTTCCCAAGGTTCCCATACCTTGAAACTTAGGAAACAAAGTACTTGACGAGATACAAAAGTGTGTAGCGTTACATTACAGTAATACTGTATCATGGAGACGTCAAAACCTCCTGCCTGAGTATGTAGAACAATTTGTTTTCCTGCATGAGAATTTGAAAGGATCAAATATTACATGGTACATTTACCTATACAATATTAAATACAATTGTACAAATATCTTTGTTGAGGGTGGTTCTGAGCAGTTTGGATACATCCTTTGATGACATATTACGAGAGGTTAATTCATTTAAATTATTCTATTGGAACTGTTTAACACGTTCAGCGCGGCTTCGGCCATATTGACCAAAACATGTACTTTGTCTAAACGCCAAGCCCTTCTTTTGGCCACTCATAGCACGCCGTGGGTCACAGCTCCTTCGGTGCCGCTTATATGACGTGACCAATGCGGCGTGCATAGCCGAATGAACACAAAATCTCAAATGAAAAGGATCCAAGTATTAAAACGTAATAATAATAATAATTATTATAATAATTTTTATTGTTCCTAGAGATCACATGTTCCGGTGACATTGGAAGTCGTCAAAATAAAGTAAATAATTAAAGTAATAGTTACAAGAATAAAGAAAAGCACTTTGGCACAATAGGTGAATTCGCGTAAAAGGCTGTGGCAGGGAATGTGTTAAGACACATTAATTTTCATTTATTTCCTAATTGTGACTCGACTACCATCAACGTTCCTTGTTCTTTTTCCCTTTTTACACATTAGCTTGGGATTGAAAAAAATGAGAATATGTTGGAGCATGCTTTGCTGTATTGCCTAGTTCAAGAATTACCATACTCAACTCGACTCGATAGTCGCGAGTAGTTTTCAACTTGACTCGAGGTCAAAAAGTGCTACTTGCACATACCTACCAGCAATGAACTTCGTGTATGCATTGACCGCTTAGCTGAAGTTGATGTGGCTGATGTCACTGACATCTTAACTTCGTCTTCATTCAGAATAATATTGCAGACTGTCGATGTTGTGAGCTTAGACTTGCGTACTATATCGCTTTGACGCTCTCCATTTTCAAAGCAACTGATCAATTTCAATTTCTCTTCTAGGTTTATGATTTTTCCATACAACTTTATTTTTCTATGCTTATTCCTATTTTTTGCCATTTTTTGCTTGATTTTTACTCCGCACGGCTCTATTATAATCACCTTCTACTGCTAAAGAGCTGCCGCACTGTATTCCTGAGATGCAGAAGGCCTACGACTGCTGGGAGGAAAAAAGCCTATGCGTTTGAGACTTTCTCTCCGACCCTTTTATGTGTTGATGCTATTCATACGCAACTTAGCCACTGCTCTATTTCTCCCCTGTGGATACTGATGAATTTGAATGCTTTAGGGTGGACCATTTACACAGAACTCAATACGCCCAATAGCCTATGATGGCAAAAATTACATCTCAAACTGTATTGTTTTAAAACAAAATTTCCACTAGCTCCAAACTTAACCTGTTAATGCCTAGCGGTACCATATGGTACCAGCTGGTAGTGCAATGCTAAATGTAATTTTATTGTCATTTATCGTAATTTATTTGGGTTTTTGAGAGTTTTAAATTGATAAGAATGTTTTGAATTACATTTTTCTGAAAAGTCTGCTTTTTCAAAGCTGTAATTAATGTACGGTAAAACTTTGATTTTACGCAGTTGGACGAACCGAAATATGGGCACTGTGTAAAATCAAAGTGTGTAAAAATCAAGAGTTGGTATTGAGGAAGAGTATAATTTTCAAGATAATACTTGCTCATT
Organism: Ischnura elegans; assembly: GCF_921293095.1. Classification (NCBI taxonomy): domain Eukaryota; kingdom Metazoa; phylum Arthropoda; class Insecta; order Odonata; family Coenagrionidae; genus Ischnura; species Ischnura elegans. Next base: position 109,477,437 of record NC_060259.1, on the reverse strand, counting down.
ATTTTTAGAACGCTTAGCCAGCTAGAACGCTAGCTTAATTTAAGCCAGAACCGGAACCAGAAAAAGACTCATATGTGAAGTTTTATGGTAAAAGAGCATGAAATCCTTTTCAATTTCATCAGATATATGCTTCCCCGATTCAATTACTCATTTGGAGGCAAGAAAATGAAGCCTAATAATCTTATTAACTCACAAGCAACACCACAGATGACGTGTTACCATAAGAGAAACAAAGCTGCATTCCTGAACAATGTTCCCCATGGTTGAACAACATGGTTGAATTGCTAGCATTTCTGGCACTAAGATTACTTCTGTTACCCAGGAAAAATTTCGGAATGATGATACTAAAAGCTCAGAGAAGCTAATTTTCGAAAATATTCCCATTAAAAGCAGTTTACAGGAAATCCATTTAACCACCTGCAGACAAACAAAGATTGGAGATTGAATAAATGAGATGCATGAGGATAGTCATCCAAATTAATCCCATTAACAGGGAGCAAAATTTCTCTAATACATCACAAAGGCTTTACACCCAGTGGGCCTGGGTTCATGTCCTGGCAGTAGCAGAAACTTATCAGAGATGGCCCTATCCCCACTTGACTGTAATGTGGAGAGTACTTCCAGTGCACCACTCTGTCCAGTAGATGGGACGTCAAGTCCTGGTCCCTTTGGAGCCTATCATTACCGCGGTCTGGCTAATGCCAACACAAGGTTCCTATCCCCCCAGCCCTTACTTCTTGGCGCTAATGACCCCAGCTGTCGGTTACCTCCTTCCAAATAGCATACCATAGATTATAGGGAGCACACAGGACCCGGGATATTCGGAAATTCAGATTTTTCCGGTGTTTAGATAACTTTTTTAAGTGAGCTATTTAAATAACTGCGCAACTACCATCATGCCGCCAGTGATGAATAAAAAAATTATTAATAGCCCGCAACAATTTTCTCTTTTTACAATTTTTACATATTTAAAAAGCATTTTCCCGTGAAATTTTAGCATTAGTAGATTGAATCTACCGGGTATAGCTTCAGTCGGCATTCTTCAATTCAGCACTGGGACCTTTGACTCACGAGCCATGTGACGCATCTTCACGTAATATTTTGCTTCCCCATATCTGATAAAAACACCGGACACTTTTTGTATTTCGATTTAATGGTGCTAAGCCATTCCTGAGTTTAAAGGGACTGCGTTATCACTCACGTCTTGAATTTGACTTCAATGATTCCATGGCGATTGACGACGCGAGTTATTCTCCGCGGACTCCTGTTCCGTTAAAAATAAACGCTTGCCACCTAGCGGAGTTAAGCTAATAGCTATTCAAGTTCCAACCATGTTTAATTTAAACCCACTGACAATGATATACAAGTTGAGTCAGTTCTGATAAGCCCCTTTCCCTGCCTCTATTCGTCCCGTATATGTGGGGTTAGCCCGCGGAATGAGACAACGCATGCTGCTTTTACCATCGTGTTGAATCACCATCGACTTACGTCCATACTAGAAGTACGACTGTCTTTTTGGATCACCTTGGAAGCCAAAATTTTGGCACCGGAGGACTTTTAACGGCTCTTTTCGCCGTTATATTTCGCTGGGGCGATGGAAAAAATAGCGTTGGAAAAATTCTAGAGAACCTTCCCTTAGGGATAGATATTCTGTAGTTCATAATTCTGGATTAACGACCATCTACTGTAATTACAATAAATATGTTATAAACAGCGTCGATCAATAAGTCCATGGAATTGGACCATTTTAGCATTAGCATCATCCTTTGTCAATAGCTTTGCTCAGCCCTTAAAATTTCAGTGATGGATGAAATTCATCTCGTGTATTGAGGAAAAGATAAATGGAAAAATCGTGTACGGTGGTTATTTCAAATTTAATGATCAAGAAAAAAACGAATTATATACGATAGGTGATAATGTTAATATCTCCAGCGATCATCTGTCTTAATGTGTCTTAAAGTGAATGTTAACGCCGCAATGAAAAGTGATATCTGTTATGACGTGATCTATCGTTTGCAAAATTCAGGGCTGACTAAAGGACCAGCCCAACCGCGCTCTTGCCTGGATGCCGAATACCCTTCGGACCTTCTTCCGTCCGGACACCCGTGGTCCTTTTTTAATTCCTCGCCGAGAGATTGTTTTTTGCGCACGTTGTTATTACTGCACAGTAACCGAATTTCCCCCACCCCTATCTTTCTTATTTAACGGAAAATATTTTATTTAAATTGTTTGTAGAACATTATAAATTGATTCTTTCTTATTTAACGAAAAATATTTTATGAAAAATGTTTATAGATCATAATAAATCGAAAAACAATTTCATACACCGTATTAGCACAAATCTAAGACAAACACGATTCTAAGACTACCCTCATTTTTTGGAACTCCACTAGGGGAAAAATATTTTTCCTAATAACGATACGATTATAAAATGAATGCAGAAAAACGATCAATGCTTTATTTTTTTGGTAGGTTGCCTATGTCCCAGGAAACGCAGGATTTTGGCGAGTAATTAAGATATTCATTAAAGGTTTCAAACAATATTTTAGATAATAACAGGAATAGTAGTACTTTATCAAGACACATAGGTCATATTGTTGATTCGACCCATATCTATTTCAAAAGGAAAACGCCACCTCACTAAAAAAATGTTTGCTCTCCACTCGGCATTTACACTGCTATTATGAATTTCAGTCTCATATAAAAATTCTTATCCATCAAACACCATTTCCAGTACACGTATTCACGAGAGCAATGTGCATGTTGTGCCTAAAACAACCGCATTCGCCGGCACAGTGACTGGTTGTGAGATGGGTGACGAAGACCAAAAATAGTCTATTACTTGAATTGTTCCTGTCTAATGAATATATTTTTAATATAATTGAGGTAGTGTGTAAAGCGAGAACAATGTTGCGTTAATCGTCAGTGGCACGCCCACCTGGATCTTCGCCTTCATATCTCTACTTGTTTTCTCCAGGTAGCTAGCTCACTCTACTCCCCCACCCCCCTACCGTCATGTGATAGCGGAAACCCAAGGCGCTCTGCAATATTCACGCGCATCTATCCCCGATTCCTTTCTTCGTGTTCAATTATTTTCAGTCCATCTCTTAAAGTTCTCAATAGTTTCTTCGGAGGGGCCATGGATTAAAATTAAACTAGTGAAAATGAAACCTGACTTTATTAAACCCACATGGAAAACACTCGGTGGTTCGAAGTCCAGCAACCCTGGAAAGTAGGGAACCACTCATACGAGGTGAAGTTCGGAAATGATGCTATCGCGTACGGGGGTACGCAGAACATACTGCAGAGGGCGAAGCGTGACCATATGACTGCGCCATGAAATTTTTTACCCTAAAGACACCATTCTTTTCGTCACCCTTCATCAGTAACTCTGACAAGTGAGACTTATATCATAACTCGTAAATTGATAACTGATAACAACCTGATATCATGTTTTCGGAACAAAATGCCGAATTAACTGCCGAGAAGCTCAGCTACGAGGATATCGCATTTCGCCAAAAATCACCATCGTATTTTTCAATCTATTTCCTTGCTTAAAATACGTCGCGTTTGGTCTCGTTTTTTTTAATTACGTGCAAGTTACTAACATTTCAATCTAATAAAAGCATAATAGCAATTGCTGAATATCATTTTTAAATACCTTTTGGGCTAATAGGTGACTTGTTCTCGTGTAAATCGATATTTTTTTCGATGCTAAGGTCTTCGTTATACCATCCCTGCGCGAGCTGGGACCTTTTTTTTATTTTGAAGAAGAGGAAAGCGTCAGAAGGGGGGAGGCGAATGCTGAATGGAGGGGGATAACGGATCTTGGGAAATGCGCTAATTTTACTTTCCCACGGCACTGAGCTTCTCCCAATGGTAGTTCCATCTCTTGGGGAAGATTCCAACTATGTGCTTGTCGTTATTAGCCATAAATGACACATTGTATTTATTTCGTCTCATTTTCGTCAATCGATGGATGCGGGAAAATTATGAGTCGGAACCACGATCTTCAAACGATCAATGCAAGAAACGATACATCGGGGAACGATAGATGCGAGAAAAAAATACATTGTCTATAAGGAACTTTATTTGGGACCAGAAACGGCGAACGATCAATGCGGGAACGATAGATCGAGGTTCCACCGTATAACTTTTCTTTTGAAAGCGGCAGTGTAATGACTTCTTTTCTCTGCTATCGTAATACATACTCTGAAACCATAACTGTATCGATCTCTCTAATCAGAGGCAAATCATGTTCCCTTCATTCCGTTGCTCTGGGAAAAATGGAAGGACTTTGTAGCAGTTTATATCGCGACGGCATTGAGGCTTTACCGTTACAATCCTAGGCGGATCTAGGGATCAGATCACGGGGGCAGATACCCCCCAGACACTTAAAAAATGTGCAAGATTTTGATTACCGTCACATTATCGTTGCGCTCGTTTTGTATCATGAGGTATCCCACTGCCCCCCCCCCCCCTCCAGAACAAAATCCTGGATACGGCTTTGCTTGTGCCCCCCCACTCCCTAGTAAGAAATCCAGGATCCCCCTCTGGTTAAAATTTAGGTAAATTGTAATCAATCACACAAAAATGTTGTAAGTTGGTCAAGCTCTAACTTAAATGGAGCCGAAACCAGGGTAAAGCAGGTGATCTCGTGGACACGGCAGAAGTGCACCCGGCGATTGATTGGCACGCACGCTTTACCTACTGCCTAAAATGGCAATAGTTTTTCACTTAAACACAAAATTAAATAAGCTAAATTACTGTTCAGGTATTATTGACGTTGATTTTTCGTTGTATGTATAGCTATATATATTAGGTGGCACACTCAGGTATCCATAATTTTTTCCGACGAAAATTATGCAACCCGATTGACGTCGAGAATTTTTCAATCCATTGTAATGCGAACCCTCTTTTCTGCAGGAGTTAGGAGGAAAAACCTTGCCTTAGATAGGTGCAAATAGGTAAATTATAATTCACTTGGTTTGACATATATAAAGACATAATAAATACCTGCTGAAACATGTTATTTTCACTTTCACTTTACTTTATCACACGTCAAATATTTCCACACAAACTTTACGGTTGCGACGTAAAACTGGCAAGTTCCAGGTCGACACATGCGAAAATCGTGTAATGCTGTGTTGCCATAAGCGGAAATCTTCTCTCGTTTTCAGGGCGCAACGCGCGAGAATTAGTAACGTCGCACCGAAAGCTCGCTGTCGCCTGGTTCAAACGCAGGGAGCGTAGTGTCCACAGCGCATAGCAGGTTGTCAAGGTTAGCGGTCTTCCAATCACAGGATTGAGGGTGTTGAATAAACGTTCAAATTTTTCGACACAAAGGCCATCTAGATTTAGATCGAAAGTGGTCGCTGCAGCCAGTGGGAAGCCTAATTGGGTGGAAGGGGGACTAAGTAGTGACCGAGGGAGGGGAAACCAAGCCAGTCGAGGAAAGTAAACAAGCTGATGAGAAGTGGTGTCATATTTCAGGAGGGGGGAGAGAGAAGGTCTGCGCTGAGAAAAGATGTTTTTTTTTTCTTCAGGCAACATTCGTTTCCACGCTTTTCTGACACATGCGACGATGCTCGCCACAATGAATAGAAGTGCGCTCACTACGAACGAAGTTGAACATTTCTGGGAAGGTATTATTATCAAGATTGAGAGATTTTTAAGGTTTTAGGACGAAATTCACGGCTTTTTCCAGGTTTTTTCACGGTAGACGAAATTCACGGCTAATTCACGGTTTTAAGGTTTTCACGGTTGAGTGGGAACCCTGATTACGGATAGAAAATGTGGCTATAGGTTAATTTTGTTCACATAATGATGTCATCCAAATATCTGAGACACCTAGTTGTCCCCATTCTTTCAGAATCTCATACCCTATGTGAACTCTCTCACCAAGGCTTAAGAGGTGGGATGCATAATTGTAAACCTAAACCCTATATAGAAAGATGAGAAGGAAGAGAATGCATACTCAATTAGGAAGTGGGTATGAGAGGGTACTTGGTGGGGGGAAAATCCAAAGACAGCTGGCGGCAGGAGACGACTACATGACTGGCATCTCTTTGACAAGAAGCAGCCTAACCATTTCAATTATTTTCGTCTTACATATCTCAATCCCACTCAGACACTTTGCACACTTCCATCTGCTTGCAAAGCCAAAATAACTTACAGATACTGCTTACAATGTAGCATGTGCTACTGTAAAGAGAGGATCAATACCTTCCTTATGACTGAGGAAAGATGAATAGCTTGAGTGGATGCTCGAATTAAAAGTTGCTGTTCGAAAAGGTGGACAATCAACTGAGTTTATGTCACAAGAAATATTTAGGAATGTTGAAGAGTGAAGTGAAGGGAGGCCGAGCCGCAAAGCACCCAATAGGTCTCAAAGAAAAGGGAGCAAGAACCCGTTTTGGGCGATGAAGAGATTGTAGCACAGGAAAGGATTTCTCGTAATCCTGATTACCAACCTACTGTTTCACGAACCATCCCCAACCACTATTTGTGAACTGTTCTTTGATGAAGAAGTCCTTGTGCAATTAGTCAAGTGCAATTAGCAAGAGTCGAATGAGTATGCACAATTCTGCAACTGTAATGACTCAAATATAACGCCTGAGAAACTGAAAGTGTTTGTTGCAATTATTTTCCTAAGTGGGTATAATACGACTCCCAATAAAAGGCACTATTGTGATGTAGCACCAGACACCAGAAATGAACTTGTGTATAACACAATGAGACGTGACAGATTTCTACAAATAAGTAGATTTATTCATTGCTGTTATAACACCACTATGGATAAATCAGATAAGATGCGGGAAATGCACCCTTTTATGGAGATGGTAAAAGAAGGGATTCAGTGGATATTTCAGAGAAAAAGTGTTTGAGTTTCAATGAGTTGATAATACAGGGTGTGGCAACATAACTTCCTTTTTTAAAATGGGTGCCATTCAGTCAGTAGATGTCGTAGCGGAGCGCCAGTGGTCTCGTCCGAGAGTCGTGAATATGACGCTTTGTTTCTGCAAAATTCAATCGCCATCGTGCGTCGTTCAGTCTGCCCACGCTTCAAGAGCATAGGTGGCTGATTTGAAGGAACACTTCCCTGAGCGCTTCATCGCAACGAGTGAGTGGCCGGCCCTCTCTCCCGATTTGGCCCCTTGCGATTTTTTCAATGGAATCTTTTGATATCTCCTGTTTATGTGCACAGTCCAAGGACCCTGCAAGGTTTGAATACCAACATTCGGGGTGAATTTGCCAGAATACCACCTGATATGCTGGTAACAGTCATGGCAAATGCCAGAAAACAGTTTACTCAGAGTCTGTCGAATGGGGGACGTCACCTACCTGGCTTGGTATTCAAAATGGTGTGAAACAGAACTTAAGATATGTGCCAACATTGTAAAACATAAGTAAAAAGTTTCTGATCAATACAATGGGATTTAATAAGTTTTGAAATGAGGAAATTATGTTGCTGCACCCTGCATACTATTTTGGAAGACATGACTGTTAGCAATTAATGAGGGGGAGGCCAATGAGGTTTAGCAACAAAGTGTGATGCCTCCATAGCTCAGATAGCTCCTTTGTAAAACCTAAGAAAGAGAAAACCTACGAAAAAGAATTTGGAAAGGTAGTGTGAGGAAGAAGAAATGGTCGTGGCCCATTTTTAGTAGGAGTCTGGATGCAATGATGCACAACACATAGATGCTGATGCAGAAATCCAGAAAAAGGGTAACTCAAATTGAGTTCCAATGGGCAACGGTACGGTCACACCTGGATACAAGAATCCCCCCAAATCTCCAGGACATGCTCAACTATGCAGAGGAAGTGCGACTGGAATGAGGTGATTGGCTGCAAAAATAGATATGCAATTGATCCATGTTTCAAAGAATGCATTCAGTTGACATTGGTCTACCTTCTTTCTCGTGTCCCCAATGAAATAGGTTTGACGGGCACAACTACCTAGTAAAATCCAAACCCCAGTGGCAACGGTATGCTACTGAAAACTGAACCAGTGGAATAAGAACAGAATGCTTGAAATGCAATGTAGGGTTATGCATTGACTGCTTTGCTCCTCTCCATGCGCAGCAACAATTGAGTGAAGCACAAAAATGAATTTATTCTTGCTCTCTATGTCATTGATACATAAATTCTATTTTTACAATCACTGATATTTAATAATTATTTTAACATTATCGATATTTTAGCATACTTTTGAGTGGAGATGAATGTATTTTGTGAAAAATAAAAATATTAATCATTTTTGGCATTAAAATGTTTTTCAAATTTTGATTTTTTGACCTTGCCTTAACCCCTCAAGCCAGGTATAAGTATTTGGGTATTTAAATCCTCAGGGGGTATTTACATGTGCCCGAAATCTATGGCCTGGACACCCACTACTTGTAATTGCGATACCTAAAAAAGTACTTCACCAAATTTTAGTAAACTTGGTGAGATTTTGTATTATTTACGTAATAACTTCTACCTGGAATTTTATGAATGTGCCTCAACTTTATGTATACATTTTATGCATTCATTTACAGGATTTTATTTTTTTTTTCGAAGTTTTTTTTTTAATCGTCCATTTTATTGTTGGGTTTTGTGGAAAATTGAAACAGATACCGTATAAGCGCGTGTAAGAGGCGCACCTTTTTTCCCAGATATTGCAGCCGAAAATGGGGGTGCGCCTCTTACACAAACTTCTTATCTTCCCCCCCTCCCCTTCACCGGTTGCAAGTTCAAGGGGAACTGAGTGGCCTTGGTTTTCAGCGTGAGTCAGTAATCTGAAACCCTGGGTCAAAATCAAGCGGCAGGCAGGGGAGTTTCTCCCTTAGTGACGTATTTTTAAAATGCTCCTGTTTGAATTTCTTGCAAGCACCGCGCCGTCATGTCGGTACCCCAGAGGTGAACATTGAAAAGATCGCGCGGGGTGATTCGCTCCGGAGCACGCGCTAAATTTATTGCCGCGAGTGGGCATCCCGCGGCATTTATACTGCATATAGTAATATTGATGTCAAAACCTGCCGTTGAAAAAAATCGAACGAGTGTGCTCATTGTTGGACTTAATGGTGGATAGAAGAAATCGGAAATGCTTATAAGTGAAGAGCGCTGAAGGAGAGGTCGAGGGGAAGAGGGCTCCCTCCCCTCCGTATTTAAAGCTACGAGCAAAGGAGCAAGGGAAGAACACGTCCGATCTTGCATGGGACGTCGTTGCCTTTAAAGCGAAGGGGCGAAGGCGCAGCAATGTGATACACGCAGTTTGCGCTGCCTGAAGTTTCCAGTCCGTCTCGTCTTGTTTGAATGCGCTTATGCTACGCTTGTTTCTTCCGAAATTGTGCTGTTTGGACTATGTTGAATATTAGTAGCCTTATTTTAGCTATAAATCTTTGTGTCAATCAATTAGAGCTCAAAAAACTTAAATGCTGTAAGATATACGTCGCGTTAGGTCTAATTCTTTTCAGAACCTCGTGCGTGTCATACAATTGCTGAAAGATATCGAGATATCTTCGAGCTCAGAAGGTGACTCACGTAGCATTTGACCTCCAGAAACTCAGGGAATTGAACCTGGTGGACCGAAAAAGGTCAGTTGGTGGAATGGGGTAGGGATGAAACACGTTTCCATTGTTCCCCTGTAACTTGATATTTTCCTGTGGAGTCTCGGAAAGGAAAAAAACGGCAGAGGCATTAGCTGATGGAGAGCCGAGTGTAGTTCTGTTAGGCCCCTTGCACACACACCGATTTTGGACGGCCGGTAAAATATCGGCCGATATTTTACCGGCGAAGCGATGCTTGCACACACGCCGGATTTTTACCGGTCAAACGATACGTTGCTAAGTTTTTGAGCCGGCGTCGGCGATCCACAGTGACAATAGCCGGCAGCTAACCGGCATTTTGCTGGTGCCGGCGTGTGGTCGGTACGTGTGCAAGCTCCAATGCTCTCCCATTGTTCACTATTGGAATGTGGACGGCCGATATTTTACCGGCCGTCCAAAATCGGTGCGTGTGCAAGGGGCCTTAAATCTACGACGTGGTTATTATCCTACGGCGCTGAGATTGCCCCAATTGTTGTTCAATCTCTTGGGAAAGCTCATGCCATTTGCCTGTCGTGTTTTGCCTTAACATTTTCCACGGCTGCAATTCTATTGCAATACTCTTGCGAGAGCTTTCAAACAAAATTGTTCGTGAGTAGGACAAGCAACGTAGAGCGATGGCGTATGCAAAGAGAGGATCGGAACTCTTTCTACTCCCTCTTATGCCGCCGCAGTTATCAAAATTTCCTCTTTCAAATAGTACTGAAAGAGGACATTTCGATAACTGTCGAAATTCCAGGCATACGTCTGCAACACCATACGATAGGATAAAAAAAATGTCGCAAAATTTTTTTTTCTTTATAGCTTCGATCCTCAAAATAGGGGTGCGCCTCTTACACGTGTGCGCCTCTTACACAAGCTTATATGGTACTTAAAATATCATGAACAACAGTTATTTATTTTGATTATAAAACCAAAATATTTAAAAAATATTGCTTTTCTGTTATTATGTATAAGCTTTTTCCTGCGCGCCGATGTTATCGCCGATTCTGCCCGCCGATTCGTGCCCACATCTTCTCGCAACAGAAATCTAGACACAAACGAAGGAAACGTTATATGACATGTTTTAAAAATCGGTTACTTTTTCATTTTATTTATTCGTCATTGCATATAATTATCATCCACATACCTACTCCATTTGTCATTCCAACTCCGGAATCAAAATTTCAATTTTGAAATTAGCTCAAAACGAACAAACGTCTTCAAAATCATCTGGAATAACTTCATCCTGAGCGTAATCCCGAACACCAACAGCACTCAAATCACTCTAGGATGAAATAGATCCCTTATCACTGTCACTTTTGTCCAAAAGACGCAACAGGTCTTCATCTGTAACGCAATATTCTGTTGAAGCACTCGCCATGTCTCACGGGTCACAAACAACACAAACAACTTCAGGTAAAGGCAAAAAAAATAATTCCTACAGGGTTTTGACGAATAGAAAAAGATGGCAGCATCGTACAATCTTTTCTAGGGTAGACCCAAAGAAAGATAAAGAAAAAACCGAGAGACGGCATAAAGGGAAGGGTCATAAATGGGATGAGGCAAGTGGACGTACCCCGTACGTCGAAACGCTGGAGGGACAGATAATAGGGTCCGTACGCGCGTACATCGAAATGGCTTGAGAGGTTAAATGCCAAGCAGTACCATATGGTACCAAGATGTATCTCCATTTGTGCTAAAAGAATAAAATTTACACCTAATTACTCAGAATTTCATTGATATTAAAATACAAGATAACCACAAAAATTCCTGAAACTTTTTAATTCGATCGTTACCAAGTTAATTAATGATCTAAATTAACGATGTACTGTCATTCACTAAATGAGATGAAATAAATTACTTCGGTAGGTCGGCTATCTGGACCACATGACAAGTAATGTTTTAGGCTATTGGGCAGCAATGGGTTTCGACGAATATACAAACAAAGAATAAGATTTGAGAAAAGAAATACATTTAACATGCCTAACATGAGAGTAATTTGGCGTCCACTAAGCATTAAATCAAGAGAATGTAAAGGGTATTTGATTAGGCTTAGCAGAGTCGGGATATTTCCCCAAGGAATAAATAAGCGCTACATCGAAATTGTGTTAAGCAAGGCATGGAAATTCTTAAATTTGGCAGTAGGGTTAGTTATCCTTATGTTATCATATGTTGAACAGCAATCGCACAATATTCATCCTTCTGAGTCTTCTATATCTTTCTCGTGACTAGAAACATAACTCAGCCAAGTGCAATTCAAGCTATAGTCATTCAGGCCATTCAGGTGGAAAATACTGTTTTTCGAATGTTTTGAGTAAATGAAGGCTTAGTGTGGTATCATATGGTTTTTGCAGCTTGTCATAATAATTTCAAGCAAATTCTGTTCCGGGCCTTTACTTGGTCATCTGTGTGCAGGACAATATATACTATCCACTTGTAGAATAACCCAGAATTAATTTTTATCTACCCAGCGTCTGACGCTATTTGCGTATTTAGCACCAGAAAATTTTTTAAATGCTGCTCTTATGAGCAATTTAGACTTTCATACACAGTTGACTGTTCTTTATAAATATTTTTAGTATAAACGATATTTGTGAATCTCTCTCTTAGATATGTATCCACTCTAACAATGCATTTAACTGTCAATAATAGCATGCGTAAGACAGTTGCATAAGTCGATGCACCCAATATCATCAATTCACATCTCTTAAAGCAACAGAGTAAAATAAATATTAACCTGGGTTACAAGTTAATGTCATCACGAATAATCTAATAACAAAATAAATAGAGGGTATAACATAATTTAACAATCTCTATTTAAGTTTTCCGTGTGCTGAAACAGAGTTTCTGCTTTAATATAATTAATCAAAATAAAGTTCAAACCCAATGTTTACATTAACTTTGAACCATTGCAAAAATAACGAACAGATAACCGAGCCGTATATAGACCGCGAACCAGAACCACCGCATCCTGTTTATGGAAGGCGAATGTTCAAATGAACACAAAATCAAAATGAACACGAGAGCTCAAATGAACAGCCAGGGGAGATGAACGGCCTCCAAAAAAAGAACCCCCTCCGAGGAATGAATACCCTCCGAAAAAAGAATACCTTCCGAAAACACCTGTTCCAACCGTTCAATAGCTATACTGTTCATATTCGTTGATGGAGGGGAATGATAGAGAAGGAAGGGGAGGGGCTCAGTCGTCTATGATGCACTTTGGCGGCCTTGGATGATCTGCATCGTAACTACCACCTTTCGTGACCAATACACACTTGCTGGAGTAAGCTGCAGTTCAAAATACATCGTCCTGAGCATGCCTCTTGGACCGAATACGCCGCCCATTTGCAGCATAGACATGAAGAGTTTTAGAGAACTGTTATTTCATTTCAGTGAAAAGTTTGTTTTGGCAGTTCGGTTCTTTTTGACCCATCTCTAGGGCCGACCCTCCGCGTCCATGTGAAACGGGCCTAGGTTGGTGAATAGATAGATATCGTTCCACGTGAGGGACAGAAAATGATTGGGAGGATACTCTGAAAGCCCCCAGTTCACCCCTCGATATCCCTAAAAAAAATGAAAATGGCGGAAAAATAATTGACTTTTAGGGTACCTTACGTCACACATTTAGCTATTGCTCCCGAACTATTCCACTCATCGGAAAGATCATCACGGATTTGAATACTACAAGGATGCGGGCTTCCCCTGACCTCAGTTTTGTTCCACTTTGCTGAACGATGTCTCCGCAATGACGCATCAAAGATGAAAATGGAATTAAAATTTTCATTAAAATGATAGTAAAAATAAAACGGTGGGTCTCGTCGGTTAATTCAATTACCCTAACATGGGCCCCAGGCTGAACGCACACCATCAATACATCAACATTGAAAAAATTGTTTTCATCACTTTTCGATCTAAGCTAATTCAGGATGAACCCACAAGATGAAACTCGCTTTTGAAAATAATGAGGCGTCTTCTAGAACAAAAGCAAGAAATAACATTAGCTGCCTCTAACCTAAGTTTTAATGTAGACATAACTCCACCCCAGTGGAATGCTATCAAGCAATTGATTAATGTTCTGGATGTTTTTGAAGGAGCAACATTTCTTCCAAGTGGAAGTGCAGTCACAGTTTCTTAAGTTTTCCCCCTTGTGAATAGCATTATTAATTTCCTAAAAACTAAGAAGTTTTTGCATAGTCATCAAAAAGGTTTCGCCAATGATTTGCTGTTTTCCATTAAAATTCGGTATGAATTTCTGGAAAAAGAACAATTATTCACTTTTGCCACAATTCTTGATCCATAATTCAAAATCAGTGTATTTCAAGATTCAAATAAAGTTAAGATGACAAAAAATTAATTGGCTTTACAGACAAGTCTGTCTAAGCAATGTCACCCAACAAAAACAGATACCTTCGGAAAAGTGCAACCGAAAATAGTTGATGTAGAGCAACAACAATCAATGTGGAGAATTCATTCCTGAATTTTATTCCATTCCTTTTTATTCTGAAGAATGAAAAAGCAGATTTTTAAATGTATTTGATATAATCCTTTTTATTTATGCAATCATCAAGTGAAATAGAAGAATAACATTTACTACGCTTCGTGCAATTCTAGTATTCGAGGTATTTGAAATTTGAGATACTCGAATATTCAAGCCATGATTTAATATTTGAATTCAATATTTGAGTTCGAGAAATCTGCTATTCGACCCACCTCTACTATTTTACCATTATTAAATAAAATGTTACATTGAACTAAAAACACTAGTCACTCGGCTAAACTAAAGTGTAGCACTGATAGAGCAACAATATCAGTGCGAGCAAGCCGAAGCATGCATTTGGAAATCTGTGGTAACCTCAATCATGATGGCCCGGAGTAATGGAGAAAGTTATGAATAGTGCTGATAACCTTAATTGTCTACACTCACTGAAACCCCAATTGAGGAGCGTCGATGACTCTCACAAAAATTATTCTTAATGACATGCTTCCAAATTACAAACAGATATCGGTGATGCTGCATAGAACTTCAATCCAGCAAATTCCACGCCGAAGGTTAAGTGGACTAAATGGAGAGACCTGACTGCAAAGCACCCCTCATCATAATCACAAAGAGTTGATTGCTTGATTCAAATTAGTGACTGAAAAGTCAACCCGCATTACCCCACAGGCATTCACGGTTTCTTAATAGTAATTCTCACCATATTCCCATAAAATAAAATTAGTACAACACATGAAAAAAGCAGTTGCTGGCAAGAGAAGATGAGGAATAAGAGAGATTCTACTGATACAAGGAAATATTATCACATCATCTGGCAAACTCCCACCTTGGTCTTGCATTTAGCAATCACCACTGAGAGAACTGACATTTTTCTACCAAATGCAGCTTTTATGCATACATATTTCCTACAATAAAGTTAATATTGGAAGTTTTCAAGCATCAGCATTTATAGAAAGACAAAAAAATAAAACTTTAAGCTAATTATGTATCAGTATTGGAGTAACTTATAGGTTAGAAGTGAACAAAGCGAGGATGGCCTAACATTGAATATGCATCTCAAGCATTTCAATGGCTTATATGATAAACTTACCTCAAATTTGTTAGATGTGTAAGGTGATACATCTAACTCAATGGGAAATGTTATTTTCCTGGAAATTTTACTCATTCTTGACCCTATAACTTCAAATCTTTTGAGGTGTATAGTTAACACTTCAGGAAGCTTCAAGAATAGAATCTGTTTCAATGCATTTTTTAGGAGAAGTTTCTCATCTGTAATAAAATGCATTTCTTAATTGCAGTGTTTTCATACAAATTTTAGAACCAATACATGAAATTTAAAGAAGACTCCAGTTTAAAAAAATTTAATCTATGAAATAAAAATTTTCCAGAAATTAAACAGCGTTATATCCAAATTGTGCTAGAACAAATATTTTGCCATTATATTGACACTGAAGGATTTGCTTAAAAACTTGGCATAAGGAAATGATAAAGGCATTACTTAGTGGCCCAACCAGGAAGGAGAGAGAGTGCAGAGGGGGCACGGAAGGCATATATGTGAAGTAAATGCTTATATAGGCCATATTTCAAAGAATTAACAGAAAAATATAACAATCACAAGAAAATTGACACCTCAATGTAAAAGATCATTTTTCATGAATGCAGTCATTAGCGGTAACCCTTCATAAAGCAAAAACAATTCTTAACTTACGAAGGTTTATCTTTTTAAATTATGCTTGTACACCCATGCCTCGCATAGCACAATTTCGATTAGCGCAATTTCGATAATCACAATATCGATATAGTGCAAATTCATTCCTCAGGGAAACATCACAACGCAGAGTAGCCTAATCAAAAAAATTTAACGCTCTCATGATAAAACATGAACTTGCACTAAGTACACATGAAATTGCTACCATTTTACACATATTAATAATATTGCTTGCCTCAAATCTTCCTTTTTGTTTATATATTAATCGAAATCCATTGCTGTGCAATGGCCAAAAGCATTGCTCGTCATGCGGTCCAGATGGCCGGCCTACTGAAATAATTTATCTCGTCTCCTTAACAGATAGTTAATTTAGATCATTAATTAAGCGTGGAGCTAGTGGAAATGAGTTTTTTTCAAGCAATACGGTTTGAAACTTAATTTTTTGCCGTCATAGGTTATTAGGCTATTGACTTCCAGGTAGAGGGTCTACCCTAAAGCCTTCTAGGTCATTGGTATTCACGGGGGAGAAATGGAGTGGTGGCCGAGTTGTGCAGGAATAGCATTAACACATAAAAGGGTCCACTATAGAGTCTCAAACACAATGTCTTCATTCCCTCCCAGCAGTCGTAGTCGTCGTGTTTTCAGTATGGCGATATCAGGTGAATCTGCAAGTGTTGATAGCGCAGTCACCGCAACATTTTCTGATGAACTCCAAGCTGTGATTGAAAGTGGCTCCTTTCCCCCTCAACTAGTTTTAAGTGTTAACGAGACGATATTGTTTTGGAAAAGAATGTAATCTCATTCATTCATTTTCAGGGAAGGAAAACCTGGGTCAGGTTTCAAGTAGAGATGGGTTGAATAGCAGATTTCTCGAACTCGAATATCGAATTGGAATATTAAATCATTGCTCGAATATTCGAATACCTCAAATTTCGAATACAGTGGAACCTGTTTAGTACGTTTCTGAAGGGACCACAATAAATGAACGTACTAACCAGGAAAACGTGCTAACGAGGAAAGTAAATAATAGCAGTCGGGGTAATTGCAATCTGTGGAAAAGTCGTCATAATTACAATTACTATCGGTAGTTCTCGTAGGATCGCCATCCTGAACTCTTTTTGCCTTTAAAATCACGAAAATGAGCTCTATATTGAAAAACAATACCACGTGAATAAAAATCACAATGTTTCATAGGTTCCCGAGGACAATTACATGAAAACGGCGTCTATCTCCCGTGATTTATCCTATATATATTTATAGAAAGAGGACAAGTAAAGCTAAGTCATTTCTTCTTTCTCACAGTATACTCGGAGAATATAACAACAACCCTGATTATGTCCACTGGTTTTTTTTAAACATCATAAAAATGGGACAAAATTGTATTAACCTTAAATTACGGCAACAGCCGTACACATTTGCGTATGGAATAAAACCATATCGATTGTTATATCGATCGATATATCGATTAATAACACGCAAGATTATTATATTACGACGTAATTACAACAAGATTTTATATTATACAGTTGAAATTTACTTTAGAAATTTGTATAATGTCGTCTGCTTGCGTGCCGAGATAACATATTTTTAAGCTAAGCTTCGCGTGGAGATCTAGAGCATCGTCTGCTCCCGCAGCAGTAGTCAAATACGCTAGACCTAATCAGGACCATTTAAAAGGAGGCAGTATAATACTAATTGTAGAATGTTATCTCATTTATTTCTACTGTTCCTTGGAAGGAGAAGAAATGCAATGCTTCCATAGCCTTGACGTCGAGTTTATGGAGTACGTGCAGTGCTGCTGTAGATAAAGTGGGAATTGGATAAGACATTTCTTCGTCATGATAACTCGTGCAATAGCAACAATTGCCCACACGCGAAATTTGTGCACAGTGGGCACTCCAGAGGCAACAGAAGGTGAGGAGCTCGGGGTGGGGAAAATTGGGGCTTCTCATTGGCGGTTTTCCATAGTCAGACATTCCTGACATATGGCCGCATTTTATTATTCATCACGTCATAAAAATTGAGAAAAGCATTTGGATAAATCACGGTCGAAGAAAGAGATGTGGAACAAATGCAAGAATGTTAATGGCTATTAATAAAAGGTTATATCATGAATTCGGAGGTTTACGACCCTTAAGAAGATACTAGAGAACGAATTGCGGGTTGCATCACGGCAAGCAATTGAGCGTACTAACCAGGAAAGAGCAATTTTTTCGAACGTACTAACCATATACTTTTACCTGTATTTTGTTCGGATTGTACCGGGACCAAGAGAAATCGCCGTACTAAGGAGGAAAACGTACTAACGAGGAACGTACTAACCAAGTTCCACTGTACTTCGAATACTAAATGATGAATGCTGGAATGTTTGACTCGGTTGCCTATGCAGCCGGCAACACAAGATTTTGGGGAGTAATTTTGATTTCCTTTAAAGGATTCGAACAGGAATTTAGCTGATTAATGGAATATTTTAATTTTATGGAAACAATTGGGCATTTAATTAATTCAACTAACATCGCTTTACCCCTACTCCTGCTGCCAAGTGCTAGCTGACAATCTGAGGCATTTTGTAAAATACAAGCTCTTCTCCACCGGATTTTCTTCAATTATTTTCAGTCCATCTTTGGGAGTTCTCACGAGAAATGAAGATGAATTGGAATTGCTATCAGGGAGAAACCAAATATCCTGAGAAAATATCTCTGCGTCTGGGACTGTAACAATAAAGATTTATAGCACCACTCATAAATTGTAACTTGATATATGTTTTCGGAAAAAAATACCACATCAACTTCCGAGAAGCTCTGCTACTCATATCGAGTCTCGCCAGAATGCCAAACCTCCGTCCTATTTTGACATTTATTTCCTCGCGTAAAATGCTGAAATAAAGTCAGAAATGCGTCGCGTTTGGTCTTGTTCTTTTTTAAATTACGCGCACATTACTAATATTTCAATCCAACAAAGGTGTGACATCAATTGCCGAAAGTCATTGTTAGACACCTTTTGGGCTAATAGGTGATTCATGCAGCAGTTGACCTCCAGAAACTGGAAACTTAGAAGCAGGTAGGCTGAAAAAAGGTCAGTGGGTGAGAAAAGGGGGGGGGGGGGCGCGAAACTCATTTCTTTTGTTCTCATGTAACTTGATATTTTTTTCGAAGCTAAGGTCTTCGTAATATGATCCCTGCGTGAGCTGGGACCTTTTTTTATTTCGGAGAAGAGGAAAGCCTCAGAGGGGGATAGCGGATCTTGGGAAATGCGCTAATGTCACTATCCCACGGTACTCATGCAGTAGTTGAGCTCCAGAAATGGGGATCTTCGAAGCAGGTAGGCAGAAAAAGGTCAGTGGGATA
This sequence comes from Ischnura elegans, assembly GCF_921293095.1. NCBI lineage: Eukaryota > Metazoa > Arthropoda > Insecta > Odonata > Coenagrionidae > Ischnura > Ischnura elegans. Next base: position 109,458,318 of record NC_060259.1, on the reverse strand, counting down.
GAAAAGGGGGGCGTGAGACACGTCTTTATTGTTCTCGTGCAACTTGATATTTTTTTCGAAGCTAAAGTCTTCGTAATACGACCCCTGCCCGAGCGAGGATCTTTTGTTTGATTTCGGAGAAGATGAAAGCATCAGAGTGGGTGAGGCAAATGCTGAATGGAGGGGGATAGCAGATCGTGGGAAATGTGCCGATGTTACTATCCCACAGCACTGGAGTTTCCTGGTGGGGGAAACCAGGGATTTTCGGATTTTTTCACCCGGATCAATTTAGGTTCCCCACGTCGAACTCATTTCACCGCTCTGACCCGCGAATTTGATGTAGTTCGTCAACTTACCTATAGCGGCTACATGCACTAAAAGACTAGAGTTCTGTACATTTTTCCAAGTCAGCTACCAACAACGTGCGTGCGACAGTGTACGACACGAAATTCAAAGTATTCGAGGCGGTACTTTTCGCATAACTATTCGAGACCTCGAATATCGAATACTTTCTAGTATTCGAGTATTCGCGGATACTATTCGCACATCTCTAGTTTCAAGGCATTTAAAGACTTTTTCACGTAGCTGCTAATGCCTCAGAGGACTTCAAATTAAAATGAGTTATCATTCATAAACTCCACTAGCTATGAAATGGCATTGCCTGTCATTTTGATGAGCGAAAAAAGGACCTGGGTGACACAATAATTGTTTTTAGACGGGTTTGAAAAAAAGTCAACTGCCAGCAATGCGTTACGAACCCCTGAGATAACAGATGCTAGCCCACCCGCACTACCGGAGGGAATTTCAAAAGCACGTGCAATTTTTTTTACGTGAATAAAAGTCTTGGAATGCATGCCTACTATCTTTAAAGATATTTTAAACTATAAACATTTATATAAATAAGGTTTTCTAAGGCTATTTGTGGGAATATATATGGTTTAGAGGAAATTCAATACCCAACACCTATGCTACCAGGAAAGCATCCCTATCTTCTCAATGATAAAACGCTCTCATATAACACAAATTCGTATAGCGCAAAGGCCCCAAGGAACGCATCCCTTGCAATATACGAGGCATGGGTGTATCATTTCCTATCAAAAAATTTTGCTTAACTGCAACTCATTCAGACTACTTAACCACAATTAAGTATCTGCCCCATTTATTCCAGGCATACCATAAATATGTATGTATTGGGAATTGATCATCTATATTTGACTGTGTACCTTGTAGGACTTAAAAATGTCTATTCCTAAATAAGTGGCAAAGCATAAAAAAATAAATGTATCCCAAAACTGGAATTAAAACTTAACCATTGCAAGGAGCCAAGAAATATAATTTCATGCCATTGGTCAGCAACCTTGGTGACTGAGAACAGCCAAAAAATAGCACAGTTCCTCCCATTCCACCTAGAGTCTCCCTTTCCTTTACTGGCTTTGCTCTTATGACCACCAAGGGGGAGAGGCATTGAAATTTTCTTACAGAAGGTGCTCAAAGCAAGCCCATGGAAAACAGTGTTTAGATGGACCAGAATTGCAAAAAATTATTTACTCATAAACCCATTATTCAAGAGGGAGTCCTTCAGACATAACTGTAAGCCATATGTGATTAGATAAACTTAAAAAATCACCATTACACTGGTAAGAAATAAATCAAATCTTACTTGAATCAGAGCTGGTGATCTTTCCTCCATGAGTGCAATGGGCACAGCCAATTCTATTGGGGCCACTAAGCACTTCCTCATGGAAAAACTGTCGTAGGCAGTGCTCCAAACTGTGAACCACTGTCTCCAGCTCAGATGGTGGTGCCAGTGTAGTGCCCCAAACTCCCTCACCTCCATCCACCTGCTCCACTATAACAGACAAATTATTTTTGACTCTATCACATGCACTCACAGAACCACTGTCCCCAGCACCTACTTCTTCAACCAAAATCTCACATGTTTCACCAGATACTTCCGTCTTATCTCCATCAAATACAGATGACACATGGTTAACTCCAGTGTTTAATCCCTTATCACACACTTCGTCATCATCTCCACCATTTGTGCTAATATTAAACGAATCTCTACTCAAATTGTCTCGGCCCATCGGTGAGCAGATGTCAGGGAGTTTGTCATAGAATAAGTCCTCTGAGCCTGAGACCATTTCACAAGGTCCCTCTTTGAAGCTTTCCCCAGACAAGTACTCAAACGGTTCCGGGGGCTCAATTTCAGGCAACTCTTGATTCACATGCAGTGAGCCCTCCACATCATCAGCCAGTGCAAGTGCATCTTGAGCTAGGTCCTTCTTCTCACCACCATCATCCCAATCTGCTTGGTCAATGCTGCTGGCTGATGAGCCTCGACCACCCTCACATGAGTCTAGGTCCTCATTTGGTGAGAGCTCTTGTCTCGCAGACAGATACTCCCCATCATACTGATATATAAGAGGGGAGGACTCTGGAATGCTGGATGGCACTTCCATTAAATCTTGCCTCACTTGAATGTGGCACACTTGAGGTTCATTCCGCACATCTGCGGGCCCAATCGTTGGCGAACAGCTTCTTGATGTACTTGAACCAAACAGCATGGGTGAATAAGGATACAACTTCCCATCACCAGGTGAAGAGTCCTCACAGTGAGACACGTCCTCCCCCATCTCGCAGTCTTCGCAATTGTTTGATGCCACAGAGTTGGAGAGGGAAGCCGGTACGAGTACCTTGACATCATCATCTTGTCCAGTGACTATCACATTTTCAGCCTCTAAATTATCCTCAATATCAGCCTCACTATCTGGAAGATAAAAATGACAAATATGATCAAATTAAAATCAACAGGATTAGGGATGGAACAGTTTTATTTGTTTGGTTTCACCAAATGCTGAGCTTAAAACTAAATGGGGAGCAAAGTTAAAAAGAATTGGCATTGAAATGATTTGTACAACACCTAATGTAAAAATTTTCTCAAGCATAAAGCATAATTTAAACAAAACTCTGTTTAGCATAAAGCAATGAATTTATCACTTAAGAAATAACTTTAAGAATTATTTAAAGCAGTTTTCATAAAGCCCAAAGGAAAATCATTGACAACTTTGGAAAGTAAGGAAATGAGAAGGAAACACTTAACAAAGAAGTGGAATCAAGAACAAGGACTGAGAGCCAATGCCATGAATGAACCAGAATTAGAATCAACAAAAAAGTAGAACCAACCCATTCTAAAACAGGGAACTAATCCAGCATAAAATGCGTAACAATGGGCCACATAGGGAGTACCATAAGAAATAAAGAAGCCAACAAATGCTAAAAAATTAGACATGGAAGGAAAAAAAAGTAAGTATCCAATACATATTCAGACATCACTTCTTTCTATATGCTGCCCTAGCATCAGGCAAATATTAACACCAAAGTATCATTTTCATGAGGTACTCTTACAGTGGGTAAGATATTATCAAGAATGATATGGTAGAGGTCAAAAACTTGTCAAAAAATTCCTTCTTTTTTCCAGTTACAACGAAAAGTAAAAAATTTGGCTTTGGCATTTCTATTTATCCAAAAGCAAAGGCACCAACATTTCAATGTTCATTTAAAAAATTATTAAGTGAGAATAGTAAATACATCCAATGCCTAGCAAAAATTGCCTCACTTGCCCATCACAATGGTTCAAAAAGACAAAATTTCATTTAATTATGTACTGATATCAATTGATTTCCATCAATCTATTGCAGAGTTCCCACTCTACCTAAACAATGAAATTCATGGTTTATTTCAGGATTTCACGGTCTCAATGCAGTCAAATTCATGGCCCGTTTATAAGTGAAAAATTGAGCAATCACCGGCCTTATATTAACTAAAAATGAACGTACGCGACATATGCCATACGTACGAGACATATAATGTAAACGCAGCAATGAAAAGTGATATCTGTTATGGCGTCAACGTTTGGAAAATTCAGGTCCAACTTAAGGCCCAACCCCACCGCGCTCTTGCCCGGACGCCGAATACCATGACCTCCTTTAATATGCGAATGTCCTTAGGACCTTCTTCCGTCTGAACACCGGAAGTCCTTTTTTAATTCCTCGCGCCTCCGAGAGACTGTTTTTTGTGCACGTTGTTATTACCGCACAGTAACCAAATTTCCCTTACCCAATCTTCCTGAGATCGCGGAAAATATTTATTAAAATGGTTTATAGAATGTAATAAATCAAAAAATCAATTTCATATAATTACAGAGGAGCCTCGATCTATCGTTTTTATGGACGGATGGACGTAAAAAACGATGAATGCGGGAAAACGATCGATGCGGGAATATTTGGATAGGTTGCCTATGTCCCAGGAAACGCAGGATTTTGGCACGAAACTATGATATTTGTTAAAGGATTCAAAGAAGATTTTAGCCAATTACAGGAATACTAGAACTTTATCAAGACACTTAGGTCATATGAAATTCGTGCGTAGGTTTCAGCGGCGTTGTTCACGATGACTGCTAATTTCCGGGTTCTTCAGCCGCGTCTGTCGTTTTTGGCTGACAACAGTTTCGGGAGCCATCCTGCTTCCGTCTTCAGGTCGAAGGTGAGAAGTTTTCATTTTTTGCCATCTTATATAGCACTGGCCGATCTCCTCCTGTGCGCTGATTGGTCAGAACTCTCTTCCAAACGTTGCTGATTGGGTAGCCGTTGTCCCTGTTGATATTTTGTGTTTTGTGAATTTCAATTGCTTCCCTGATTTGCCTTGGGTAGTACCGACTATCTTTTGCCACTATCTTCGCTTTTTCGAATTCAATGTTATGGCCCACCTCACTTCAAACATGCTCTGCAATGGCTGACAAGTGCAGTTGTTTTTTATTGGTAGCTCTCACATGCTCCTTCATCCTTGTCGCCATTCCTTGGCATGTTTCGCCAACATATGATTTTCCGCAGGAGCATGGCACTGTGTACACGCCTTCGCATATTGCCTGCGGGATACGATCTTTTGGTCCAGGTACAATGTTTTGTATCTTGGTCACGCAGTTGAACCTTGTGACCACGTCATGCTTCCTTAGTATCCTAGCAATACATTCTGACACTCCTGCTATGAATGGAATTGTAAGCCGTGCCACAGGTTTGGTCAATTCCTCCTCCTCTGTGGCCAGGCGTTCTTCTTGACCTTAGCGGCCCTTTTGAGGACCATTTTCCGGTCGTAGCCATTCCTGATAAGTGCTTTGGTCAGGTGCTTCTTCTCTGAATCCAATGATTTGGCATCGGAAATGGTGAAGGCTCGGTGGAGTAGAGAGGTTACCACCGAGGCCTTCTGGGCGGGATGGTGGTGTGATGCTGCGTTCAGGTATCGGTCCGTGTGCGTTTTCTTTCTATACACCGCATGTCCAAGACTGCCATCGTCTTTCCTCTAAATCATCACGTTCAAGAAGGGCAACTTGCCTTCGCATTCCTTTTCCATTGTGAAGCGGATCCTTCGCTGTTGGTTGTTGAGATGTATCAAAAATTTGTCCAATTCCTCTGCACCGTGTGGCCATATGATGAACGTGTCATCAACATACCGAAGCCAAAGCTTTGGTTGCTTGTGGTAGGTATTCACGGCCTCCTCCTCAAACTTTTCCATAAAGAGGTTGGCCAAAGAGGTTGGATGCTTTTCTTCATATTCAATTATTTTCAGTCCATCTTTTAAAGCACTCACTTATTTTTTCGGAAGGGCGATGGTCCGAAGACGGATAAAAATAAAACTAAAAAAATGAAACCTCACTCTATTAAACCCACACGAAAAACACTCGCTAGTTTGAAGTCAACCCACCCAAGAAAGTACAGAACCACTCCTGCGAGGTGAAGTTCGGAACTGATGCTATCGCATTTGTCTTAAGCAGAACATACTGCTGGGGGTGAAGCATTAACACATGACTGCGCCATGAAATTTTTTGTCCTAAAGAGAAGGCAACTTACACATTCTTTTCTAATTATAGTTGTGCCAGATGACTAGCTGAATCTGGATTGTTAGTAGGGAGAGAAAAAATATCTTGAGAAGATATCCCTTCCTCAGTAACTCTTACAACTGAGACTTATAGTATAACTCGTAAATTGATAACTGATAATAACCTGACATCCTGTTTTCGGAAAAATGCCACATTAACTGCCGAGAAGCTCAGCTACGAGGATATCAAGTTTTGCCAGAAATCATCATTGTATTTTCCAACTATTTTCTTGCTTAAATGCTTAAATAACGTTAGAAATACGTCGTGTTAGGTCTCATTCTTTTTAGAATTATGTGCACTTTACAAATATTTCTATCTAATAAAAGTATAATGCCAATTGCCGAAATTCATTTTTAGACACTTTTTGGGCTAATAGGTGATTCATGCAGCAGTTGACCTCCAGAAACTGGAAACTTTGAAGCAGTTGCGCTGAAAAAGGTCAGTGGGTGAGAAAAGGGGGGGGGGGGGCGCGAAACACGTTTCTATTGTTCTCGTGTAACTTGATATTTTTTTTGAAGCTAAGGTCTTCGTAATATGATCCCTGGGCGAGCTGAGACCTTTTTTTTATTTCGGAGAAGAGGAAAGCTTCAGAGGAGGGAGGCGAGTTCTGAGTGAAGGGGGATAGCGGATCTTGGGAAATGCGTTAATGTTACTATCCCACGGAACTCAGCTTCTCCCCATAGTAATTCAATCTCCTGGGGGTGTCTTTCGTTATTAGCCACAAACAACACCTTGTAAACACTTCATCTCATTTTCGTTAAACGATGGATGCAGGAAAATTATACGACGGGACCGAGATCTTCAAACGATCCAAAGGAGGTGAGCGTAGTCTATTGAGAGCCATTGCCATAAATTGAAAGCCTATTTGCCGTAAAAATGTTTCCTTAAGTAAAATTCCAATGGCAAACTCATATTTCTAAATATATGGCATGTGCCCTAATTTTGTGTGGGAACCGAACTTCGACTTACAAATCAAATTAATTTTCGTAAATGGTTCATTCTGGGTTCATTAGAAATGCAAGTAATTTCATTCATCCTTTTTCGAATACAAGTCCATCCCAAGCTATCACTGAAATTGAAACGCTTGGACAAAATGACAGACTTCCGCCATTAAAATGGAAAATATCGTTCAATGTGTCGTCATATACCAAATATATGCACGAATTTAAGACGAACACGATTCTAAGATCCCCTTTTTTGGAACTCCACTAGGGAAAAAAGTTTTTTCCTAATAACGATACGAATAAATGATGAATGCAGGAAAACGATTAATGCGGTGATGTTTGGCTAGGTTGCCTAAATCCCACGAAACTCAGGATTTTGGCGAGTAATTATGATATTCATTAAAGGATTCAAACAAGATTTTAGCAAATTACAGGAATACTAGTACTTTATCGAGACATATTGCTGATTTGACTAATATCTCTTTCAAATATCCCAAAAAAAACACGCCACCTCGCTAAAAAATGTTTCTCTACTCGGCATTTACACTATTATGGATTTCTGTCTGATGTAAAAATTCTTATCCATCAAATGCCATTTCCAGTACAAGTATTCACAAGAGCAATGTGAATATTGTGCCTAAAACAACCGCTTTCGCCGGCACAGTGATTGGCTGTGAGATGGATCAAAAAGGCCAAAAATAGTCTATTATTTGAGTTATTCCTGTCTAGTAAATATATTTTTAATATAATTGAGGCAGTCTGGAAAACGTGAACAATGCTGCGTTAATAGTCAGCGGCACGCCCACCTGGATCCTCGGCTTAATCTCTCTACTTGTTTTCACCAGGTAGCTCGCTCTACCCCACCGTCTCTACCCTACCGTCATGTGCTAGTGGACAGCCCAAGGCGTTCTGCAATATTCATGCGCTTCTAGCCCGGATTCTTTTCTTCATGTTCAATTATTTTCAGTCCATCTCTTAAAGTTCTCAATAGTTTCTTCAAAGGGGCCATGGTCTGAAGACGAATAAAATTAAACTAGTGAAAATGAGACCTGACTTTATTAAACTCACGCGGAAAACTCTCGGTGGTTTGAAGTCAAGCCACCCTGGAAATTAGGGAACCACTCGTACGAGGTGAAGTTCGGAACTGATGCTATCGTGTATGGCTAATGCAGAGCATACTGCAGAGGGTGAAGCATGACCATATGACAGCGCCATGAAATATTTTGTCGTAAAGATACCCATTCTTTTCTAATTAGCGCAGCGCCAGAGGGCAAATGAGTTCGAATTGCCAGCAGGGAGAAACCAAATATCCTGAGAAAATATCCCTTCCTCTGTGACTGTGGCAATAGAGATTTATAGCATAACTCATGAATTGTAACTTGATATATGTTTTTGGAAAAAAATACTGCATCAACTTCCGAGAAGCTCAGCTTCGAGGATATCGAGTTTCGCTGAAATGCTAAGTCTCTGTCGTATTTTGACATTTATTTCCTTGCGTAAAATGCTTAAATAAAGTCAGAAATACATCGTGTTTGATCTTATTCTTTTTTAAATTACGCGCACATTACTAATATTTCAATCCAATAAAGGTGTATTATCAATTGCCGAAAGTCTCTGTTAGACACCTTTAGGGCTAGTAGATGACTCATGCAGCAGTTGACCTCCAGAAATGGGGAACTTAGAAGCAGGTAGGCAGAAAAAGGTCAGTGGGGGAGAAAGATAGAGGGTGAAACACGATTCTATTATTCTCCTGTAACTTGATATTTTCTTTCAAAGCTAAGGTCTTTGTAATACAATCCCTGCAAGAGCTGGGACCTTTATTTTGATTTTGGAGAAGAGGAAAGCGTCAGAGGGGGAGGAGAGTGCTGAATGGAGGGGGATAACTGACCTTGGGAAATGTGCTAATGTTACTTTCCCATGGCACTGAGCTTCTCCCTATAGTACCTAGTTCCATCTCCTGGGGAAGCTTCAATCTGTGTGCCATGTTATTAGCCATAAATGATACGTAGTCATTTCGTCTTATTTTCGTCAAATGATGGATGCGGGAATAATTTTTAGTCGGGACCTTGATCTTCAAACAATCAATGCGGGAAAACGATACTTTGGGGAAGGATAGATGCGTGAAAAAAATAACATTGTCTACATGGAACTTTATTTGGGACCAGAAACGGCGAACGATGAATGCGAGAAAACGATCAATGCGGGAACGATAGATCGGGGTTCCACTGAATAACTTTTCTTTTGAAAGCGGCAGTGTGGTGACTTCTTTTCTCTGCCATCGTAATACTCTCAAAGGCACCGAATCAAAACTGAATCGATCTCTCTACACAGAGGCAAATCATGTTGCCTTCTTACCCTTGCTCTGAGAAAAATGCAACGACTTTGTAGCAGTTTATTCCGCGACAGTGTTGAGGCTTTAATGTTACAATTTAGGTAAATTGTAACCAATCACACGAACATTTTGTGAGTCGATCAAGCTTTAACTTGAATGGAGCCGAACCCATGGTAAAGCAGGCAATCTCCCGGACACGGCAGAAGTGCACCCGGCGACTGATCGGAACGTACCGAATCTTTGCCTGCTGCCTAAAAATGGAAAATGTTTTTTTTACTTGAACGCAAAAATTAATAAGCTAAATTACTGTTCGGCTATTTTTGACGTTGATTTTTTGTTGTATAGCTATCAGGTGGCAAACTCAGGTATCCATAATTTTTTCCGAAGAAAATTATGCAACGCGATTGACGTCGAGAATTTTGCATCCGATTGTATGACGAACCCTCTTTTCTGCAGGAGTTAGGAGGGGAGAAAACCTTGTCTTAGATTCGTGCAAATACGGTAGTATGGGCCAATTACTACACTTCGAATATTTGTGTGTAGAGAAATGCGTAGACTAAGAGTCTGCGCGTGCCTGACCATGAAACATGATTAACATATCAAATTTGATCAGTAAATCGCAGTATTATTATCAAGATTGAGATATTTTTAAGTTTTCATGGCGAAATTCACAGCTTATTCACGGTTTTAAGGTTTTCACGGTTGAGTGGGAACCCTGTATTGATAACTGATCAGTAAAACAAAAAATTCCAATTTATACGTAAAAAATTACTACGTTGCCCAACCAAAACCAATCATCCTAGCAATAATTGAAAATGAAATGGATAGTTCGAGGTGTGACTTGGTGAAATTGCTTCATGTTGAAACAAAAAACCTTGTGGATTTCACATTTAAAAAATTTAATATCGACTACTTTCATTGCTGGCCTCAAGATGTTGCACAGCCATAAAATTGCTGGTCAATATTAAAATTACTTATGTGAAATCGACAAGGTATTTGGATTCAACACTGAATATGAAGCTTCTTGTAAGTTTTCCTGAGTATATTCAGTAAAGAGTAATATACTTTTACATAACATATTGTCAGTCACCCTGTTAGGAAAAAGTCAATTTTGCACAATGGCAGAGCTTTCAAATCATTTCGCAACAAACTGTTGGAAATCTAATACAATCTCAACTCCCACCAATCAGCGATGAATGCTCAGATTTAATGCGGTTTCAATGACCACCCCGAAAAATGACAAAGCATCGACATTAAACATCTACAGAACAGTGACAGTGATTCAGAAATTCCATGGCTGGAGCAATCACTACCCTTGAATGGACCCATTATTTCCCATGCAATCAAATGATTCTTTCCCTAGGTGGGTTGCTGAACTTGAAAGAAGATAACATTGTAGCCTATTCTAATCCTTCCTGAATACAGGAGTCGGTTAAGCGTGACTAGGGGACTCTTGGCTCATCTAGCAATGCACCATTGGCTTCCTAGAACTAACATTAGACAACCAGTATTCAGCAGAGATTTCTCAGGCTGTTAGTGGTCAAAGAAACAGCGCTGAAAATGGATGAGCAAACATAGCGTTTGGTGAGGCTTCCTGGAACTGTGCTAGTTCTGAAATCATCAAATCAAATTGCCTGCAGGATGAAAGGGAATTTGTCTTCGCATGGCTCCTTCCATTGCTTTGCTCCACATGGCTCCGTCTATTCGCGATTCCAGCCAAGGGAGACACCACCTGGCGGAGAACGCTCGAAACAGAGGAACGATGGTCATGACGCGGTAGTGCAATGAGGAATAGTGTGTATGAGACCTTTACACTGTTTTATAGACAAGTTACGGTGTGATACCTACCTTTTGGTTTCAAAACAATTATTACCATTACTTGAGGTTAAATATTATTTCATTCTACGACCCTGTAATAACTGCAGCACAAGTGGAATCGTTTCAAAGCGAGGCGACGGCTGTTCATTCCCGCACGTAGGTAGGAGCAGTAAGCTCTTGCTTAGGACGATTTTAATGGAGATACGTTGGTTTTATATGTCATAGCTATTAATATAGTGTTATTTCAATTGAAAATCGTTCATTTGTGAGGTTACGCAGAAAAATTATAAAAATAGCTTACATCCAATGCATCAAAGTATCCGATATCCGTGATCGCTGTTTTCAAGATTTTCAATATAACATAATCAATATTTACATTGCCATTATTATGAGCGGGATGGTATTTGCCCGTGTTAGTCTGATAAATGTGTTTTTTTCTTCTGTGCGCGATGTACTATTGAACAATTTACCTAAAGTTGCTGAGTATAGTAACTCGAGTTGATCTTGATCAAGATTGACGTTAAGTATCAATTGCAAGGAGGATGAAGCTACTGTACCGTTGAAAGAACGGTTTTTAACAGCGTCTCACGATGTAAATTAGTAATATATGCATTATGGTAAACATTATTATCCTATTTTGATTGATTCCAGGGGTCAATTCAGTAGTCAGTTCGAAGTCATACACAGAACATACTGCTTTCAGACAAGAAATGGACGACTTTCACCAATTCAAGGCAATTCCAAGTTTCATTTCGACTTTGAAATGTAATAGTGGGAAAAGAAACTTAGTCCCCAAATTCCTTTCCCCGTAGACAGTTACAGTAACTCATTCAATGGATTATTATTTAACTGTGACACCAAATTTAAATTCAAAATCCAGCCAATTTCATGTGATGCTCTGTGAAATAACCATAACCTGGTGTTAATAAGATTGCAAAGATAATATTGCAATTCCTTTCTGAGGCAACCGAACGATTAAAACTCGATTCACACAAGTACAACATATCATACTATGACATAATTCATGTAAAAATATCAGGTCATTCAGTTTCCTTCTAACCATCAGCGGTTGGATATCCAAAATATGCATTGTTTATCTGTATGGGGTATGTTTAGTATTGAATCCACCATAGTAGTTTAAAATTTGCTTTGTACCCTTTCAGTTGTAACCATTTACACTTGATAACAAGGATGCCATATAACTATGTTAAATTCGAGAATAGAGCATACCAGTTCTGAATGCAATACTTTGAACAAATGAATGTGTTTTTGTAACTCAAAGCAGACGATTTATAAAACCTAACATACATACGAGCCTTTTGCAAATTACACCAACTTGTATATTTTCATCTGAGGATTTATTAATAAAATTATTAAATATAGCTAAATTAGTAGTAGTAGACATTATTTATCTGAAACCTTGCTGTTCAGTTACTAGTATTTGCATACTTCAACATGGGGATAAAGAATGAAGAACTATCGTCTCATTTAGTCGTCCTTAAATTTCTAAATCATACCAAACAATTTCATTTCCCAATGGTAAATCACATCACATAACTATTTAGTTCATTTCTTATCCGGAAATATGATAATAATAAAGGTGAACACAGCAATCCACATCAGTGAAGCAGACGGCTGTGGCACCCAAATACAGCACGAAAATAGCTTGAGATGGATTATGATTCCATGTATTGAAGCGACAGACTGTGTATAAAATACTATAAAGTTCTTTTGTGGTGTATTCCATAGAAATGACTAGAAAGTAACGCAATACGAGTCCGATGAACGGAAGTCGAGAATCAAACCTGAGTCGTAATGCTTAGGTACATTATAAACACCTTTAGTTAAGTCGACAATCAGTTTTCTTTAGTTCTAGATCTTCATACGGACGAAAAAAGCCGAGAAATACACCGTATGAAGGTTTTAAAAGAATAAATCTATCTTATTAGCTCTTTATATTATGGTTTATGTTCTCTCCGTACCCCAATGCTTTACGATTGTTTTGATTTTACCATCACTCTGGCGGCCATATTGGAAATTGACGTCACTGACAGCAGCGCCGCCATCGGTCATTTGAGTCTCGAATTGCTTTGCTCCACATGGCTCCGTCTATTGCTTCGCTCCGCATGGCTGCGTCTATTGCTTCATTCTACTCGGCTCCATATTTTTCTCCGCTTCAACCCAAACGCAGCTCTGCAAATCATCAGGCCTGTTTCATTAGTTTAACAAGCTCTTCTAGTATCTGCCTCGCAACTTTTAACTCCAGAGAAAATGTATAAAATTCCAAATAAAGTTATTGTTTTCCTTATGAAAAGTAGTAATGCTATCTCTGATTCTCAAGTACACCTGAGAAGGCTTATTCTCCTTCAGCGTACAAGTTTGCATTCTTGACAATGTTTTCAACCACGATCAGTGAAATCATTTTTGGCAGCAATTTGAATTTGGTTGCGGCATTCTTTGAAAATGATGTTGGCCCTGGTGAAACATGAACAAAGTCTTTAGCTTTTGTTTTGGTGTAGCCAAGTTGTAATGAAGAGTTTAACCAAACATTTCACTATTTTTCTCTTGACCTAAATAATTGCCAAAATTATCTGAGTGGCTAACAATACTTTTATCATCTACCTGCTGACTATCTGACTGCTGAATGTAATGCATCTTCAAAAACATATTCTTCCCTCTTTTCAATATCATCCGGGAAATCACATTATCATTATCCATATCCTGGTTGACCAGCCCTGCCATCCTCTTTTCATCATCAAGCTGTTGAAGCTCTCATAGGAACTCGTCAGGGCATTAAATATTTTTTGACCTTGGGATATAAAAACTCTACATTAGTCACCACCTATTCAATGTGTTCACCATTTGATAAAATCATAATACAATTTACGTCCATAAGGAGATTACGATTCCTGGATCTTGTTATACAGTGGAACCCCGATTTATCGTTCCCGCATTCATCGTTCGCCGTCCCTGGTCCCAAAAAAGTCCCATAAAGACAATGTAATTTTTTCCCGCATCTATCGTTCCCCGAAGTATCGTTTTCCCGCATTTGTCGTTCGAAGATCACGGTACCGATGTATTTTTTTCCCGCATTCATCGTTTGACAAAAATGAAACAACGTATTTACAATGCAGCATTCGCAGATTCGACCGGCACATAGTATTAATCTTCCCCAAGAATAGGAAGCACCATAGGGCCCTCCGGAGCAGCTCTCTACGTTGCACAGTTCTCACCGTTCTCACAATCAGCTACCCCCCTCCCGTCAGCCCTTGTCCCCCACCCCCTCTGACTCTTTCTTCCTCTCTGAAACCAACCAAGAGGCATTTAACGACTCGGGTCACGTTTCGCGACGGGTTCGTGTTACGAAGACCATAACTCATTAGCTTCGAAAGGAAATATCAAGTTACCCGAGAATGATAGAAAAGTATTTCACCCCTCCTCCTTTCGCTCCCCCTGACCTTTTTCACCTTCAAAGCTCACATTTCTGGAAGCCAATTGCTGTCTGAGTCACCTATTGGCCCCAAAGGTGAGTAACAAATGACTGGTAAAAGACGAGGCAGACGAAACTCGATACCCTGGCATTTGAGCTTCTCGGCCTTTGATCCAACATTTTTTCCGTAAACAATATCAGATAACAAACTATGACTTGCTATAAATCTCTCTTGTCAGATTCACAAACAAAGGGATATCTCAGGATATTTTGTTACACACTTTGGTCGCGCTTCACCCTCGACAATCGGCTCAGCGTCAGTTCCGAACTTCACCTCGTACGAGTGATTCCGTATTTTCCTGTGTTCGCTGAATTAAAGCCAGTGTTTTCTTTGAGGCTTTGCGAAGCCTGGTGTCATTTTTATTTGTTCAACTTTTATTCGTCTTCTGACCATGGCCGTCCCGATGAAGCAAAAGAGAACTTTGAAAGATCGTCTCAAAATAATTGAAGAAGTGGAAAAAAATCCGAGGGAAAAGCGAGTTGACATTGCAAAACGTCTCGGGTTGCCAGCAAGTACATTGAACTCTATAATGGCCAAGAAGAGTGAGATTCGAGAGCAAATAGACAGATGTGGAAGCGCATCCAAGAAGAGAAAGACTGGCAAGGAGTCTACATTTGCCGAATTGGAAACGGTGCTCTTCCATTGGTTCCAGCAGGCACGGGAGTCTAATATTCCCGTTGATGGAGTGATATTAAAGGAAAAAGCGAAGATTGTTGCCACCCAATTGAACGTCAAAAATTTTAAGGCTTCCAATGGCTGGATAAGTCGATTCAAAAATCGACATGGTCTTGTATTCAAGAAGCTGGCGGGAGAGAGTGCAGAAGTAAATGCTGAAAGCACGGATGACTGGCTGGAAAGTCTGCCATCGATTCTGGAGGGCTACGATCCAGGAGATGTGTATAATGCGGATGAGACTGGTCTGTTTTTCAATGTGCTTCCTAATAGAACATTGGCCTATAAAGGAGAATGCTGCCATGGAGGTAAATTATCCAAAGACAGGCTAACGGTTTTGCTTTGTGTGAATAGTGATGGCAGCGACAAGCAAGTGCCGATCGTGATAGGGAAATCGCCAAAACCGAGGTGCTTCAAAAACGTAAGAAAATTGCCGACAAAATATTACGCAAACAGTAAATCATGGATGACAACAGAAATTTTTATTTCGTTCCTCCATGCATTAGACGCGCAAATGGGGGGGCAAAATAGAAAAATTATCCTCTACGCCCATCATTAACGCCCACTTTTGCTTCAATCTTTGCACATTTGTAGATTAATGCAAAAAAATGAAATGTGTGAAATTTCCCGTGCCCTCGTGACCTGTGAGTCGAGATATCAGCGATCAAAGATGCCCGATTCGTCAATTCGCCGCCCGTCAGGGGGAAGGCATGCCGGCAATTGGCCCACTCCTCGCCGGGCCTCGACCCAGCCGCCCGGTGAGCGGCCAGCGATGCGATGCGAGCTATATTTCGTCTACGGCGGAGTCTCACGCCCCGGCGAATCGCTCTTTTGTTTTCTGTTAGTCTTTCTGTATTTCCGATTTTACCTGATCCTTATGGAGCATCGGATTGATGGGAAAATTGCTCTGCATTTAGTTATAATATATAATATCACTTTGAAACGCGGAAACTTCGGAATGATACTATAACCCGGAGTAATTCGCGATAAGAATTTATGATTCATCTTTCTGCCCGTAAATGCGCAAAGGAAACGAGATAGGGGGCATGTTTCTTTCAAACTTTTAAGAGGAAACCCAAAATAAGCAACACATGAAATACGTCAACAGCCTAGGCCTCTCGGAGACGAGACGGGAAAAACCCCATCCGTATGAATGGACGTGGTCCCTTGCCCTTTGGTGGGAGGTCGGCAAATCTATCGTATTTCTAAAGGGCGTACGTAGATTTTTTTGGTGGTAGACTTCTGGAAACGGCTGCATCCTCGACCATTTCAGGTACTGCCATAAAATCACCCAAACATTTCCCTTCTCCTCGAACAAAATATAAACACCAGTAGAGACGGAAAACAGCGAGGACTTGGAGTTCTGTCAGTTCTACTTCATCTTTTGGTTTGTTCAGAAGCATACGGTTATCTCCAGCACTCTCTCTGCTCTTGTATTGTGGATTGAGCCAAAACGATCTGATTGCTGTTTTTAATAGTATAATATAGCTTTCAACATCGTTCGGGTAATTATAATGGCTGAGGTGATAAACCCATTGAACGTTTTGAGGTTGATGAGAAGTAAATTTTTGGATACTCTCCCTTTTTCGGAGACCACTGTGGAAGAAATTGATCTGGCGGAAAAGCTCACAGGTAAGTGTTTTATGATAATTAAACGATGAAATTATTATGCTAACAGTCAGTTACTTGCTTCTCTAATTTATTTATAATTATATTGTGTAGTAAAAATATGTTATAATATATGTGTTGCAGCGATATTGAAATCCTGTGCAGAAGATGGTGAATACGATTGGGAGGTCGAAGATGATCTTGTATTTGACGATGACAATGAGAGGAATGAGGAAACTGTGGAGGGGTTTGAAGAAAGTAGCAGTGATTCGGAGAGGGATGAGGATATTTCTCCAACATCTCCTTCTTCTTCAACATCATACGATGTTTCCCCTATGAAGAAACCGAGATCAGAACCATCAATGCTCCAAAAAAAAAAGGCAGTTGACTTTTGGAAGTCAGGGAAAAAGGGCAACTTGCGACTAGAGACAGTTCGGCACAACTTCCGCTTCGTAACTAGCCGAACTCAACTTCATCGATATGAGAGGCAGATAATAGAAAGCGGAGCCTTAAATGAAAAGTATAAATCTATCCGGGAAGCTCTTCTCACCCGCTTCAAGACCGCCAAAGAGAATAATCTAGTTGTACATGACCGAGATTTGCGGAGGTGGGCAATTGAGGAAAATAGTCAACTGGATACCCCAATCACAAACTTTAAATGCACTCCTCCGTGGCTTTGGAAGTGGAAGAAGCATAACAACATTGTTTCTTGCAAGGTTACGCGAGTTGCTTCCATGAAGCATTCCTTGGAACAACAGAGTGTTTCAGAAAAGGCCAGAGAGTTCGTGACGGAGGTTAAGGATTTAATTAGTAATACTGCAAATGGTAGTGTGCAAGTTTTAAATACTGACCAGAGTGGTTTTAAAAAGGAAATGCATTCCGGGCGCACTCTGGAATTTCGAGGGGTGAAAGTGGTGGAATCAGTGGCCCAGAGTTTACATGCAACCACTCATTCTTACACTATTCAACCGACTATTTCAATGGATGGTGAGCTCCTCTCCCCTCTACTTATCTGCTTGCAAGAGAAGGATGGCAAATTCCCCGCACGCGTGGACATTTTTCAAGCCGCCAATGTTCATTGCGTTGCATCAACTTCAGGATTGTTAACCAAAAATATTTTGATGGAAGAGTATTTTGGGCAGGTTCTTTCCCCAGAAATATGTAATGAATGTGTGCTTCTGGTGGATTCCTGGGGCCCCTACAAAGATCAGGAGGCTATAGCAGAAGTGATGCCGGAAAGTAAAAACATTGTAGTGAAGATGATGCCTGCAAAGAGTACAGGATTGATACAACCACTGGATGTGTACTTTTTTCGTATGTGGAAAGATTTTGTGCGCAAAGTGTCCGATCGTGTGTTGCTGGATAGCTTGCCTGTGAATCTCTTCCAGAGAAATAATATTTTAAAATTGCAATCTCTAACACATCTCCAGTTTTCTGCTCCTAGATTTAAGGATTTTATAACTTTTGCGTGGTTTAAGGCAGGATATACAAATAATAGACCAAATAGGCACATGACACCAGTGCAATATTGTTTTTCCGAGAGTATTTTTGAAAAGAACTGTGAAAATACGGGTGGAAATGCGTGCGGTTCCTTCGTATTTATAAAATGCGCCCATTGTGAACTTCATTTGTGTTTCACCCATTTTTTTCTGGACTATCATTTCTGCATATAATTTTTGTTGTGTGTTTTATACTTGGACTGTTATTTGCTGTTAGAATCCATTATTAAAAGGAATCTTGGCCAGAAATTACATTCGAGATAATGCATGGACTGGAAGTGAAAACGTGGCACGGATAAGAAGGTAAAAGGGAAAGGAGTCGGACTAGGGGATGGAAATCAGTTAAACGGGTTAAGACTGGCTGCTGCGGACCCTGGCAAGCCTCCTGATGGCCAACCTGCACCCGAAGGAGAGGACAGCAGTCGCGGAGATCCTGGACGGCGCGGCGAGAGACGTCCTCGGATATTCGGTTAAGTCCGTCTACTCGTGGAATCAGCAGTTGGTGGCCGCGGAGAACACTAATGGATGAGCATTTTCTATTATTTTATAAATTCCTTTAATCAAAACTGTTGTCTTTTCCATTAGCCCTTCTGGCATGACAACATAAAATTTAAAAATCCATTTCTTCTTTCAAGTCCTTCTGGAACTGCATGATTTTATTTAATTCGCAAAATTGACTTTAGGTAAAATAATTTAAATATAAGCTACTTTTCATTTTGAGACTAAATAAATTGTTTGCGCATCCTAAATTTTTGTAAACATTGATTAATAATCTTTTACTAACTTAATTAGCAATTTATCACCATTAATAATAATTTAAAATCCATTCTACTCAATCTGAAATAGATAAAGCTTTTCAATTATTGTTGTATTCTGATAAAATCTTTCATTATGATATCAATCTTTAAGCCCATCAGGCACATATATCCTTCCTTCATCTCCTGAAATTGCTCATCCGTAACTTCGACAAAATGTATAATATTGTAATATAAAACTCAATGAAGACGGGAGTGTAAATATTAGTTTTAGTTAATATTTTCCTAATATTTATAAATATCTTACTGACGATGGAAATATTCAATAACTACAATGTAAATTTAAAATGTTATACTCCATGGACTACGGCTTTTGGTGACTAGTATTTCTAATATTGTCTGTGCTATAACCCTTTGTACATATAAACCTTTACTAACAACTTATATGACATTTCAGCACTCCTGCAAAGTACCGCAAAAGCAGCCCGGCCACACCTGCATTTCAAGTACACAGAGAGAACATCGAATCACTTCACGGCGAGAACAACCATCAAACTCCAACACATCATCAATACACGGCGGTCTACGTGGGGTTTTGCCGGTTTCCCTCACGTCACGGGCGAATGCCGGACCAATAGCCATCCCGGAGGAAAAGAGTTACAGCACTTTGAATTTTTTGTAAACACATCTGCTTCATGCTGAACTAAAATGTATATACCAAAACCAAATGACAAGCCCTGAAGAGGAGTAATTCTAAACGGGGTCCTTACTGTAAATAGCTAAAACGTATAATTACTATGTATATATCTTTGTGAAAATTAACAGTATGGAAATAAACATGTTTGAACTGAACTGAACAGTCTAAAAAATTCGTAAATCTATAATCCTCTCACGGCACGGCCATTGGAACTCTCTTGGGCCTTGACCGTCCTGAGGATATTCCCTGGGGAGCTCGGTGCACCGGAATGCAGAGTCATTAGTCTGAACATATCAGTCAATTAGGTGAGTTTTGGTTGTCCATTCCCCAAACAATAGATTTGCCGACCTCCCACCAAAGGGCAAGGGACCACGTCCATTCATACGGATGGGGTTTTTCCCGTCTCGTCTCCGAGAGGCCTAGGCTGTTGACGTATTTCATGTGTTGCTTATTTTGGGTTTCCTCTTAAAAGTTTGAAAGAAACATGCCCCCTATCTCGTTTCCTTTGCGCATTTACGGGCAGAAAGATGAAGCATGAATTCTTATCGCGAATTACTCCGGGTTATAGTATCATTCCGAAGTTTCCGCGTTTCAAAGTGATATTATATTAGGGATGGGTCGAATAGTAGATTTCTCGAATTCGAATATCGAATTCGAATATCAAATCATTGCTCGAATATTCGAATACCTCGAATTTCGAATACCTCGAATACTAAACTATGAATGTGAGAATGTTTGACTAGGTCGCCTATGCAGCAGGAAACCCAAGATTTTGGTGAGTAATTGTGATTGCCTTTAAAGGATTCAAACAGGAATTTAGCCGATTAATGGAATATTTTACTTTTATGTAAACAATAGGGTAGTTTCCTTCATCATAGAAAATGAAAGGCATAGATTGTGATTCGTTACCTACCATTGGTGTATTCATTATATACAAATTATTTGGTTCTAGAAATACCGGTATAGACCAATGGCAATGGTCAATTTTATCCTCATTTGAAAAAGGCCAGATTGGCACCCATGTGATGCCACTCCACGTGACATCACAGGTACCTAGTTTCTACACGAAAGGATAGGAGTTTTACATCGTCTGACGTTACTAATGCATGCATGAGGCACACAGCTCAGGGAAACATGTCTTAGTAATCACTTATTAAAACTGGCTAAGGTCGGAAAGTTTTCTTCGTTTGATAAGGTAAGGTTTGGTAAGGTATCAGCGCTAAGAGCCTCGCCCAAGGTCACCTCACAAGGTGGGAGGGGGAACCAGAAATGCGTCACACGGACCTTTCCCCATCATTCCCACTAACGCGTCGCGTTTTCGCACGATGGAAAATTTTCACTTTTAATTTAATCGCGAAAAATAGATATCGTCCAATAAAAATCTAAAAGCGTTAAATACGTACTTCAGGAGTATTAATATTTCAATTTAGGCAATAAAAAAATAAAAGGAAAGCACCCTATTTGAGCATTACGCCAAAATGCTAAGCCCCCGTCGTATTTCTTCGTCTTTCCGGCATTTATTTTCCTGCGTAAAATGCTTAAATAAAGTCATAAATATGTCGTGTTTGGTCTTATTCTTTCTTAAATTACGCGCATATTACTAATATTTCAATCCAATAAAAGTGTAATATCAATTGCCGAAAGTCATTGATAGACACCTTTCGGGCTAGTAGATGACTCATGCAGCAGTTGACCTCCAGTGAGGGGGAAATTCGAAGCAGGTAGGTAGAAAAAGGTCAGCGGGTGAGAAAAGGGGGTGGGTGCGAGACACGTTATTATTTTTCTCGCGTAACTTGATATTTTTTTCGAAGCTAAGGTCTTCGTAATACGATCCCTGCTCGAGTCGGGACCTTTTGTTTGATTTCGGAGAAGAGGAAATCGTCGGAGGGGGTGGGGCGAACGCTGAATGGACGGGGATAGCGGATCGTGGGAAATGCGCCAATGTCACTGTCCCACGGCACCGAGGTTCTCGTGATGGGGGACACCTGGGATTTTCGGATTTTTTTCACCCGATCAATTTCGGTTCCCCACGTCGAACTCTTTTCACCGCTCTAACGGCTCTAACCCGCGAATTTGATATAGTTCGTAAGGTTGCCTAAAACGGCGCTGCATGCACTAAACTACTAAAGTTCTCCTTTTCCGAGCCAACTACCAACGACGAGCGAGCGACAGTGTATGACGCGAAATTCAAAGTATTCGAGGTATTCGAGACGGCACCTTTGGCATAACTATTCGAGATCTCGAATATCGAATACTTTCTGGTATTCGAGGTATTCGAGTATTCGCGGATACTATTCGCACATCTCTATATTATATATTATAACTAAATGCAGAGCAATTTTCCCATCAATCCGATGCTCCATAAGGATCAGGTAAAATCGGAAATACAGAAAGACTAACAGAAAACAAAAGAGCGATTCGCCGGGGCGTGAGACTCCGCCGTAGACGAAATATAGCTCGCATCGCATCGCTGGCCGCTCACCGGGCGGCTGGGTCGAGGCCCGGCGAGGAGTGGGCCAATTGCCGGCATGCCTTCCCCCTGACGGGCGGCGAATTGACGAACCGGGCATCTTTGATCGCTGATATCTCGACTCACAGGTCACGAGGGCACGGGAAATTTCACACATTTCATTTTTTTGCATTAATCTACAAATGTGCAAAGTTTGAAGCAAAAGTGGGCGTTACACTCCGTTAATGTTCCTTGTAAGAAACAGAAGACAATGCATGACTTCTTTCGAAAGCGTAGTATTTAAAATGTGAACAGTTTTAATAGTGTATCCTAGCCAAAAGTAATTCAATAGGTACTATTATTTAATGGGTTTTATCAATCATAATTTGTGTTTGTTCGACAAAGTTTGTTACTTATTAAAAACCACTAAAATTCCAATATGCTTGAGGTACCTGTAGTACCATAGAGTAAGTATGTACTTACTCTATGGTAGTACCTACGGTCTTTTGGCGCCCAGTTTGAAGAGAAGCGATGCATTCTCGAGTGAATGAATGAGTGCATGGAAATCAAATAAAAATCGCGATAAAATAGGGAGGAATTATTTATTTTTTTAAGCCTTATAATTTTGAAGAGGGCTTTCCTGATTTTATGACATTCCATCAATATTTGACTATAGCCTGAAGGACGCATTAAAACAACAAGGAAGTGCCGCACCTACGACTAAAATATTTTCAGATTGGTTACTATTTTCTTAAGTTTACCAAGGGAGTTTGTGTGGGGATTTAAATACCCACTGAGGTAAGAAAACATAATTTTAATATATCAGCGCATGAAAACATTTCCCTCCTAGAAAATAAATAAAATGTTCCGTTATTTGGCTCGTTATTTTTGGGTTGAATCCAGAACTTCTCATCCCAAGTGGACGACCGACGTTGGGTCTTGAAGACCACTGACGAGGAGAGATATCGTACCTCGATACGCCTTTGTCAATGCCATATTTTGACGGCAATCGGAATGCTGAACGCTTCTCAAAATGGGTACGGTTCCATGGAATTGACCTTAGTTTGATTGAATTTTTATGTGGTACATTTAACATGACTTACATCATTTAAAAATAGCAACCCTCTCTCCATGAGGTATGGTGATGTAATGATTATCGTTGTGATTATCCATCGGGGAGGCAAGGGTTTGCGGCTCCGAAAGAGCGATGTATTTTGTCGTTCTCAAATAGATCAGTTTTGCCCGGATTCAATGTAATTTAAATTGTAGCAAGCTTAGGCCAGAGGATAAATTTTTTACCGTCGTAATGGCTTTTGGGTATTGAAGCAATCTTATTCCGAACGCGGAGATGGGAAGACTACGCTAGAAAGTGTTGGTGCCCCACAGGCATAATTCGTCTTCGGAACTCCGACGAAAAAACAGGCCTGCAACAGATTTCGGAATACACTTCTGATGTGCACAAGTTTTGATGCAAAGCATGCGTATTTTAGCATGCAGTTGAATTTCGGTGATGAGAGATGGTCGTAATAAGACTGCCAAATCCGTCGTGGCAGTGTGAATGCCGAGACAGCGAGCAAACATTTTTTAGTGAGGTGTCGTATTCCCAAGGATTATTGAAAGATATATTAGTAGAACCAAGTATATGCCCAAAAGTATTACATAAAATTCAAATAAAATATTCAAATAGAAAACAGCTATATTCCTGCATGAATCCTTTATAGAATATCACTATTACGCGCCAACATCCTGCGTTTCCTGCCGCATAAGCAACCGCGCCAAACTTTCCCGTATTTATCGTTTTCCCGCATTCATCGTTCATTTCGTCCATCCCCTTGAAAAACGATAGATCGAGGTTCCACTGTAATATCTTCGCAACATTATGCTCTTTAACCGCAGGTAGCTACATCAAGTGCCGACTCTTAGCCTTCACTCAAATGCTTAATACATTCTAATACTCGTGAATAACTTTTTTTTCGGTAGCAGTAAGTGCAAGGAACACATTTTTACAACAATGTAATGCATATTTAAGTGTGAAGATGAAAATTTTAAATAAATACATGTGGCATGAGGCTCTAGTTATAACAATCATTTCATACAAAAATAAAAGACTCGGGACGAAATATTAGTTTTACTGACATGGGGAATACAGACAGACCTTCATGGGACCGATTGAGCTCCAATTTTCCGATTCCGTAGATCATGGCTATCGATTCAATGTGCCGAAGCAAGACGATGCACCTCTCGTAATTTTTCGAGAAAAAAGCAATGAAAAATCGTAAAAAATGGATCTACGTATATATATGTTATTTCCTGACCCCTTCTCCAAGACGTCAATGGCCCAGTGGTTACCATGGTCAACTGCTGAAGTAATGATGGTGAGTTCAATCCTCACTCCTGGAACTATTTTTATTTCATTTTTCAACGATTTTATTGTTTACATTTTTAAAGATTGTTTTCTTATCTTCGTTGCCTCAACAAAAATATTCTTAATTAATTTCTTTTTAATAATAATAAGTGCTGGAAAGGGTAGGAAATGAAGCAAGGACTATATAATAACCTTTCCAAGGGCGATTTTGTATTTACTTGTTCCCTCTAGATACATTAGGGTATTACGAGTGTTGTCTTCTGTAGGGGTGGGGACAGAATAATGGCATTTAAATTACTAATTGGGAGGGAAATCCACCCTGTGGATTGATTATGCTTTCATTGGGAAACAGAAATGGATCAGCTTGGGATAAGTGGACAGGATGAAAAGTGGACAGAAAAGTCGGCATTATACTACTCTTAACGAATGGCGCCAAGAAGACAACAGTTTAACGTCCTATCCGACGGACGGGGTACTGCACTGCTGGTTTAATCCACATTACATGCAGGGATTGAATATTGAAATGCTCTTAAATTAGTAACGGAGATTTGGACATGGAAGACCAGTACACTACCTAACCACTCCAGTAAATTCTTTGTTGGCAAGTTTCAGGATAGTATGGTACAGCTGAATGTACGACTGGCACGAGAAAATTATTCATAAACGTGAATGACACGTGCATTCCGTCAAAAATGCAGAGCAGTTGTTGCGGCAGAGGAAAGAACGCATTCTACATTTGTTCGAGTACTTTGTATGTAAGTAGATTAAGAGCCCGGAAAAATCTCCCCTCTCAATAATGTTTACGCACTAAAAAAGAATTTTTCCATAAAATTTTAGCAAAAGTAGATTTAATCTACTGGGCATAGCTTATCTGTCGGCATTCTTCCACAAATTCAGCGCCAGGAACTTTGACTAACAAGCCGCGTGATTTGCCTTCACGGAATGATTTACGGTCCCATTTCTGACAACAACACTGGACACTTTTTGTACTTCCATATAATGGTTATAAGTCATTCCTGAGTCGAAAGGAACTACCTCACCTTTCGTGTATTGAATTTGAATTTAATGATTACGTTACGACTGACGACGCGAGTTATTCTCCAAGGGAACAAAAATACCGTACAAGCTGAGATAAATTATACAAAAAATTATAATAAAGAAGTATAAATAATGAGATTATAATAAAAACGCTGACAAAAAATTATAATAATGAAACAAAATCACATAATATAGTATTGAAAAAAGAATTATACTGTTCCACCGTAGAGGCAGATTATCAGAAGTTTTACACTACAGCATGAACACACGCTAGCTGCAAATCACCTGCAAGGACACCGTTCTTACTTTGCAAGATTCTAACGCACTAGCTGCTTGTCACATTGACACAAATATATGTTCTTGGTAGAGGAAAAAGTATAGAAATAAAATACAGTAGAACCTCGGTTATACGACCCTCAGTTATACGATGACCTCACTTATACACCGATTTATTTTGGTCCGGTGAATAACCCCATATGAACCCATGTATTTCCAACCTCGTTTATGAAACTTTTCACTTATATGACGACCTCGGTTAAGAAACATATTTTTCCAGTCCAATGAAATAAAATACCTCACTTATACGACTTGTCAGATTACTGCTCTACAAGGAAATTGCGGCACACGAGCCGATTTTAATCACAGGAGAGGGAATAGTATGTGCTCATTACATAGATATGTCAATAAAGAATAATAAGTTTTAATAATGAGCGATGCTGTTTATTAGATATTAATTTTAACTGCAGTAGATGATCGTTAATCTGGATTATCTATCTTTAACGAAAGATTGTCTAGAATTTTCCAAGGTTATGTTTTCCGTCACCCCAGCGAAATGAGCCGTTAAAAATCCTCGCGTACCAAAATTTTGGCTTCCAAGGTCATTCAAAAAAGATTATCATACTTGCAGTATGGATGTAAGTCAATGGTGATCCAAAACAATGGTACAGTAAACCGGGACAACTTTGCCAAGTGGAACAACTTTGCCAGATTTTGAAAAATGTTATCTTTAGTGCCCTAATAAGTTCCCTAATTATCCAAGAAAGGGCCTATGTTTTCATGACACAGAAAAGATATTGAGTGATAGCCTATCAACACACTTGTAGTCTTACGGGCTTTTTGCAGGTCTTTATTAGTGTTTTGTTTCCATCGCGCCAAACTGAATATTTTGGTAGGCTACTTAAGTGTCCTCGCGGCTGAGCTTAAAGCCACCGAGTGCGTCCACCGGGTTGCGGATATTGATAGTGACCATAACTTAGTAATAATGAAATGCCACCTAAAATTTTAAAAATTGAAGAAAGCCGTGAAAAACATATGGCAGGTTGAAAAATTTAAGGAGGTTCAGCATCAACTGGCTTTTAAAAAGGCTATAGAAAAGAAAATAGGGGAGGATCCGACCAACACAACAATGGAAGAGAGTTGGAAAACCATTAGACGTGGTCTGCAGGCAGCAGCTGAGGAAGTTCTTGCTAAAAAAGGAGTCGTTATGAAAAAATCATGGATCACGCAGGAAGTATTAGATCTCATTGAAGAAAGAAGAAAAGAAGGCTGCGAAAACAGAGGAAGGACAGCATTGTTACAAGAGAATAAGGAACGAAATATGTTGTAAAGCGCGGAAGGCTAAAGAAACGTGGATGAAAAATATTTGTGAAGATATACAAAACAATCTTAAACATGGAAAAGTAGAGGCCGCCTATAGAATAGTGAGGAACCACTTTAAGGAAAGGGGCGTAAGATGTAATACCCTAAGGGACAAAAACGGAGAACTAATGATTGAAAACAAAGAAAAAGGGAAGAGATGGAAGGAATATCTGGAAGATCTGTACAAAGGAAGCAGCCTCAAAACGAATGCTATCGAAAACGAGAGGGAAGTGGATGCCGATGACATGGGAGCCCCAATTTTAAGATCGGAATTTGATGCGGCTGTAAGAGACCTCAGGATAAATAAAGCGTCTGGCATTGATGACATACCTGCAGAACTAATTAAAAATTCAGGAGAGAAGACGTTGAGCCAGCTATACAAAATCATTAGTGAAATGTATTCCACAGGTGAGATACCAAAGGACTTCGAGAGGAACATTATAATCCCTATTCCTAAGAAGAAAAGAGCAGAGAACTGCGAAGACTTTAGGACCATAAGCCTTACTACTCATGCATCGAAGATACTGACAAGGATCATCTATAGAAGAATAGAACGAAAAGCAGAAGGGTACTTGGATGAGGACCAATTTGGATTCAGAAAAAACAAAGGCACAAGGGAAGCAATATTGGCACTTAGACTGCTTATAGAGAAGAGAATGGAAAAGAACAAGCCAACGTTCGTTGCGTTTGTGGACTTAGAGAAAGCATTTGACTACGTGGATTGGAGCACAATGCTTGGAATTCTAGAGGAAATTGGGGTTCTTTATAATGACAGAAGAATCATACATAGTTTATACAAAAACCAAGTAGCGGTGATAAAATCAGGGCCCAGCTGTGAAGAAGCAAGAATTAGGAAAGGAGTGCGACGAGGCTGTTCATTGTCACCGTAATTTTCAACGTTTACATTGAGAAAGCCATTAATGAAATCAAAGAAAAGGCATTGGGAGTGAATATCCATGGAGAAAAAATTAGCATGCTAAGATTTTCCGATGACATAGCCGTTATGGCAGAAACAGAGAGGGATTTGAAAAATATTCTGATTAATATGGGTAGGGTAATGGGTAGATATCAACTGAAAATAAGCACGAAGAAAACCAAGATCTTAGTATGCAGCAGAAGAAAAGAAGTCAAGACAAACATTAAAATAGGGAAGCAAAAACTGATAGAGGTGGATGAATTCGGTTATTCGGGAAGCAAGATAACTAGTGACGGGAGAAGTAAGAAAGAAATTATCAGCAGAATAGCCCAGGCGAAGAGAGCAGTCCACCAAAAGAGAGACCTGCTTACAGCGGGAAACTTAAATATGGAAGTAAAGAAACAGTTTATAAGAACGTACATCTGGAGTATGCTCCTATACGGAAGTGAGGCATGGACAATTACCGAAGCGGAGAAAGCAAGGATAGAGGCCTTCGAAATGTGGTGCTACAGAAGAATGATGAAAATCAAATGGATCGACCGAGTTAGCAACGAGACCTCAAACAAAATATATGGAACAAGTGAAGAAAAATGTGAAAGAGAAGAAATACGTAGGTGTGAAAAGATTAGCTGATAAGAGAACTGAGTGGAGAGCTGCATCAAACCAACCCTAGGATTGTTGACCAGTGATGATGATGATTTAAGTGTCTCGCCCTGCCCATTATCTCTACCGTAAGTAAAAACTTCTTGTGTCGTTCAACAGAGCATATAATTTACTTTCAGAATTGCTTTAAATGGTAAAATGTATGTTGTACTTAGGTTTAATAATGTAACTTGGCTATGTTGCACCAGGAAGCTTGATGGAAATGGGACAACTTTGCCAGCTGGCAATACAGTAAACTCTCGATTATACGAAGCAGGATTTTTCGTACGAAGTTTTCGATTATACGAAGTGATAGTGCGGTCCCGGCGAAAAGCCTATGGTAAATACATGCTGCTATTCGATAATATGAAGTTTCGATTTTATGAAATGTTTTGAATTTACGAACCCCGGATTGGTCCCCAGGAGCGAAAGGCATTCGTTTATACGAACTATGGCGAAATATTTGTCAACAAAACTAGTTACGCCGGCGTATGTAGCTAAAAAAATCAGCGCTTCCAACTGTGGTTCATCAAAAGTGTGAAATCGTATATGATAGTGCAACTTTGGAGAGAAACAGTTCGTCTAATACCTCACGGTGGGAAATTAGGGAAAGTAGGAGTTAAGTAAAATATCGCGACTGACATAATGCCCCTATTTACGCGCCTATTTGTAAACATCGCATCGACAATACTTCTTAGTTTAACATGTCCGGTAGGAAGCGCGGGGTATTTCGTACACTCCTAATTAACCCTTTGCACTGCTGTGAACGTACCTGATACGTTCGCAAGGCAGGCTGCTGTGAACGTGCTTCGAAGACTATTTGACTACTTTTCGCCGAAGCACTTTGAAGGGTCCCTAATCCGGGACCCTTTCCTCGAAGAGCTCACCCTCGCTGGCCCCTCTCTTCAACCCTCCGAGCGGGGGGCCTCCCCCCCAAAAGTGACCGCTCTTACTGCATTTTGAAAATCTATCAATCAATGCCATCATCAAAAATAATTGTTTGCATCGCACTCCTGCCAATCAGGCATTCAAGTATGTCACTGAACCGTGTTTCTGCGATGAGAAATAACGATTTTGTTAACTTAGCTAAAATGGCCAAGTTAATAAAATTGTCATTTTTCATTGCAGGAACACGGTTCAATGACGTACTTTATTTCCTCCACTACAATCGCAAATTGCTGGAAATCGGCCGGATTCCCTTTGATAGCGCATCATGAGGATGTTCTCGAGGTTGGTGATTGATACAACTAGCCTACTAGTAATTCTACTGCTAAAATATCACGGCTATGGTTGATTCGTTATGTAATACCTTCAGGAAGCTGCAGCGGATAAAATCGCGGAGGAGATTAGAGGCTTAAAAGATGATTTTGAAAAATTCTTGGAAAAAGCAGGAAGAGCACAGCGCGCAACATCAAACTATTATATTGCCCTTGTTGATGATCTCCGGGCTTGCGACAATGAGACGCCGGTACATAGGTCGGAATAAGCAGCGGCCGGGACTAGTCAGAATAGCAGTGACGACGAAGATGAAAGTGAGGAAGTAATTCCACTAAATAAAAAAGAAGTACACGCTGCCCTCCAAAAATTAAGATATTTTGATCTGGCTAACAAGTTGGGTCCCCAATTTCATTCCCATTTATGCAAGTGAGAAACCATGGTGGAAGCGGCGATGGAGAAGGGCAAAAAGAAAAAAAATAACAGATTTTTTTAGTAGTATCTTTTCGTGTATACAATAGCCTTCCTGAGTAAACAACTTAAACATCTTAAGTATTGGGCTCTATTAACCACAAACTTATTTTTCATGCTACTCGTAATGAAGACGCACTTCTAACTCTAACCATGAACTTTCTTCTCGCGCGTCTCCCCATTTTCCCATGCCGAGAGATCTTTCTTTCCAAAGTCTTTGTTTACTTCCTCCCGCAGCCTTCTGCTGATCTTGCTGACACCCACCTTACGCATCCCAAACCCCTCCTTCCCCAGCATTTCCCATTCACTCCCTCCCTAAGGTTACAGAGCTTGAGTGCGTCGTAGAAAAATACGCCCCCAAACGTAAACTGAGGCAGAGCTGAAGGCCCTTTCCCCACCCTTCTTTCTCCTGCCCCCTTCACCCCACCATATGCTGACTGCTTCTTTCCTCAGGCAATCCCCATCCCACTCTTATTCACCCCACCCACTGGGAACGTTCCCCGATTGTGGAGAAGGGCATGGTTCATCTTTACCTGCAACGGGGGTAAGTTATTAACCGGAGAGAGGCTGAAGAAGTATCTTCCACTGCCAGGGAAATGGTGCCGCGCTTATAATTGTCTCTCTTCTTCTCTGCTGACGTTTCAATTGAAATTATTTTCTTTGCTCTTTCCTCACTATATTTATTTACGATCATGGCGCGACTATTTTTTAGTGCTAAAGATAAGAAAATCTTTTCTCTACGTCAATGATTCTTTGCATAACTTTCAATACGGAGAAAGGGACACGAAAACTAAATGAGGTGAATGTACAGGTTTTTGCGTGTCATTTTTGGGAATTCACGTAAGTGAACCAATACTTCACACACGTTGAGAAATGATGAAACATCTCTTGTAGGAAAACAATCAATGCGGATAATAACGTTTCTCTCTTTATTTCTCCGATAATGGAAGATGTTTCTCCTGTTGTTTTCCGGTTGGAACCTTGCTTCAGTCGGCATAAAAGAAGAGAGAAATACTATATGAACATAGCACTTCACACCCGGTATGAAGAATATGGTCCTGATGAAGAATAAAGTCTTTCGTAGCAATGTCTGCTAAGATGACGGAGCACAGTATCCGGACGGAAAACTCAAACAGATTTTACTTCAAATATTTGCCAGAAGATAATCATATCCTACGTAATTTATAATCGTAACAGAATCTCAATGAAAATAACTAATGAAAAAGATAGCACATTCAACTGAAAATACGGAGTAACTCGAAATATTAACTTACGAAGGTTATTTTGGAAACGGGTGGAGGCCCTCGTTTATCTTTTTTTTTCTCGTCACTGAGCGATAGAGGGCGACATAAATGGCGGTTAGGCCGGCTGCTGCTAAAAATCCGTGGGTGCTGGAAACAAATATATATCTTACGCGAACTTAATAGCTGTTATTAGCTCCTAACCACAAATTCATAACATTAAATTCTTATAATAAACTTTGCAATTCATTATTTGATTACGTTTTCTAAACTGGTCGGAAATTTCTTAAGCGATCGTTGATGTTGAAGTATGAACGAGAAATGGGAATTTTATGGTGGTATAATTATTTAACGATCTTTCACAGCATAAATCGAAAATAAAAAGCCTTTTCTATGAATAATACCGAGAATAACCACCGAAAACATTTAAATAAGACCACTAAAGACAAAAAAGGGCGGAAGAAACAAAAGCGAACATTTTTTCGTGACTTATGAAAAAGGTTTGAAATTACGAAACTCAATTTTACGAAGTGCCAATTTTCCGGTCCCACTGACTTCGTAAAATCAAGAGTTTACTGTATTGTTATTTCCCAAATTCTAGTACACTTTTTCCTGAGGGTGCGTTTTTCATTCTTGTTTTATAGACCTTTCAGATGCCAAGACGCTTTAATATCAAGTTAGGAGGCCAAAGGTATCAAAATTACAATGACACTACGCTGCAACTTGCTGCCACTGTAGTGATTAATAATGAAATGAACAGTGGAAAAGCAGCCCTGAACTATAATATTCCACAGAGGACAATTGACAGTAAGGTGAAGTGTCACCATTCAAAGAATCCAAGGTGCCAGACGGCATTGAGGAAGGATAAGGATGAAGAGATCCTCGAACATGTGATTGTTTACGCAGACCAGGGAATGGCTTTTAATGCCATTGATTGATGATTGAGTCGTTTTGTGTTCTTACACCATCATCCAATCATTTATGACAACCGTTTGATGTTTCAGTCTTCACTCCTTGTAAAAAATAAACGGAGAGCCATTCTAACTGACCATAAATTGTGGAACTTCACTAGAACTCTCGAAAATAGAGCATTTCCATCACATTTGGCAAAACTTCTCAGTGCTTTGCATGAAGGAGGTAAAATGAACTCAAACATCATATCAGGGTTTGAGAAATGAGGCATCGTGCCACTCAATCCCAAAGAAGTTTAGTCTTGAATTCCAGATGCATAGAAAACTGATCGTTATGACACCCCTGCAATAGTAAGTGCTTAATTTTTGAATTATCTTCAAGCCTGTCGTCGTAATCCAAAAAAAAGTTTGCCATAGAGAAGAAGACAGAAAATTAATATGGACCCAGGAGAAACCGTGGAAAAAATCACGCTTGATCACTTCCAAGCACCTCCATACAGAATCATATTGGAGGAACTTGTAAATAGAAGAAAAATTGGGAGAATAACCATAGTATACATTATGTATTATGTTTAGTGTTTGAGTATCTGTGTGTACCATTCTATATTTAAGAGTTTTTTAAGTTAAAATTAATTATTCCATTGTTTTATTGAGGTTTCCGCTGGATATAACTCCGTTGGCAAAGTTGCTCCAGTTCCAGAGAATCTTTACCAACTATGTTTTCAATTTTTTTAACGTATAAACTTTTACTTAAGTTGTAATTTTTTCACACATTTTGAAAGTAGAGACCGAGAGTAATGGCTGATAATGGTTTTAAAGCATTTTCATACATGAACTTACAAGAATGCAGTTGAAAAAGAAAAAAAGTGGCAAAGTTGTCTCGGTTTACGGTAAAAACAGCATGCGTGGTCTCTTCCGTGGGTTAATCCCACATCTGCGGGATGAATCGAGCCGGGGGAAGTTGCTTACGCAGAGGGCAGATCAATACTGATCCAACTTGTATCTCAGTGGGTTTAAATGAAACATAGTTCGACCTTGAATAGCTATTTCCTTGAGTCTGCATGGTGGCAAGTGTTTATTTTTTAAGTGAACGGGAGTTAGTGTGAATACCCTCGGAGAATAACTCGCGTCGTCAGTCGTCACGTAATCATTAAAGTCAAATTCAAAACGCGAAAGATAAGGCAGTTCCTTTCGACTCAGGAATGACTTATAACCATTATATTGAAGTACAAAAAGTGTCCAGTGTTGTAGCCAGAAATGGGACCGTAAATTATTCCGTGAAGACAAATCACGAGGCTTGTTAGTCAAAGTTCCCAGCGCTGAATTTGCAGAAGAATGCCGACAGATAAGCTATGCCCGGTAGATTCAATCTACTATTGCTAAAATTTCATGGGAAAATTCTTTTTTAGTGTGTAAACAATATTGAGAGGGGAGATTTTTCCGCGCCCTTAATCTATTTTTGTTCATTCATCATTGATGGCAGCTGTGCAGTTATTTCAAATGCTCACTTAAAAGAAGTGATCTAAGCACCGGAAAAATCTTAGTCGCGGAATATCCCAGGTACCAGTGGGCATAACTAGGAATATGCTTTGGGGGGGATGGTAGTACCTGGGGGGCGGTAAACCTAGTGAATTTTGCATTAGTGAAATTTTGCTCCCTAATTACAGGGTTAATTTGGATGACTTTCCTCAGGTATTTCATTTCTTCAATCTCCAATCTTGGGTTTGTCAATAAGTTGTAAAATAAATTTCCTGAAAACTGCTTTTGATGAGACAACATTTTTCAAAAATCGGCTTCTCTGTGAACATTTAGTACCACCATTCCGAAATTTCTCCAGTATGATAGCCTTTTGGCTTAGTGCCAGAAATGCTTTAGACATTCAACCGTGGGTAATGTTGTTCAGGAATGCAAAATTATGTTTCTCTTAAAGTAACACATGATCTGTGGTGTTGCTTGTGAGTAAGTAAGATCATTAGGCTTCAATTTCTTGCCTCCAAATGAGTAATTGCATCCTGGAAACAAACCGGCCCCTATGGGAAATGATTTCATGCTATATACTGAAAAACCTCACACATGAAACTTATTCACTTATGAAACTTTTTTCAGTTTTCCGCTGAAAGTTTCATAAGTGAGGTTCTACTGTACCAAAGTGTGCCATCAGTGATCCATATGCAGTAAGCGTGCTATTTTGAATTTTTGAA